>NC_058092.1:26782500-27407500 GCF_020171115.1 Neogale vison | reverse complement strand
ATTCTTTTATATGGCCAAATAATATTCTTCTGTGTGTGTGTGTAGGTGTGTATCACATTTTTAAAAATCCATTCATCCATCAATGGATATTTAGTCTATTTCTATGTCTTGGCTATTCTAAATAATGCTACAATGAACCTGGTAGGGGGTGGAACGCATATATCTTTTCAAGCTAGTGCTTTCATTTTCTTCAGATAAATACACAAAAGTGGAACTGCTGGATTATATGGTAGTTTTATTTTTAATTTTTTGAGGAAGTGGCTGCATCAACAGTGTACAGTTTCCCTTTTCTCCACATCCTCACAAACACTTGTTATTTCTTGTCTTTCTGATGATAACCACTTTAACAGGTGTGAGGTGATAACTCATTGTGGTTTTGATTTGCATTTCCCTACTGATGAATGATGTTGAGCACCTTTTCAAGTACCTGTTGGCCATGTGTATGTCTTCTTTGGAAGAATGTCAATTCAGAGTCTCTGCTCATTTTTTTAAATTTTAATTTATTTTTAAAGTAATCTCTATGCCCAATGTGGAGCTCAGACTCACAACCCGGAGATCAAAAGTTGTATGCTTCAATGACTAAGCCATCCAGATGCCTCTCTGCTCATTTTTAATAGGATTTTTATTGTTTTTTTTAATACCAAGTTGTATAGTTATTTATATATTTTGGATATTAAACCAATGATTTATGATATATGATTTGCAAATATTTTCCCCCATTCAGTAGGTTGCTTTTTCATTTTGTGGATGGTTTCCTTTACTGTGCTTTTGTTTGATGTAGTCCCACTTCTTTATTTTTTCCTTTTGTTTCGTTTGGTTTTGGTGTCAGATCCAAAAAATCATTAAGAACAATGTCAAGGAGCTGACCACCTATGTATTCTTTTAGGAGTTTTATGGTTTCTTACATTCCAGTCTTTGATCCATTTTGAGTTCATTTTTGGGTATAATATAAGAATGTGGTCTAGTTTCATTCTTTTGCATGTGGCTGTCCAGTTTTCCTAACACCATTTATTAGACTGTCCTTTCCCATTGTTATATTTCTGGCTCCTTTGTTGTAAATTATTTGGTCATATATTCACGGGTCTCTCTCTCCCTCTCCTTTCCCACCCCACTGCTTTAATGATAGCCCTATACCCAACGTGGGGCTTGAACTTACAACCCCAAGATCAAGAGTCACATGTTCTACCCATTGAGCCAGCCAGGTACCCCATTTATAGGTTTATTTCTGAGCTCTCTATTCTGTTCCATTCATCTATGTGTCTGTTTTTGTGCCAATACCATGTTGTTTTGATCACAATAGTTTTCTAATACAGTTTTCTTTCTCAGGATTGCTTTGGCTACTTGGAGTCTACTCTCTAATCCTTTACCATCCTGTATTTTTCTTCAAAATATTTATCACTACCTGACATTATATTTGCTTATTTGTTTATTGTCTATCTTCTGGTAAAAGAACATAATCTCCATAAAAGCCGAACCATTGTTTAAAGATGTATCATCTATGCCTGACCCATGGTAGGAGCTTGTTTCAATTATCTATTAATGCATAGCAAACCATACTAAAATGTAGTGGCTCATTTATTTGCCCACAATTCTGTGGTTTGGCCAGCCTTAGCTGATCAGTTCTTTTCTTGATCTCATCTTTAGTAGCTCACATGGCTACTTTTATCTAGAGGCTCACTAGGGCTGTATAGTCCAAGATGGTCAAGTCTAGCAGGTAGCTGTTGGTTGAAGTGCCTTTATTTTCCTCTATGGGGTCCATATAGTACGATACCTTGGGTTTCTTAATTGGTAGCCACAGTGTTCTAAGGTAATGAAAATAAAAGCTGCAAAGTTCCGTAAAGCTTAGCCCCAGAAGTTGTATATACAATGTTACCTTCCCTACAGTTTGTTCATCACTGCAAGTAACAAGGAAGGCCCAGATTTGAGACTGAGAATTAGATGGGGAGACACAAATCACCTTGAGGAAGGGAGAGGACAAAAAAGCTGTGATTATTCTAGCAATCCATCACAACGCTCAGTAAAGGTTTGTGAAGTGAGTCAATGACTGTCTAAAGTTCCACCTTCATATTCAAGTTCTGCTGTGATCATGCTTCCCAGAGTGCAAATTTCCTATCTTTCCCGTAACACTCATCATATTCTGCTCTGTGTTTTTTATCCTCAAAGGAAGTTACCTTGTCTCATTCTCTCCCTATATTCCGAGTATCTAACAGACATTCAGTCTCCAAAAAGACACTCTATAGATCCTCGAGTTGAATTTAATTTAATAATCTTGACATCCTATCCCCTACCATCCATTCTATCATCAGGAAGTCACTGATTGAACAATTCCCTGAAAATCTTACCATCATTCCTATCTCAGTGCCCTTACCCATTGCATCTTCCCTGCCTAAAATACTCTCCTTCGGGGACCCCCGGCTGGCTCAGTTGGTAGAGCATGAAATTCTTCATCTTAGTGTAGAAGTTTGAGCTCCATGTTGGGTATAGAGATTATTTAAAAATAAAATCTTTAAAAAAAAATTCTTCCTCCATGCTTATTGCATTTAGCAACCTTGGCCCTACCCTCTAAGTTCCAGTAAAGGAGGGGGGCATTATAACAACTGTGATAAATCCCCTGGTTGAATACCACTAATAAAACCATTGTTTGGGCTTATAGTGGGAACCATGTTGTTTTGTCTGTCCAGTACCACCTCCTGTCTTAGGAGGTGTTCCTTCCCCACCTATATTGTGCTTGAAGGAGTTATTATATTAGTATAAGATTCTGCCCTTCTAGGTACAAATTATCTGACATGTCTGAAGTAGGCATTAGACTACCCAAAAGCAGGTGCTAAAATTTAATAGAAAACACAAGTGGAGCAGATCCCCTTTGTCCTTCTGTGGTGGAATCCCCTCCCCTAGACATGCTTAAAGATGTAGAGTCTCCCTAGACTCAAGGAACCTGTGATTGAGGTATAAGTAACCAAGTGCTGAGGATGCTGATGTCTGATTAAACACTCCTTGCAACACCAAGCAATTAAGTGTCTATAAGGTTTTGGAGGAGGGTTGGGTCACGAAAATACTTGGATTTTCACAAAAACTGAAGCCAAAAGCCTGAGGAAAAAAAGACAATAAAACAGGGCAGAGGAATTTTTCTTATACCTTCCCTTTTCCCTGCCCCTGGGTAGAAAGCCAGAAAGGAAAAGAAAATTAAGGAGAAATTATACGAACAGGAAACAAAGAGTTGCTGAGTTGAGGTTCTGGTTATTGCATGGAGAGGAGTGTGAAGATGGAATGGACAGAGGAGTCTGTGCCTGGGCAGTGCCTCTTCAGTCACCAGGAAAGCTAAGAGAGAAAGCTGCAATGTGGACAAGGTGTGGACAGGGGTAGTTTGGAAGGGGAAACCTTTTGTTCTACAATTTTATTTATTTATTTATTTTTTAAAAAGATTTTATTTATTTATTTGACAGAGATCGCAAGTAGGCAGAGAGGCAGGCAGAGAGAGGGAGAAGCAGGCTCCCTGCTGAGCAGAGAGCCGGATGCGGGGCTTGATCCCAGGACCCTGGGATCATGACCTGAGCCGACAGCAGAGGCTTTAACCCACTGAGCCACCCAGGCACCCCTACAATTTTTTTTTTAAGATTTTATTTATTTACTTGATAGAGACATAGCGAGAGAGGGAACACAAGCAGGGGGAGTGGGAGAGGGAGAAGCAGGCTTCCTGCTGAGCAGGGAGCCTAATGCGGGGCCAGATCTCAGGTGTGACCTGAGCTGAAGGCAGATGCTTAACTGACTGAGCCACCCAGGCACTCCTTTTGTTCTGCATATTAACCAAGCTTTTGGGCCAAGCTTAAGTGAGCCTGTACTTAGAATTAATTATGTATATTTTCAATTTTGGTACATGGCACCAGAATTGGTCACCCACCAATCTGAAAACCTGAGAGTCACAAAAGTCATACTGATTCTACTGTCCCCTGCCCCTCAAGGTTAATCATCCAACAAGCCCTCCTCCTATTTGCCTCTTTGTTCCCAATCCATCTCCTTCTCTCCATTGCTGCTATCATTGACCTAGTTCAGTTCCCTCTAATCTCCCACCTAGACAACTGGTCTTCTTGCCTCCAGTCTAATCCCCTTCCAATCCAGCCTTCATACCCTGCCAGAATAATCTTTCTCAAACATATTATCAAACCACATTGCTCTCCTTCTTTACAACCCCCACGCCCACCCCTAGATGCACAGTTTATTTAGACTAAGCATAGCATGCCAGACTTTTTTTGTTCCCTGTTTAATTTTCAACCTTTGTTCTGGCCATTCCCCTTTCCCTGCCCAAATGCATACCCTGGGCTCTAGTCATACTGACCTACTTTTAGCTCCCCAAGCACAACATGCTTTATCAAGCCCCTAAAGATACCTAAATGCCTTCTCCTCCCTGTGCCAGCCGAGACAGCTCCAATCCTTCTTTGAAACTCAGTTCAGGAGTCATCTACCCCTGGCTTACCCCAGGCAAAGTCACTTGCCTTTCTCAGGCCTCCACAGCTATCTGTACACAGTTCTACTATCACATGTGTGTATTTGTTTGCCTCTCTCCAACCAACAATGGGAAGTTCTCTGAGAACAAAACTGTATTTTATTTATCTTTATAGTCTCCGTGTTTAGAATAGACTTAATATAGATGCTCTGTTAAATGAGCGGATGAATATTGGATAGATACTTAAGCTTGCCAAAAGTTGCAGTAAAGGGGCGCCTAGGTGGCTCAGTAGTTGTGTGTCTGCCTTTGGCTCAGGTCATGATCCCAGGGTCCTGGGATCAAGCCCCACATTGGGCTCCCTGCTTGTCAGGAGGCCTCCTTCTCCCTTTCCCACTCCCTCTGCTTGTGTTCCCTCTTTCGCTGTGTCTCTTCCCGTCAAATAAATAAAATCTTAAAAAAAAAAAAGAAAGAAAGTTGCAGTAAAGGAGCTTCTGAATACAAAATAGCAGATGGCCTGTGCGCTGTCATGCCTTGGGAAGAGGCCCTGAGAGTTTTCGGTTTTGTTTTTTAGGCCATGGTATTTTCACCATTCATTCAACAATTATGTAGTAAGCACTCCTTATGTGTCAGATCCTGTGACATTTTTAAAGGTCGGGGGTTACTTAAATGAAGCCAGAAAAAATAGCCCTGGACTTACAGTGGGGCAGTTGCCAAGAGAAGCTTAAACTATATGGAATTACCGCATGAAATGATTTTTTAAAAAGATTTTATTTATTTATTTAACAGACAGAGATCACAAGTAGGCAGAGAGGCAGGCAGAGAGAGAGGAGGAAGCAGGCTCCCCACTGAGTAGAGAGCCTCATGTGGGGCTCAATCCCAGGACCCTGGGATCATGACCTGAGCCGAAGGCAGAGGCTTTAACCCACTGAGCCACCCAGGCACCCCTGAAATGATTTTTGAAAGCAGATTTTGGGAGATACAATTATTTCACTGCACCAAGGGAAAATTTAAACAATTCTGAATTTAAAAAAAAAATTTTTTTTTTTTTTTAAGAATGGAGTGGGTACAGGGAATAGATGGAATGATATGACCAAGGTCTGCCACTTGGTGGCAGTGCTTCTCCAGGGATAAAGACTCAATAGCCAAGGACTTGAGAAATGCAAGCCATTCCTCACACTTAACACCAGAATAGTAGTGCTAAAACTTAAACATGGGAGACTTTCTCAATTTGCAGAAAAGGTGAAATAAAATATGGAATTTAATCCCAGCTTTCTCCCTCCAAACTTCCATAAGCCTTTGGAATCTGCTCTTGTCTTCCGGTGAGCAAATGTATATATAACTTTGGAATGGGCTGACAATGTTAAATCCTGCAGATTAGTTTTTCATAGACATGTAATAAGGATTTCTTTTTTTTTTTTAACAATTTATTTATTTATTTGACAGGCAGAGATCCCAAGTAGGCAGAGAGGCAGACAGAGAGAGGAGGAAGCAGGTTCCCCGCGGAGCAGAGAGCCCGATGTGGGGATCGATTCCAGGACCTGGGATCATGACCTGAGCCGAAGGCAGAGGCTTTAACCCACTGAGCCACTCAGGCACCCCTAAGGATTCCTTTTTTAATATTGATTTTGTGTGACATAAGAATAGATCCTAGAAGTAAAAACAATTCCTAATTTCTATGACCAGATTAGGTGTGCTCAGTGCTGAAAATATTTCCTGTAGAGTACCATACATCCAGGTGATCTGCCAGTGAAACCCACTGGAGACTCCATCTGATTTGATTGGATTGGATCCAGTGTTTTCTACTTATAAATAAAGAAAACAAGACTCTGAGAAGCTAAATGACTCACCTAAGTTTACAAAGCCCTTTACTGGACAGATTCAGGCTAATCTCTGCAAAATGAACTCTGCAGAGATTTCCCTCATCATCATCAACTTCCTAAACAGAGCTTGTTGGATGATTAACCTTGAGAGTCAAGAGACAGAAAGGAGTCAGGTGACTCCCAGATTTCTAAATTGGTGAGTGATGGATTATGGTGCCAACCACCAAGATTGAGAATATAGATTGCTAATTCCAAATACAGACTTGCTTTAGATTAGCACAAGTAAATGTATAGAGTAAAAGGTTTCCCTTTCCTTACTCACCCATTCCGCTCATTTTCCAAATCAAGGCTCTCTTTCTTTGTTTTTCTGGTGACTGAATAGATGTTCTTCAGAGAGGAAAATGCTAATTACTTCTGAAAATGCTAATATCAGGAGTATTATCTCATTTATTCATTTCCAAAAGGAGTTCATGAATAGTATAGTTTCAAGTGAAGGAATTAGTTCAACAAATATTGATTTCCCTACCATGAGCCAGGTATGATTTAAGTCCTTGGTTCTCAAAGTGTGGTCTCCATACCAGCAGCATTAGCATCATCTGGGAACTTGTTGGAAATGAAAATCCTTGGGCCTTGGAGTGCCTGAGTGGCTTAGCCTGATAAGTGTCTGCCTTGGGCTCGTGTCATGATCCCGGGGTCCTGGGATTCATGATTCCAGGGTCCTGGGATCCAGCCCTGTCTTGGCCTCCCTGCTCAGCAGGGAGCCTGCTTCTCCCTCTGCCCCTTCCCCTTCCCTGTGCTCTCTTGTTCTTTCTTAAATAAATAAAATTTTTAAAATCTGAAAAAAAAAAAAAAGAAAATTCTTGGGGCTCACATCAGACACACTGTCTCAGAAACTCCAGGAGTGGGGTTCAACAACCTTCTTTACCAGCTCTTCAGGACATTCCAATGGCTGTTCAAGTTGTAGAACTAGTTAGTGAGGATATGGTGTTAAAGGAAACAAAGTGCTTGTCCTCTTGGAGCAGCAATATACAAATAGATAAAAGTAAAATTTCAAGCAGATGTGTTGTTGGGGAAAATAGAACAGGGGATGGAAGGAGAATGGAGAAGGGGCTCAGGCAAGGTCTCTCTGAGGAGTATGAGCTCTGGAGTCAGACTGAGCAGGGTATGAATATTGGCTCCACCAGTTACTAGAATTTAAAGGTTTAGTCTCCTGTAAAAATGGAGATAATATATTACTTACCTTACAAATTTACTCTGAAGGCTAAAAAAGATGTTTGCAAAATTCTTGCAAGTGTTTTGTCACAGGGTAAGCCCCTGATAAATGTTGGCTCTCCAAATATGAAGGAGGAGTACTATAGCTGTATATTTGGAAATCATCAAGTAGAAATAGTGAAGTGGGTAGAAATGTGGCTATATGGATGGGAGAGAAGAGGATGGATAATGGGATCTGGGGGAGGGGGCAAAAATGGGTTGAGAAGTGGTGAGGAGGTAAAGAAAGAAAGACGAGGAAAGAGAATTTTTATCTGAACCCAGCTAAAGCTAGAAACTTGGAAGAGGAGGCCGGTGGATATAGTAATTAACTATCCTGGTTTCCCTGGGACTGAGAATCTCAGGAGGTGAGATTTTCAGTGCTAAAACTGGGAAAGTCCTGGGAAAACTAGAAGGAGCTGGTTACCTACCAGGGGATAGGATCATGAGAGTGAAGTGGAGACGGTAACTACAGTGGCCTTTCTTTCTTGGTGCTCTCTGATCTCCTCCTTAACAGTAACATTGTAAAGTATCTTCCAGGAGTTTGACTCAACCAGAAGCCTGAGGTCAAGGGAACTTGGGTAACACAGTTGGGAGAAGTCAACCTTGCATGGACAGAGCAGGATAAGGAATGACAGAGAATGGACCCGCGGGGGGAAAAGATGTGACCAGCATAATGACAAGGGATTAGAATTGTCTGGGCTTAGTCTGACTCCAGATCTTTTATTCTTTTTTCTTGCTTTGTCTAAAGAGTCGAGGAATGGATAGGTAGGTGTTTTCTGCGTCCTCAAGTTAGCTTTATTATTATTTTTTTAAGATTTATTTATTTGAGAGAAAGAGAGAGAGCACAAGCAAGGGGGAGGGAAAGAGGGAGAAGTCAACTCCCCGCCAAGCAGGGAGCCCCATGCAGGGCTCCAGAGGACCCTGGGATCATGACCTGAGCCAGGGCAGATGCTTACCCCTCTGAGCCACCCAGGCGCCCTCAAATTAACTTTAAATAAAATTGTAAAGTCTATCCAAGGATATTCTTTGGTATCTGAGCAGCCCACAAAACTTTTCTTTGTCGATGTCGGGTAGCGTGAATGCAAGGTACGAGAAGGAGCAGGTAGGATTTAGCTGCTCTAGGGATGGAGGGAGGTCTTGGAGAAAATCCCTACAGGTACCTTCGGTTGCCCTGGGATCTTCTCTTAGTTCACTTCCCGCTTGGAAGGCTTACTCCTCAAAATGCGCTGCGGCAAGGGCCAAAGGTCAAAGGCCACCACTCGCCTGCTATTGCCTTACGAGGTCAGAGGGCCCCTTCGGCCCGCAGACGCGATACCCCCTGCCTCCTTTAGGTTCAATTGACTGGAGGAGCCGGGACCCGCCAACCCAACCCAGATTGTACGGGCGGGACTGGCCGAAGGCGCTTTGTGATTGGTAGGACAGTGTGGAGGGCGTGGCCTCATGTAGAAAGACTCCTCGGGATTGGTGCGAATCGCTAGGGCGGGGCCTCCACTCCGGCTGGGCGCGAAAGCTCGAACAGTGTCGCCTGACTGGAGACGGCGGGAGCAGCTGCACCCCGGCTAAGAAACTGGAGACCTGCTCCGTTACAGCGAAGCGCCGGGGAAGCCGGAGTCATGACCGGCGAAGTAGTTTCTGAGGTGAGTTCGTGCACAGATCCCCGTCCACGGCTCCAGAGGCCTGGCACCGAGGAGCGGTGTCGGGTAGGGGTCGAGCCGGGCGGAGCAGGTCTCGGACGCCGGAAGGACTACAGCTCCCGGCGTGCTCTGTGTAGGCGCGGCGCGCTGTCGGGCCTGGCGGGTTACCTCCGCAGCCCGGTGGGCTAGCGACCCTGCCGTCCAGTTTCGCGCTGGGCTTCCCGCCCCTCGGTGAGCTCGGCGGCGTCGCTTGTGGCCCCTTCGGCGCGCTCAGGCGGCCGCCAGCGGTTCCTCAGCTGGCCCCGCCCGTCCGGCCTCCCCTTTGGCGCGTTTCCTGCAGCCGGGGCTCTTCCTTGTTCAACTCCCCAAAACAGAGGCAGGCCGAGGCTGACCTGGGCCGCTGGGTTCCCCGGAAGTGGACGGCGGGAGTCTCTGGGAACTCGGAATTGAGTTTGCAAGGGGGCTTTGAGGTCATCGTACGGGACCCGGAGAGAAGCTGCAGTCTCGGGGCTTCCCGGCTGGTGGCTGGTTGATAGCTGGCGGGATTGGGCATGGAAGCATCTGTTTTCAGACCCGTGTTCTTTCCTGGGGCGGGACTAGGGTGACATACTAGCCTTGGGGGCAGAATTTCAGAGGGCTCCCCAAAACTCCGTAATTGAGATAGTATTTTAATACAGTATTTTTAAAAAATAAAGTAAAACCCTGCAGTTGCACTACTCCACCTCACCTTCCTCTAATCCTTGCCTTGTTTCCAATAAAACTTTATTTATAGAAGTAGTTGGCTGACCTCATGAACCATAGTTTATCAATTTGGTCTTTTTTAAATACTGCACTAAGATACTATCTTGATTACTGAGGTTTTTGAGACTTGACTCTGTCTTCACCCTGTTCTTGGCCCTGATTGTTGCTGATACTGGTACAGATTGCCTAGAATAAAGTGATTCAGAGCAACACCGTACTGAGTTATGTGGTTACCTAAACTCAGTTTCAGCATCCACAAAAAAAATCTTACTGCTTTAGATTGTTGAGAGAAACATCAGCACATGCATGATGATCCTCAGTGATTTCTCAGTACCTGTTACCCTTGGTTATTATTTAAATAATTGTACCAAACATTTAAATCAATTTAATAATTGTTTGAGAAACCAATAAGATGGGTAGTGCCCTACTACTTTACAGATGTTAATATTTACCCTCCTATTATGTCGATTCAGAGCCCTAAGAGCACCAAGGATGTAGGAGATCTGGCCTCTAGGATCAGCCTGGTCACTAACTGGTCAAGTCACCTAACACAGCAGTCCTACTTATATCTTTTACTTGTGACTTTTTGGAAACATTTCTTTTTTTTTCTCTCTTTATTTTAAGATTTTATTTATTTATTTGGCAGAGAGAGAACACAAGTAGGCAGAGGTAGGCAGAGAAAGAGGCGGAAGCAGGCTCTCTGCTGAGCAGAGAACCTGAAGTGGGGCTCCATCCCAGGACCCTGAGATCATGACCTGAGCCGAAGGCAGAGCCTTAACCCACTGATCCACTCAGGTGCCCCTTACTTGAGACTTTTAAAATGGTTTTATTTGGAAAATTTCAAACATAAACAAACACAGAAAGGCTGGTATAAGGAACCTATCACCTAACTTCAGCAGTTATCAAATCTTGTCAATCTTATTTCATTTATAGTCCCACCCACTTTCCCCCCTCACTGGATTATTTGGAGGCAAATCCCAGACATCATTTCATTTACAAATATTTCATAATGCATCTCTAAGATAAGAGCTTTCCAAAACAGATAACCACAAATATTATTACCACACCTAAAAAATTTAGAATTGTTGCTTAATACTAAATATCTAGTGTTCATATTTCATTGACTCATATGTATACTTCCAGTTTATTGGAAACAGGATCCAAAGTCTGCATATTACAATTGTTGATATGTGCGCGCACGTGCGCGCGCGCGCGCGTGTGTGTGTGTGTGTGTATCTTGACTCTACATAGGTCCCTCTCCCTTCTCTTTTTTTCTTGCTGTTTACTGTTAAGGAAGCACATAGTTTTTTCTATAGAGTTTTTCACATCTGGATTGCATCTCTGTGGTGTTAACACGTCGTTTGAATACACTGAGCAGTAGTTCAGACAGAATATGTGTAAATGCTTGATTCTTTTTATTTACGCACCATTACTCAAAATAAAGCCATTGGTTCTATAGCATTCTTCAAAGGTGAACAATGAATTTTTGGTTTTTTGTCCAGTGATTTTTTTTTTTTAAGATTTTATTTTTAAGTAATCTTTACACCCATCTTGGGGCTCGAACCCACAACCCGGGATCAAGAGTTATATGCTCAGGGGCACCTGGGTGGCTCAGTGGGTAAAAGCCTCTGCCTTTGGCTTAGGTCATGATCCCAGGATCCTGGGATCGAGCCCCACATTGGGCTCTCTGCTCCACAGGGAGCCTGCTTCCTCCTCTCTCTCTCTCTGCCTGACTCTCTGCCTACTTGTGATCTCTATCTGTCAAATAAATAAATAAAAATCTTATTAAAAAAAAAAAAAGGAGTGATATGCTGCACTGAACCAAGCCAGCCAGGTGCCCCTTGTCCAGTAATTCTTAATGTCACCCTTCGTTGAACCATTGTATTGGTGTTTTCCTTACTTCAGCCTTACAATCCTTTGATGATTTATGTATCATTATGTACTTAGAGGTTTTTGTCCCCAACTGACTAATGCAAAGTATGTTCTCATTTTCTAGGTTCACCTAGAAATCAGTGATTCAAAGCTCATTTCACAGGAAGAAGCCAATAGTCCTTCAGACAGTGGACAAGGCAGCTGCGAAACCATTGTACCCTTGAGTGACGGAGGTTTGTAATAGTGATTCTGTTTTTAGGAATAGAGTGTGAGGGCCTGGATTGTAAGTGGGTTGGATTAATTTCATTATTCTTTTGGTTTGTTAAATTATTAATGCCTAACCTTGTTATCTTATTTATTATAAAAACAAAATAGTAGTGCTTGTACCCTTTTGACATTAAGCATTTCTGTAATGTTATTGAATGTATAAAATGTTTAGAAGCTACCACATTGCCTTGTTGAATGCATTCATCCTTTATTTATTTATTTATTTATTTATTTATTTTTTAAAGATTTTATTTATTTATTTGAGAGAGAGACAGTGAGAAAGAGCATGAGCGAGGAGAAGGTCAGAGAGTGAAGCAGACTCCCCATGGAGCTGGGAGCCTGATGTGGGACTCGATCCTGGGACTCCAGGATCACGCCCTGAGCTGAAGGCAGTCGTCCAACCAACTGCGCCACCCAGGCGTCCCGCATTCATCCTTTAATAAAAGGATTTTTAACACCTGCCAGAAGAATTAGAATAACTTTACACTTTGTAAATATATATAATTATTTTTCTTAGTAAGAGACATTTTTCCAGGGAAAATGTTTTTCAAAACCTATTTTTAGATTTACTTTGCTACAGTCAGTTCTTAGTGGTAGTTACATAATTTCACAAGGTGACATAGCACATGGATAATTGGATGTTTTTGAGAAGCAATGGGACTAGGAGGCGGGCCAAATGACAGTAGACCTCTAAAAAAAATTATGTTTCCTCCAGATTCAGATGAAGAGATATTCGTGAGTAAGAAATTGAAAAGCAGGAAGGTGCTACAAGACAGTGATTCTGAGAGAGAGAACACAAATGCCTCTCCAGAGAAAACTCCCTATGACAGTGTTGAGGAAAATAAAGAGAATTTATATGCCGGAAAAAGTGGAAAAGTCAGAAGGGTTCATAAAACTCTGGCAGACAGTGCTGAAAATGACATCGAGGAGTCTTTGTATCAGGAAAACCTTGAAACCCAGGTGATGCCTTGCTTAGAGCAGAGTCTCCAATCTGAAAACTCTGTGGACTCCCCAGTTGACAGAAAGATTTCCAAAAAACTCAAACATGATAAAGAAGGAACTGAAGGAAAAGCCAAAGTAAAATCAAGGAGAAGACTTGAGAAAGAGGAAAAAAAGATGGAAAAAATCAGGCGGCTAAAAAAAAAGGAAACAAAAAATGAGGTATATTCAAAAGAATACATTTGTTCTTTCTAAGACAGATGAAGTTCACATCTTAGAAAGAGTTGCTTTCAGTTCTTGGGTTTCTGCACTCAGAATATAGCTTTGAGTTGATTGTTTTGCATTGTGAGTAATGAGAAAAGTAATTTAAACTTGTTGGTCTCATTCTCCATTTTGGATAAACGGACACTTCCAAATTAATAGATTTCTGATTTTCTTTGTGAGCACATGGATTAATTGCTGCCTCTGTTCTAATGAAAATTAACTTTCAGAGGAAAGTTTTTTAGGTATCCATAAGTCAAGTCTTATTTGCTAACTAGAGAAACCATCACGTTTTATAAAGTAGTTGCTTAATAAGTATTTAATTGACTCTTCAAAAAATATATATACTGTTTACTAAGTTAGTTTAGGACACTAAAATCACAGCATGAACCTCAAAGGAAAATTGTGGGTAGGAACCAGAGAGAATGTTCTAGAATGCCTTATATTTGTCTACTGATGGAATATGGGCTTTTTAATGCCTTGATCCAAATTACCTTATGATGTTATGAAATATTGGAGTTTGGGTGATTGGATTTTGCTTTTTCTTTATGTATCATCCAGGAAGATGATGTGAAACAGCCATTTAATGACAGTGGCTGTCTTCTTGTGGATAAAGACCTTTTTGAAACTGGGCTAGAGGAGGAGGAAGAGGAAAATGACTTTGCATTGGAAGACGAAGAGTCATTAGAATCAATAAGGGCAGCTGTGAAAAACAAAGTAAAAAAATACAAGGCAAGTAAAAGATGATTGCAGAAGAGCTAACCCACTGTTTCTAACCTTTGCTTTATCTTCTGATTTACTGTCGGAACTTTTTTTTTAACTGAAGAAAAACACGTGGCAATTGATGTAGGTTTTTTGGCTGTTAATTTTGGAATCAGACATTACAGGTGATAGACATGCTAACTTGTGTGGAAGCTAGTATTTTTTTTCTTAAGATTTTATTTATTTATTTGAGAGAGAGAGAGAAACAGCAACTGAGAGAGAGAGAGAGAAAAAGAGACAGCATGAGCAAGGAAGGGGTAGTGGGAGAAGCAGGCTCTCTGCTGAACAGCCCGATGTGGGACTTGATCCTAGGACCCTGAGATCATGACCTGAGCCAAAGTCAGATGCATAACCAGTTGAGCCACCTAGGCACCCCAGGAAGCTAGTATTTTGACTGCCCTCATAGGAATGTTAAGAAGAAAACAAGATACTTTATATTGTTGAGATATAAATTTTATAATCCTGTGGCTTCTGTGAAATGAATCTCAAGTGTTTCTGGAAAGGTATCAAAGAGAGGCAACAGTCAAATATTATTGTCCTGAATGTTTGGAAGCACAGTTGTTCTTGCTAAGATTATCTTTAGCTCCCTGGGAGTCAGTGTCCTTCCTTAGGGAAAGATATAATAAAGAAATGTAAGAAACAGGGGCACCTGGGCAGCTCAGTGGGTTAAGCTGCTGCCTTCAGATTAGGTCATAGTCTCAGGGTCCTGGGATCGAGCCCCGCATCGGGCTCTCCGCTCAGCAAGGAGCCTGCTTCCCTCTCTCTCTTTCTCTCTGCCTGCCTCTCCGTCTACTTGTGATCTCTCTCTGTCAAATAAATAAATAAAATCTTTTAAAAAAAAAAAGAAAAGAAAAGAAATGTAAGAAACAGCCCAACCTCCATTCAAGACAGTAAATTTTTTTTAGGCTTTATAGGGATGCTGTATGTTTAAAACTTTTATTTGATAATTATTGACTCATCATTAACATAGCATAATGTGATGTTGGGATACAAAACCAATCTTTTGAGTAGCCAATATCCTCTTATTTTAGTTTAATTTTTTCAAATAATTTTTTTTTTTTTAAGTTTTATCTATTTCCTTTAGAGAGAGAGAGAGTGGGAGAGAGTGAACTGTATTGGGGGCAGGGGCAGAGAGAGAGAATCCCAAGCAGACTACCTGCTCAGTGCAGAGTGCCATGTAGAGTTGGATCCCATGACCCATGAGATCATGACTGGAGCTGAAATCATGAGTTGGTCACTTAACCGACTCAACCACCCAGGCGCCCCTTCATTTTAATTTTTCTCCATATTTTTCAACTTGTAATATTTGCTTCTAGAAAAAGGAACTGTCTTTGGAGAGTGGAGTGTATCCGTTTGGAGAAGAAACTGAGTCGTCAAAAGGCACCATAAGGAAGGTGAGATAGGGCTCTGTATTATTGTCATGTTGATTTCTTTCCCCAAGAGGTTGTGAATTTCTGAGGGATAAATATTTTATCATGTCTGTCATATTTTCCTGGTACCCAAGATACTACTTTGTATATAGTAGGGACACAAATATGGATTGTGTTAAATTAATTCTGTGATAGGCAAAATAAGCAATCTTGAGTTTATATTGTACTGAACTTACTGCTTACTTTTCTCTCTCCGTCCGCTTTTCTTGGAGAGCGCAAACTCTTGAAGCATGAATATCTTTCTGGATAATAGCATTAATGTAGTCTCACTTTTTGTTTTCTCTAAGGAAAGAAAGGCAGCCAGATTAAGTAAGGAAGCGTTAAAAAAACTGCATAGTGAAACTCAGCGCCTTATTCGAGGTAATGTAAACCAGTGCAGTAACTTTGAGGCAAATCACAATATTTCTTTGTAAGTTCAACTTGGCTGTTAGGGATTTTTTTTTTTTTTTTTTTAAGATTTTACTTATTTATTTGAGAGAGAGAGTGCACACGTGCATCAGTTGGGGGAGGGGCAGAGGGAGAAGCAGACTCTCCCCTGGATAGGAAGCCTGATGTGGGGCTCAATCCAGGACGTTGAGATCACAGCCTGAGCCACAGGTAGACATTAACCAACTGAGCCGAGTACCCGAGATTTTTTTTTTTTTTAAGATTTTATTTATTTATTTGACAGAGATCACAAGTAAGCAGAGAGGCAGGCAGAGAGGAGGAAGCAGGCTCCCCACTGAGCAGAGAGCCAGATGCGGGGCTCGATCCTAGGACCCTGGGATCATGACCTGAGCCGAAGGCAGAGTCTTAACCCACTGAGCCACCCAGGTGCCCCCCCGAGATTTTTAAGACTTTATTTTTAGGGGAGCCTGGGTGGCTCAGTCATTGAGTGTCTGCCTTGGGCTCAGGTCATGATTCCAGGGTCCTGGGATGAAGCCCTACTTTGGGCTCTCTGCTCAGTGGGGAGCCTGCTTCTCCCCTGCCTGCTGCTTCTCCTGCTTGTGCTTGCTCTCTCCCTCTTTCTCTGTGTCAAATAAATAAACATTTAAAAACAAACAATTTCGAAACAAGATGGGATTGGGAGGGAGACAAACCATAAGTGACTCTTTTTTTTTTTTTAATAGCAGTGTGCTTTCTTTTTATTTATTTATTTATTTATTTGACAGAGAGAGATCACAAGTAGGCAGAGAGGCAGGCAGAGAGAGAGAGGAGGAAGCAGGCTCCCTGCTGAGCAGAGAGCCCGATGCGGGACTCGATCCCAGGACCCTGAGATCATGACCTGAGCCAAAGGCAGCAGGTTAACCCACTGAGCCACCCAGGCGCCCCCATAAGTGACTCTTAATCTCACAAAACAAACTGAGGGTTGCTGGGGGGAGGGGCGTTGGGAGAAGGGGGGTGGGGTTATGGACATTGGGGAGGGTATGTGCTTTGGTGAGTGCTGTGAAGTATGTAAACCTGGCGATTCACAGACCTGTACCCCTGGGGATAAAAATATATGTTTATAAAAAATTAAAAAATTAAAAAAACAAACAAACAAAAAACAAACAATTTCCTGGATCAGTTTGATTTCACAACTAGGTTTAAAAGCCACTGGTCTTCAGGAAGTTCTTTTGTGCTTAGATCCCATCTTTATTAAATCCAGGATTGTTTTCTGTTTCTCGTGATGACTTTTGCTGTACTGTTTAGTTAACTGAGTATGAAGTGACATTACAAATATACAGTATATGTATTTGCTTGTTTTGTTCCATTTTATAGAGTCTGCACTTAATCTTCCATATCATATGCCTGAGAATAAAACCATTCATGATTTCTTCAAACGTAAACCCCGACCCACTTGCCAGGGAAATGCCATGGCACTACTGAAGTAAGAACTCTCTTTCCTTGTGATTATAGTTTTTGTAAATATTCAGTTTTATAGCAACCATCTGGTATAAAAAGTTCAGATTACTCACTCCTAAAACCAATTTAATTGATATTATTATGAGAGTTTCACACATAGGATAGTTTTCAACTTCAGCTCATTTTCCCTTCTCTAGGTCATCTAAGTATCAGTCAAGCCATCCCAAAGAAACCACAGACACTGCAAATACAAGTGAGAAGACTAATGACCACCATAGCAAAGATTCTGAGCAGACAACAGATGTAGGATATGAAATGGAAATTCATGCCCTCCCTGCAGCTTCAAAGGAACCCCAGACCACTACTGGATCAGACGAGTCTTGCAGTAAGGATTTGATGGGAAGTGAAGAGCAAGAAATTCAGGAGAAACAGAAGCAGAGTGACAATAGACCTTCACCTGAGGACAGCTCTGTGGCACCACAGGAATCCAGCTTCCTCAGGAATGAGGACGAGGATTGTCAAGCCAGAGGGCTTGTGGCACCTGAACCTCGTGCTCTGGTGGAAGAGGAAATCCTGAAGAAAACAGGAGAGGCAGATGAGAAGGTGGAGGAGCCTGGGCAGCAAACTAAATCAATAATTGTGCCACCTGAAAAAGTGAGGAGGTTCACTCTGGATAGACTTAAGCAACTGGGGGTAGATGTTTCCATTAAACCTCGACTGGGTGCTGATGAAGATTCCTTTGTGATACTTGAAGAACCTGAGACCAACAGAGGTAATCCTTTGAATTGGGGGGAGCCTCTAGAGTAATTTATTTTTTTTTTTTTTGAAGATTCTATTTATTTATCAGAGAGAGATGGCGAGAGAGCAAGCACAGGCAGACAGAGGCAGAGGGAGAAGCAGGCTCCCCGCCGAGCAAGGAGCCCGATGCGGGACTCGATCTCAGGACACCGGGATCACGACCCGAGCCGAAGGCAGCTGCTCAACCAACTGAGCCACCCAGGCGTCCTGGCACCTTTCTATTATTTGCTACTATGGAGGATAGGGAACACAGGAGGAACCCATAACCACACGTGATTGTATTCTATAGACATACCAGATATGGGTAAAAATCTATTTAGATAAATTTGGCAGGGCATCAGAGTGTTCTCAACCTTGTTTAAAATGGAAACCTGTTGGGGTGCCTGGGTGGCTTAGTTGTTTAGCGTCTGCCTTCCTCTCAGGTCAAGATCCCAGA
Source organism: Neogale vison (assembly GCF_020171115.1). Classification (NCBI taxonomy): domain Eukaryota; kingdom Metazoa; phylum Chordata; class Mammalia; order Carnivora; family Mustelidae; genus Neogale; species Neogale vison. The sequence continues at coordinate 27,389,024 of NC_058092.1, read as the reverse complement.
GTCCTGGGAACGAGGCTCACATTGGACTCCCTGCTTGGTGGGAAGCCTGCTTCTCCCTCTCCCACTCCACCTGCTTGTGTTCCTGCTCTCACTATCTCTCTGTCAAATAAATAAATAAAATCTTAAAAAAAAAAAAATAGAAGCCTGTTGATAGGTTAGTATACAAAAGAGGCACGTCACTGTTGTATTATGGTATGACATCTAAAAAAGCATTATTCATTTTTTTAAAAGATCTTTTTAATTTATTTGACAGAGAGAGACACACATAGCAAGAGAGGGAATTCAAACAGGGAGAGTAGGAGAGGGAGAAGCAGGCTTCCCGCTGAGCGGGGAGCCCAATGTGGGGCTCGTTCCCAGGACTCTGGGATCTTGACCTGAGCAGAAGGCAGACACAACCGACTGAGCCACACAGGCACCCCCAGCATTATTCATTTTTTCACTATAAAGAAAAACATTTGGTTCAGTAAATTGTCTGCAAACTGAATTTCTTTTCTTTCTCCGCTCATTTAACAAATATTAAACTATCCACGACATGCAAGGTTCTGTAGGGCACACCAAGAGCAATCTAAGATTTATCATACATTTAAGCTACTTACACTCTTGTAGGGGAGGTAAGTATGCAAATAACAGTAATAACGCAAGAGAGAAGGTGGAAAGTGACATCTAGAATGAACGTGTGTCACTGATGATTGGAAAAAATTATATGAGGGAAAGGGAAAAGTAGTCTTTGCTGAAGGAAACACTTAGCATAAAGTGCTCTGACACTTTAGAGGAAGGATTGGTTTCTTCCAAAAGGTGGTTAAAAGAAGGCTTGAAGAGTAGGTGGATGTAATTACTTGTTCACTGCCTTTCCGTTTATACTTTGAATAGGGATCTTCTGGCTTGTTCCTTACTCTATCACCAGTGCTTCCACAGTGGATGACAAATTATAGGCATTTATGTTGGATGAGTGAACGATGAATGGTCCTTCAAGACAGAGTTCAGAGTTCATGTATTACCAAATTAGGTAATATTACCATATCCTGAATAGTAGGTAGAACTGGGTGTTCCCTGCTCTGTACTGAAGCAGTATGGCATGATAATCAGCAAATAAGTCTTTGTAGCAAGACCAAGGTTTGAATCTGGACTATGCTACTCACTGTTTAACTTTGAGTGTGCTATTATATGACCTCTCTGAGCCATCTTTTTTAAGGGGGAAAAAAAAAAGGATATCCACTTCCCAGGGCTGTAGTGAAGATGTATTGAAATAAGGCACAGAAATAGATGGCATAAGGAAACACTCAAATAATGGCTCCTATTTCTATTATTAGTGAAATTACTTACATCATAACCATAACAGCTTCTGGCGGGCAGGTGCTCTGTCATCCATGGTATCTAGTGTCTATATTATACCCTGTGAGTCTTTGTTGACTAAATGGGTGGGTTTTTTGGAAGTGGAGGGAAGGACCTTCTTGGAAGGGACAGAGTGAGCGCTGCATAGAGCATATGGGTAGGATGGATAAGTCCGTTTTTTTTTTTTTTAAGATTTTATTTATTTATTTGATAGAGAGAGATCACAAGTAGATGGAGAGGCAGGCAGAGAGAGAGATGGAAGCAGGCTCCCTGCTGAGCAGAGAGCCCGATGCGGGACTCGATCCCAGGACTCTGAGATCATGACCTGAGCCGAAGGCAGCGGCTTAACCCACTGAGCCACCCAGGTGCCCGTGGATGGATAAGTCCGTTTGACCAGAGCAGGAGGTGAAGTGAAAAGAGTTGTATAACAGAACCAGCAGAGCTCCATTAGCAAAGAAGCAGGGAAATAAGTTGCCGAACGTGGAGGAAAAGTTTCGTGATGTGGGACCAGAAATAATCTGAACAGCGCCAGAGTAAGAGAGGGGAAGAAACATTTCTTAAATAGTTACAATACTAGACACTGTGAGGGAATCTAGACCATTCTGGACTGAGACAGGAAAAGGAAAAAACTTTTTTTTTTTTTTTAGTGACTACTATATTAGACATTGATAGATTCTCTATTAATTCTCACAGCCCCAGGTATTATTTTGCAGTGAAGAGACAGAGACTTGGAGAGGTTGGGTCATTTTTTCCAACATTACACTTGGCTTATATAGGGAACTAGCACAGTGCTTGGCACGTCGTAGGCATTTATTTTTAACTCAAAATATGTTTTCCTTCAGAAATAGTATTTGACGTGAAAGTTGGGTTTCCATGCCAGCCAGTTCCATATGTATGAACTTAGGATCAACTTTTATTTATCCATGCAAGAAACTTTTATCTAGCATGGTGTCGGCTGCTGTGTATACAAGCCATAGCCCCTGCTCTCAAGGAAGTTCAAGTCTAGTAGGAGGGACAGGCAGGCACACAGACCGTTACATGACTGGATGGTAAGGGCTGGGTATACTGTGAGACTAGAGGAAGGGTAACTCCCTTGAGTACCTCGTTGGGAGTCAGGGAGGCTTCTGAAAGGAACCAGGACCAGAGCTAAGTCCTGAAAGGCAAGTAGGAGGTTCCAAAGCAGAGAGGTGAGGGAGGGCATTCTTGGTGGAGGGAACAGACCTGCAAATGGCCCAACAGCGAAAAGAGAGAGAACAGGGTATTCTGGTGAGCCAGAGTGAAGATTGCAAAGGCATTGCAGATGGGTAATGAGAGACCAGGTCATGCAGGGTTTTTAGGCCCTGGGAGGAGCTGAGCCTTTTTCCTTTTGTTAGAAGAGAACCATGGACAGATTTTTAGCAAAGGAAATGACCCAATCAGATAGTCATTTTGGGAAGTTCAATCTGGTGGCTAGCTGGGTGGACAGGGGAAAGGGTTAAGAGTAAAAGCAGTAGGAACAGCTTAGTTTCCTTAACCTCACATAAAATAAGATTTACATGAGAAAAGGCAGGTAGATCTCAACTTAGGGATGCTAGAAATGTAGGACTCCTGCTTCCCATAATAGTGTAGGGAATAATCTCTGCCCTTAATTCTTCTACTTTCTGGACTAAAATATGAGAATGAGAACAGTTTTAGATTCAAGCTGCTGCTGGTGGAGACCTGAGCTGGAGCAGACTTTTCACAGAGGACATGAATGGACTTGGGAAGAGACTGATTGAGGGAGAGGAGCCTGAGCAGGGTTTCTAGGGTGAGGGGGGAGATGGTTGAGTCATGTAGTAAAAGGCAAGGAAAGTAGGTGCCAGGTACGTTGGAGTTGAAGAGCTTTAAGGAGACTAACTTTCTCTAGAAGAATGAAGGCAACTCTTCTGCCTCACTATTATTTTGGGTCCCAAACATATCTTCCTCCACATCCATTTGTTCTGTTCTGTTGGTGCCAATAACAACCTGCTTACTTCTGTTACCTTTCCACTTGCATTTCCCCATTGCTTCCAGCCTTACTGAACTGCTAGAAAAGCAGGTGCAAACTTACATCTTCTCTTCCTAGACCTTTATCATTCATTTTTTAATTTTTTAAAAGATTCTATTTATTTATTTGAGAGAAACACAGTGAGAGAGGGACACAAGCAGGGGGAGTGGGAGAGGGAGAAGCAGGCTTCCCACCGAGCAGGGAGCTTAATGTGGGACTCGATCCCAGGACCCTGGGATCATGACCTGAGCCGAAGGCAGATGCTTAATGACTGAGCCACCCAGGTGCCCTCAGGTGCATTTTAGAAAAAGAATCAAACTTGGAGTGTACTGGACATTTTAGATGGAAGAGAAGGCATGTGAAAATATCTAACAAACCTTAATCCCAAAGGAATCTTTTTATAACTCAGCTCTCTTAAAACAGCCCACTGTGGTGTGAGATCTTAAACAGAGGCAGAAGGTGATGATGCTAGGTCACGGCTAGCTGAGGGAGAAACGAAAAAGAAATTCTGAGCTATTATAGCAATGGGGAAGTGGAGAGAGATCCTATTGCCACTGGACCACTGAACTAACTGCTCCCAGCATATATATTCCCCTTTGTATACTAGTTGGATGTGTGGTATAGAGGCCACATGTAAATAGGATTTCCTTCCTGATGATATTGATCTTCCTAGGACAATAGTTTCACCAACAGACTTTTCCAGTCCTGCTGCTGAGTTACATCACTAACTGGATGAATTATCATTTCTCCCCCCTTTTTAATTGATGTTTTCCGTATTTAATAAGATTGCTAATTAATAGTGAAATGTTCAGAATAGGTAAATTTTTAAAAAGGGGCTGGAATCTATGAAAAATTAAGCCACTGAATGACTGATAATTATGGTGCAGTTTCTACCAGTTCAATACTTTTTTTTTAAGAATTGCCTACATTTGGGCACCTGGGTGGCTCAGTGGGTTAAGCCTCTGCCTTCGGCTCAGGTCATGATCTCAGGGTCCTGGGATTGAGCCCCGCATTGGGCTCTCTGCTCAGCAGGGAGCCTGCTTCCCTCTCTCTCTGCCCGCCTCACTGCCTACTTGTGATCTCAGTCTGTCAAATAAATAAAATCTTTAAAAAAAAAAAAAGAATTGCCTACATTTATCTGAAACTACTAATATATGTTAATTAACGGAATTTAAATTTTAAAAATGAGGAAAAGAAAGAATTGTTTACATCTAGAAACTTCAGTTATAAATTTCTACTGTAAAATGATTTGTGAAGTATACTGGAGAAGAACAATTGCAACATTTTATTAGTTTGGATTAACTTATATGGGTATGAATTTGACATAGGTGTTAGTAGCATAGCAGTGATTGGTGTCTTTAGGTATTTTTTTCTCCCCAAGCAACTTTTTGAACTTAAACATAACTGGAATCTTAAAGGAAAAAGTTTAAGCATAGCAAACTGACATACTTCTTGGTGTTTGGATCTAGAACTGGAAGCCTTGAAACAGCGTTTCTGGAAGCATGCTAACCCAGTGGTCAAGCCCAGGGCTGGTCAGAAGGTGAATGTGAACATCATAGTGAAAGGCATGGATACTGATGGAAAGGAAGAGCTGAAGGCAGATGTGGTACCTGTGACTTTGGCCACTGAGAAGCTGGATGGAGCAAGCCACACAAAGCCAGGTATTTGAGTTCATGTTTTTGTTCATTTGATTCCTTACGCTTTGTACTCAGGCAGGTATTTATGGCGACTGAAGACCCTGTCGTGAAAAGTTCTAGAATCTCTTTCCTTGGACACTTTGGAGATTGGATAGCAGTCCCTATGGCATGATTCCCATGTAGCATTGCTTAGGTGTGTGGGGTGGGTAGGATGACTTTATTTCCAATTGTCTTTGTCTTATAAAAAACAATAAGTAGAAATGCCTGGCTGGCTCAGTCAGAAGAACATGAAACTCTTGATCTTGGGGTTGTGAGTTTGAGTCCCCACAGTGTATAGGGATTACTTAAGTAAAAAACTTTAAAAACTAATATATTAATTTAAAAAACTATAAATATTCATGTAGAAAACACAAAGAATAAAGACAAAGCTTCTACGATCCTCTATCAGAGACACTTATAACTATATTGTATCCTTTTTTTTTTTTTTTTGATTTGTTTATTGTAGAGAGAGCATGAGCATGAGTTGGAGGAGGGACAGAGAAAGAGAGAGAGAGATTGGGAGAGAGAATCTCAAGCAGACCTCCTCCTGAGCCCAGGGCTTGATCTCACAACCCTGAGGTCATGAACTAAGCTGAAATCAAGAGCTTCCCTTAACTGCCTGAGCCACCTAAGCATCCCTATTGTGTATCCTTTTAATCTCTCTTTCCATGTATGTATGTATATGTTTTTAGAAACAATAGGATGATCAGACCATGCATTTGGATTTTTTTTAAATTTTTTTTTTTTTTAAGATTTTAAAAATTTATTTGATGTAGCGAGAGAGACAGGGAGAGCAGGAACACAAGCAGGGGAAGTGGGAAAGAGAGAAGCAGGTTTCCTGTGAACAGGGAGCCTGATGCAGGGCTTGATCCCAGGACATGGGATCATGACCAGAGCCGAAGGCAGACCCTTAACGACTGACTGAACTACCCCGGTGCCCCTGCATTCTTATTTCTTATCTGCTTTTTTGTTTTAACAATGTCTGTAGTCCCCACTTCTACTTTGAAAATACAATTAATATGACACAAAGAAAAAAATTAAGACATTGAGGAAAATGTATGAAATGCAAAGTTATTCTTCCTAAAGGTAGCTGTTCACAGTTTTTTATGTGTTCTGGGAAGGAAATTCATATTGTATATGTATACCATTGTGTGTGTGTGTGTGAGAGAAAGAGACAGACAGACATTGGATACTTACTCTATGCCAGGCACTGCTCTAGGTACTTTACTGAATACATCAATGTCTTTATTTTATATATGAAGAAACTGATATACAAAGCATTTAAGCCACTTGCTCAAGTTTACACAGCCCGTGAGTAGTAGAACCAGCAGCCTAATCCAGATCTTGTAACTTCAGAGCTCAAATATACATTTTATTGCTTTTGAAGTTTTTTGTTTTGTTTTGTTTTTCCAGATTTATTCATTTATTTATTTGACAGAGATTACAAGTAGGCAGGGAGGCAGGCAGAGAGAGGCGGGGAAGCTTCTAGCTGAGCAGAGAGCCCGATGCAGGGCTTGATCCCAGGACACTGGGATCATGACCAGAGCCAAAGGCAGACCCTTAACGACTGAGCCACCCTGGTGCCCCTGCATTCGGATTTCTTATCTGCTTTTTTGTTTTAACAATGTTAAAACAAGAGTGGGAGAAGGAGAAGCAGGCTTCCTGTGAATAGGGAGCCCGATGTAGGGCTCTATCTCAGTACCCTGGGATCATGACCTGAGCTGAAGGCAGAGGCTTTAACCCACTGAGCCACCCAGGCACCCGCTTTTAAAGTGTTTTTTAACAGCTGCATAATATTCTATTGTGCAACTATAACATGATTTGTTTAACTATAATCCTGCTAATGAATATCTTGTTTATTCTAGTTCTTGGCATTTTATACAGTGTTGAACTCCATTATCAGGTGTATATTGGTGTACCTGGATGCAGAATTCCTTACTCCGTGGAATTATAGAGTCAAATTTTGATATGTATCATCCCATTGTCCTTCAAAATAGTTGTACCAAGGGCACCTGGGTGGCTTAGTCAGTTAAGCATCTGCCTTTGCCTCAGGTCATGATCTCAGGGTCCTGGGATTGAATCCCATGTCTCACTCTCTGCTTAACCAGGAGTCTTTTTCTACCTCCCCTCTGCTACTCCCACTTGTAGTGCTTTCTCTCACTTTGGTTCAAATAAATAAATAAAATCTTTAGGGCGCCTGGGTGGCTCAGTGGGTTAGGCCTCTGCCTTCGGCTTGGGTCATGATCTCAGGGTCCTGGGATCAAGTCCTGAGTCGGGCTCTCTGCTCAGCGGGGAGCCTGCTTCCCCCTCTCCCTCTGCCTGCCTCTCTGCTTACTTGTGATCTCTCTCTATGTGTCAAATAAATAAAAATAAAATCTTTAAAAAAAAAAATAGGGGCGCCTGGGTGGCTCAGTGGGTTAAGCTGCTGCCTTTGGCTCAGGTCATGATCTCAGGGTCCTGGGATCGAGTCCCGCATCGGGCTTTCTGCTCAGCAGGGAGCCTGCTTCCCTCACTCTCTCTCTGCCTGCCTCTCCATCTACTTGTGATTTCTCTCTGTCAAATAAATAAATAAAATCTTAAAAAAAAAAAATAGTTGTACCAATTTACACACGGAATCACAGTGTGTAAGAGTTCCTGTATCTTCTTGTTATAAGAGATTATCAAACCTTCTAATTTTTGCCAAATATGTCAAATTATTTTGACAAATTATTTTGATTTGTATCACTTTAATTAGAAATGAGGGGAGGGGTGCCTCACTGCCTCAGGTGATGGAGCATATGACTCTTGGTCTTGGGGTTGTGAGTTCAAGTCCCACGTCTTTAAAAAAAAGAAATGAGGTTAAGCATTAGTTTTATTTATTAACCACATATGTTCATTTTTTTCTTTGAATATACCCTTTGCCCATTTTACTTTTTTTTTTTTTTAAAGATTTTATTTATTTATTTGACAGACAGAGATCACAAGTAGGCAGAGAGGCAGGCAGAGAGAGAGGAGGAAGCAGGCTGAGCCGGATGCAGGGCTCAATCCCAGGACCCTGGGATCATCACCTGAGCCAAAGGCAGAGGCTTTAATCCACTTAGCCACCCCGGCACCCCTGCCCATTTTACTCTTGAGTTGTTTCTTCTTTTCCTTAATATTATCAGTGTTGTCCTTCATGGCTTCTGAGCCAGAGCCAGAGTCCTGCTCTTCCACCGTGTTTTTGCTCTTTAATAACTTTATAATCTCTGTGTGGTATATTATTCCAGGGTGTAGAACATCACTGTGCAAGTTCTCTTACATTTTAGTTCTTTATACTCCTTATTTGTTAAGGTAGCAAAAGCCGAGAGTACTAAAGTCTCTGATTTTCCTTTGGGGATGTGACTAGAATGCTTCTGGAGTTGCCTGAAACACATGCTTCCATGATTGCAGTGGGCAGTTGGTCATTCTGTCTGAAGTGTTTCTCCGTATCTCTGTTCAGGTGAAAAGCTTCAGGTGCTGAAAGCCAAACTACAGGAAGCGATGAAACTCCGTAGGCTTGAGGAGCGCCAAAAGCGGCAAGCATTATTTAAGTTAGATAATGAAGATGGATTTGAAGAAGAGGAAGAGGAGGAAGAAATGACGGACGAATCAGAGGAAGATGGAGAAGAGGAGGAAGAGAGAGATTTAGAGCAAGAAGAGGAAGATTTAGAGCAAGAAGTGGAGGAAGAAGGCAATCAGGAGGTTCTGAAAATTATTTAATTTTGTTACTTGGTCAGGATGGATAAGAGAAAGAGAAAATCAGATTTGAATCAGAGCAGAGTAAGCATGTTCAATTGTATAAGAGATTTTAGGGGCAGAGGTGATGTAACTAGCTCAGAGGTACTGAAGTCCTAGTGCATTCAGTTCTCTCCACACGTTTGACTACCTGCCGTTCACAGGGCCTTTAGCCTTGGCTTCTACCTGTTAGTCTGCTTGTTGAAACATAAGGCTAAAATGGAAACAGCTTTGTATTCATAGTTGCTTTTATCTTGTTGTTTACATAGTTTTCTCTATTTAAGATGAACAGCAGTCTTAACCTTGGTCAGGTGGAGGTCTGGAATAAGTTTTCAGGCAAGCTGAGACCTTCCTGAGTTTCTTTCTTTCTTCACTGAGGAGGGTATTTTTAGAAGGGTCTCTTGCCCTTGTTTCTGGCTAGGTAAGATAGATGATGATATGGTTTTGGGTACTGAGAAAAAGAAAAAAGCCACCAAAGGAAATACATACAGACATACATAATTAAAAAGAAAAGCTCCCTTGCTGGAACTCTGCAGTCATTGTGAGAGTTGGCTCATATTTATCCTTGGGTAAGGAAAAAAGAAAGAAGGAAAGCAAAGGCTGAAGTAGGCAGCATGTCAGTCTGTTTTTGGTCTGAGGCCACTAGTTGTCCTTCAGTCTCAGGCTAATTATTTAGCCTCTTATTGCTTCAATAAAATGATAACCCAGTCTTTCACAGTCTTTTAGCAATTTGGGGAAGATAAACGGTAAAATAAGTATAAAAGAGCTCTAGAGGTGTCGGAAGGTTATGTTACTGCTAATGGTTAGACCAAGCTTCCTTCAGATTTACCTTTTCAGATCTAAGATGTGACCTGTAACCAAGCAGCCATATATTTGGCTAACAGCATATTTGCTTTTGAATTTTTTGACTCTTTTTGTTTTTGGGTGGTGTGATTGGTGAAGATTGCAGAATTCCTTCTCGGTAGTGAAGAAATGGAAACCAAAGACGAGAAAGAAATAGATAAAGACAACAGTGATGGCAGTAGTGACATTGGGAAATCAGTTGGACTTCTGTCTGTCCCCAAGCCTCTGTCATCCGATTCTACCTTACTTCTATTTAAGGACAACTCTTCCAAGATGGGGTAAGTAATTCTCTCTAGTGAAAGATAAGATTCCCTTGGGTTTGCCCTCTCATAAGAAGCAAAAACATGGGGCGCCTGGGTGGCTCAGTCGGTTAAGTGTCCGACTCTTGATTTCTACTGAGGCATGAACTCATGGGTCATGGGATGGAGACTTGCGTCTGACTCCAGGCTCAGTGGGGAGTCTGCTTGGGATTCTGTCTCTCTTCCTCTCCCTCTGCCTCTCCCCTTATCCGTGTGCACTCAAGCTCTCTTTTTGTTTTTCCTCTCTTTCTAAAACAAATAGATGTTAAAAAAAAAAAAGCAGAAACAAACAATTTACTTTCTTATTTTATAGTTACTTTCCTAGTGAAGAAAAATCAGAAACAGATGAAATCTCAGGCAAAAGGTCTAGCAAACTGGGTAAGTAATGACTCATACACAGAACTTGATTTTTCTTAGCTCCTCTAGCTTTGGTACTTAAGGACTACAATTCCATAAGATTCCATTTTTTTTTTAACTCTAGTAGACTTTTCTCAGTCTTCCCTGTGGCAATGAAAAGCATTTATGAGTTAGAAAATTTTTCTAAAAGGACTTTGTGAATTAGAAGATTTTTCTTCGTTCTGTTTTTGAAAGCTTACATTCAGTTTCTTTTCAGTTGACTGTGGACATATAATAAGTCCTTAGTAGTATGTGTTGATTAAATGAACCATGAAACATTTCTGTCCTATGTAGATAAAAAGATGAATACGTGATTGGATAACAGGGAGAGTGATGATAGGTGTTAGGCAGGATGAGAGAAAGATGGGAACTTTCAGGTGTCACTTAGCTTAGTGACAAACCCCGACTGTATAATGCTATTTTAGTACCATAATTCACCTTCACCTTCATGTTTTAGAACTTATAACTTGAGAGATTTGCCTATGAATGTTACCTGACAGTTTCATTCTCAATTCTTTTTCCTAAACAGATCCCCCTTATTTCTGGACCCATGCACTTAAGTTATTTCTCTTTCTTTAGATGAAGATGATTCATGCTCATTGCTAACAAAGGAGAGCAGCCACAATAGTAGTTTTGAGCTGATTGGCTCCACAATTCCATCCTATCAGCCTTGCAACAGACAGACAGGCCGCGGGACCAGTTTTTTCGCTACACCGGGAGGATTCAGATCTCCTTCCCCTGGGCTATTTCGAGCCAGTTTGGTCAGCTCAGCGTCTAAGGTGAGATGGTAATGGTTTTCTAATCTCCTCCCTCTTTTACTTCCCACACTGCTAAATTGTGTCCAAGCCAAGCAACTCCCACCACATTATGTATGTTCAGTTTAAAGAAACCACCCCCTTTGTGTATTAAAAACAAGCCTCATCCAGCGTTCTTACTTTCTTGAAGACGTTTTTTCTTTATTCTTCTCTTGGCTATGCATTGTCCTCCTCAACTGCAATTGCCTGAGAGTAGATAAAATCCTGCAAATAGCAACTTCTGTTGTTGTCATGACAGTGAATGACAATTATAAAATGTTTTGTTTTTGTTTGGTTTTGTTTTGGTGCCAGAGTTCAGGAAAGCTGTCTGAGCCTTCACTTCCCATAGAGGATTCCCAGGATCTGTATAACGCCTCCCCAGAGCCTAAGACACTTTTCCTAGGAGCCGGAGACTTCCAGTTCTGTTTAGAAGATGACACTCAGAGCCAACTGTTGGATGCAGATGGGTAGGTAGTTTTATGTTTCTGTGGGTGGAATGGTGCTGGGTACTGCTTAATTTTGTTTAAAAATAAAGTGAGCTTCTGTTGCTCCATCTGTGCTTTCTCTTCTGAGAAAGAGAAGGTGTACAGACCATTAGTATTACATTCTGCAAGTTTGAACAAAAGCTCTCCAGAAAATAAAACGTAAATAGTCCTTGCTGGCATTCTGATCCTTCGAGCTCTGCTTTCCTTGAAATCTGTCCTGCTGTGTTAGGATTGAAGTGTGGGATTGAGGGTGGACAGAGCTGTGGCACATTACATGGACATAGCACCAAGTTCTACTCTGGCACTGTCTGAAACCTAATATTATCCTTTACCCCTTTACCTTTCTAATAGCATTTATTCTCTTACTAAACTCCCTCCCTCTTTAGATTATCACAGGGCTACAGTTTGAATCCTTTGTCTTCTGGTTTGGGATCCAGCTTTTTTTTTTTTTTTTTTAAGATTTTATTGATTTATTTGAGAGAGAACATAAGCAGGAGGAGGGGCAGAGGGAGAGGGAGAAGCAAGCTCCCTGCTGAGCAGGGACACTGGCACAGGGCTTGATCCTAGGACTCTGAGATCATGACCTGAGCCACCTAAGTGCTCTTGGAATTCAGCTTAAAAGATTAGTTTTAGAAACATCAAATTTTGGGGACACCTAGGTGGTTCAGCTGGTTAAGTATCTGCCTTCGGCTCAGGTCATGATCCAAGGGTCCTGGGATTGATTTCCACATTGGGCTCCTTACTCAGCGGAGAGGGTACTTCTCCCTCTCTCTGCAGCTACCCCTGCTTGTGCTCTCTCTCTCTGACAAATAAATAAATAAAATCTTAAAAAAAAGAAAAGAAAAGAAACATCAAATTTTTTTACCCACAGTATGCCTGGGTGGCTCATTCAGTTAAACATCTGACTCTTGATTTCGGCTCAGGTCATGATATCGGGGTCATGAGCTCGAAGCCTGCCTTGAGCTCTGCGCTGGGCATGAAGCCTGCCTAAGATTCTCTTTTTCCTTCTCAGTCAACCCCTCCCCAACCTTCTTAAAAAAAAATCCTCTTCAGGGGCGCCTGGGTGGCTCAGTGGGTTAAGCCGCTGCCTTCGGCTCAGGTCATGATCTCAGGGTCCTGGGATTGAGTCCCGCATCGGACTCTCTGCTCAGCAGGGAGCCTGCTTCCCTCTCTCTCTCTCTGCCTGCCTCTCCATCTACTTGTGATTTCTCTCTGTCAAATAAATAAATAAAATCTTAAAAAAAAAAAAAAAAATCCTCTTCAAAATTTTTTACTCACTACTTTGTTTTTTCCCCTAGAGAATGTCTTATATTCTTTATTGTGCTTGTAGGTTCTTAAATGTTAGAAACCACAGGAATCAGTACCAAGCTCTGAAGCCAGGGCTGCCATTGGCCAGTATGGATGAGAATGCCATGGATGCGGACATGGATGAGCTGTTGGATCTGTGTACTGGAAAGTTCCCATCTCAGACTGAAAAATCTCTGCCCAGGAAGAACGACAAGAAAGAGAACCTAGAAGAACTTCTGAATCTTTGTTCAGGAAAATTCACTTCTCAGGGTAAATAGCCAAGAGATCAGGCTCACCATAGTAAATATCTTAAATCAGTGTCCTTGAAGAGAAGCCTGTTACCCTTGGGTGAGAAATTCACAGAAGGCAGGGCTGTGACGAATTCTTGTGGGTGGTTTGAATTCTTAGCTTCCTGACATTTGGAGCCCTTACTTTCTTAACGTGATAAAATGTCAACTTAAGCTTCGATGATTTCTTAACTTAACCCATGTGATTTCTCATTTATGGTTAATATGCATGCAAAGCTTAGAAGAGAGTTGGTGTATAGTTAATTTCATATCAATGCCTACTTATTTCCACCTGCGTGTTCCTTCCTCCCCGATGCTAGAATGTCAGCTCTCTGAGAGCTGGGATTTTTGTTTTGTTCACTACATATCCCTGGTGCCTGGCACATAGTAAGCACCAAATAAGGATTTGTTGAATGAATGGATGGTGAGCTCTTTTTGGCAAGCTTACCTTAGAACTGTATTGAGCTGGGGAAAGAAGACAGAGCTGTTATTTCTTGATGACAAATCTTTTTCTTTGTTGTGGTATAGACGCCTCTACTCTGGCTCCATCAGAGTTAAATAAACAGGAGAAGGAGAGCAGCTTGGGGGATCCCATGGAAGAAGCACTTGCTCTTTGCTCAGGTTCTTTCCCCACAGACAGGTGAGTCTCAGTGACTGGAGGGAATGTAGGAAGGCCCAGACTTCTGATAAAATCCTGAGGTCAGCAATAAGGAACCATCTTAGGCGCTTCCTATCCTGAGAGTCAGTCTTACAGTACATTTGAGTCTTATTTGCAAAGTAAGGAAATTAAAATACTTTCCTTTAGTTGGTGGAGAACAGGGTTAAAGAAAGCAAGAATACGGAGTGCCTGTTTGACTCCGTCGGTTAAGCCTCCGCCTTGGGCTCAGGTTGTGATCTCAGGGACCTGGGACTAAGCCTGGTGTCAGGGCCCGAGTTGGGCTTCGTCCTCAGCAGGGAGTCTGCTTCTCCCTCTCCCTCTCCCTCCACCACTCCTCCCATTGGTGCTTTCTCTCTCTCTCAAATAAAGTCTTTTTTTTTTTTAATATTTTATTTATTTGTTTATTTGAAAGAGAGAAAAATCGAGAGACAAGGCATAAGTAGGGGGAAGAATAGAAGCAGATTCCCTGCTGAGTGGGGAGCCTGATGTGGGGCTCAATCCCAGGACTCTGGGATCATGACCTGAGCTGAAAGCAGATGCTTAACCCACTGAGCCACATAGGCACCCCAATAAATAAAATCTTGGAAAAAAGTGAAAAGGGCAAGAATAGAAAGAGCTAAAACTGGGAGGCAGAGAGTGCAGATGACCGGGCATTGCTCATTTCTTTGGCTCCGATCTACTGTTATGCCAGGGCTCCAGTCAGGCCTGTGTCTGCCTCCTTGAGTAGGCCAGGATCCCATTTAAACAGCCTCCTAGAGCAGCTCCCCACTACGGGAGCCCTGACCAAGTTCCAGAACCAGCGTTGTCTCCTGGGACATTGCCACAGCAACCACATTTATTGGTGCTGAGGCTGCCACGGTTAGTGGGGCTGGTTCAGGGCCTGGCTCTGGAACAGTGGCAGCTTTGATCATTGGCTGTGCTAGGAACCCTTCTCTCAAGGGGCATCTCTTCTGTACCATTCTGGGCTTTGCCCTGTCTGAGGACACAGGGCTCTTCTGTGTGATGGTCGCCTTCCTCATTCTCTTCGGCATGTGAGCCTTCGTGGGGGTCGCCTACCTGTCCCTGCTGCTTCAATTTAAGGCCATGGCTGGTACTAAACGTGTGCCAAGCTTTACCATTAAACACATTTCTCTTTAAAAAGGGGGGAGGGCAAGAATAAGCATATGGAAGTGTTCAACACTAATAATTAGGGAAATACAAATCAAAACCAATAAGATACAATAAGATACCACCTCACACCGATTAGGATGGCGACTATAAAGAGAAAAAAAAAGCCCATAAAATAATAAGTGTTTGTGAGGATATGGAGAAATTAGAAACCTTATCCACTGATGGTGGGAAATGTAAAATGTGGAAGCTTCTGTGGAAGTCAGAATGGCAGTGTCTCAAAAAATTAAAAATAGAATATGATCCAGCAATTCCACTTTCAAATATATTCACAAAAGAAGTGAAAACAGGGTCTCAGGTGTTTGAACACCCATATTCATCCTAGCATTACTCATGATGATCAAAAGGTGGGCACATCCCAAGTGACAAAACAAAATGTGGTGGACACACACACGATTATTCAGCCTTAAAAAGAAAGGAAATTCTGACACATGTGACAACATGGATGAACCTTGAGGACATTATGCTAGGTGAAATAAGCCAGTCCCCAAAATACAAGTGCTGTAGGATTCCACTTACATGAGATACTGAAAGTAGTCAAATTCCTAGAAACAGAAAGTACAAGTGTAGTTGCCAGGAGCTGAGGGGAGGGAAGAGGGGGAACCTGTTGTTTAAAGCATGGAGAGTTTTGGGGCACCTGGGTGGCTCTGTCAGTTAAGTGTCCGACTCCTGATTTCAGCTTGGGTCATGATCTCAGGGTCTTGAGATCAAATCCCACTCTGGACTCTGCACGGGGCGTTGTGCTTGTGATACATGCATTTTGTTTGTTTGTGTCCTAGGCAAAGAACTTTATTAAATTAACATTGCTTCAAACTTTGTTCCCAGACTTCTTCAGCTTAATTCACTCCAAAGAATGAATTGTACATAAGCAAAATCTGAAAAGAGCTTCAGTGTCCAAGGGGCTTGGGCTTAAAAATATTAGAGCTCTAAATTTCATCAGATCCATGAACAAAATTTTAAAAAGCTGTTATAATATAAAATAGCAGCTCCTAGTAACTTCTTCAGGTTTTATCTTCTTGAGAAGTTGACTCTATTCCATTTGCTTCATTCTTGGAAGCTTCATCCAAATCTCCACAAGAACTAAAACTTCATCATCATTGTCCCCTCTGGTAGCAAGTGGGGCTTTTCCATTCACAGGTTGTGTGGACAGAGTTTCAGCCAGTCTTAAACTAGTCAGACTGTCTGCACCAAGCTGGTTTAAGACAGCCCGTATTGTTTCTGTCAGCTGCTTTGTCTCAGCATGGCCTGGAATGGTGAAAGTGTTCACCTCCAGTGATGCCTGAACTTTGGGGTTGTTAGAGCGGGTCACTGCTCTTCTTGGTAAACATACTCACTCCTTCAGTACCAGAGATAATTGTTTATCCCTAACTTCTCTAAGGAGAACCGAAGTTTTTTATGATCTGCTATAGCCATTCTATAAACCACCTTCTCTCGGCAAGCAGTTCCTTTCCCACCAATGCGCGCTTGTGCTTTGCCGTTTGGCAAGTTTTTCCTGGTTCATGAGAGTTTCTTTCATCTTGTTGGAGCGGAAGTGGGACCGAGTTGGAGAATAGGGTTAGCACTCAGGGGGTCTCGGGCAGGGCAGCTGAGATGAGGCGCCTTATGTGTATTTTATCATAATTAAACAAAAAATTTTTTAAAGGCAAGGCATCTTATTTCCTGTTTCTTGAAGAGATTGTTGGTGCCAATAAAATACTTTTAGTTTCTAAGTTGACTGAATACTTATAGTTTGCTTTCAACAACTTACTTATTGATTTCTTTATTTTGCACCTTAGGGAAGAAGAAGGTGAAGAGGAGGAATTTGGAGACTTTCGGCTTGTCCCAAATGATAATGAGTTTGATAGTGATGAGGTGAGTTGGAAGGGAACAGAGTAATCCTAACCGATTTCCAGGTGTTACGGCTGTTTGTCTTTTTCCTAGTCTGAATTGTTGAGAATTCTGAGTTTGGCATATTATCCGAAGCCATTTCCTAGAATGAGATGTTTGGGCAGAAGTTTATAAATCCTGTTTTAGTTGAGGACTAAAGTTAGGCAGAACAAAGTTAAGCAGAACATGTTTTGTTCTGTTAACCCCATGTGCGATACTCTGCATTTTTTTCAGGACGAACGTAGTAACTCTGATAATGAAGATCTGGCACTGGAAGACCATGAAGATGGTGATGAGGAAGAGCTCCTGAAGCAGTCTGAGAAGCTGAGAAGGCAAATGTAGGTGTTAGGACCATTCCTTCCACTGCTAGAGAAAGTTCTCCTAATGGTTAAGTTGTAGCTTGCTATTGTTTTACCTAAGTCTGCTGGTTCTGTTGCTTTTTGTGGCTAACACAGATGAAATAAACCCCATTCTCATGCTATCTCTTGAGTGTTCAAAGATGGTATGTACTCTTTAAGTGAGTTCTATACTAAATATCTCTAGTTCCTTCAGCTATTTCTCATATAACGTTGCTTGCCGACTCCTCTTGTCCTGGATATTCTCTTTATCCTCAGGTGTGGTGGGACTCCAGCTGTAGGTAGCAGTATAACCACATCCTTGTTCTGGGCGCATATGACTTACAAAGTAACCAACAATCCTAAGAGCAGAGTCACTATAGATCCTGAGGATTTAGTAGACAATGAAACTTCCTTGTCTAGGACTAGGGTCTTTTTTCCTATGAATTACTGTCATTTCAGGTTTTCCTCATCCTGGTCTTGGGCAAATGACCTCCTGTTCATTTTTGGGTTATTTTTTATGTTTTTTTCTGCTCATGAAAGTAAACCATTTATTTTAGAATATTTAAAAGAAGATAGGAAGCCAAAAATAAAAGCTTATCTGTGCTCATCATCCAAATATTTAATGAATGTGTGGATGGTAGCTTGCTCCATAACCATTTTTATGCATATATTTTCATATAGTTGAGATCTGTGCTTTTTTTTTTTTTTTTTTGTATGTTCACTTTTGCATCTTGCTTCTTTCTCACTTGGGATATCCATAAGCATTTTCCTGTGATGTTACAGTTTTATAAAGACCATTTTAATAGATATTCAGTATTATATTGTACATGAATGACTTTTGGAATTCACATATAGGATATCATATTGATTCCTACTAGCTCTATATTATTGTCTCTAACCCATCATTCCATTCTATTAAGATCACTTTGGGGCTTTAATTTGTCACTTGTCAAATTAACTCTTGGGCACCTGAGTGGCTCAGTGGCTTAAGCCTCTACCTTCAGCTCCAGTTGTGGTCCCGGGGGGATCGAGTCCCGTATGGGGCTTCTCTGCTCAGTGGGGAGCCTGCTTCCCCCTCTCTCTCTGTCTGCCTCTCTGTTTACTTGTGATCTCCCTGTGTCTGTCAAATAAATAAAATCTTTTTAAAAAATTAACTATCTCTTGCAAGTTTGGGTCATCTATAGATTTTTCTACGGTGGTGGTTCTTAAACCCTATTTAACAGCAGAGTCCTCTGTCCAAATGAAATCTTAGGAAGAATGATAGCTAAAAGTTGAACAGCTCCAAGTGGGTGAATGGGAAGATCAGAGAACTCAGCTGATAGCCCTGGAAGGAATTCCCCAGGAATCCTGAGATTTAGAGGAATTCAGCTTTAAAAAAATAACATAAGTCTGGGACACCTGGGTGGCTCAGTTGGTTAAGCTGCTGCCGTCAGCTCAGGTCATGATCCCAGGGTCCTGGGATTGAGTCCCACATCGGGCTCCTTGCTCAGCAGGGAACCTGCTTCTCTCTCTACCTCTGCCTGCTGCTCTGCCTACTTATGTTCTCCCTCTCTCTCTCTCTCTGACAAATAAATATATATAAATAAAATCTTAAAAAAAAAAAATAACATAAGTCTTTGATAAAAATCAGCCTTCCGAAAGCCATCAGACTTCTGCCACTCATGGCCATAGATGACAGGACTTTGAACTCAGAGTGACAGGAGACTTGTTCTCAGTAGGAACTGAGGTCATAAAAACTAACTAATAGTGGTTTTACTCACCAGTAACTCTGAGCCTCAGTCATGGCCTCTAACTTGGGGGTCAGGATATAGCTGTAAGGGATCCCAGGCTATTTTGTTCCTGTACCATACCATTTCTAACCTGTTTCCCAACACTGGTGAGCTTAAATACAGAACAGAATAATCTGAACCTGCCAGCGGGTATGTCCCAAATGTATAAAGGAGATCGGGAGTTCTGACTTTAAAGAACCTCATTGAATCCAGGCTCTGCTATTTCCTAGCTGTGTGACTTTGGGTAAATTATTTACTCTCTCGGTCTCAGTTCATTCAACTGTAAACTGAAGGGAATAATAGTCCTCCCCTTAAGATAATGCTGTGATGCCTGGAAAGCGCAGTTATTGGCATCCGGTATGTATTAAATGACAGACTTTATCTTTAAAATGTATTATTAAAATTTAAGTGGCTCTATGTTCTGCTTTTCTCATTTCATCCCTAGTCTGTGTATGTTTGTTGCATTTCTGATCTTCACAATTCTTTTCTAGGAGATTGAAGAAATACCTGGAGGATGAGGCAGAGGTGTCGGGGAGTGACGTGGGAAGTGAAGATGAGTATGATGGGGAAGAGCTGGACGAATATGAACAGGAGGAAATTGATGAAGTGCTTCCTTCTGATGAGGAGCTGCAGAATCAGATCAAGAAAATACACATGTCAGTATCCCGACAAGCCCTTTTGTGTGATGGGATGTTTCTACGACCATCCAGAGTGGTCCTGGTCTTGAATGCTGTACTTTTCCTGCAGGAAAACGATGTTGGATGATGATAAGCGACAGCTACGTTTATACCAAGAGAGGTACCTCGCTGATGGGGATCTGCATAGTGATGGTCCTGGCCGAATGAGGAAATTCCGATGGAAAAACATAGGTATCTTGGTCATTGCTTTCAGAAACAAACGGTACAGCGACCGTGTTTGTCCAGTTTGAGATGGCGAGTGGAAATCCAAACTGCAACAGACCTGGCTGTCTTCATGACTTTGTGTTAGTGAGTGGGGAAAGGTTGTGTCGATGTATGAGGAACAATGAGTACCTTGTGTCTGTCCCAGCACCTTCTCCTAGGAGAATGCTGACAACCTTGACTCTTTGCTTTAGATGATGCTTCCCAGATGGACTTGTTCCACAGAGACTCTGATGATGATCAGATCGAAGAGCAGCTTGACGAGACAGAAGCCCGTTGGAGGAAGGAGCGAATTGAACGAGAGCAGTGGCTTCGGGACCAGGTAGAAAATCCGCACGAAAGTCCTCTGTTCTGGGGCGCCTGAGTAGCTCAGTGGGTTAAAGCCTCTGCCTTCAGCTCAGGTCATGATCCCAGGGTCCTGGGATTGAGCCCCACTTCGGACTCCCTGCTCGGCGGGGGGTCTGCTTCCCCCGCCTCTCTCTCTGCTTACCTTTCCGCCTACTTGTGATCTGTCAAATAAATAAATAAAATCTTAAAAAAAAAAAAAAAGTCCTCTGTTCTGTCCCTAGTTTATGAATAAGAGAGGACCTACTCACCTCACTTGTCAGGATAGTCTCAAAACCTTGGGCAACTTATTGCTGTCCCTTTTAATCCAGTTTTCTTTTGCGCTTTGAGAAGATGACCATGAGCGGTTCAATTCATGTTTGTCCAGTACCGATTTTTTTTTTTTTTTGTCTACAGCAACAAAGGTTGCAAAAAGGAAAGCAAATGATATCCCAGGTACCTTAGCTTCCCAGTCCAGGCTCTGCTATCTATTTGGCGGCAGGGTAGACTTCTGTTAATGCTGATTTTTATTTTCAGGCACAGCAGGGAAAAATTGCAGCTGAAGAAGAAGACATTGGGGAAGACAGTCAGTTTATGATGCTAGCCAAGAAGGTTACAGCCAAAGCACTACAGAAAAATGGTGAGCTACTGGCCGTCCTCGGGTTCCAGCCCCCTGGATTGTTTGTGCTGGAGCCTTAAAGTGACTCCAGCCTTAGGGACTCTTGTGGCTTAGGCATGGGCCTGTGCCTAACATTGTCTTAAAGAGGCCTTCCAAGATAGGAAAGGATAGTGTTCTTGGATCTTAGACTATTGGGCAGTGGACATTGTACTTGTGAGTATATGTAGCTGGTTTGACTTCATCTTCTAAGGCCTCTCAGAGTAAGAATTCTGCCTTCTTTATTTAGTTGCCCAGGATTGTGTTAGAGGTGGACTTTGAACCCAGATGTATCTAATTCCAGAATGAGGCTCTAAAACACTATTCTATACTCTTACCATGCTTGTTTTTGCTTATTACTGTCAGCTATTTATCAATGTTCAAGTTGGTTGTCTGTCTTCCTGCTGCTCCTTACTATAGTTTCAAGTCACTGTTATAAAATAATCTAAGTTCTTAAGCTTTAGTTTACTGGTCTAGTTACAGGCTTCTTTACTTGTTTAGATTTAAAGGTAATTCTATCAGCTTTGCCCAGAACAAGCCTCTCTGTCTTGTCTTTTCAGCCAATCGCACTGTGGTTATGCAAGAACCAAAGTCTTTACTCAGAAATCCTTTTGAATCCATCAGTCCGGAAAGTGCCCACCAGGTTGGTTGGGAGTTCATGATCTGCAAGGTTCTACAGGCCCAGATCAGGCTAAGGGAGTACTCTGTCATTAGCAGAGGGAGGTGGCTGCAGGAAATGGAAGTAGATGTCAAAGGAGTCTGCTCTTTCTTTTCTACTTGAGTGGGGTAGGAATATGTCCCCTCAAGACAAGGGGGAGGCAGGGAGGGACTGGCTTCTAGTTCTTCCCTTGGCACTTGGGATCTGATGCCAACCGACTCTTCTCTCTTTAGCCGAAGACAGGCTCACTGCTAAACCAGCCCAAAGCTGTGCTTCAGAAACTGGCTGCCCTCTCTGACCTGAACCCCAGTGCACCCCGAAATTTAAGAAACTTTGTCTTCCATACACTTTCTCCTACCAAGGCTGAGGCAGCGAAGGAATCGTCTAAGGCTCAGGTAGGGAATTTGAGAACTGATTTGGTGGCTGTCCAGAGCGAGATTGATGGATGATTGATTTTTAAGTAAAAAAATATAGATATTTCTAGCTTAAAGGCTTACACTGTGGTGTTAATCTTGTACTCCCCAATGAAACAGAAGAGGACTGCTACCCGCAGTAGGTCATCAGCTTTGAAACTTTCCCAGAAAGTTTATATTTCTCTTTTTCCTAAACATCCATGATTTAACTCTGCGTTCCTTAAGAGCTAATGGAAGGTAAGGACTTGTATGAGGGTCTTGAGCTGGTCCTGACTCTTTCTGTGCTCTCTAGGTAAGGAGAAGAACTCCATCTTTAATGACATCCCCTTCACCTAAGCGCCTCAAAACAGACGATAGCACTTCAGGATTGAAGCAAAGCATCTTCAGATACTTGGAAAGCTAACATCATCAAGGGTGCTGGCACCTTTGCTGAGACTGCTTTGAGAAGTTCCTCGTGTTGAAGATTGGAATTGGAATTGGAATTGATGCTCACATAGATGATCTCCACTCCCCTCCCTCCTTTGTAATCAGCGCATTAAGATTACAGACAGAGATTCCAATTCTTTCCACTGCATCGCTCTGGACATCTTTTTCCTTTCCTACTATTATTTCCTGGGTTGGCCACTAATCTTAATTCTGCAGTGTTTACAACATTAACCCATGGCTGCTTGGGTGAAGGCTCACTTCTTCCATTGTATATTTGGCATTTTAGCCTAGCAGACTCTTAGGTTGATAGCTCTTTGTGAAATGGGTGGTTGGAGGAGGAGGAGGAGGAGGAAAAAGTTTGGCATTACGGAAAATTCCAGAAAACAGGGAATGTTGATACCAGAAGGAATCCTTCACACCCTAAGATGTGCCCCACAGTGACCTGGACTCAGTGAAAGAGAACTTCTTGGAGGACCTTGGAACCCGCTGATGGGCTGTTATATTTATCTTGCCCCTTCCGTTTTCCCGTATGCCTCTTCCCAAGGCAGCCTCAACTTGCCAATTAACTTTTGCTTCCCTTATGGTAAGGACGCAAATCGGTACCTAAGTCAGAAAGACGTTGACCCTTGTTTTCTGGATTATGAGGATGAAGGTAAAGGGTTGCACACACCCGGTGTCAGTCCACATTACCCCATGGGACAGAGAGAGCTCTCTCCTCCAGGAGCTACATTCTCAACATGGAACAGTGTTGCTCAAGGACCTCCCTTCTCATCCTGGCAAAAGACATATAACCATTATTTATTGCACAAAACGGGGTTTGTTTATTATATTACTCTGACCAGAGGACAACACTTCATTGCTATTTAGAGAGAAAACCACTATCAAGTTTATAATCAAAATATTGTTGAAGAGAATGGTCCCCCACTCCCAATTTTCCCTGAACAATCATGAGGCTCTCAATTCTAGACAGATTTTTTTCATCCTCCTCAAAACTGAGTGTCACTGCTACTTTGGAGAAACATTCCATGTGAATATGGCGGTTTCACTGTCAGGAACTGGACTTAAGAAATTGGATGAATTGTGCCAGTTTGTTACAGGCAGATGGGGAACACCAATTTAATTGCTGGAGTTAGGGCATAGGTTTTCTACAGTTGTTTCTAATATACAAGATGCTGACCTTGAACGTGTATATTTGTAATCTTGTAATGGGGAAAATGTATATAAAGATGTTTTAATATGTATGTAGCATTTCAATAAAACTCAATGCCTGAAGGCAGGGTTTGCCCTCCAGATTGGGTGCTTGTTCTTAGGTCAGTGCCCGTTTTATGCTCAGAAGCATTGTTTTCAGGCCTCTTCCCTCCCAGGGGAGCCCCCTGGGTCTAAAGAGAGGAAGGCCCTTGGAGTTGCCCCTCCTGGCCTCTCTGCTCTAACTCCCGAAGTGGTTTGGGTTCAAGGCAGGTGAGGAGAATTTATACAAATGGTACCTGGGGTTATAGCTCTTTGATTGGCAGCCTGAGGTCCAAGGTGAGGGTTAATTCACCCACCCCCCAGCCTTCTAAACAGGGCCCCAGGCAGGCAGCCTTCGCCATGCAAAAGAGCTGGGAAGGCGGGCCAGCTATTTCACCCCTCTTGCTTTCCAGACCCTTTTTGGAGGGAAAAAAGAAGAGGGTTGGAATTGATCACTGAGGATAAGAAAAGCAGTGCGAAAGATGGCCAGGGAGCCGGTGGTTTCTGTCCTAGGTTCTGGAAAGAAAGCACTCTTTGGAGAAAGCAAAGTTGGGTCTTCAGCTCTGGATCACTTTTTCCCCATACGGGTCTAGCTGTCATAGGGGAAGCCAAGCCTTGACCTTGCTAACAGGATTGGAGAGTTGCCTCCAGACCCAGAGGCCTGTGCGCCAAACACTGAGCCATCACCTTCAGGGATGTACTCATGAATCAGGCCCCAGGGCCCTCTGCAACGACGGCTCCTGCTGGGACTCCTCCCTGGAGGTGAAAGAGCCCGGGTGTCTGAGAGAGATATGTTCAGTGTTGGCCCTCTCCCCTCCTGGTTCTACACAGTGGGGTAGGACACATGGTTTTACTTCATGCGAACAGGTCTCTGATCTTAATTCGGCCCACAGTTGTACAAACTACACACCGTTCCAGGGCTAGTGCGTAAAGCATCAGATTCTGTTCACCAAAGCGCCATGGGGACAAGCCGCTCAGCCCTCTTGCAATCCCTCATCTCAACTGCTTCTCCACAAACTGCCCTTTGAGAATTTCTAATGGTCCGGACTGGACATCCGTGGTCTTTATGTCCTGTACTTGTTTAATAACTCCTGGGGTTTCCTGTCTTGACTTGTTCACCTAAGGCTAGGGGAGCATATTTCTGGGAGGAGTGTCACGCTATCATCACATCATACTCGAGACAGCA
Source organism: Neogale vison (assembly GCF_020171115.1). Classification (NCBI taxonomy): domain Eukaryota; kingdom Metazoa; phylum Chordata; class Mammalia; order Carnivora; family Mustelidae; genus Neogale; species Neogale vison. The sequence goes on along the minus strand of NC_058092.1, from coordinate 27,364,302 downwards.
TTCTGTCTTCTACCTTGTATTCTTTTTTTTTTTTTCTTTTCATAAAGACTTCATTTTTAAGTAATCTCTACACCCACTGTGGGGCTTGAACTTACAACCCTAAGATCAGGAGTAGCTTCCTCTACTGAGTCAGGCGCCCCTCTCCTTATTCCTTGACTTGCAGCCTGGAATGTACTGCTGCCTAGTAAAGGTTGAATGAAAAAAAACACACCTTTCAGAGCCTCCGTTTATAGCTATAAAATGAGGATCGTCATTCATGTCTGTCTCGGAGTGTAAGGTGTAAGGTGTAAGGTGTCTGTGAGGTGTAAGTTGGAAAATGAACGTGAATGCATTATGTCAAGTGTTTCTCTACAAGCGTAAGAAATCACCACTGTCTCAACTGTATCACATTTTGTGGACAGCTTCTTAAAAGGCCCGTTGTCTCATAGGCATCTCAAATGTGTGATGTTAAAAAGCATCTTAAAAATGTGATCTTCCCGGGGCGCCTGGGTGGCTCAGTGGGTTAAAGCCTCTGCCTTAGGCTCAGGTCATGATCCCGGGGTCCTGGGATCGAGCCCCGCATCAGGCTCTCTGCTCAGCCGGGAGCCTGCTTCCCCCTCTCTCTCTGCCTCTCTCTCTGCCTGTCTCTCTGCCTACTTGTGATCTCCGTCTGTCAAATAAATAAAATCTTAAAAAAAAAAAAAATGTGATCTTCCCCATGGCACCTGGCTGGCTCAGTCAGTGGAGTGAGCAACTCTTGATCTTGGGGTCGTGAACTCAAGCCTCATGTTGGGCCCAGAGCTTTTTATTTTATTATTTTTTTAAGATTTTATTCATTTATTTGACAGAGAGATCACAAGTAGGCAAAGCAGCAGGCAGAGAGAGAGGAAGGGAAGCAGGCCTCCAGCAGAGCAGAGAGCCCAATGCAGGGCTCGATCCCAGGACCTGGGGATCATGACCTGAGCCGAAGGCAGCAGCTTAACCCACTGAGCCACCCAGGTGCCCTTAAGTATTTCTTTTATATTTTAAGCCCAATGCGGGGCTTGAACTCACAGCCCTGAGATCAAGACCTGAGCTGAGATCATGAATTAGATGCTTAACCAGCTGAGCCACCAAGGGGCCCCAAATATTTTATTTTTAAATAACCTCTACACCTAACATGGGGCTTGAACTCACAACCCCAGGATCAAGAGTCGCCCACTATACCCACTGAGTCTCCAGGTGCTTCTGTAAGGGCATGGACCCCTCCTTCCTTACTTCCATAATCAAACACTCTTAGACCTGTTATTTTGACTTCTACATTGCAATTAGCTGTCTTGCCATTCCATAGCCAGTGCCCTAATCCAAGTTTCCTTAATTTCCTGCCAGCGGTCTGTGGCAGCCTCCTGAGCTCTCCTCTCCTAAAATATTTTAGCTCGCCTTCCATCTAATCTATGTACAGCAGCCAGAGGGTGACCTTTGTATAAACATAAACTGGAGAATGCCACTCCCTCATATGAAACCTTTCAGTGCCTTGAGTGCCTGGATGACTCAGTTGGTTAAGTGCCTGCCTTCAGCTCAGGTCATGATCTCAGGGTCCTGGGATCAAGTCCCAAATAGGCTTGCTGCTCAATAGGGAGCTACTTCTCCCTCTCCCTTTGCTGCTCCCCCCATTTGTGTTTGCTCTCTCTTTGTCAAATAAATAAAATCTCTAAAAAAAAAAAAAATAAAGATTCTCTCCTCCCTCTGCCCCCCCCCAAAAAATAAAAAATAAAACCTTTCATTGTTTCCATTGCACTCGAAGTTCAAACTCCTCATGGCCTACAAGGCCCTTCATTATATAGCTCTGCCTCCCAACCTGTCCACTCTCCTTCCACATTACACTTAACCTCAGAGCCTTCCAAAGTGTTCTTCCCTTTTCCTGGCATGCCTTCCTCTCCATCCTCCTTTTTTGTCTGGCTAGTGTATAATTCTCCAGATGTTAGCTTAAATTGAACCACCGAGAAGCCTTCGATTACCGTCACTTTCTTAATGTGCTTACCTCTGTTAGTTTCCTTTTTATTGCATCTTTTATCACAATTAAAAAAAAAAACAAAACCATTTTATTTATTTACTTGAAAGAGAGAGAGAGAGCACAGAGGGAGAGGGAGAAGCAGACCCCCGCTGAGCAGGAAGCCCGAGGCAGGACTTAATCCCAGGACTCTGAGATCATGACCTGAGCCGAAGGCAGACACTCAACTGACTGAGCCACCCAGGCACCCCCTTTTGTCACGGTTGCCACCTTAAATGTTTGTGTAGGTCTGTCTCCCCTGTTAGACTAAATTCTGTAAAAGCAGAGACCATATCTGTTCTGTTAAAAAATATAAAGAAAGGGGCCCCTGGCTGGCTCAGTCCATAGAGTATGTGATTCTTGATCTCAGGGTTGTGAGTTTGAGCCCAATGTTGGGTATAGAAATTGCTTAAAAAAAAAAAAAATCTTAAAAAAAAAAATGTTAAAAAGTGGCAGGGGGGTGGGAGGTTGGGGTACCAGGTGGTGGGTATTATAGAGGGCACGGCTTGCATGGAGCACTGGGTGTGGTGAAAAAATAATGAATACTGTTTTTCTGAAAATAAATAAATTGGAAATAAAAAAAGAATGAAAAAAAAATGCTAAAAAAAAAAGAAGGAAAAAGCATAGGTGTCACCATACCTAGCACATAGAATCATTCAATCTTCCTGAGCAAAGACTGATTTAAAGCCTAGAAGAGCTAATGGGGAGAAGCTTGGAGCTGAACTGCTTATAAAGTAGCTTCCTAGTGTGGGATAGAATATTGGTGGTGACTGAAGCCTTAAATACTTATTCTGCAACTTACAAGGGGCATGACCTTGAATAAGTCATTCTCTGAACTTCTTTCCTCAACTGGAAATGAGGCCTGTGTGAAATGACTGGGTTTAGCTCACAGGGTTGTGTTGGGATCAGAGGCACAAATTAATCTGAAATGATAGACAGAAGAGGCCACACTGATGGCTACTAGCCCGCTGCTGAGGACAGGCTGGGGGTCAGGCTTCATAGGATTCTGGCTGAGTGGGGAGGAGAAACCAAACCTAGCCAGAGCCAGCAGCCCATGGCCCGTGAGCTGGTCGTGCGCTGGGACCTGTGGGAGGGGTCGGGATGAGCGCTGGCCGTGTACCCGGACTCTCGCAGCAAGCTGAGGAGATCAGCATGACTTTGTGGATGGTTGGGGTCACCTCTGTACCTTTGGAGACCCCGGCACCAGACCTCTATCCCTAGTAGCTGTGTCATCTGTCTGTACTATCCACGTCCTTCCCGTCCCCTCTTTTTGTCCTCTCTTCTCTCACCTTAAAGGTTTTCATTTTCAGTGTATTGATCTAGTTCTTCCCTGTGGTGGGATACATAATGGGAAAAGGGGGTTTGAAGTAGCTCAGCCTCAGGGTGTTTGGAAGAAACTCTGGGGCTGAACGCCTGGGTTCTTTCCCTTTATTTTCGAAAGCACCATGGGCTGGTATTCTTGATGGCTGGTGGGTGAGGCATGTGGGGGTGAAGGGGAGGCCCCCAGTTCTCGACTTGGGGAATCACAGGGCCGAGTCTAAGGGGTGGAAAATGCTAGGGAAGGGTTGGGAGTGAGTCATGGTGTACGTTTTTCAGCCCCTGTCTTTCTCTCAGAGGCTGATGGAAGGAAAAAAGCCAACTGCCCACCCCTCTCTTTGTTTGTCTTGTCTAATTTAACTTATGTTATTTATCAAAAAGACAGGTTATTTGGAAAGCCAGATGGACCCAGGCAAAAATCATCTGGGTTTTCCAAACGTGAAAAATTAGGTTCTGGGGGCCCAGGAGGAAAGGCGTGTGTGGTGTATGTGCATACATGTGAATGTGTGTGTGTGTGTGTGTGTGGTTGGGAGGGGTGAGGAATATTGAGAGTATTTTATGTCTCTCTGCAGTCAGACCCAGAAGTTGCTTGATATCCAAGCTTCCTCCCGACACACATACATGCCTCTTTTTCCTTCAAGTTCTTTATGATTAGAATCTAAATGAGAAAACTAAATCTTTATGTTGGTGACAGGGAGACTTAACTGGCCAAAGATGAGAACGGGTCAGGGCTATAATGGAACAGAGGCTGACAGGTTCCTCTATCTGTCCAGCCCTCACTCCCTACAGTTGGGTTATGAGAGCTACAGAGTACAGAGAGGTTTTTGGAGCAGAAACCTCCACCTAAGGGTGCTTGGGTGGCTTAGTCGTTAAGCGTCTCGCTTTGGCTCAGGTCATGATTCCAGGGTTCTGGAATCGAGTCCTACACGGGGCTCCCTGCTTGGCGGGAAGCCTACTTCTCCCTCTCCCACTGTGTCTCTCTCTGTCAAATAAGTAAATAAAATCTTTTTAAAAAGAAGTAGAAAAAAGAAACCTCCTCCTCTTGTCCCATCAGGGCTCTCCCCAAATGATCATGCAGTTAAGGAAGTTAGGTATCGGAGGTAGAACTCACCGTTTCGTGGATTTTCTAGTGACCAGATGACCCAAGAGCAGCAGGGTTGAAGAGTGGTCTGTCCCTTTAACCAGAGAAGAAGCAAGTTCTGTAGTTACAACCAGGAGTTTTTATTTCTTTTTAAGATTTCTATTTGTCAGAGAGAGAGAGAGCATAAGCAGGGGAACAGCAGGCAGAGGGAAAAGCAGACTCTGTTGAGCAGGGAGCCTGACACGGGATTCGATGCCAGGACCCTGGGATCATGACTTGAGCTGAAAGGGGACGCTTAAACGACTGAGCCACCCAGGTGCCCCACAATCAGGAATTTTTAAAGCTCGTGCTTCTGTAGAAAGGAATGAAAGCCAGAGGCCGTGGAGGCACGACTCTTGGCTATGATCTAGGAAATATTCTGGCTAAAAGCAGAGAGAAAAGTCACCTCTCTCCATACAGGCACGCGCATACACAGAACAGAGCCGACACCCCTTTGGGCCCCGAAAGAACTGTGAGAGCAGCAACAGCACTTGTCCCATTGTGTCATTTTTTAAAGTGTCATTGCAAGGCAAAAGCCACTTAGTAACTTCATCTCACGTGACTAATCTACGTTAATACCAGCCACACAGATGTGAGGATTAAATAAGAAAAACATTGGTAAAGTGTCTCCCTCCAGACCTGGCATACAGTAAATCCCAGTGAGTGTTTGTTGAATGAATGGATCCACGAGTTCGAGCATTAAGACTCCCTTAACCATTTCCCAAGATCAGTTGCTTGAATAACAGATTTGGAGGCTGCCCCCATTGAGCCTGGAGCCCGAGGTGGGATCGAACCACGCTGCTCCTGTAACACACGTTTGATGAGTATCTGTGGGGTAAGGGGTAGACGGGAATGTGCTGTCCCATCCACTTCCAGGAAGACCTTGTTGGCCCAGTTTTGGGGAACACTTTCTGCAGACAGCTTTCAGTGCTCAGCCCCTTGAAGGACTGCCTTTGCAGCAGAGAACCCCTTGCCTGAGGTCATGCCCCTTTCCAGCATGGCCTGCATGCAGTGACAGGAGTATGAAGGGCTGGCCATTTCTGCTCATTTGGGGACAAATTAGAAGGACCATCCAAACTTTAGAGTTCCCTGAGGTGTTGACTGAGGCCGTCGGGGGCCTGAATGGCGGTTGGGCTTCTGTCCCCTCTCTTCCACAGATGTTGATCCTAAGGGCACTTCTTTTTTTCTTTTTTTAAGATTTTATTTATTTATTTGACAGACAAGAGATCACAAGTGGGCAGAGAAGCAGGCAGAGAGGGAAGAGGAACCAGGCTCCCTGCTGAGCAGAGAGCCTGATGCAGGACTCGATCCCAATACCCTGGGAACACGACCTGAGCCCAAGGCAGAGGCTTTAACCCACTGAACGACCCAGGCACCCCTCAAGGGCACTTTTTAACTCCATATGCTAAACTGCCTCAGCATCTGCTTCCTGGGGTTTGCTGGTCCTGGTGGCCAAGGCTTTAGAACAGAAAAGGAAACAGACTTTGCAGTTTCTAGGAAGTTTCCAGCATTGGAGGTGTTGAGACTGTCTTTTTGCCCACCAGAGGGCAGCAGCAGCATAGCAACCTGCCCTCCTGGGCTCAGAGAAGGGGGCTGGGGGACTTCTCCCTCTGACTTCCCACCATTAATGTTCAGTATTAGGCAGGATCACCTTCCTTCATGCATCTACCCTCCTGTCTCAGGGAAGAAAACTTTTTTGGAACTTTCAAGGCCTTAATTTTTGTCAGTCTCAAACCACCCCCTTCCTGTCCCAGTACCAAAAGCCAATCTGTTTTCCTACTGCAACTCCCTTCCCCCTCCTGAGCTGGGCAACTTCCTTGCCCAGGATCTCCAATCTCTACGCATTTAACACCCACATAGATTTGTTTTCTGTGTGACAGGGTAATTATGAGCTTGGGGCCAGGAGGCCCAGGGGCCAGTCTGAGGATGGTCACTTCAATCTGGTTCTCCTTGTTCTGCTAACATTATTGATTTTTAGTTTTATTTATTATTATGTTGTTGTTGTTGTTTTCTTTTCTTTTTTTTTTTTAAATCTGGCTCTGGTGACATGAGGTGTGGAGGCTAGGAAGCAAAAACAAATTTATTTTTGTCACAATTCAGCTTCTCGAAACCTCCTACCCACCCAACATTTTTTTAAATATATATTTATTTTTTAATTTTAAGTACAATCTGCCCCCAATGTGGGGTTTGAACTCGTGACCCCAAGATCAAGAGTTGCATGCTCTACCTTCAATCAGGTGCCCCCTCAAAAAAAAAAAAATATATATATATATATATATATATATATATATATATTTTAATCTACTGGTTTTAGCATCTCTACTTACCTGTCTTCCTTCTCTCCTCTAATTCCCAACATTCTCCCTAAGATTGTTTTTAAGAATCAGAGGCAGATGTGGCTGGAGAATGGGGGTTAGAAGTGTGGACAACAAATAGGATACCTTCTGTTAGCAAGCCTTTACTGTATGCCCTTTTTCTGCAGGCCATCTCCAGGCTGAACTCCAAACCCTGCTTTTTTGGGCAGCCCTTCCCCTGGAGCAGTCCTGAGAAGGGTCAAGCTATGTGCCTTTTTTTTTCCTGCCTCAGTTTCTCTGGCTGTGAAATGGGTTTGAGAAAAACCTGACCAGGAAGATTTTAGAGAGAGTGAGGTTGAGAGTGGGTGGAGCGAGTTCAGAGAGCAAGCCCGCCTGACCTGCAGGCTACTCAAGGCATCCTTTACCTTGTCACGCACTCTACTTGCTGGCCAGGAAGAGGAAGGGCTGCCTGGAGGCAACGCATTACAAGTGGGAGGGGGCGCTCCGAGCTGCTTCATTGCCTCCGGAATCAGCTGAGGTCAAGGGCGATTTGTGGGACCACGTTCCCCCCCCCCGCCTGTTTTTTCTGTGTGTGCCAGGAGAATGAATAAATCATTGTTCGGGGGTGGGATGCAGCTGCCGGGCTCCTCCCCTCGGCACATGCCCCGACTCCCGCTCCTCTATTGAGGGCTGCTGGAGCAGAGCGGTTTATACACCCAGCTCCCCAAATCCTATTGAGGCCTCCCCTTCTGCACGAGCCACCGGCTCCAAGCCCATTCAGCTAGGCCCTTTGTGCTGGGGGTTAAGTGGTTACATGTGGGGGGCACCCAGAAAGGACCTGTCAGACCCTGAAAGGCTGTGCTGATACCGTGCCCTCCTACTGATGAATGGGGTGGGTGGAGGAGAGGTGGGCGGCCAGAGGGTGCGGAGGGGGAGGGCGCATGGGGATTACGGAGCCCAAGGAGGCAGCTGGTAGGAAGGGGGTGGGACAGGCAGCACTGCCTTCTCCCCGTCCTCCTTCCCATCAGCTTCTCTAGCCCGCTCCCTCTGTTGTGGACTCCAGCATTTCCCACAGCCTTGGGACCTCGGATTTGCCTTTCTGGTCTCACGGTGGGAGAGGTGTTTGGAAGGGACCATTTACCACTTAGGTACATTAAGAGAAAGAATCTACACTACCGTTCATTCCCCCAACAGCTCCAAAACACCCCTCAGTTTCTCCTTGCCCCTTTCGGGGGAAGCAGGGGTGGTGAGTGGAGGGATGCATCTCCTAGCGCATTTGTGACTGTGCCCCATCCCAGCTTTAAAAGCTTCCTGGGAGCTCCTCAGGAGCCATTTAGGGTGGAGGGTTCCAGCAGAAGACGAGATCTCGGTCTGGATATACTGCATAGATTTTGTTTGGGAGAAAAAAAAAAAAAAGATTCCAAGACTTAGGGGGAAAAAAAAGATTTAAAACTTCTGATTTGAGGATGCCTGGGTGGCTCAGTGGGTTAAAGCCTCTGCCTTCAGCTCAGGTCATGATCTCAGGCTCCTGGGATAGAGTCCCGCATAGGGCTCTCTGCTCAGCGGGGAGCCTGCTTCCCCGCCCACCCCCCACTTGTGATTTCTCTCTCTGTGTGTCACATAAATAAATAAAATCTTAAAACAACAACAACAACAACTTCTGATTTGAGGAGCACCTGGGTGGCTCAGTGGGTTAAAGCCTCTGCCAGGGTCCTGGGATGGAGCCCTGCATCAGCAGGAAGCCTGCTTCCCTTCCTCTCTCTCTGCCTGCCTCTCTGCCTACTTGTGATCTCTGTCCAATAAATAAAATCTTAAAAACAAACAAACAAACAAACAAAAAACAACTTCTGATTTGTTGTTGATGATGGCGCTCCCCTCATTTTACAGCTGAGAAAACAGCCCTATTGGGGGTGGGGAATGGACATGTCTTTTTTTTGGGGGGGGGGGGGGATGGACATGTCTTACCTAAAGTGATCGCACAGCAATTTCTTGAGAGAAGAGAGCGACACTTTACCTTTAAAGGGCAGCGGAGAAATGGATGAACAAAACAACTAGGTCATCAGCTCTGTAGGCCTTCTTTCCCAGGATGAGCTAATTCTGGGGGATGATTTTCCTTCTCATCGGCCTTAAGGACTCTCTGGGACACCAGAGGTCTTCCAGGGCTGTGTCTGGTGCTGGGAGTCCAAGGAACCATGTTCACAATTACAGTGTTATTTAACCATGTTCCAGGCACAGTACCGTTATTTAATCTGGAAAGTCTGAAATGCTTTGCTTTGCCTAAGTTCCCAAAGCCCTGTGGGGAACCTGGCAGATGCCGTGAGCTCAAGGAAAGAGAAGAAAGTGGGTAGCAATAGAGTTGGCCCTCCAGGGGCTCAACTGTGCTTTGGTCTGATGAGGAAGCTTTGGGGGCGTGCTCAGGTTTTCTCTGCTGCCCACAGGATGAGGCTCAGGCTCCTTGAAATGGTGGGTGGTCAAGGCCTTTCACAGCCGGGCAACTTCACCCTCTAGCCTCATCTCCTACCTTCATTTCCTCTCAAGTCCCAGTCACCTGGGCCACAGTCTGAGCATACACACAGCATATAATCTCCTTGGCCTTCCCCCACTTTCTCTTGGGGAACTTCTATTCATCCTTTCAAGCCTGGCTCAAATATCCTCTCTGGGACGCCAGAGAGTTCCTTACCCTCTTTTGTACTCATTACTTTTGCCTCGTAGCTCTGTCGTAGGACCTGCCACCCTGTACGGCCCACTTTTTTCTATTTCCCTTTCTAAACAGGGAGTCGCACAAGGCCCCCACCAGTCCCCATTCTGCCCTGAATCCCCAACAAAGCCTGGGACCCAAGGTGAGCCCTCTGCTGGGTGTGAGGGAGTGAGGGAAGGGACAGGAAGGGGCAAAGTCTTTGAGGCTGAAACACCTTGATCCTACCCCCCACCCCTTTCTTCCTGGGAGTACTGATGCTGAGAAGTGCTCCACCTGAAGAGGAACTCATGTCTGTCCTATTTCCTGGGGTAGAAATGCCTCTCCTTTCCCTTGTCTCCTCTCCTGATACTCTAGGCCCCAGGGACCTGGGTCTGGCTACTCACTGCTAGCCTCTCCTAGTTCTGACATCTGTCTGTCTGCCAGGACATCTGTCTCCTGTCCCGGGCTGGCCTAGTCGGACTGCTACTGGCCCTCTCTGATTCCTATGTCCCTGCCAATTACATCCCTGAAATCTATGCAGGTAGGTGGATGCTTGCTTTACCGCTCTACCTGGAATGACTGGTTCCTTGGCATTCTAACTGGAATCTTCCGGTGAATGAACCACAGATATCATATATCTGCTTTTCTGTGATCATGTGGGCATGGATACCCCTGCCTTCCTGGGGTTTTCTGTTCTCAAGGCTCCGGGCTTTTGAAAATTATGGCATGCCCAGGACCACTGTCTGAACACTCACTGCACTGATTAGCCAGGGCTGAAAGATCCCACACAACTTTGCCCTTGACTAAGAGAAGAGAGGCTGCAATCTAACGCCCTTGGAATTCCTGTGCCTTCTCCCAGATGATGCTGTTGAGAAACAACTAGCTTAACAGGACAATGGAGAAAGCGATTGATTATGCAGCTACCCCAGGTGGTGGGCTGCCCCGCAGAGCACCGTAGAGGCTCCAAGTCAACCATCAGCATAGAATTGGGATCTGGAGCCAGAATACATAGTAAGAGGCAGAGGTAGGCATAGCACGTTTTGCGATTGCACGTGACACTTTCTCCAAGACTTTGCTTCCTGTCTCCGCCATTCTAACCTCTACAGGTCAGGAGATTTCGGAGTCTGGGGAGGAATGTCTCACTCCTCTCCAGAGGGAACAGTATGATGATTCCACTGCATCTCAAAGGAGGTCACCATGTAAGCTGGGTTGATAATGGCTACCGTGGGGAGACAGAGTTGCTCCTCCTTAATGATGGCTGAGAGGTATATGAGAAGAACCCTTGGGTCACCACCTTGTGACCTTGTGTTAATCAGGATTTTTTGATTGCCGGTGAAGGAAATTCCACTCAAGTTAGGCTTGGCAACATAGGGGCCTTATTGGAAGATAGAGAAAGGCCTCAGGAAGCAGGGACCGGAACCTCGCCAGGACTTCCGTCTTTTGTCTCTGCTTCCGTGCACGAGCATCATTTTCTCCTGCCATAAACTGACTCCCACTTGGCACGCAATGTGATTGCCGCAGCCCTGTTCATCCATCTTCCCTGCTTTGCCTTCCTTTTATTTCAGAAAGTCCCAGAGAAGGATGCTAACTCCCCTGGAGTGGCTCCCATTTGGCCCACACAGTTAGATCTGGGAGAGATGGAGTCCACAGGAGCGGGGTGTAAGGGGAGGAGAAGCTCTGGACCCACAGAACCACTAACTATCTGACACAGCTGTAGGGCGCAGGAAGATCGGCAGAACTCGAGACCACACGGGCTCAGGGTGACTTTAGGAGGATCTGGGTCACGTCATTCAATCACTTGGCTAAAGGCAAGAGGAACTTGCAGTGGGTAAGGGAAAAAGGGAGACTAGTTAGTGCCTGATGTAGCAATGGGGCTGAGGTCTTAAAAAATAGCAAAAGATGGGAGGGGGAAGCAGAAAGAGATGAGGAAAAGACAAGAGTATTTTTAAATGTATTTGATTCAAAGATAAATTCATATCAGTTTTATTATTTTTTAAGATTTTATTTATTTATTTGACACAGAGACACACAGCGAGAGAGGGAACAGAGGCAGTCGGAGTGGGAGAAGCAGACTCCCTGCGGAGCAGGGCCCATGGGGGGCTTGGTCCCAGGGACCCTGGGATCATGACCTGAGCCGAAGGCAACCTCTGCTTAACGACTGAGCCACCCAGGAGCCCAGTTTTATTTTGTTTTTAATGGGGGAAGAACGTGAAGAAGGTTGTAGCCAGTTGCTTGCTTTACTCGGGGAAGTGAGGGGTATGGAAGGGATCTCCTAGAATCTCATGTGGGTGTCCTGAAGGCTCAGTTTGTCCCAGTCTCCTTTCTAGGGCTGCCTTAGGCAAGAAGTTAAATTTAAGAAGTGGTAACTTCCCTAACACCAGCCAGTGCTTTCTTATCATTAGAGTCAGAATCAGCTCCCAATCCATTCTCTCTTATTGCAAACCGAGGCCCACTCCTTCACATTTCATCCTAGAAGGCAGGGAGTGAGGGGGTCAGGCTTTAGTAAGCAGGAACTGAGAAGAGCTCACTGCACAGACACCATGGAGAGGTTCTCTGCCCCTGCAGAGAGGAAGGTGCCAGGGCTTAGGTGCAGGACAGGAGGCCCAACCCTGTCCCGGAGCAGATTTTCTTTCTTCTCTTAAAACATAGCTTTCATTAAGTGACTTTCATGAAATAAGCACAAAGTAAATATGTCATTTCAAACTGCGATAGATTCTATGAAGGAAAGGAACGAAGTGCCCTGGGATAATATAAAAGGGGAAACAAATCTGGTCTAGAAGGTCAGAGAAGGTTTATCCGAGAAGAGAGCTGAAACATGAGTAAGTCGAGAATGAGAACAGAGTTTCAGGTACAGGGAACAGTGTGTGCAGAAGTCGTGTGGCAGAAAGGGTCGTGAGGCCTAACTGCAGAGATGGAGGGCGGAGGATGAAGCTGGGTAGGTAGACAGGACAGGTGACTCAGAACCCTGTGGCTGCTGCCTTCGGGATTTACCCTGAAAAAGGGAAGCCATTTGAAAGGCTTTAAGCAGGAGGCAGGTGACATGATCAGATTTTCATTTTGAAAATGTCACTGTATTTGCAGTGACGCAAAGCGATCCGAGCGACCCAGTGGATGCAGTTAGAAGATAAACCCCTCACCCGGCAAGCCTCGGTCGAGGCTGCAGGAGGCGGGGAGTCGGTTCGGGCACTCGGGCTGCGGGAGCCGCCAGCTCGGCAGAACCCCCGAACCGGCCCACGTGGGCCCGGCCGCCCCGCCCCGCCGCGCTGACGCCGCCCGACTCCGGAGTCCGGGCCTGGGGCTTGGCCGCGCCGCGCGGGAACCCCACACCCCACGCCCGGCCCGCGGGGCCGCCCAGGTCAGGCCGAGGGACGCCCCTCCTCACCCCTCCCCGCCCCGAGGGACGAGATCCTGCCACCGGGTCCGCGGGAGCAGAGCCACCGCGCTGGGGCGGGCGCGTCCAGGCCGTGAGTCGGGAGGGGAGGGGAGGGGTGGCGAGGGGAGGGGTGCCGGTCCAGGTCTGGGGGGCGGGGGGAGGAGGGGGGGGTGTCGCAGCCTCCGACTGGCTGCCTCCTATGGGGAGCTTAGGGAAGGATGGTCTCTATCCTCTGTTTCCTGGGGAGGTCCTGTCCCTCAGAGCTAGGCAGGAAGGGAGGCCGTCTCCCCGACCCTTACTGAGACAAGCGCCGCCCCCTCCACCCCATCCCGCGACCCCGGCCGACTTGCAGATTAGCTTAGGGGGAAGCCTGATGCCGGGGTGTCTGGGTTCCCATTTCACCATCTCAGAGAACCCCGGGAGCCTCAGTGCCTCAACCACCGCATCTCTGCTTGCCTTGTGGCCCCGCCCAGCTTAGGAAAAAGAGAAAACATTTGGCCCCGAGGAGGATCTTCAAGACAGCTTAGAGGGATGGGAGCATATAGGTCACTAAGGGACTCCGGGACTTTTGCCCACTACTGGATGTAGGGAGGGTCCCTGCTACCTACAAATACCTCTTAAGTGCGTGCTGTATTTCCACTATCCCTTGCTCTCGCCGATCCTCTACTTTTCCTAATCCTAGCAATATGCGGTCAGTAGAATCCTCTTGTTGATTCAAACCCTAATTTTGGTAGACGTGGTTAGTGGCCAGGGAGGAATGCTGTGATGGGCCCTCCCTCTGGGGCCTCAGGATGGAGCGAGCTAGGGCTGGGGCACGCAGGAGATCAGAATTGCAGAGGGAAGGGGGCAAGGTCAGGAGAGAAGCTTGTCAGTGGGGTGTGGGCGCAGAGCATGGAGGCGCTCCCTGGGGCAGAGGAGGGAACTGAAGCCAGCTCTTCCAGCCCTGGGCAGCCAGCAGTAACCTCCTGCTACTGCTGGCTCCCTCTTTCTGAGCACAGACAGCCCACTGCAGTCCCCCTCCTGCGTTCACTCCCTCAGCATCTGTGTATTGTGACACCGCTTAGTGCCAGGCTGAGCGCTGGCTCCAGGGATAGGACAGAGGAGATACAGAAGAACTCCAGAATTAGTCACGTACAAGTTGCTAGCACAAGATAGTCCAAAAACAAAACAAACCCCCAAATGACTGCATAGAAACATTTACTGACTATCAACTCCGTTCCAGGGACAAGGAACAAATACGGATGAAACAGTGTATACCAGTGCAGTTGGGGACCCAGGGAAGACCTGGTTAACTGTGCTTATTGATGTTTGCTGGGGTAGGCAGGGGGAGGTTATCAGGAAGACCTCATCGAGGAGGAGAGTTGAGAGCTGGGAAGTGAGAGCTGGGTTTGGGGTTTGCTCAGAAAGGAATTTGCTGGGAGAACAGAGGAGCATAGAGGTGAGGGGAAGGGGAGGGTGTGTGTGTTGGGGAAGGGGATTGTGTGAAGTGAATGGTGGCATATTTTGAGGTTTCTGAGCAGTTTGGGGGTGGTGAGAGGGCCAGAGTGGAAGAGGCCAGTCTGGAGGGGTGAGCAGGGGCCAGCTGAAGCACAACCTTGTGGGCCATGTGGAGGTTCAGCAGTTTAGAGAGGGCACCCAGGGCTGTGACAAGTCAAGTTTACTTTTTTAACTGGAGGCAGGGAGATCAGTGAGAAGGCTATGGCCATCTGTATTCCAGGGAAGAAATGGCCTGAATAGGCACAGGGTTTCATGAGGAAGATTTGTCAGCATATGGTGGCCAGTGAGATGGGGGAGGGAAGCTGGCGAGGAGTCGGGGCTGCTTGCAGGTTTCTGGCTGGAGTGACTGAATAGGTAGTGGGCCATTTCGCAGAGCACACTGGGGAGGGAGAGCTGGTTTGGACGTGTAGAATTCGGGGGGCCTGTGGTTGGTGGCAGAGTTGGACAGCAGTCGGATCTGGGCTGGAGACACCTCTGAGAGTCACCAACACCTGACGGTTCTTGAAGCTACAGCAGAGGATGTGGTCCTTTGGGGAGGCAGTCATAGAGTGACCTAGACAGGCATAGAGAAGACAGGCTGCCTCAGAGGGCTGAGAAAACCCTAGGCGGGAAGGACACTGAGTTAACAGAGAGGGAGGAGGAGAACCACAGAGGGAAAGGGACTGAGACTGCCTTGCCCCGGCCACTAGGTTGCCATGACTTGGGACACGCCCCCCACCACCACCCCTGGAACACCTGTCCTGCTCTAACTCATTCTTCTGCTTCCTGTTTACAGACCAAATGTTCACCATCCAGCCAGGGCTAGCTGAGGGGGGCCAGTTCCCAGGGGGCCCACCGGGAGTATGTCAGGCAGAGTTCCAACCAGACAGCAACTCTAACTTCATGGCAAGTGCCAAAGACGCCAATGAGAATTGGCATGGGATGCCTGGCCATGTGGAGCCCATACCGATGAGGAGCTCCTCTGAGTTGCCCTCTGACAACCAGGCCTTCCAGGACCCCGGACTCCCTAAGGGGGAGGTGCGCAGCCCCCCAGAAGGGGCAGAAATCCCCGGAGCTAAGCTTGAGAAGCTGGGCGGCGCCAACGCGGTCCCCTCCCCGCTGGAGGACAACAGCTATGCCAGCAGCTCTCCAAGCACTGATGGCTCCAGCAGCAGTCCTGAGCCGGCCTGTGGGACCCCCCGAGGCCTGGGCCCTGCAGATCCCCTTCTGCCCTCGGTGGCCCGGGCTGTGCAGCAGCTACAGGCCCAGGAGCGCTACAAAGAGCAGGAGAAGGAGAAGCACCATGCGCACCTAGTGATGTACCGCCGGCTGACCCTGCTGCAGTGGATACGGGGCCTGCAGCACCAGCTGGTGGACCAGCAGGCCCGCCTGCAGGAGAGCTTCGACACCATCCTGGACAACCGGAAGGAGCTGATCCGCCGTCTCCAACAGAGGGCGGCCCCCTCTGGGCCCCAGGAGCAGGGCTAAGGGTGTGTCTCTGCTGGGGTGCAGGGGTGTATGTCCAGATTTGTGCGCATGTGTGTGCTTGTGCTCAAGGAAGTACGTGCTTATTTGCTGGTATGAGCTCAGGCAAGCAAATGTGAGTGTGTGCGCCGACCTGCAGGCAGATGAGTCCAGGCATGGACCTGTGTGTACACGCCAGCTAACTTGGGTGCAGGCCTCTATGTGTGAACATTGGGTGTGTGGAACATGTAGAGGAGACGGAGTAAGTGTGTGTATGTGTGCATGAACAGGTATCCAGCAATGTGCGTATGTGTGCACGAGGGAGGATATATATACAGAAGGTATGTGTGCATATGCGTGAGTTTGAGGTTGTGGGAGGTGTATATGAATGTGTCTTTGTGTGTGCAGGTGCAGGCATGGGAAGTGTGTATCAGGGGCACGTGTATTTGCAGGCAGACTCACAAACAGGCGTATGCAAATACATACCCAGCAGTTTATGTGGGGGTATCCACACCCTGTGTTACCCAATGCCAACCCTAGCCTTCTTTCCTCTGCAGGGTCCCATTGCTCTGGAGAGAGGGCTAGCCTGCAGTATTTATCTGAGGGTTGTGGCTGATCCAGTCCCCTGAGATTTCCCAGGCCGGCTCTCCACCTTCTCCCCATCCCTCCTCTCAGTCTGCTAAGGCTATTGTCCCTGATGGTGGATTTGCCCTGGGAAGTATGGTGGCCGCTTTGGCCTGCCATGGCTTTTTGGCCACAGTTCTGCCAGGACACCTGGGGCACCTGGTAGAGAATTAGTGTGAGGGAGGGGAGCCGGGGGGGGGTGATCAACACTGTGGCAGGGATGGAGGCAGGTGGGATCAGAGAAGAAGATAAAGGACTGTCTCACTTGAACTCTGCCTTGGGGCACATGGGAGATGGGGATGGGGGAGAAGAGAGTGCAGAACCCTGTGAAGAAAAGGAGAAAGGGAATTCTAAAATATCACTTTGAAACAAAGCACACTTCTCCACGGCAAAGGAGCTGTTGCAGACCATATTGATTTAAGCTTCTGATGAAAGTGAATGTGTGCTTATTCGCTTGCAAGGAATGGACAAGGTGTTCCAAGACTGCTGCGGAAAAAAAAAAAATCTCACTTTGTTCTCTGTGCCTCTACTTGCTGTGCCTCTCTGGCTTTAGCGACACTGGATGTTAAATTAGGTTGGTCTGATTTCCTGAAATCAGGCTGTCTGGGCCCAGAGGAGCCATAGTCGGCTTTCCAGGAGGAGCAGGGGGTGATGTCAGCCTATAACCCTGTCTGTCACTGCATGGTCCTTTTGTTGGGGGTTGACAGGCTCCAGCCGAGGCTCCATGACATGGAGAGTGGGTGAATTCTGGGGAGAACCAAGAACTACAGGAGCCAAGCTCTCTGCTTTGCTTTTGGGAGCCATTAGGATACAATGTCTTGGTGGGTGAGCAGTGGCATGATACCAAGTCTCCCTCTCTTCAAAATGGGGGTGCTCTTCCTTTCTCTAAAGTGTTCCATTCCTGACAGGTGGGTGGGTGAAGGGCATAGGAAGTAAGGTTGAAGTGACTTTTGTGTCTAGCCCTTGCATGTTGAGTATGAACCAGGCCTCTGGGCCAAGCCCAGGAATAAACTGGGGCAGAGAAATGCATTTCTTGAGTTTGTGTTTCTATTCTACCCATTGTCTGGTGGTCTCTTTTCCACACCGTGTGAGCTGCCCTTTTGAGCAGAGTTCTGGGCTGGGAGCTAGGGGACAGATGGGGAGAAAGTCACTGGGGAGGAGAAATTCAACCTGCTGTGGCTCTTGGGGGTGACAAGAAGTTCTCCCTGGGGGCCTCTTGGTCTGAGGGGGGAGACTTGGCCACAGCCCGAGAGCCTTGTATAGGATTGTCCTTGTCCTAAGGCACCTTTGGACCTGAAGGTGGGAGGTGGTAGGCATTGATGGTAAGGGATACATATGCTTCCTCCCTCCCTACCCCCACACTTCTACTCACCCCTGCCTTAGAGCCACCACTTCCCTGGAGGGTGCCCTGACTGCAAAAGACTGAATTAAGGGGCGCCTGGGTGGCTCAGTGGGTTAAGCCTCTGCCTTTGGCTCAGGTCATGATCTCAGAGTCCTAGGATCAAGCCCCGCATTTGGCTCTCTGCTCAGCCAGGAGCTTGCTCCCCCCCACACACACACCCCGGCCTGCCTCTCTGCCTACTTGTGATCTCTCTTTCTCTGTCAAATAAATAAATAAAATCTTAAACAAGCAAACAAAAGACTGAGCTAATCTCCTCAGATGGTTCTGGCAGATGTGGTTACAGTGCATGTCTATGACTTCAGATATTTAATGCCAGTGTAGACTAGACCTTCTTTTTTACATGGGTTTGTATGATGATTTATCAATTCATTTCTCAAAAATTCACTTGTATAAAAAAGATATCTATTGCTGTATAACAAATTACCCTAAAACTTAGGGATTAAAATAATACACATTTGTTATCGCACGATTTCTGTAGGTCAGGAATCTCTCACAAGGCTTCAATGAAGATGTCGGTTCAGGGTCTGTGGTCTTATTTGTTGGGAGCATTCAGTTCCTCAAGGGAGGTCATTTTCTGTTCCTTGCCATGTGTTTCTTCCAACATGATAAGTGACTTCATCAAAGCGTGCAAGCCAAGAAAGTGACAGAGTCCTAGCAAGTCAGAGGTGATGATTTTCTGTAACCTACTCATAGAAAGGCTAATCCCTCAATGGTGCTGTATTCTACTGGTTAAAAAAGTTACTCAAGGGGCGCCTGGGTCACTCAGTTGGTTAAATGTTCAACTTGTGATTTCAGCTCAGGTCATTATCTCATGGGTCATGGGGCTGAGCCCCACACTGGGGAGTGTGGGGGGGGTGGTCCATGCTCGCAGGGAATCTGCTTGAGATTCTCTTCCTCTGCCCCTCTCCTCACTCACACACCCACACCCATGTGCACCCTCTCTCTAAAATAAATAAATGTAGAAAAAATAAAAAAACAAGTCACTCAAAGGGAGGGTATTATGTAAGACTAATTACCAGGAGGTTGAGGCTGCCTACCACAGAAGGCATTTTTTGATTGACTAAATAAAGGCATATTTTTATTGTTTTTTAATTATACAATCAAAAATTATGTTCTACTTCAATAAATTGGAACATTTCAGAGAAATCTAATGTCCCCTTGTACTTCTCTCCAATAAGATTAATATATTTTAAACCTCACAAAGTGTACTTTTCACTGAAACAGTGATCCAAGGCATTTTTGTTTTGTTTTCTTAAAGCTTTTATTGATTCAGTTGAGAGAGAGTAAGAGAGAGGGAGGGGGAAGAGAATCTGAAGTGGACCCTGTGCTGAGAGCAGAGCCCATGTCAGTGCTCGATCCCAGGACTCTGAAGTCAAAACCAAGAGTCAGCCTCTCAACCACCCAGGAGCCTCAAGGTATTAATAATTCTTGTCACCTTGACATATGCCATTTAAACAGAAACAATACTGCATCAGTTTTAACAAATTCCACTTATTAAGAGATGTTGTTCTAGCTAAGAGCTATAGCTTAATGAACATAATTGAAAATTAATACAAGGAAACCTCATTTGAAAAGCAGTAGGGAGAGCACCTGGGTGGCTCAGTCGTCTGCCTTTGGCTCAGGTCTTGATCCCGGGGTCCGGGGATTGATGCTGGCATTGGGCTCCCTGCTCGGTGGGAAGCCTGCTTCTCCTTCCCCCACTTCCCCTGCTTTTGTCCCCTCTCTCACTGTGTCTCGGTCAAATAAATTAAAATCTTAAAAAAAAGAAAGACGTGCAGTAGGGAGGCCAGAAGGGGGAGCTCTCACTTCCCATCACTCCTAGTCAATTGCATAACCAATGAACCGGGACTACTTTGCATTTCCAACAGGAAAAAGCTAATTCTTTGCTGCCAGAGCAGGAGCAAGAAAGGTTTTCTCCATGCCGGGCAACAGCCCAGCCAATGAGAATCTGTCACAACTCAGCTGTGACCACCACTACACTTCAAACTCCTGGGTTACTCCTACAAGGACTTTTTGTTTATAACAGCTCCTCCCAGTTCTCCTCTTTTCTCTATTAAAGAGCATTCTTCTCCTTTGTTCTCTGGACTTGCTATGGTTTGCTAAAACTTGTTTATTCTGAATTGCAATTCTTTGCTACCCTCAAATAAACCCATCTTTCCTGGTAAAATAACTGACAGTTTTATTTTTAAGCTTTTCAACTTTAACCATGGAGATGTCTAATAAGGAGACAACGCCAATCTCTCAGAGCACAGGATAGTGAATTTTTAGAAGGGGTTCTTTCCTAAATGTGTGAAAGCTCTTGTGAGCACAGCCAGTGGTTAAGATCACAGACTCTGAAGCCAGACAGACCCCTGGATTTGGATATCGGCACCATTGCTCTCTGTCTCTGTGACCTGGGCAAGTCAATTAACTTATCTGTGCCTCAGTTTGCCTCATCTTAAAATGGAGACAATAGGGGCGCCTGGGTGGCTCAGTGGGTTAAGCCTCTGCCTTCAGCTCAGGTCATGATCCCAGGGTCCTGGGATCGAGCCCCACATCGGGCTCTCTGCTGGGCAGGGAGCCTGCTTCTTCCTCTCTCTCTTTCAGCCTGCCTCTCTGCCTACTTGTGATCTCTGTCTGTAAAAAAAAAAAAAAAAAAAAATCTTTCAAAAAAAAATGGAGACAATAGTAGTAATTACCTCATAGGGTTGTTGCAAGGATTAAATGAATATATAGTATGCAAAATGCTTAGAACTCTACATGGCACATAGTAAACTGCATTAATGAGAGTTATTTAAATAGTGCTTTTGTGATACACAATTACATTTTTTTTTAAGATTTTATTTTTTTTTTTATTTATTTGACAGAGAGAGATCACAAGTAGGCAGAGAGGCAGGCAGAGAGAGAGAGAGGAGGATGCAGGCTCCCTGCTGCTGAGCAAAGAGCCCAATGCGGGACTCGATCCCAAGACCCTGAGATCATGACCTGAGCCGAAGGCAGCGGCTTAACCCACTGAGCCACCCAGGCGCCCCACAATTACATTTTTTTTAAATTAAAAATTTCCTTAAGGAATTTGAATCTAAAATTCAAAAGGCATCTTATTTTTTTTTTTAAGATTTTATTTATTTGACAGAGAGAGCATAAATGAGCAGAGCAGCAGGCAGGGAAGGAAGCAGGCAGAGGGAGAAGCAGGCCCTTTGCCAAGCAGGGAGCCTGATGCAGGACTCAATCCCAGGACTCAGGATCATGACCTGAGCCAAAGGCAGATGCCTAACCAACTGAGCTACCCAGGCACCCCTAAAAGGCATCTTAAAAAAAGAGCTTTTTTTAGCTCTCGTTGTCTAGTATTCCTTTCCATAAAAGAGCTGTCTGAACCAAGGAAAAGATAAAGCCAGACCAAGGAACTGGTGTGGTGAATTGTATGGACCTTTGCCAGTCACTGAGGGTCTAGGGGCAGGCTTAGCCCCTGGTGTGGTGGAGATCAAGAGAAGACTCCAGACTGCCTTGGTTTCTTCACCTGTGGCAATTGTGCAGCGTGAATGAGGAAATGAACCTGGAGATGTTTTGTACGCATTAAAACCCGCAAGGCCCTGTGGAGCCTGCCTCTGCCCTTGAGCACGCCTTACCTGAGCAGGCAGAGGAGACTTACATCTCAATCTCGAAAGACTAATGCATAAACCACTCTGGGCCTAGGAGAGGGGAGCTGGGCTGATACTTTGCACAGGTCTCCGCCCGAGACTTCTTTACTCCGGAGCTTGTTTTAAAGTCATTGGGTGGGGATTAGTTAGTCCCTGGGGCTGCAACAGGAGTAGGGAAGGTTCATGCCCAATTAGCCACTTCCCCTTCCAGCCAGAATGGGATCCCATGACCAGGAGCAAGGAAGTCTAACTTGGTTTTTGGTACTACCTGAGGAGTCTTGCTTAGCAGGAGGAAGGAGGGATGAGATTCACAGGGTCAGGGCACACAGCAGAGGCCTGAGCAGGGCCCAGGGACAGGGTGAGGCATAGAAGGGATTGGTGGGGAGGCAGTGCAGGGCTCATCCTCTGGGGAGAGAACTGGCTAGTTCCACAAAAACTTTCTCTCCTAGGAGAGAAATAGGTCATTTCCATTAAGTGTCCCAGAGCTGATGGGGTTAAAGCCTGAGGTGCAGGCAGTGACCTGGGAACTGAGGAAGAGTGTAGAGAGTTTGGCTCATGAGGAGGCTTCAGAATGTGCTGGGTGAGCTCCCCAACCTGGCTCATCAGGGCGGTGTGTGGTGGCTATCTCTGAGGAGACTGAATGCCCCCTGGTGGCAGCCTGTGATCTGTCTACCAGCCTCTGTTTCCTAAAAGCAGCTCCTAATCCCAGAACAGGTGACAGGAACAGAAAAGTGATGATATCTGAGAGCACCTGATCTAGAAAGGCTCCCTGGAGGTAGAAGGGCCTAGAGAATGAGTAAAAGTTGAAGCAACAGAGGATAGTGATTTCTAGTATAGACTGCACCTAGAAGTCTTGGATCCTTCACTTACTAGCTGTGCCTCAGTTTTCTCAACTGTCAAATGGGGATAATTAGTACTTCTTTCATTGGATTATGTGAGAGAGAGTTTACACATGTAAAGCGCTTACACCTGAGCCTGGCACAAAGAAGCGAACCTGAGCTGTTATTAACTGACGGGGAGAAGATGGGGAGCCAGCACTGGTAGGAAATACAGCTGGGCCATTGTGCTATTAGCACAAAGCCTAAGGGGCCTTGAATCCCAGACCCAGGAGTTTAATGAAATGGTGGTGGTTAGAAGAGGAACATGAGATGGGGGGACGTTCTGGGTCTGAGGCAGACCTCAAACACACAGGGCCCCAGATACAAGGTCCCACACCAATGCATGAGCGTGTACACACACACACACACCACTCACACTCACAAACGCACACTCCTGGCTACGGACCCCACATGCTTTCTCCCTCCTCCTCCTCCCTCAATCCCTTTCAGAAGTAAGACTGCACCCAGCCTGGGGAGGTGTCCACACTCCCGCCAACCCTGAGACTCTCCCAGGCCCAGTACCAGACAGCCAGAAATGTGTCTGCTTTTCCTCTCCAGGCCTGGAGGCTTCTCTGGCTAAACCGCATCCTCCGCGCCCCGCTCCTTTCCCTCCAACAACCTCCCCCACTCCCCCTCCGCCCTCAGAACCGGTCGATCCTCTAATCGCTCCATTCTCATTTATCACCAGTAGGTTTGAGAAAAGATTCATCCGGTTATGGGACTAGTGGGTGGAAAGGGGGAGGTGGCGCGCGAGAAACGGGGGTTCGTCCTACTAAGGTCAGGGCCCTTAAGGGATGGGTCCCCGGAGGCCTGTACTCGCCCCCACCTGGGAGGAGGGAGGGCTCGGACCGTGGAGTGGGAGATGTCCGAGGGCCTCGGGCGTTGCGGGGGCGGGGGGGAGCGTGACCTTTCCCCATACAGGCGGGGGTGTCAAGGTGGAGCTCCGTGCTCCGCCCTTGGGAAGAGGGAGAGGGCTGGAGGCCCGCGTTCAGCTGGTGTTCTGCGGGACCGGGCGGGGCTCGTCCCCGAAAGGCGCAGACAAAAGGGCGGCCTCCCCGGAGCCGGGGCTCCGCACAAAGCGGGGGGCGGGCGGGGCCGATCCCGCCCCACGCGCCGGCGCGCCCCGGACTGCTGATCCGCACGACTGGGAGCGACGTTTCCTGCGCTTAATCCCAACAAGCATGAAAACGGCTCGGGCCGGCCCGCCAGCAGGCCCTTTGTCCCGGCCTCCTCGCGGGACAGCTGCAGCCGGGGTCCCTCCTCCTCTTTGTGTCTCCTCCCCGCGCCCCACTCCGCCCTCCCCCACTCAGCTGCCCCGACGGCCTCGAGCCTCCCAGGGCTTTCGCCTCGGGCACTTGGGCGCACAAAGCGGGGCAGCGCCCCTAATCTGGGGGAGGGGAGGATTAACCCCAGGGTCTGCAGGGAGGGGCGGGGCCTGGGGGAGGAGCAAAAAGGGGCTGCGGGGTGTGCCCCCCTCTTGGAGTGCAGGGGTGTGCAAGTGAGAACACAGGTGTGGGACGGGACCTGTGGGTGGGAGCTGGTGCTGCCTGCTTCTTAGACTCGTCTAGCCAGCTCCGAGCAGTCAGTATTTAGACAGCTCTCAGGGCAAGCAACTCCCTCGGTGCGCCCCTGGGCTGTCCTGGGACCGGTTCTCTCCACACTCCTTCTGGGATCTCCTCCATTCTGTGACTTCAGTCCTTTCCTGTCCTTGTGACTCCCTCCCCAACCTCTGTCTCCAGCAGGGCCTCTGTCCCCCACCCCTGTCCCCCCCCCCGCCCCCCTCCCCCGCCCCACAGTCAGCTACCTACTGGACCGCGCCACCCAGATAATCCCGAGCAACCTAAACTTCCCAAGTCCCAAACTGAGCCTTCTTCTCCGTACCCACAAACTTGCTCCCTCCATTCAGTCATCTGGGGCCCTCCTCCGTCTCACTCACTGGACGTCCCCAGGCACTTCTCCAGCCCCCTCCAGCTCTGGCTCCCTCCCTTCCATTCAGGGCACTGACCCTGCTCTTCCAACTTCAGACCAGGGACTGCACTCTCTTAGCCTGGCTTGCAAGGCCTTCTCTGGTTCCTGCATGCCTGCTGGCCTGATCTTTCTCCAGAGTCTGGTGTTCCACAAGTTACTGTCTAGTCCACAAACACCTCCCTCAAGAGGCTCCAGGGAGATTGTTTCCCTCTCAGGCAAGGGAATGAAATCGCTGGCTTAGGCTCATTCCCCACAGAACCATCCCTCAGTGAATAGATACAGGGAATGACAGGGCAGTGGCTGAGTCTGGAAAGCTGAGCTCTCCAAAGATGGTGTATGTGGGCCCAGCCTCACCCACCCTGTGCCTGCCCTCCGCAGGACAGCCAGGCTCCTCCCAAGCTGATGAGAACCTGCCCTTCCTGGGGCTCTCTCAGGCCACTGCGGCCACAGAGGTCACTGCGGCCACAGAGGCCACTTCAGGTGCTTGAATCCCCAGAGATGTTGGACACCCACATCTCTGTCCCACATCTCTCAGGACGAATCCTATCCCTGGAAGGCCTGGAAACCAACAGTCTGCAAGCGTATTTGTGTCACCTTGCTCCTGTCACTACTGTCACAAGACATTTCCTCCGAGGTGCTGCCAGGAACCTGCCTTCATGCCTCATCTTAGTCCCAGACAGGAAGTTCCTGCATTGAACAAATATTTATTACTATGTTCCAGACTCTCTGCTAGGCACTGGGGACCCGGATGAATCCCAGCCTTCACAGTCTCTCCAGGGAGCCAGACCCAGACATGAGTAATCAGAGTGCAGTGTGGTAAATGCTAATGGAAGTCTGTACACAGTGCTATGGAAGCACTTTCCAGAATAATAGGCAGGAAGTAAAAGATTTCCGAGACCAAAGGGTTTGGGTTTAACCATGCAAACTAGAGTTCTTCTTTTTAAAAAAAAATATTTTATGGGCGCCTGGGTGGCTCAGTGGGTTAAGCCTCTGCCTTCAGCTCAGGTCATGATCTCAGGGTCCTGGGATCGAGTCCCACATCGGGCTCTCTGCTCAGCAGGGGGCCTGCTTCCCTTCCCCTCTCTCTGCCTACTTGTGATCTCTCTCTGTCAAATAAATGAATAAAATCTTAAAAAAAAAAAAAGGTTCTTCCTTTAAAAAATATTTTATTTATTTGAGAGAGAAAGAGAGAGAGCAGACATATGAGCAGGAGGAGGGGCAGAGGGAGAAGCAGAGGAGCCCCATAATGATGGGGTGCGATGATGCCATGCTCGGGGGCTCCATGGGATCATGATCTGAGCTGAAGGCAGACAGTTAACTGACTGAACCACCCAGGTGCCCCTTTTTACTTTTACTGCAGGACTCCTCAGGGCCTTTACTGTGCCAGTATGTGTGTGAGTTCCTGAGAGAAGAGCAGCGTATGAAAAGGGCTTCTCAAACTTATTTGAGCATGGAACCCTTTTCTCATGGATCATCTTCTAGATTGAGTGTTCCAGAGATCATATTTGGGAAACACATTGCTGTGGGGACCTAGAGAATGGAGAGATTGCTTCTGTGTCTGCAGTGGAAAGAGGAATGAGGGAGGTAAGGGGCGATCAAGAAAGAGTGCACAGAGGAGCTGAGGTACCTGGGAGGATGAGGAAAAGAGTCTTGTAGGAAAAGGAAGTGGACTTGTCCTTGGGAGGCAGGAACCCAGGGACTCTGGGCAGGGCACTGCGCAAGAGACAGAGGTGTCCTTTTGAGCCAGCAACTGCACTGTGGAAAGGGCTTTATCTATACATCTGTGGCAGATGTTCGCTCTGATCAGTTTGGCCTGGGACATCACGTCACTTCCTGGGACGCTGGGCAGTATAATAAGGTCAGTAAAACACCCCACTGGTCTGTGAGCCAGACATACCTCTGTCTTCAGGTACACCCAGGACTGCCGCAGTTTGGGTGCATATGGGGTAGTAGTGGGTGCAGACTGGGAACCCCAGAAGCCAGTCCTCTGTAAAGAGGTGTTCTACACCAGGGTCACTAGGTGTCATCAAGGGAACCCACAAGATCCCCTCAAATGGGTCTACTTTGTGTCAGCTGAATCTGGTCCTGCAAGAGCCCAGCATATGCTCCATCTAGAACATGCAGGTGTATACAGATGAAAATGCATGTTTAGACTCATGTGAAGAGACCCAGAGCATCTTTTCTCTGGCTGCTCTGGCAGCTTTCCATGCTGTGCTCTCTCCGTGTGGGGCTCCATGTGGGGCTTGATCGCAGGATCCTGGGATCATGACCTGAGCTATAGGCAGACGCTTAACGACTGAGCTACCGAGGCGCCCCATGCTTTACGCACGTTAACTCACCTAATCTTCACAGTAACCACAGGAGGAAGATACTAGTATCATCCGCATTTTGTGAATGAAGAAATGGAGGCCCAGGGGTGTGAGCAACTCGCCTAAATTCACACAGCTGGTAGGAGGCAGAGCCAGGATTCAAACCCGGATGGTGTGGCTGCAGGATCAGTGCTTTCACCCCCTCAAACTCCTCACTGCCCCACTTCCACCCCTACCTACCTCTGTACATTTCTTCATTTCTTCCTACTCATATTCCCACCCCAGTCTCCATGCCCAGATGCCATTATCATCCTGTCCTGAGAGTATGACTCCCGCCCCATTTCCTCTGGGTCCGGTTTCATCCCATTCAGTTCCAGCAGCCTCATTCGACCTTCCCATCTCTGTTCCCTTCCCCTTCCCCAGACCCCTTAGAAAACTGTAAACTTTACAGCCTCTTCTCAAGCTCCTCAGCTCTGTGACCAAGAGAGAAATTCATTTAGCCTTTTATAGCCTTAGTTCCCACATTTGTTAGAAGGAGGTAAGAAAGCAAGTATCATCTACTTTATTATTATTATTTTTAAAGATTTTATTTATTTATCTGAGAGCAAGAGAGAATGGGGTTGGGGGAGAGGGAGAAGCTCCTTGCTGAGCAGGGAGCCTGATCTGGGTCTCCATCCCAGGACTCTAGGACCATGACCTGAGCCAAAGGCAGATGCTTAACTGACTGAGCCACCCAGGCACCCCAAGTACCATCTACTTTACAGGATTATTGTAAGTATTTTAAAAATGCTCTTGTAATTGCTTTATAAATTGCAAGATTGTTACAGGCCAATGTGTTGTCCTTTTTGTTAATTTGTTTTGATATTATTTCCCAACCTTTCTAGAAGCAAATGTCTTTATTTCAGCAGTTGACCATTTGTTTTCTAAACAGTGACATTTTTATGCCGTTCTGAAAATAATTGTATGAAATTTACTGATGTGGTAATCTTTATTGTTTGTGATTAGTAAATTTTTTTTTTTAAAGGGGCGCCTAGAGGCATCTGAGTGGCTCAGTGGGTTAAACTTCTGCCTTCCCCTCAGGTCATGGTCTCAGGGTCCTGGGATCGAGCCCCACATAGGGTTCTCTGCTCAGAGGGGAGCCTGCTTCCCCCACGATCTCTGCCTGCCTCTCTGCCTACTTGTGATCTCTCTCTCTGTCAAATAAATAAATAAAATCTTAAAAAAATTAAATCCTTTAAAAAGTAATTTTTAAAAAGATTTTATTTATTTGAAAGAGAGAATGAAAGAGAGAAAGAGAGAGCATTAGAAGGGGGAGGGTCAGAGGGAGAAGCAGACTCCCTGCGGAACAGGGAGCCTGATGGGATGTGGGGCTCAATCCCAGCACCTTGAGATCATGACCTGAGCCAAAGGCAGTCGCTTAACTAACTGAGGCACCCAGGAACCCCTGTGATTAATAATTTTTTTTAAAGAAAAGGTTGCTTTTATTCGCAAGTTTGGGAATACTTTCCATGGTAGGTTCTGCTTTTAGTATTCCTGAACATGGAGTGGTTGTGAGTGAAAGTGGAGGTGAGATGGGGAATGGGGGATGGGGACAGAGCCGTTGGTGGGAAGAAGAAAGAGATATAGAGGCGACAAGAGGCGTGGGCACCGTGTTTCAGGCCTTCCTAGCGAGGTGCCTTTTCTGTTATCCCATTTTACAGGTGAATATACAGAAGTTACTTTAGGTGGGTTCCACTTCTGGGAGGAACCAGAAATACTCTACATTCTCACATTCCCCCTCCAACCCTGGCCAGGAAGAAACGAGGTTATAGACTCCTTGCCAGAGAAAGAGGCTCATCTGTACTCAGAAAGGGTCTGTAAGTTAGGGAACATCCCCACCAACCACCTGGGGCTGAGTGAAACTGAGCAGGAAAGAGGGGGGAGCTTACCATTGGAATGGAAAGGGGAGGGAGAAATGGTACATGGTACAGTTTCATAGTTAATGCCCTAGATTTAAATTTTTTTAAATATTTTATTTATTTATTTGACAGAGAGCGATCACAAGTAGGCAGAGAGGCAGGCAGAGAGAGAGAGGAGGAAGCAGGCTCCCTGCTGAGCAGAGAGCCCGATGCGGGGCTCGATCCCAGGACCTTGAGATTATGACCTGAGCCAAAGGCAGAGGCTTAACCCACTGAACCATCCAGGTGCCCTTAAAAATATTTTTTTTACTTAATTTTTTTTTTTTTTTTTTTTTTTTTTAGTAATCTGTATACCCAATGTGGAGCTTGAGAACTAATGACCCCAAGATCCAAAGTCACTTGCTCTCCTGACTGAGCCAGCCAGGCGCCCCTCTAGTTAATGTTCTAAATGACGGTTTCCTCCTTCTTATGGGAAAATGGAGAGAAGGGAAGGTGTTACTTATTCTGCTTCCTGTGCTGAATGCCTAGAATCCTCATTCGGCCTCCTGGGACTCCCAAACCACCTTACCCCTGAATTCCTTCCTATCCCCAAACTAAGGCAGATAGGAACAGACTCTTCTATTGATTTCTCAGGTGCAATCATCACTTTCATCTCCATAAAGAAACTTCTTTTGTGTGAGATACTCAGACACTCCCCTAATTCCTTATAAGATCTTCTCATTCATGGCTCTGTGTGTGTACGTGTGTGGGCTTGCACGCATGCGTATACATTTTGGGGATGGCGAGTCAATGATTATGCATTCATCTAACAGATGAGGAGACTGAGGCAGGAGAGAAGGCAGACTTTTCTGGCTCATTTGGAAATGAATGACAAATGACCTTATCGGAACGTCTCATACCTTGTCTCTTCATAATATTTAAGATTTTCTCAAATCACTTCCAGTTCTGTTATTTGGCTATAGAGAAGGTGCAATGAACCCCAATTTTTCAGTGGCGAGGCTACAGCCAAGGACAAGCAGTGTTAACTGACCTTGTGACCTAATGAGTCCCTCACTGGTGAGAAGGGAATGGTTAGGGTCGCCTTGGCCTTATAAACTGCCCAGAGAAGGATAACTACCCTCAGGGGTTCCTTACACCCTCTAATGTGCGATCAGAATTCCGTAGTTTACAGAACACTTTCCCTCTATTTTCCCATTGCTTTCTCATATACTGAGGGGGAGGCATTGTTATGCCTTTTTTATAGAAGAGGAAGTAAAGATCTGGAGAGGTTAAGTGACTTATACAAGCAAGGAACCCGCCCATTCAGCTAACAACCTACTCAAAGCACGCAGGTCCTGGTTGAATCCCACACAACCTTGCAGGACTCACAGGAAAGGCTTGCGCATGCGTGCGGTTAGAGAACGCTTTGGCGTTTGGATAATTCTTTGAGTGGCACTGTGCTAGGCAACGCAGGGTCCCACTTTAGCATCCCTGGCCTCAGATATGAAACCAATAGGACTGTCTCCGCGATGGCTGAGACAACCAATACATCTCTCTCATATTTTTAAAACCCCCCTACAGGGGTGGTGTTCCCCTCCCGCCCTCCACCCCCACCCTCACGCCAGCAGCTTGGAACCGAAGGGCTAGTGTCTCAGTTTTGGACCTCTCCCTTGTCTAGGTTTCGCTCAGCAAGAAGGTGTCAGCCTGCCTCTGAGGCCCAAGGAGGCTGTTCCTTTAATGAGGCTGGTTCCCAGGACTGGGTGGGGGTGGGGTGCTGGGGGTGGGATGGGGTGGTAGGAGGAGGGGAGGATAAGGACCCCATCCCCGCCCCCTGCAGGCCTCACCTAATCGCCACACTCTGCATTATTACCCGCCTAACGCAGCGTGCTTTTAAATAAAATATGCAAAGATTTCCCTCTCAAATTATCTCCCCAGGCAAGCTAGCTTGACTCCAGCTTGTTAATGGAAAAAATGCAAATAGGGCCTCCCATCTCTCTCCTCCAGCCCCTAGGCTCTGGACAGCTAATGTGATTTCCTTCTTTTTGGGAATTTCTGTTTCCATTGAAACCAGTTTTTAGGGGGGTGAGGGAGGGGGGCTTTTCCCAGGTGCCATCCAAAGAGAGTCCTAGAAGGGAGGGAAAAGCTCAGGTAGAAGTTGGAGGAAATCACTTTGTTATGAAGCCAGGCCCTTTGTAAGCCTTATTTTCTTCATCTGAGGTCTCAATTAGTCCCTCCCAGGGCTGCTGTGAGGGAGAGTAGAGCAAAAGGCTGGGGACCCAGATATGTGCGCCTTTCCAGTTTAAACAAACCTGCTTTGCATGTTGGATCCAGAGATGGAGAAAACAGACATGGTTTCCACCCTCATGAAGCTCACAGTCTAGTAGCAAAAAACAAACGACAAAAACAAAACAAACAAACAAACAAAAACCCCAGATCATTTAAAAATTTAAAAGCAATTATAGGACACCTTAATCAAGCAATCAAAATCAGTATCATCATAGTGAGACAAATGGCTCATCCATCTCCAGGTATGAAGCCCCGAGGACACACACTGCCATTGAGGGGGCAAGCCTGCCAACGATACAGAACCAGGAGACAAACCATCAGACAAACCCCAATTCAAGGTCATGCTAGGAAGCAGGCAGGGGCTCTTTAAAAACATCATAGTCAGGAAAGAAGAATTAACTCTTCCAGATTAAAGGGGCAAAAAAGACAAGACAACTAAATGCAATGCATGATTCTGAATCAGATACTGGACTGGAAAAGAAAATTCTGTGAAGGACAGCACTGGGACATTTGGCAAAATGTGAATATGGATTATATTATACATATCTTATCATATCTATCTTAAATTTCTTGACTATGATCAGCATATTATCATTACATAGAAGAATCTCCTTGTCTGGGGGGAAATATACGTGGAAATGTATAGGAATAAAAGATGATATTTGTCATTTAGCCTCAGATGGTTCAGAGAACAAATGTGGCAAGATGCTAACAAGCGGTGAATTGGGTGAGAAATTTAGGGTTGTTCATTGAATTACCCTTGCAATTTTTCTGTAGTCTGAAGTTTTTCAAAATAAAAAGTTGAAAAAAGAAAATTATAATTGACTTTTATTATTTAAAAAATTTAAAAGATTTTATTTATTTATTTGACAGAGAGAAAGAGTGTGACACTAGAAGCAGGGGGAACAGCAGAGAAAGAGGGAAAAGCAGGCTCCTTGCTGAGCAGAGAGCCTGATGCAGATTTGATCCCAGGATCCTGAGATCATGACCTGAGCCAAAGGCAGACGCCCAACTTACTGAGCCACCCAGGGGCCCTTATAATTGACTTTTATTTATTAATTAATTAATTTATTTATTTTTAAAGATTTTATTTATTTGCCAGAGAGAGAGATCACAAGTAGGCAGAGAGGCAGGCAGAGAAAGAGGGCGAAGCAGACTTCCTGCTGAGCAGAGAGCCCGATTTGGCGGGGGGGGGGGTGGGGGGGGGTGGGGGGGTGGGGGGTGGGGGGGGGTGGGGGGGGTGGGGGTGGCGGGGCGGTTATTGCTCGATGGGGAGCTGGTGCAGGGCTGGATGCAGGGCTCAATCCCAGGATCCTGAGATCATGACCTGAGCCGAAGGCAGAAGCTTAATCCACTGAGCCACCCAGGCGCCCCTATAATTGACTTTTAAAAGTACGATGAAGATACTGTACCTAGGATTTTTAAAGTCCTTCTCTTTTAGAGACACTTGCTAAATAAAATATTTTCAGATGAAATAAAATGCTCTGTATTGCTTGCTTAAAAATAATACAGGAGGGGCGCCTGGGTGGCTCAGTGGGTTAAGCCGCTGTCTTCGGCTCAGGTCATGATCTCAGGGTCCTGGGATCAAGTCCCGCATCAGGCTCTCTGCTCAGCAGGGAGCCTGCTTCCCTCTCTCTCTGCCTGCCTCTCCATCTACTTGTGATTTCTCTCTGTCAAATAAATAAATAAAATCTTTAAAAAAATAATACAGGAGGAGGGAAATAGTTGGGAGCTCAGGTGAAATCAGATTGACTATGAATTGATAATTGAAGCTGTGGAGTGAAAATAACCTCTTTTGTTTTTCTTATGTTTTAAGAAAAGCAATTACAAGAAAGATGTGTCAGGAGAGAAGTACAGGACTAGCAGAGGGGACACAATCAATCAGTCAAGGGGTTTGGAGCAAACTTTCTAGAAGAGAGGAGTGCTTAAACAGTCTTTGAGCGGGGCCAAAGTAAGCAGGAGTAAGGTAGGAAAGAGCTCTCTGAGGGATTAGTCCAAAAGGTATGAGAGCGAGACCCAGTGTGGTGGGGTTTGTAGGACCTGCAGGTAAGGCAGAGAAGAGGCCAGTTGGAGAATGGAGAGAGTTGGAGCTAGAGAGAACCTTGCCTACTAGGTATGGACTTGGGTATTTATCCTGAGGGCAGTAGAGAGCTTTGAGCTCTCTACTTTGAGCAAGGAAGTGAAAAGATGCGATTTGCAATGAGAAAGACCACTCTAGTGTGCTGTGGGCTAATATTATAGAAAGGTGCAAGGCTGGAGACAGTTGAAAGGTCCTGCCCTGTGAGCTGGAGCTGAATCACTTCTGTCTCTCAAGGCTTCCTGACCTTCCCTTCCCAATTAAGAGATGAAGCTTGGGTACCAGCTTTCAAACATGAAACCAGCCGGTTCTCAAAGCCGGGATGGCTGTCTCCCATCACCAGTTCCTTTGGCCTCCATCATCACAGGGAAGCAGTATGGTTAATGGTTAAGAGTTCGGACTCTGGAACCAGGCTGCCTGGATTCAAATTCCACCTCTGTCCTTTACTTGCTGATGACCTTGGGTGAATTTCTTTACTTCAACTCCCTCATGTATAAAATAGGAATGATAGTACTATTACTCAGTCATGGAAAAGTTGTAAGGGTTAAATGCATTGGTGTGTGTCAAGTGCTTAGAACAGTGTCTGTCTTGCAGTGAAGACTCAGTAAGTCCTCTGTACCAAGTACTGTCCCAGGATGATGCCAATGGATGGAAAGGGAACACAGATCAAAAAGCAGTATCGGGGTGTCTGGGTGGCTCAGTGGGTTAAAGCCTTTCCCTTCTGCTCGGGTCGTGATCCCAGGGTCCTGCTCGGCAGGGAGCCTGCCTCCCTTTCTCTCTCTCTGCCTGCCTCTCTGCCTACTTGTGATCTCTGCCTGTCAAATAAATAAATAAAAATCTTAAAAAAAAAAAAGCAGTACCAAATCAGTATATTATTGCATTATTTACAATATTATATGCAGCTAGAAAGGACCAAGGTCCATCAATCAGGGAATGGCTAAGGAAATTGTTATATCCAGTCATGGGAAAATTCCATTTTATCATATTAGGTAAAAATGCCATAAGTAAAATTGCAAATGTCATGTGACTTGAGCCATATTTTAGAAAGAGTAGAGAGAAAAAAAATTCAAAGGAAACACTGAAATATTTAGAGATTACCTCTAGATGGTGCTATTTGGGTGTGGTTGAATTTTAAAAAACTTTTCAAAATATCTCATAAAATGCATGAATTACTTTTATAATGGGAACATTTCAACTTTATTTTGTTAAAAAAAATTCCTTTCAGTTACAAATGAATAATGGGGAACATCATTAGCCATCAAGAAAATGCAAATCAAACCACAGTGAGATGTCATTTCACACCCACAAGGATGGCTATAACCAAAACAACAGATAATAACTAGTGTTGGTGAGGATGTGGAGAAATTGGAACGTTCGTGACCTGCTGGTGGGGATGTAATATGACGCAGCTGCTTGGAAAACAATCTGGCAGTTTCTCAAAATGTTGAAATAAAGTTACCATAATTCCACAACCCACTAATTTCACTCCTAGTAAGTCTATGCCCAAGAGAATTGAAAATATACATTCACACAAAAAACGTATGTGAACGTTCAAAGCGACATTCTCCATAACAGTCCAAAGTGGAAACAACCTGTTAAAAAACAAAATCCAACTGAATAAATTTAAAGATTTAATTGACTTTATTTAATGATTCATGAAAGGGCAGCATCACAGCAAATAGAAAGGAGCTCCAAGGAGCCATACAAAATGGAAGGTTTTTTAGGCAGAAGGAGGTGGGTCAAGAAGTAATTCTAGCAGAGAGGGGACTGTTTCAGGCGAGGTTACCTTCCTTTGAGGAGATCCTGTAGATTACCTCACTACTGCTGATGAGGTTCTTCTAGAACAACTGTTTAAAGGTTACATTCCTGGGAGAAGCTCAAACTGAGGTTACATTAGGTATTAAGTCTTGGTTGCTGATGTGGGCTTAGCACCAGTGATTCCATTAAAAAAAAAAACAAACCAGATTTTATTTATTTATTTATTTGAGAGTGAGCATATGTACACCCATAGCGGGGCAAGGGGGCGGGGAAGGAAAGGTGGAGGAAGAGGGAGACAGAGAATCCAAAGCAGATTCTGCACTGAGCACAGAGCCTGATGCGGGACTGAATCCCAAGACCCTGAGATCATGACCTGAGTCGAAACCAAGAGTTCAATGCTTAACCCACTCAGCCACCCATGTGACCCAACAGTGATTCCATTTTGAGCTTGCAGTTCCTTTTTTTTTTTTTTTAATTTTTAAGAGTTTTTATTTATTTATTTCACAGAGAGAGAGATCACAAGTAGACAGAGAGACCAGCAGAGAGAGAGGGGGAAGCAGGCTCCCAGCTGAGCAGAGAGCCCGATTCGGGGCTTGATCCCAGGACCCTGAGATCATGACCTGAGCCAAGCGCAGAGGCTTTAACCCACTGAGCCACCCAAGAACCCTCTTTTTTTTTTTTTTAAAGATTTATTTATTTATTTGAGAGAGAGAGAGCGTGCACACATACGAGCATGCAAAAGTGGGAAGGGGCAGAGGGAAAGAATCTTAAGCAGACTCCCAGCTAAGCCTGGAGCCGGAGGGGTGGAAGTTGGATCCCATGACCCTGAGATCATGACCTGACCCAAAATCCAGAGTTGGACTCCTAACTGACTAAGCCCCTGAGTGCCTCTCACTCTCTTTTTTAAACAGTATCCCAATAAATCTTCTGTGCAGCGCCTGTTCTGTGCTATGTGGCTCCTTCCACTGAATATACTCAAAGGTAATTGAATTACAGTGCCATAAGGTTGTGAGTGCTTGAGCCAAGTCAGTGGTGGGAAAGAAGGGAATCAGGATGAATTCATGACACTTTAGGCCAATTCGAATATCCGAATCCAATACATCATTTGGATGTAAGGTAAAGAAGGGGGGGATAGTTCACTCAGACTTGACCAGCCTAAGAATTGGGTCAGAACATGAGAAAACCCAGAGAAGGTGCAGGGTGGTTCAGTCTGGGGCAGATCAAGTCTGAGATACCCAAGCACATCCAAGTGGTGGTAGCGTGGCAGATGCTGTGGAATATCACTCAAATCTCTCTTTCAGGGCCAAAACCCTCATTCCCTCATCCCAGAAGCGTTGGTGGCTGAGGGCTCTCAGCTGAGTCCCTGTCTGTATTTGCCCTCAGCAGAAGAGGCCCAAGGTCACGCTGTCTTCCTAGGAAAACAATATCAATGACTGACCAAAGTGGAGATATAAAGGCCAGGCCCCCCAAGACTGGACAAATCCGAAGGCCATCCAGATTCCAGAGTTCTTTATAAGATTGGTGGTGGCTTTTGTTTTGACCCTTCAGTTTCCTCAACTGCGCATGTCTACTTCGTCCCCTCCCCCACAGACGCTGATCCCAAGAGCACTCCCCAATGAGCTTCCTGCCTACGGATCTCCATCTTGGAGTCTGTTTTCAGGGAACCCACTCTAGACAGTTGGAAATACATATCTGAGCTGGGGAGGAAAGTTGATTTGAGAGAGATAGATTTGGGAAGGAGGATAGGAGAGTGGGGGAAGGTGATGGAAGATGAGGGGCCGGATGGGTCTTAGGGAATGAAGGCCTGCGTGGAGGGGCTGGGAAAGGGCCTCTCAGAGTCTGACAGAGTTCAGGCCGTTATTTTTTAGTTGAGGGTCTGGGTAAATTAAAAAATGTCGAATACTAATATAGTGGGCTTAAAATGTAGTATAATTTAAATGCTTCCATTAATAAATTGATTCTTTTATTTTTTATTATTTTTTCTATTACATTTATTTTTATATTATATTTTATATTATATCATTTTCTATTACATTTATTTTTATATATTATATTTTTATATTATATTATATCATACTATATTATATTAAATATAATATGTTATTTTAAAATAATTTTATTAAATTATTATTTTAAAAGAGATTTTATTTATTTTTTTGAGGGAGAGAGAGAGCACGGTCAGAGAGGAGGGGCAGAGGGAGAGGGAGAAGCAGACTCCCCACTGAGTAGGGAGCCCAACAGGGGCTTCATCTCAGGACCCTGAGATCATGACCTGAGCTGAAGGCAGATGCTTAGCTGACTGAACCATCCAGGCGCCTCTAAATTGATTGTTTTAACAGTGATACAAAAACAGAATAAATCTATGTACTATCTCAATGGAAATTTAAAATAATATTTAAAAAATTTAAAATTTAAAATACAGAATTCAGGCTCCTCATGTATATGAAGCCTGAACCATGAGTCCCTTGTGGCTGCTGATTGTTCCGCCTTCCCCAGCAGTCAGCAGAAGCTGAGCTGGTTGCAATCTGGAAAACAAAACCAGAAAATAACAAACGTTGATGAGAACTTGGAGAAATTGTACTCTTCGTGCCCTCCTGGTTAGAGTGTAAAATGGGGTAGCTGAAAACAGTACAGCAATTCCTCCAAAAGTTAAGGTTAAAATACTATATGATCTAGAAGTTTCACATCTGGGTAAATACCTAAAAGAATTGAAAGCAAGGACTGAAACATGTTCATGGCAACATTATTCACAGTAGCCGAAGGTGGAACCAACTCAAGTCTCCATCAGTGGATGAATGGATAAGCGAAATGTGGTATAGACATAGAATAGAATAGTCTTCAGCCTTAAAAAGGAAGGAAATTCTGACATACGCCACAGCGTGGATGAACCTTGAGGACGGTACGCAAGGTGAAAAAAGCCAGTCAACAAATACTAAATGATTCCCCTTATGTGAAGTACGTAGGATAGTATAATTCAGAGACAGAACACAGAATGCTGGTTGCTAGGGATTGGGTTGGGGGAGAAATAGGGAGTTAGTGTTTAATGAGTATAGAGTCACCAACTGCTGCCTGGGCTAATCAGAGTCAAGTGACTTCATGCAATCCATACTCAGCAGTGTCACAAGCAAGTGGCATACAAGTTACAGCAGCCGTCAGCGCTTAGGAACAAAACCAACTCTGAAGGTGATACAGGGCTTTACAAGTCATGATTGAAAAATGGATTACTGGGGCACCTGGGGTGCTCAGTCCGTAAGCGTCTGCCTTTGGCTCCTCCGATCATGATCCCAGGGTCCCGGGATCCAGCCCCGCATCAAGCTCCCTGCTCTGCTGGAAGCCTGCTTCTCCCTCTCCCACTCCCTCTGCTTGTGTTCCCTCTCTTGCTGTGTCTCTCTCTGTCAAAAAATACATAAAATCTTTAAAAAAAGGAAAAATTAATTACTTTTACTTGTGGCTGGTGACTAATAAAATAATCGTCTATATCCTCTGCCAGGAAGGAAAAAAAAAAGGCTACAAGCAACAAGCGCAGACCGCTTAAATCAGGACAGCTTAAATAACTCAAGTTCAGAATTTGGGAGGATTTGCCTTTTTGACTTGGGTGATTTGTGCCTTTTGGAAAAAAGAGAAGAACCTGAACTCCTGTCAGTGCACTTGCCTGGAACTACAAAGACGGAGATAAGATCATCATGGTCTACGTATGGTGTCCTAGACATGTAGAGTCTACAGCCTGTGCAGCTGAGCTCCTTGAGTGGCAGGCAGTGAGTTAAAGGAACAAGTAAACACCTCCCTGAATCCTCAGAAATGCTTGGGAGAGGGGATGGGCTTCCATAGTCACGTGGTCACGCAAGATCAGTACTGGGTTATTGCTATGCACACAAAGGCACAGCCGTTGCATTAGGGAATCTCCAGTTTATGTGTGGGCAGGTGTGTGTGTACTGGACGCAAGGGCTACCCCCTCCTCCAGCAGATGGGATCAGAAGGAAGGGCTCTCTCCCTACTGCCAGGAGCTGGCGGTGATGCCCTTGACTGTTAGAATGGTGTTTGTAGAACTCTCACAGATGTAACCACTCACTTCTCCAGATAGGTGTGAATTGTTATGGGCTATGGGGCTGGAAAGGGGTCCTGAGGGCTGACCTTAGCAGCAGCCAGGCCTCTCCCTGGCCCAGTAATTCAGCCTGGCCCTGCTTCCATTGCCCCAATTCCAGGTTCAGGGAAGGAGGACCCAGTGCCTGAGTTAATGGCTCTGGGCTGAGTGAATGTCCTGGTTCCTGTGATCCTAGTGTGTTGCGTTTGGGGGAGAGGGCACTCCGTTTTCCCAGGCTATAGTTGGGCTTCATCTGAAGGGCTGAGTTGAGACTCCAGGGGCTTGGGGTTCTGGCCAAGTGCCTGCTCCAGTGTTGGGCACCAAGTCTGCCTCCCAGTCTGGTCCTTGGTTCTCCAGCCCTCCCTACCCCATCGCCCCTTTACCAGAGATGTGGCTGGCTGGGTCTCCCCCAGGCAGGTGCATGGACGGGGACAAAGCCCAGGGGAGAAATCAACCCCATTCCATCTCAGGACCCTCTGTGTCCCTCTTTACAACCCTTTTCCTGGAAGTCTTTTGTGCAAAAGGAGTGAGAGCCAGGACAGAGTAAGCCTCTGGCTCTTTATTAAAGATGTGTGTGTGTGTGTGTGTGTGTGTGTGTGTGTGTAAGGAGAGAGAAGTGTGCTGAAAAATGAATGTGTCCCTTTTCCAATTTCCCCACAGCTCCCACCTCCCAGCCCTGCTCATCTGTGCAGGTGGACCCCAGGCTTGTCATTAAGTCTCTGTCTCTGACACCTCGCAGCTTCCATGCCTGGGGCACCTCTGCCTCCCCTCACCCCACCCCTCCCCCTCAGCTTCAGCTGCAAACTGCCACCCAGCGTCCCCAAAGCTGCTCCCTCCAGCCCCAGTGCCCCAACCTGGTGCCAGCCTACAGAAGGAGCCCTTTGCTAAGTAACTCTCCAGCCCCGCTCCAACCTTGGCACTGAGCCACTAGATAACAGGAGGAGGAGACAGAGGAAGGAAAAAGAGGAAGAATACAGAGAACATAACTGAGTCTAGAAGGACCGGGTTTAGGGAGGAGAATGAATCTGTCGGTCCACTTATTTTATACTCATCTACTCACCTAGACATTTTCCCCCTGTCTGTCTCTCTCTCCAACTTCTCTTTCTCTCTTTCTGTGTTTTCCTTTGATCTATTACTTATCATTCATTCATTCATTCATCCATCCATGCACTCATTCATTCTTCATCTACTGATCAAGTCCCAGTCAAAGGGAACCAAAAAACAATTTACATATAAGAAAACATTTCCAAGCTCCACTTTTGGAAACATTTATTTCACCAGTTTTTCCACTTTCTGCCCAAGTGTGGTTTCTCTCTCTCTTTGAACCACTACTCCACCCAGCTCCACCTGTGCCGGCCCCACCTCTTCCTCAGCACTCCAATTCCCTTACCCTCGGCCTCCTGCGGCATCTGCCTCTCTAATATGCACTCCAGGCTGGCCTGTGGAGGGTTGTGGAGGGGTGGGGATCCCCTGGCCTTTCCACCTTTGAGGGCCATTCAGGGATGTTGCCTCTCCTATTCCCACTCATCCCACATACTCAGCTCCTCCCAAAGACCCTACCTCCTCTGCTCTTCATCTCCTTAACCAGGGCCAAGCTATGTATTCCACTTAGCCGGAAATGTGAACCCCTCCACTTACCCCCTCAATTCAAATGATCTCTGCTCTTCCATCTTTCTTTCACTTTTGATTCTGATTTCTCTTTCTGGGAAAGACCAACAACAATGTTGTTGTTGTTATTATTATTAAGGTATAATTGATATATATTAATTTCAGGCATACATCATAGGAATTCAATATTTGCATGTACTATGAAATTATCACCATAGTAAGTCTAGTTGCTGTCACCACTCATAGTAACAAATTTTTACTTGTGATGAGAAATTTTTCAAAAGATTTTATTTATTTGAGAGACAGAGATCACAAGTGGTAGGGAGGGGTAGATGGAGAGGGAGAAGCAGACTCCCACTGAGCAGGGAGCCTGATGTGGGGCCCGATCCCAGGGCCTGCAGATCATGACCTGAGCTCAAGCTAGACACCTAACTGACTGAGTCACCCAGGCATCCCTCTTGGGATAAGAACTTTAAAGATTTACTCTCTTAGTAACTTCAAATATTTGTCTTTCTCAGACTCATTTTACTTAGTATATTGTCCTCAAGTTCTTTCCCTGCTGTTGCAAATGGCGAGATCCATTTTTTAAAAAAGATTTTATCTATTTATTTAACATAGAGAGGGGGAGGGGAGAGAGAGGGAGAGAGACCACAAGTAGGTGGAGCAGCCGAAGGAGAAGCAGCCGCTCCACCAAGCAAAGAACCCTTCCGATCATGACCTGAGTGGAAGGCAGATGCTTAAACAACTGAACCACCCAGACATTCTGATTGATTCTTTATATGGCTGAGAGGTATTTCCTTGTATATATGTGCCACATCTTCTTCCATTCATCCATTGAATCCATTCATCCATCAAAGGATGCTTAGGTTATTTCCATGTCTTGGCGATTGTAAATAATGCAAGGAACATGAGGATGCATATATCTTTTTGAATTAGTGTTTTTGTTTTCTTTGGATAAAATACCCAGAAATGGAATAGCTGGATCATATGGCAATTCTTTCTGTTTTTTTTTTAAAGATTTTTTCTTTATTTAACTGACAGAGTGAGATCACAAGTAGGCAGAGAGGCAGGCAGAGAGAGAGAGAGAGAGAGAGAGAGAGAGAGAAGCAGGCTCCCTGCTGAGCAGAGAGCCCAATGCAGGGCTTGATCCCAGGACCCCGAGATCATGACCTGAGCTGAAGGCAGAAGCTTAACCCATCAAGCCACCCAGGCACCCCGGCAATTCTATTTTTAATTGGTTGAGGAAAATCCATACTGTTTTCCATAGTGGCTGCACCAATTTACTTTTCTGCCAATAGAGCACAAGTGTTCCCTTTTCTCCACATTCTCACCGACACAGATATATAAAAAGAAAAGGCAATCAGACCAACAGCAGACTTCTCAATAGTAAGAGTCGATGCTAGAAGGCAATGGAATAATATCATCAATGTGTCAAGAAGAATGACTGTCTACTTAGAGTTCTGTACCTGACTGACCTATAACAGAAAGTGGATGGCAAAATAAGGTGATCTTAGTCACATAAAGACAAAAATAGTTTTTGCTAAAAGAGCTATTAAAGGCTGTCTAGCAGCAAGAAATACATAAAATCTAGAGAAGGTGTGGGATGCAAGAAGCAGGAATGTTTAAAATGTTTCTAAATATTAAAACAATTCCATCTCCTGTTCAGGATTTTCCTTCCCAATTCATCTCCTAAATATTGCTGTTACTTTGAATTCTGCTCTTTTTTTTTTCCTGACGCTACCTGGGCAATTATATCTACACAAATATTTTCAAATATCATCAGTAAAGAGAAGTTTTAGAACATTCTATCTCTGTTCTTGAATTTGAGCCGATATATGCAACTGTATGAAGGGCATCTCTATTTAAATATCCCAAAGACTGCTTCAGTGCATCATGCTCAAACTAAATTCATCACTGTTTTCAAACCCGTTCCTCCTCCAGTTTCCCTGTCACAATAAATGTCACTGGTCCCTTCTCAGTGGCCCAAGCTACATGCCTATACATCATGGTCAACTCAGCCTCCCCAAATCCAATCTTTTAATGACTTCTAAAATGTTTCTTGAATCCATTTTCAGGCCACCATCATCCCTAGCTTTGACTGTAAAGGCAAGGAAACTTTTACTTGTAACCCTTGACTTAAACAAGGCAAAACAACTGGCACAATGTCCATCAGACAGCGACTACATAATAAGTGACAGGTATTTATTTATTTTTTTGACAGACAGAGATCACAAGTAGGCAGAGAAGCAGGCAGAGAGAGAGGAGGAAGCAGGCTCCCTGCTGAGCAGAGAGCCCGATGTGGGGCTCGATCCCAGGACCCTGAGACCATGACCTGAGCCAAAGGCAGAGGCTTTAACCCACTGAGCCACCCAGGCACCCCCAGGTATTTATTTTTTTTAAGTTAGTTGATCATAAACACTTTATGATATAGGTTCTACTCTTATTCTTATTTTAGAGTTCAGACAACTGATGTCCATGGAAACTAATGTCTCTTACCCAAAGTCACATAGCTTTGTGATAGAAGACCTCAAGCTTTTAACCACTGTGTACTTAATATATAATATTTTAATCATGGATAGAGGTATCTATCACACCCCCCCAAATACTAGCAGCTGCCCCAGGGTCAGGGACTGGATTCGATTTGTTTCTGTGTTATCCATAGATATTTGCTGAACTGAATCTGATTGAGACCTTTGAGGATGAAGCAGACACTGATAGTTGCCCATAAGGACTACTGGCAGAGTTAGTGAAGAGACTACCAAGCAGGGGGAGGGGGTATTTGTGGGCAAAAGGTAAATCTGGGGGCTAATGGAAAGAGGAACTTGATGTGGGGGGGGCCTGAAGCACACTGTCTGGGAGTTTTAGACTCTTGTCCTATAGCTGTTCCTTCTTGATGGTCCTTTAGGCTTTATTTGGGGGGAGCAAGGTAGGGATGCATGGGCGCTACGCTGGCACTGAAGGGGTCACATTGGGAGCATCTACACTCTTCAGTGGACCTCTGGATGGATAAAACAGAAGTTTATGACTCCTTTCTCAGGGGAAAAAAAAAACTGATTCAAAGCTAAGTATACAATGGCAGTTTCTTAGTTTTGACAAATGTATCATGACAATATAACATGTTAACAATGCAGAAGTTGGGGCGCCTGGGTGGCTCAGTGGGTTAAGCCGCTGCCTTCGGCTCAGGTCATGATCTCGGGGTCCTGGGATCGAGTCCCACATCGGGCTCTCTGCTCAGCAGGGGCCTGCTTCCCTTCCCCTCTCTCTGCCTGCCTCTCTGCCTACTGTGATCTCTCTCTGTCAAATAAATGAATAAAATCTTAAAAAAAATGCGGAAGTTGAGTAAGGGGTATACAGAAACTCTCTGTAGTATCTTTGTAGATTTTCTGTAAATCTAAAGTTATTTAAAAATAAAAAGTTTATTAAAAACAGAAAAACAATGTGTCACTAAATCCACGGCTAGAATCCTAGACGAGCACAGCCTCTAGAAATAGAAAGGAAAGCCTCTGTTGTCCTTGGGCAAGCTACCTTGCTGCTTTGAACATCAGTTTATTCACCTGTGCAATGGAGAAATATCCTTTTGCAGTGTACCTGCTGGAAATATGATGACAATGAAATGAGCGAAGGGACAGGAAAGAGGTCTGGATCCAGCAGAACCATGAGATTTAGGACCAGGCACGAGTCTAGCAGGGAAACTAACCTAAGCCCTAGGCAGAAGCAATGGTGGCGCTGGGTTCAGTTCATCCCAGTGCAGGGATGATAATTATCATTGATACCTCCCTTGATACCAAGGGAGGATAATTCAAGACCCTGTCCTCAGAGATAAGACCGTGGTCCACTTGATGGAGAAGGGGCAGG
This sequence comes from Neogale vison, assembly GCF_020171115.1. Lineage (NCBI taxonomy): Eukaryota > Metazoa > Chordata > Mammalia > Carnivora > Mustelidae > Neogale > Neogale vison. The sequence goes on along the minus strand of NC_058092.1, from coordinate 27,320,233 downwards.
CAATGACTAACTCTTCCTTAAAGATGATGTCCCAAAGCCCTAGGTTCTGGGTGGCTTATCTCTGGCTCATCCTGTCTTTGTGTATCCCTGGGAGAGATGAACAGTTCAGTGGAGGTTGAGAGGGCCAGAACCCAGGTTCTGGCCCCAGAGGATAGGTCCTCCCTCCCCCATCAATGGAGGTAGGAGGCAGGTAGCAGCTCATGCCTACAGGAACAAAACAGCAACTTTGAGCTGGGGGCAATGAGTGAAGCTGGGCTCTGGCAGGTAGAGGCTGAGTGTTTCTGCACACTTGGGCCCTCCTTTGAATTAATTACCCACTGACATGGTTTGTGCGCTGCTCTCCCTTTGTGCTATTTTAATTAACAGAGATCTCCTCCGAGCAAACCAGCTGCTATGTAAGTTGTCAAACTGTCAGCACACACAGGATGGGTGCCATGGGGACATTAAGTGTGGAAACTACTGATGGGCTCTCCATCTCCTTGGTGTATTTGAACTTCCCTCTAAACCTACCCCTGTGGTAATAATGGGCAGAAGAATGCCAAGATCAAGAATTGGCTTTGGGTTTAGACAGACAGGTCTGACTTTGTGTTTGCCACAAATCTGCTGTGAGACTTTGGACAAATAACTTTACTCTTCTGGATCTTATTTTCCTCATCTGCAAAATGGGAATCATACTTACCTCGTCACGGGGATTGTGGCAAATGAAACATATGACATGCCTCCTCTAGTGCCTGTAGTACCCATTAAATATGATTTGTTATGAAATTGGTTTTCCTGGTCAGTATGGAGTTCCCTATCCGGCCCTTGAAACTTTTTTTTTTTAAAGATTTTATTTATTTGACAGAGAGAGATCACAAGTAGGCAGAGAGGCAAGCAGAGAGAGAGAGAGAGAGACAGAGAGAGTGGGAGAAGGAAGCAGGCTCCCTGTCTAGCAGAGAGCCCGATGTGGGACTCGATCCCAGGACCCTGAGACCAGGACCTGAGCCAAAGGCAGAGGCTTAACCCACTGAGCCACCCAGGCGCCCCGCCCTTGAAACTTTTAACTAAAACACGCATGGGAGAAATCTCATAGTTCTCACTATTTTTCTCTGCATTGTTCTATGCTCAGTAAACTCTCTTTCTCAGTAGTTTTGCCTCCCATCAAGTAATTAGGACCCTATAGTCCTCTTTCTTCCCTTTCTATTCCCCTAGCAGGTCCCTGGGTGGGATGGGCATTCTCTTTGAGAGCCTTAACGTTTATATGCAGCTACTCTCACCGAATAAATGAACACATGAATAAAAGGATGGGTGGGATGGGGAGGGTTTTAAGGAACCAATGGTTGAGTTGGGCCCTAAAAGATAAGTTGTTTAGGTGAAGGTAGGGACAAGGGTAGGGAAGTGTTCTAGGCAGAGATAATAGGACATTCAAATGACTAAAGGAAAGAGATAGCATCCTGTATTTCAAAAGTTGAAATGAGTTTAGCTAAATTGAAAAGGCTTATAAAAGGCAAGGGGGGTAGGTGTGAGAGGTGAGGTCACAAGAGAGGGTAGAATGTGAACACAGGCTTTGGTAAGCCACCTTTCAGAATTTAGATTTTATCATAGAGGCAAAGAGAGGCCAAGGAGAGATTTTATGCAGCAGAAGGACAAAGTCAGATTTGTATTTTAAAAGGATAACTCAGATGAAGTATAGATAGTAAGTTAGAAAAGGCAAGAGTGGATCCAGGAAATTTAGTTAGGGAGGTGTTGTTGGAATTAAGATTAAAGCTGAGGGGTTTGAAGTGGCGGGGGGTGGGTGGGAGGTTGGGGTACCAGGTGGTGGGTATTATAGAGGGCACGGCTTGCATGGAGCACTGGGTGTGGTGAAAAAATAATCAATAATGTTTTTCTGAAAATAAATAAATTGAAAAAAAAAGATAGTAAGTTAGAAAAGGCAAGAGTGGATCTAGGAAATTTAGTTAGGGAGGTGTTGTTCGAAATAAGATTAAAGCTGAGGGGTTTGAAGTGGCGGGGGGGGGTGGGAGGTTGGGGTACCAGGTGGTGGGTATTATAGAGGGCACGGCTTGCATGGAGCACTGGGTGTGGTGAAAAAAAATAATGAATAATGTTTTTCTGAAAATAAATAAATTAAAAAAAAGATTAAAGCTGATAAGTCTCATTTGACAAAAAGAGAGGTAGACTTCTTTTCTTTTTTTTTTTAAGATTTTATTTATTTGTTTGACAGAGATCACAAGTAGGCAGAGAGGCAGGCAGAGAGAGAGGAGGAAGCAGGCTCCCTGCTGAGCAGAGAGCCCGGTGCGGGACTCGATGCCAGGACCCTGGGATCATGACCTGAGCCGAAGGCAGAGGCTTTAACCCACTGAGTCACCCAGGCGCTCCTAGACTTCTTTTCCTTTGCAGATCTTTAGGAGGCAGAAGCTACAGAATTAATATTGATTGGACATGGAAAGTCAAGGAATAGGACAGAAGAAGAAGAAGCCAATAAGAAGTGGCTAGAGAAGTGGGAGGAAGACAAGAGAGTCAAAATTTGCCAAGAGAGAAGACAATCAGGGAAGACAACCCAAGGAGGGACTCACTGGTCAGTAATGTCCAACGTTGCCAAGAGCTTCCAACAGTGAGGACTGGAAAGTGGACACTGGGTCAGCTCAAAAGACATGGCTGGTGCCCTGGGTGGGGTGGGGGTGGGTGGAGTACAAAGATGTTGTAGTGACTGGGGAAATGCAGGGTGGTAAGAAGAGGATAGAGTGAGCAGACACAACTCTTCAGAGAAAACTGGCAATGAATGGAAGGAGACAGACAGAATGGCAGATAGGAAAAGTGTTGTATAGAAGAACAGCTTATTTTTTAAGCTGGGAGGATATGAGCATATGAGCACATTTAAATGGAAGAAGGATCTTGTGGAGAGCAGGCTAGTCGATGGAGAAAGGTTCTAGGAAAGATAGATGGGGATGGGAAGCAGAGCGTCAGTGAGCAATTCGTTGCGGATACCTCTGAGATGGGAGGACATTAGGATGAAACCAAATTTGAGGAGGATTCTATTGGGGGGTGTTCAGGAAGCTGAGAGGGTCTGCTTCGGTTGGTCCTTAAACCATGTATATTCTCTGTAAAGAAAGAAGTGAGATTATACGCTGAGAATGAAGTCAGGAGTTGGTGGAGATGAGGGTTTCAGAAGAGAGGTTGAAGCAGCTGTTGAAGGAAAGGCTGGGAACTGGTTGGGGGTTTGGGAAAAGGCCTCTGTGCCAGGTTGAGGCCCCAATGAGACAACCATGTGCCGCTCCCAGGATAGAGCTCTTCCTTTCTCTCACTCAGAGTTTTTCATCACCCAAGTGGAGACCCATCTGCCCACGGCTCACCTGCTTGCTGAGGATGCAGCAGTGAAATCAGGAGAGGAGAGACTGGGGGCAGCTAAGTTTGTGCAGACATCCTATGGGATATATCTGATGATTGTGGCATTGGCCTGGGGGATGAGGGTTCTCCAAGGACAAGAACTGTGGCTCAGAGGATCTGCAACTTCTGCTCAGAGGTGTGAGAACGAAGACCCCTAGGCATCTAGAGAGAGGCAGACAAGGAGAGCGAGGGAAGAGTTCAGTTCTTCTAAACCTTCTCTCTCTCTCAGACTCTCTGCTTACCTGACTTGGCCCCAGACAGATTGTGTCTCTGAGGATATGAATGTCCTGACGCAAAGTTACAGGTTGGCAAAATCATTTGCTAACCAAGATGTCTTCCCTGGCTCGTGGATGTCCAGTCAACTCAACCCTCTCTAGGCAGAAAGGCTTTCAGTTTAGGGGCACCTGAATGGCTCAGCTGGTTAAGTATCTGCCTTCTGCTGGGGGCTGAGATCAAGCCCCGTGTTGGGCTCTGTCTCAGCAGGGAGCCTGTTTCTCCCTCTCCTCCCTGCTCAGGCTCTCTCTTGCTATCTCTGACTTTCTCTCTAGGATAAATAAATTATTATTTTTTAAAAAGCATACCTCTACATGTGTTTATGGGTTAATGTGTCTGTGTATCTGTGTGAGCCTGTTTGCCAATAATAATGATAAAATACTAATATTTGTATTATTCATATTTTACAAGGCATTTAGACATGCTTTTCATTTCATCATACTTCTCACAACCTTGTGAAGAAGAGTCTGGGAGTGGGAATGAGAATATGTGTGGTTAATCTCAGTGTTGGGACACCCACATCTGTCCATGTGAACGGGTCCCCTCTTGTCAGCACAGGTGGAGCCTGTGGAGGTCTGGGCTCTCTGAATGCACATGAAGCAGTGGCAGGGGATGCTTGGAGGGAGCCTGCACATAACTAGCTCTTGGACAGCCCTTCACTCTTCTGCATCTTCAATCTGCATCTTCATTTTCTCCCGATCTATTGGCTCCTTCTTTTGCCTATAAACTTGCTTACATCGTCTCCATTCCAAAATAAGCTTACCTCAAACCATCATTCTAATCCCTTGCTTCCCTTCACTAGTGCAATTCTTGGAAAAATAGTTGTGATCAGTGATACACTTCCCTCCCTTCCAATCTCTTTTTGAAACACTGCAGTCTGGCTTTTCTGTCCCACCACTCTCGATAGAGCTACTAATAAATCTGAAAGCCAATCCCAGTGGCCTTTCTCACAACCTGTCTGAAACATTTGACACTTGTGGACCCTTGTCTTTCTCCTGAGATCCTCTCCTCCCTTGGTTTTTTGACAGCACTCTATGTTCATCCTCTTTGTCCTTTGCAATACCTCATTCCTGGTCCTGAGCTCCTCTTTCTTTACTCACCCTTTGTTAATTTTACTTTATTTATTTACTTATTTTTTTAAAGATTTTATTTATTTATTTGACATACAGAGATCACAAGCAGGCAGAGAGACAGAGAGAGAGGAAGAAGCAGTCTCCCTGCTGAGCAGAGAGCCCCACGTGGGGCTCAATCCCAGGACCCTGGGATCCTGACCCAAGCTGAAGGCAGAGGCTTTAACCCACTGAGCCACTCAGGCTCTCCTTATTTTAAAAATGTTATTTATTTATTTATTTGACAGACAGAGATCACAAGTAGACAGAGAGGCAGGCAGCGAGGGGTGGGAGGACTCAGGCTCCCTGCTGAGCAGAGAGGCCGATGTGGGACTCCATCCCAGGTCCCTAAGATCATGCCCTGAGCTGAAGGCAGAGACTTAACCCACTGAGCCACCCAGGCACCCCTATTTACTTATTATTAAGTAGGCTCCATGCCCAAAGTGGGGCTTGAACTCACAACTCAGAGATGGAGACCTACATGCTTTACCAACTGAGCCAGCCAGGTGCCCCTCCACCCACCCTTTACAGGCTGGGGTGGACTCCAATCTGCTTCTCTTACCTATAAATCTCATCTATGCCCAAGTCATGATCTTCCAACTCCCTGGTCTCTTTCTCCAGCGCCGATGTCTCACTCGGAATCCAGACTCTCCTGTTCCTATTCCGTGCCGACACCCAATGCTCCTCCCCTCCTCACACTCCCCTTGCTGCGGTAAGCTCTTTGCCATTGTTGTGTGAGCACCGCTACCATTCAGCTCCAGAACTCTTCGTGGTCCAGAACTCTTTGCCGTGCGAGCAGACCCTCTGTGTCGGTTACATAACAGCTCCCCATTCCCCTCCCCTCTCAGGTTCTGGCAGCCACCATTCTACATTGTCTCTCTAAGGATTTGGCTATTCTAGGACTTCATATATGTAGAATCATGCCGTATCCGTCCTTTTGTGACTGGTTTATTTCACTGACCATCATGTCAAGGTTCACTCATGTGGTAACATGTGTCAGAGTATCCTACCTTTTTAAGGCTGAATAATATTCCATTGTGTGAATATACTACCTGTAGTTTACAGCTTATACCCTTACATATTCTGCATAGTTCTATGCAATAGAGATCATTGTCCCCATTTTTCAGGTGAGGGAACACACTTAGAAGGAAGGTAGTTTGCGACTGTGCTGAAGGTGGAGCCAGGGCTAGAACCCAGGTCCCATCCTGTTTCTCTCCTCACTCCTCACTTCATTATAAGGCCCCCAGGCACAGGCCTCATGATCATCTGTGACTGAGATTCACTTATGATTGAGATTATCAGATAGCTCATGGTGGGAGATTGGCCCCTGTTCTCTCAGCATGCAAATCATCATAAACTAGACTCAGTTATAGGAGACACAGACTGAGATAGGGACCAGACCCCATGTAAGCCTCCAAGGACAGAATGGGAGAGCCCTTGGTGATGAGGTGGGGGGTAGGCTTGTTAGGCAATCTTTGGCTCTGGTAGAAAGCAGTAAGACCTGGCTCTGACCTTAAGGATGGGATCCTTGGAAGGAGGAGGGATGAGACGTGGGGAGATTTCTCTCATGAAATAGCAGGGGGAAAGGGTTTTGTAGAATTTGGGCAGAAGTTTCTCTATGCATTTGCCAGACAGGCTAGCAAGACACACAATTGCATTCCTAGGATGCAAACTGTTCCAGATGGAACTTTAAGGGTGGGTGGGAGCAGGAGAAGGGAAACACAGAGAGAGGAGCGCCTTTGCTGAAGCTTGCTGCTAGGGGCAAGCGCATGTGAGGGTCCACTCAGGTATGCACTGTGTGCTAGAAAGTATGATGCCATGTTCTGGGTCACACCCAAGTCCAGAGAGGGGGAGGGGGAGGGGTCACACCCAAGTCCATGCCATCTTGGCCACTGGACAAGGATTCTCTCTGTGTCTACTCCCACCCCCATCCTGGGCATAAAGAAGACAGATCACATCACATCAAAAGCTGGCATCCTTCAGTTTGTCTTACCCTAGTGGAGGCCATCACAGAAGCCCCACGGATATTGCCTGGTGCCTCATTAATGGCATTACTAAGCTCATTAAATTGATCTTTCTCTTCTCCTTAGTCTTTCAGCTCTGAGCTGTCACCTCAGACAATCCCAGCCTGGGACTGCGTTAACTCTTGGTGGCTCCAGCATAGAGGATCCTGTAGTCGGGGCATTGGGTGGCACAGTCGGTTAAGAGTCCAACTCTTAGTTTCAGCTCAGGCTGTGATCTCAGAGTCATGAGATCAATCCCCAAGTCTGGCTCCACGTTCAGTAAGGCACCTGCTTGAGACTCTTTTTCCCTCTCCTTCTGCCCCCACCTTTCTCTCACACACAGAAAATAAATAAATAAAAGAAAAAAAAAGAAAAAGGAAAAAAGAAGATCCTGCAGAAGTTGCTGTTGGTTTTATGACACATATTCAGAAAGTCCCCCTTTGGCGGTAGATTAGTTTGCTAGGGCTGCCATAACAAAGAATGACAAACTAAGTGGCTTCAGTAACAGAATTTGTGGTCACACAGTCCTAGAGGCTAGAATTATGAGATCAAGTTGTCCACAGGGTTGATTCCTACTGAGGGCTATGAGAGTGACTCTGTTTCAGGCCTTCCTCCCAGTTTCTGGTGGGTTGCTGACCATCTTTGGCATTTCTTGACTTGTACAAGTATCACCCCATCTCTGTCTTCATCTTCATGTGGAGATGTTGATGTGTGTGTCTGAGTTCGAATTTCCCTTTTTCTTGAGGACACTAGTCCTATCAGATGAGGTCCCACCCTAATGACCTCATTCTAACTGGATTTCTCCTGGAAAGACCCTATCTTCAGATAAGGTTGCATTATGAGGTGGGGGAGGGCTGGGACTCCAACATATCTTTCTTGGAGAATAGAATCCAATCAATCACGGGGACACAATCTTTTGCCCTTCACAATCTCCCTCCGGACACCATGTGTCATTAGGAAACACCTAACCTTTGCACCAGGAATGGTGTGTACTGAAGCTCAAAAATAACTTCCTAATAGGACATGGTGATAAATGTGTCTATGGCCATGGGGGAAGATAAGGGAGAAGGGCAGGAGGATAGGAGATATGGGGAAGTAGAGAAGATGAGGAGATGAAGGAGAAAAATTACCTCCAGACTTGCTTTTAGGGTGATGTTAATGAGAAAGAAAACCATGGCCAAGACTCTAAAGACTTGGGTTGAATCTCTCAGTTGGACCCAAACCAAAGCCTTGGCCAGGGACTATGATTTATATTAAAGAACCTTTCCTCTCACAGACAAAATGTTGAGTGAAAGAAGTGACACATAAAAGAGGACATGCCACATGATTTCGTTTATATGACAGTGAAGATGAGAGGAAACAAATCTATGGTAATAGAGGTCAGCAGGTGTTACCTTTGGGAGGTATTGATTGGGAGGGGGCCGTAAAGGAGTCTCTAGGGTACATTGATCTGGGTGGTGGTGTACACATATGTGACACCACAGAGCTTTATATTTTAGACAACCTCACCTGACTGTTGGTAAATTATGCCATAGACGAATAATCAAAGCTCATTCTTTATGTTTTTTTCTCAACTGATCACTCTAGGCCACTCTGTTCAGTTCTCAAGCTGTTTCTGTGCTCTGTGTCTACAGACACTCACAAACGAGAAATGATACCGATAATATGTAGCATGATGCCCAGCATACAGCAGGTACTCACAAAGTGCACATTCATATCATGTTCCTGTGCATATCATGTTCTGGAGACAAAGCTCTCACCTCACCTCCAATCCATGGAGAATGATGCTGGGCCCTGGGAGTAGAAGGGGGTTCAGGTCTTGGTGGAAGACTAGTAAAAAATAATATCCCCTATTCCCAGGAACAGAACATAGCCCAGCAGAAACCCCAAATCATAATTAAAAGATGCCCTGCAACTCTCTTGGCAGCATAAATTTTGAAGATGAAAGTAAATGATTAAAATAATTAAACACTTCAAGCTGACAAGCTGGAACAGAATCTTGCCAGCGGACGTTTGTCAGTAATTAGCTAATTAATCCTGGCGCAGATTATAAGCCATAACAAACCAGTCAGGCTGAACAGAGCCTGCTGCTCGGAATTAGACTTTTAAAAAAGAGAAGCACCAGTGGGGGGAGGAGAGGGTGGATAAGAAGGAAGGAGGAAAAAAATAAGAGAAAGACGTGGTGTTTGTGACCTCTTACTTTTTTACATTTAGCAGATGGTGTGGGTCCAACCTGTCAGGGGCTTCCTGGAGAGTTCTGGGCCCGTGTCTGGGCCAGAGACCCAGCATGTGTTTGGACTTCACGCAGAATGGGTAGTGGGGAGGAGGAGAGGGCATGCTCTGGCCAGGAAAAAACAAAACAAAACTCTGGACAGTGGGAAGGAGTCTAGGCAGGTGCTGATGTCCACGCCAGGCGGGTTTGGCATTAATGCATTTGTTACTCCATTCAGCAAGGGACTCCCATGGTGACAAGGGTCCCATTTCTGTGGAAAGCAATGACAAGACCCAAGCAGTGGATCAGGGCCCAGCCAAGTGGTCTGGGATCAGGACGGATCGCAGGCTAGTGCTTTCCAACACAAATGTGATGCAAGCCACAGATGTCATTAAATAAAGTAAAAAGAAACAGATGGAATTCATGATAGTAATATATTTTATTTAACCCAATAGTATATTTAAAAGGCTATCATATCAGCATGTAATTCATATAAAAACATTTTTCCCCACGAGATATTTTACATTCTTAATTTTTTTTCAGTCTTTCAATTCTGGTATATACACTACCCTTACAGCTCACCTCAATTTAGATTAGCCACATTTCAGGTGCTCAACAGCCACGCATGGCTAGTGGCTCCTGTTTTGAATGACAAGCTCTCGACAGAAAAGAAGTGGGGGGATTGGGATCCTAAGCCAGGGGAAGTCTGTGGCAGGTTGGAGGCTGGCCAGCGTGTTTGGATCTCCTCACAGTCTTTTCTCTTCTTGGCCATTCTCCCACCTCGCTGCTCCTGCAGGGTATTTCTAGCCAAATCAATCCCTGTTTCAAGGGTCTCCAAGACGAAGGGTCTGGAAAGGACTGGGGAGAATGAAGAGGGACTAGATTTCTCCCCGGCGCACACACGTGGGGGTAGGAAATGCTGCTGCTGTACCCAGAGTTGTGGGTGGGAAACAGTCTGGGGATGGGAGTGCGAGCGTGCGTGCATGCATGTGTGTCTGTGTGTGCACCTGGACAGGAGTGCTGACCTTGGGACAGCTCCCTGCAGCTGCAGTCCTCAGGCAAAACTCAGTTTCCTTCATTCTAATCAACACCAGTCAGGGGACCTGAGATGGCACATTTTACTGCAGTAGAATGTTCTGTAAAGACTCAGATGGACTCTTGTCTCTTGGAAAATAATCAGGATCACTTCTTTTTCCACATTTTTCAATTGCGATAAAAATGCACATAACATAAAATTTACTGTTTGAACCATTTTAAGTGTACAGTTCAGTCGTGTTGAGTACATTCACGTTGCCGCACAACCATTACTACTGCCCCTCCCCATAACTTTTTCATCTCGGAAAGCTGAAACTGTTTCCACTAAACAATAACTCCTTATTCCCCTCTGCCCCCTGCAGCTCCTGCCAACCACCAATCCACTTTCTGTCTCTGAATGTGACTAATGTAGGTACTTCATGTAAGTGCAATGAGATAGTATCTGTCTTTCTGTAGCTGGCTTACCTCCCTTAACATCATGTCTTCAAGATTCATCCAGGTGGAACCATGTCAGAATTTCCTTTCTTTTAAGGCTGAATACTGTTTGGGTATACACCATAGTTTACTGGTCACATTTTAGTTATTGAGAGCAGGGCTGCTAATCAGAATCTTTGTGAGATTGAGGTCAGCTCTTTTGGTTAGAGACCAGTCCCCTTTTCCACAGCTCTTTTGGTTAGAGACCAGTCCCCTTTTCCACCACCGCCCTGGCCTAAACTCTCTGTGGATATGAACGGAAGCTCTCTGAATCAACATCAAAGGTCTGGTAAGAGGGAAGGAGTGGTATGCAGCTTCAAACCAATGGCACAGACTTGTTGGTGCAGCCACTGCCACTGCCCCGTCTGCCTGGAGGAGACTTCTGGAGAGAAGAGAGGATGCAAGAGGGAGAAGGTAGACCTCAGACTGCAAGGACACAGAAGCTACATTAACTTCTAAACTCATTACCAAAGAAACAAAACTCTCCTTGCCTTGCCTCCAAACCTCATCCTTGTTTAGTCAGGCTTGTGTCTCTTGACTGTAGGAAGGAGGAAATCTCTTTTGTTATACACTGAAAGATCCACATTTTACTATGCATCTTGGCCAGTAGCTCTGTGCCCACTGTGGAATAAAGTAGCGTTGCTTAGGGCCAAGGGTGGTGCACAGAGAATCCTGTGGTGGCTCAGGGCCCAGGGCTCAGGGCCATCCTGTTAGCTGGGTTGATGAGGGAAGGCCCCTTGGAGATGAGGAGGAATCAGAGAGCAGAGAGAAGGAAGGAGGGAACTTGGGTAGGGGAATTTAACAAAGACTCTCTCATTCAAAGGGCTCTTTGGCGCTTACGAAGTATGTTCACACGTGTAACCTCATTTCATTCTCACTGGGCTGTGGGATCCCAGAAGCACTGTCTCATTTGAGAGGCAATATAGCATGGTAATTAAGAGTGCAGTCTTTGGATTTCTGGTTAAGTGTGGCAGATGGAATACATGCATTTATATCTGCGCCCTCAACAAGCCTCACTAAAATAAAAGTAAAGGAATATAAAAGAGGCAATGGTGGACCACAGATGTCAGCACATCTTTGGAAGATTAGCAAGTGGGATGGAAAAGTTGGCAGAGCTGGGATAGCTGCATATCAGGTGCCTCAACAAAAGATACCAAAGAGGAGTCATCCAGTTGGAGACCCAGACCCAAGAAAAGATACTGGAGGCAACAGTTACAGCAGAAGCTGGGAGTAAGGCATAGGGCTAAGAACAAGGAATTGGGAACAAGGGAGCATCAGAAACAGACCCCTTCCTTATTACACACAGATACCTGACCACACCTCCCCTAACCTGGAAGGGACTGGAGGTTTTATTCTGTTTCAAAAGCAAACCAGAAAGGCTCTAGTCTAGGAACAGTCAGCACTATGGTAATCAGAGAAGAATTGTCCCAATGAAAAGAGGAACATTAACTGAGAGTCTGAAGAGTGAGACTCTAGGGCTCACGAGACATGGCTTCTAAAATGCTTGTGGTCAGGGACATATCTGCTCAGGTGGAGACTGGTGGGTTCTTCGCTGGAGAAACTGAGCAGAGAAAGGATCTTTAGATGTTGAAAGATGGAGAAAAGAGGTTCACAGAAATAATAGAAGAAATTCCTCAGGGCTGAAAGACATGAATTTTCAGGGTGCCAGGTGGCTCAGTCTGTCAAGTGTCTGCCTTTGGCTCAAGTCATGATCCTGGGGTTCTGGGATCAAGCCCTGAGTTGGACTCCTTACCTAGTAGAATGTCTGCTTATCCTTCTCCCTCTGTCCCTCCCCCCTGCTCATGTACTCTCTCTTTCTCAAATAAATAAATAAAATCTTTTAAAAATAAATAAAAGACATGAATTTCCAAGTGAAAAGGCTTACCAAAGATGTGACAAGTAATATAAATTACAATAGGCCCCTATCAAGTCTCATGAACTTTTAGATGGGCGAGGGCACAGATAAAATCTTAAAAGTTTCCATATGGAAAGGACAATATACACATAAAGGACAACAGTGGAAGCAGCCATGGCAATGGACTTCTCAATAGCCATGTTGGAAGAATGACTTCAAAATTCTAAAGAATTCCTATACCAGCCAACTATAAATCACCTGTGAAAGTAGAATAAGTAGAATAAAGAATTTTCTGAAATTCAAAGTCTTAGAAATTTTACTTCTCATCTATTCTTTCTCAGGAAGCTACTAATGGATGTCCATCTAAATGAAGGACTAACCAAGAAAGAAAAAGATGTGGGATCCAGGAAAGAAGATTCAGCCCAGAAAAATTACAAAGGAGATTCCATGACCAACTGTGGCCCAAAGAGTCAATACACATTGAGCAGGTAGGTGGAAGGTTCCATCAGGGATACCCTAAGAAGAAAATAAAAGTAGAATTAATAGATCATCTGATGTGTTTTGCTATGTGGAAATTAGCATTTAGAAGGCTTTAACATTCTGTTGGAGAATCTGGGAAGAATGAATGGTAAGCAAGTACAAAACCAAGAAAATGCAAGAAAGGAAATAAAACAAGGCTGTTAACACAAGGGAAGATTAAGAAAAACCGTACAGGAAAGGTCATGCAATATTAGTGTCAGCAATGCATGACGTGTGCAAAATCAATAAGGCAAATCCTGAATATTGATGTAACCAAAAATTGTGATATAATTATATTAGAAGGATGCAACAGGGAGAGGTAGGGTGTAGGGGTAGGGTGCTATAAGATTTAATTATCTTTCCTAATAGATTAAAAACTAGCACAAAGGCATATTATTTAGATATTGAGAGTTAAATACTGGTAGAATCAACTCATATTATTTTAAATGACTGCCTTGGAGAGTGAGACGAGGGAGTGGGGTATGAACTGTTGTTTTTTGTGGTTATACTTGTATTACTAGCTGACTTTTAAAAACTATATATACGGGGTGCCTGGGTGGCTCAGTGGGTTAGGCCTCTGCCTTAAGCTTGGGTCATGATCTCAGGGTCCTGGAGTCGAGACCCGCATAGGGCTTGCAGCTCTGCAGGGAACCTGCTTCCCCCTCTCTCTTTTCCTGTCTTTCTGCCTACTTGTGATCTCTCTCTCTCTCTGTCAAATAAATAAATAAAATCTTAAAAACAACAACAAAACCATGTACACATATTGATTTGCTTTTTTACAAAAAGTGGGGGTGCCTAGGTGGCTCAGTCAGTTAAGCATCTGACTCTTGGTTTTGGCTCAGGTCATGGTCTCAGGGTCATGAGATTGAGCCCCATGTGGGATTCCACACTCAGTGCAGGATCTGCTTGAGATTCTCTCCCTCTGCCCCTCCCCCCATTCGCATGCATACTCTCTCTCTCTCACTCTCATTCTCTCTAAAATAAGTAACAAACTCTTTTTAAAAAAGAAATAAATATATGTGGTGCCTGAGTGACTCAGTTGCTTATGTGTTTGACCCTTGGTTTCAGCTCAAGTCATGATCTCAGAGTTGTGAGATTGAACCCAGAGCTGGGCTCTGTGCTGGGCGTGGAGCCTGCTTGAAATTCTCTTTCTCCCTCTTCCTCTGCCCCCCATACACACTCTCTCTGTCTCAAGAAAATGTACATTGGAATATCATTCTTCCTTAACAAGGAAGAAAAGTCTGACATATGCTACAACATGGGTGAGCCTTGAGGACATTATGTTAAGTGAAATAAACAAGTTATGGACACCCGGGTGGCTTAGTCAGTTAAGTGTCTGACTCTTGATCTCAGTTCAGGTTTTGACCTCGGGGTCATGAGTTCAAACCTCACATTGGGTTCCACACTGGGCATGGGGCCTATTTAAAAGAAATAAGCCAGTTACAAAAACTGTATGATTCCATTTATATGAAGTACCCAGATTATTCAAATTCGGAGATAGAAACTAAAATGGTGTTTGGCAGGGGCTGAGCGATGGGGGTGATGTTTAGTGGGTATGGAGTTATACTGTTGCAAGATGAAAAGAGTCCTAGGGATGGTTGGTGATCATGTGAATGTGAGTGTACTTAATACCAATACTTATAAAGGTTAAAATGGTAAATTTTATGCGATGTGCATTTTACCACAATTAAAAAATTTTAATTGAAAAAGAAAAGACTACAGCCTTCAATTCAGATATCCAGAAGATTAAATGTAGGATTAGAATGTAAAGATTAAATGTAAACTCCAAAAGGGCAAGATTTTGTGAGCCCTGGAGCCTAGTACAGTAAGCACTCAATAAACAAATACATTTGACTACCAAACAACACAGCTTTGGACCGTACAGGTCCACCTAAATGGATTTTTAAAAATATAATACAGTATTGTAATTGTATTTTCTCTTCTTTATGCTTTTCTTGGTTGTTTCTTTACTTTTTTTGTAAGAACACAGTAGATAATGCATATAACATATAAAATAGGTGTTAATCACCTGTTCATGCTATCAGTAAGGCTTCAGGTCAGCAGTAGGCTATCAGTAGTTAAATTTTGGGGGGAGTCAAAATTTATGTGTGGGTTTTTGGTTGTGCAGGAGGTCAGCATCTCTAATGCTCTGTTGTTCAAGGGTTAACTGTACAGCGAGCAATCAATAAATGCTTCCTATCATTTTTCTTCATATTTGTCTTCAGTGCACATAGTTTCATGAGGGCGTTGCTTCTCATGCAAGTACACACGTGTACATACATGCACACAGGAATGCAGGTAGGTCTCAAGGCACATTTCTTCAACAAACTTGCTGTATGAATTAAGAATAACTCCACAAGGTAAGCGTTATTACCCTATATTTCAGAGGAAGAAAATGGGCCATATAACCCATAAAAGAATAATTCTCATTTCCAATCTTGGCCTTCAGACTCCAAATCTGGCGTTTTTTTCCTCATCAGCCACAGCTGAAGAGTTTTAGAAGCACATTGCTGAGAAATTACCTAGATTTAGTGGGAAGGACAGACATGCCGTTTGGCTAGAAAAGAGGAGGATTCATGCAGGGGAGGAATGGGTGATGACTGGGGATGTAAATATTTGTCAGATGGTGGTGGACGGCCTTGAGCATCAAGCAAAGGGGTCTGGAAATTATTCAAAAACAACGTAGCTTCAGTGAGAGTCCCAGATGAAAGAAACCTTTGCAGGAGCATCATTTGGCAACAGAAGACAGAGTGTACTGGAATGGAGGAGAAGGTCATAAAAGCCTCTTAGGAGGCCACCACAATAAAATGATAATGTCCCAAATTGCCATAGTGGAGGTGGTGGAAGGAATAATGAAAAGTCAGTGAGGGGCATCTGAGTGGCTCAGTCGGTTAAGCCTCTGCCTTCAGCTCAGGTTGTGTTCTAGGTTATGATCCCAGGGTCCTGTGGTGGGAGCCCCTAGTTAGGCTCCCTGCTCATCAGGGAGTCTGATTTTCCCTCTCCCTTTGCCCCTCCCCCTTTCATGTTCACTCTTTCTCTCTCTCTCTCAAATAGGTAAATAAAATCTTTTTTAAAAAAGAAAAAAAAGGGACGCCTGGGTGGCGCAGTTGGTTGGACGACTGCCTTCGGCTCAGGGCGTGATCCTGGAGTCCCGGGATCGAGTCCCGCATCAGGCTCCCAGCTCCATGGGGAGTCTGCTTCGCTCTCTGACCTTCTCCTCGCTCGTGCTCTCTCTCACTGTCTCTCTCTCTCAAATAAATAAATAAAATCTTAAAAAAAAAAGAAAAATCAATGAAATTTATAAATCTCGAGTCAGACTAATCAGGAAAAATGGAAATAAGATGTAAATTGCCAATATCAACATCAGGAACCAGAAAGGGTTTATTTATTACTGAAGATCCTACAAAAATTTAAAGGTTCATAAGTAATAAGAGGATACTATGAACAACTTTACACCAATAAATTGGATAAAAATACAATTTCCTCGAATTACTCAAGAATAGACAACTGGAATAACCCTATGGCTGTTAGAGAAATCACATCATACTTTAAGGTAAAGGGGGATGTGCCTATAATTTCCCACAGCTCATTGCGAGAAGACTGGGCATTCAGTGTCAGCATAGGCCCCACCTCACTCATTCAGCTCAACCAAAGACTAACAGGTTAGTTTAAAGTAGGTTTCCATTTGTTGACTAGTCCATGATCTTAAAAAGAGTGCAGTTTCAGTACAACAGCAGCCTATGGCAGCTGTCCATGGTGCTGACTCTATGCCCCTAGTCATTGCAGCAGGAGGGAGTCAGGGCTACTGAACTCATTGTCACACCAAGCACCCCAAACCCTCTTGCTTTTATCCATGGTTCTGACCACAATCCCATCATTTGCCACTATAGCCTGAGGTTTTATATGAGTTTATAACTAAGTCACAGTCTCCAAATTTGGGGATTCAAGAAGATGCTCCCCTTTGGCTGTAGCCTCAGAAAACTTCAGTGGTCCCACAGTGGCCAACTAAGGCAACTGGGAGGCCAAGCTCTTGTAAAAGAAGACCAGCCATTACAAGTATATAAGTCCATACCCCTGGGGCAAGTTCAAGGCAGGAAATCAAGGCTACTACCAAATGGAGAGAGCTCCAGCCTTAGAGAGACAGGGAAGAAAACTAATGAAAAAAGCTTGTCATATAGACTAGGCACAATTGAGTATGATGGGAGGGGGCACAGCCTGACATGCACAAGAATGCTAAGGGCACCCCCTATATACCATGTAACAAGCTTGGGCTAGAACCTCTAAATCCAGATGAATCTTGGGGGGGGGTCTCATGAATCTGAGCCTATCTGGTCCCTTTACTGGAATTTGACACTCCTCCAAAGGCAACCCAATACTATAGGTTGAGGTTCCTTGGAGGACAAACTTCTCCAGGTCATAGCAAACACTGAGGTTTTGCTGTCACTTGAACATGACACTCAAGTGATGAAAAAAGAGATAGAACGAGGATTAACTACAGAAGGTTTCCCAGAGTGGGTGTCTCTTGAGGAGAATGGAGAATCAATTCCAACTAACTACTATGTGCCAGGGACTGCAGAGTACTTTTATATACACTTCCTTATTTAATCCAAACAATCCAGTGAGAAAAGTTATTTTTAATCCCATACTGTATTATTCAGGGTTCTCCAGAGAAACAGAACCAATAGAATATATTTAGACATATATATATGGAGATTTATTATAGGAATTGGCTCACATGGTTATGGAGGCTGTGAAGTCCCACGATACACCATCTACAAGCTGGAGAACCAAAAAAGCAGGTGGTATAATTCAGTCCAAGTCCGAAGGCCTGAGAACCAGGAGCTCTGATGTCTGCAGGCATGGAACATGGATATCTCAGCTCAAGAAGAGAAAAAGAGAACTGGCTCTTCCTCAGCCTTTTTATTGTATTTGGGTCCACCGACAGATTTGATGGTGTCTGCCTACATTGGTGAGGACAGATCTTCTTTACTCAGTTTACCGATTTAAATTCTAATCTCTTCCAGAAACACCTTTACAGACACACTAAGAAATAATGTTTTACCAGCTATCTGGGCATTTCTTAGCCCAGTTATTTGACATGTAAAATTAACCATCATGCACTCACATGGAGAACTGGGGTGCAGAGGAGCAAATGACTTGCCTATGGTCACATTGTCAATATGTGGTACAACCCTTGCTTTTTCCATAGCTTGTTATAAGCTACAAACTAAACCCTGTACCCGCTCACTCACCGATCCCTCCAAGCAGGTAGTGCCTTTTGAAAAGGCCATCTGTCCTCCTGCCAGCTGTACCTAGCATGGCTGGATGATGGGTAGTAGCCATGCCCTCCTCTGAGCACCCATTAGGCCTGGGAATTGGAGAGGAATTGGAGACTTCAAGTACCAGGGAGGGGGGAGCAAACTTCTGTGGAGGGAGGAAGCTGGTGGGGATGGATGTGGGAGAGGACTGGCTCCCCGCTGCTCCTGGAATGATTCTCACCTGCCAATCGATGGCTAGAAACTCACGCAAGTGCTAATCAGGTCCATTGACACACAGAAGCTGGGGCTACAATCCATTTTCACATGGGATGGCAGATCGATTCCTCATTCTCTATAGTCCTCAACCAGCCTCATCAGGCCATTTGTCCTTGAGGGGTTGAGAAGCTGGTTAACTCTGCACCTCTGGTCTCCTGAAAGATTTAGTCTTCTGTATATTTTCCCCATATTACAATCTCATTCCCCAAACCATTGCCAGGTAGAACAATAGAGTGGAATTCTGGGCTGGGAGTCCAATAGGTCTAGGTTTCAGTCTCAGGCCAACTCTAACTGTGTGACCTTGGACAAGTCACATCAGCTCTTCTTAACAGCGTCAGTCCTGACTATATGACCGTCTACTGGATGGTGCTAACAGCATCCTCATTGGTCTGCTGACCCCTAGTCTCTCTCCCTCCAACTCTTCCTCACAACTGCTACACCAGCTTTTCTAAAACATGTGCCTGGCTATGTTATACTCTTGTTTTAGCAGCAATGGCTCCCTTGGGGAAACCATTAGGGGAAACCAAGTAAAAGATATCTTGAGGGACGCCTGGGTGGCTCAGTTGGTTGGACGACTGCCTTCGGCTCAGGGCGTGATCCTGGAGTCCCGGGATCGAGTCCCGCATCAGGCTCCCAGCTCCATGGGGAGTCTGCTTCGCTCTCTGACCTTCTCCTTGCTCGTGCTCTCTCTCACTGTCTCTCTCTCAAATAAATAAATAAAATCTTTAAAAAAAAAAGATATCTTGAAATTCTCAGCACTACTTTGAAACTTTTCTGTAAATTAAAAATTATTCCAAAACAAAAAGTTTTTGAAAGAAATCATGGCTTGGGGTGCCTGCGTGGCTCAGTAAGGTAAGCATCCGACTCTTGATTTCAGCTCAGGTCCTGATCTCAGGATTGTGAGATCGAACCCCACATTGGGCTTTGCACAGGGTGTGGACCCTGCTTGAGATTTTCTCTCTCGCTCCGTCTCTGCCCTTTCCTCCCCTCATTCCATCTCCAAAAATAAATTAAACAAACAAACAAACAAATAAATAAGTCATGGCTCACCATAGCACTTACCCTGATATTCAAGATCCCCTAGCAAAGCCCTGCCCCCCATGGCTTTACCACCATTTCTTAAGGATGACATTCTGTTGGAAACCTCAATACCATTACATTATCTAGAATGTTCTTCTTCACACCCTTAAATTTCCACCCTGTCAGCCTGATGAATTCCTAGCCAGTTGTGTTTATTTACCAAACACTTGTATAGTGTTATGTGCTACTTATACTCAGGTTCTAAGCATTTTACAAATATCAACCCATATAATCATTGCAACAACCCCGTAAGGGCAGTATTATTATGAACCCATTTTATATGGGTAGTTGGGTGGCTCAGTTGGTTATCTGCCTTCAGCTCAGGTCATGGTCCCAGGGTCCTGGTATCAAGCCCCAAATAAGGCTCCCTGCTCGGTGGGGAGTCTGCTTCTCTCTGTCTCCCTTTACCCCTCCCCCCACTCATTCTCTCTCTCTCCCTCTCTCAGGGATAAATAAAATATTTTTAAATTTTTATTTACTTATTTGAGAGAGAAAGAGCTGGAGAGAGAGAGAGAGAAAGAGAAAACAAGCAGGGGGAGCAACAGAGGCAGAGGTAGAAGCACAGGCTCTCTGAGCAGGGGTGGGGCTTGATCCCAGGATCCTGGGAGCAGGACCTGAGCTGAAGGCAGATGCTTTAACCAACTGAGCCACCCAGGTACCCCAAATAAAATAATTTTAAGTGAACCCATTTTATAGATGGGGAAAGTGAGCCACAAAAAAGTTATGTAATATGCTCCAAACCACATGGAATTGGTGTTCCAATCCAGGCATTTTGGATCCAGACTCCATGCTCTTAACCAGTACACTGTGCTGCCTTTTCAGCTTTCAGGGTTCAGCTCAAATGCCAGTTCTTCTGAATCCTTCCTTGACTTCTTTCCAGCAAAGTTACTTTTTTCCCTACTCCAAGATCCATTAGTTCTTAAATGTTCATTCATTGCTCCATGCACTCATTCTTTCAATATTCACTGAAACATATTTACTGAGTATTTACTATGGTCTAATATTCTTCTATGCATTGGAAATATATTCATATACAATAGTCTCTATAATCCTACATTGGAATTCTTTTTGAGCTCTCTTGTTCCCTGTGGACTTCCTGAAGATGTTAATCTTTATAACTCCTTTAACATCTTGCATGGTACCTGGCATGCAGTTCATAGTTTATCTTCAGTAAATGCGTTTTGTAGGAATAAATTAATAGTTATCAAGAATGGTGATGACAGTAATAATAATGTCAACCATTCAGATAAATCTGGTGTGCAACTGCCACAGTGTGGGCCAGGGGCCAGGTACATTGTCACAATTGAGCCCCAGGCCAGGAGGCTCCTGGGGAGATGACAAGTACCTTCTGCATGTATACCAAGCCGTTGTTGTCACCATGATTATTTCTGCCATTAGTGTTGGTGTTATGCTACAGCGTGGCAGGTGCCAGCAGCAACCTGGCCTGCCATACTTCCTCGTGGCAAAAGAAGCATCAGGGAAGCAAAGTCTCTTAGAGGAGAAGCAGCAAGGAGGACTGGGCTCAGGATAGGCTTTCAGCCCAGAGTCTCAGCAATCCAAACATCAGCTCTGGGTGGTTGGCATCAGAGCTCATTTTCATCTTTCTCCTGTCTCCATAGTCCTAAGCTCTAGATGTGTTCGGATATAGGGATATAGAGGACGTGTGCTATGAAGCAGAAACCTACAGATTAAAGGGCCCTAAGCGAGATGGCTTATCAACTTTCATTGCATCAAGAGTGGGTAATTAAGGGTGGGCTGTCTATGGAGGTTGATTTGGGGTGAGAATGGGGACAAGGGAGAGGTAAGGCAGGGCTTACCATGGTTCTAGTTCCTTTATAGTTCCAAGACCTGGGGAGAGGCTCACTGGGCTTCCTGGTTCTGTAAAATCTCCTCAGAGGCCAGAAATTCGAGGGCACAAATGGTTGTCTGATCACGGACCACTTTAATTCTATGGGGGCTGCATCAGCTTCTGTGAGAACTACCAGAAGAGTTGTATTTGGGGCCACAAGCAGATATGATCATCCTGGTCCCTGGGGCTGATGTGAGGGGCAGGAAGGTGTCATTTGTCTGACAGCCTCTCAGATTCTGGGGCCTGATGCTGAAAACATCAGTCAGCTTTGGTGTTGGTGGTTTAGGCAAATCACACCCCAGGGATGATGGGGGGAAACCAGGCCATTTTCCGGGCAGAAGTTTTCTTTCCCAGGCAGAGAAACTAAGGCCTGGTGAGTGAGATCCAGTCACAAAGTTTGTTCAATCTCTAGGTCCCTGATTTTAAATTTAGCCTCCTCCCCAAGACTGGCTTCATTCCAAAGTCTTCTAACTGAAAGCCAAACTTCTTTGTTCCCAGGTCAGAAGTGGGGAAGCAGGATTCCCCTCTCCCCGTGATTCCCACCCCCCCCCTTAATCAGTACATGGAATCTGGTGTCAATGGTAGATCACAATGAGCCCCCTTTGGAACCTTCCCCAAGCCTCTACGTATGATCTGGCTGGGACAAGGACACTGGATTTTCTTGAAGATCAATCTCCTTCCACTACTACCCATTCAGGTTCTGATCTGTCCTGGCTCTTTTCTTCTAAGGCTCTGCTTCTATCAACTCAGGTTACCTTAGGTCTGGAAGGATATTGTCTTTTGGGGTATTTGTTCCAAATCTGTAAAGTTCACCCATTTATATTTTAACCTTTCACTGGTCACCCCAAACACACACTTATCTATCCCTGGTCTTCTCCTCTGCCCTGCCTCTCTAGTTGAGGCTTTGATGGGCTGCCTTCCCCCCTTCCACTCTTTGGCTTGGTGCTTGTGTTCCATCTGGCCTGACTGCTCTGTGGCCCAACCTCTTCTGTAATGAACTTCTGGTGCAGCCTTGGTTCATCTACCTCCCACAGTGGTGAGGGCTCTGATGGACAGTTCTTACTAGGTATTGCTTGGCCCTTTGCATAAGTGCTGCATAATTCTGGGCTTGAATAGCTGCCTTTGAAGATGGTGAATAAATAATAATAATGTCATTTATGACATGTATACTGCGTATTAGGCTCTGGGCTAAACACTGCTTGATCTCATTGTCTGTGTTATAAAAAATGAAACAGACTAAAAGAAGTTGAGCATCTTGGTCAAGGTCTCCTAGCTTGTGAGTAGTAGAGCCAGGATTCGAACTCAGGCTTGTTTTATTTCAAAATATAAGCTTTTCTTTTTTCTTTTCTTTCTTTTAAGTAGGCTCCACACCTAGTGTGAAGCCCAGTGTAGGGCTTGAACTCATGACCCTGAGATCAAGACCTGAGCTGAGATCGAGAGTTGGACACTTAACCAACTGAGCCACCCAGGTGCCCCCAAAATACAAGCTGTTAAACACCACATTGTGCTGCCTATCCAGGTTGGAGGACTTGAGTTTCTCAGAACATGACAAGCATCACTGGTTAGTATAGAGACTGTTTTATTTATTTTTAAAAGATTTTATTTATTTGACAGAAAGAGATCACAAGTAAGCAGAGAGGAAGGCAGAGAGAGAGGGGGAAGCAGGCTTCCCGCCAAGCAGGGAGCCCGATGCGGGGCTCGATCCCAGGACCCTGAGATCATGACCTGAGCTGAAGGCAGAGGCTTAACCCCCTGAGCCACCCAGGCGTCCCTAGAGACAGTTTCATAGGTATTTAAGAAATGTATGTCTGGAAGAAATCTTCCTGACACAATGCAGCAAGTGCTAGATATAAGTGTGATGAGGAAAGATGAACATCCAGACTAAAGTAAAAATAGATACCATGAAGGTCAAAGATGTGATATAGAAAGGTCCTTTGTAGAAAAGGAGGAGGCTGGTAATATGAACACAAAAATACCTATAAATAGGATTTAGAAATGCTGCTTATGACTTCAGGTGTCTAATCACTAACAAAATAGGGATGATAAAAAAATGAACTTAAAGTATTTACCCAGCCAGGGGTGGACACCTCAGAGGTACCAACAAGGGTGAGTAGAATGGGACACCTGATTTGAAAATAGAAGAGGATGTTTTATACAAAAAGAGTCTATGAAGACCAAAACCTCAGGAGTATCAGGGACTGTTCCAGGCGGGCAACTAGCATATATCAGATGAAGTCAAGGAGGCAAAGGTAGCATTGAGAGATGAAACCAAGGTCAACTGATGAATGTCAGTGGTTGCCATCATGACTAGTCTATGAGGCAAAGGTAGGACCAAAGGTGAAGCTGTCATTACTTAAGTTTCAGTCAGAATGTACCAAGTAAAAGGCTACAACTGGCAGACACAAATGAAACAGGGAACCCAGAAGCTTGAGTCAGGAAATGGTCCTTCAGTTAACCGTGGTTCTGCAGTTGGTGCCTTGCGAGCCTGAGACTGCTTCCTCTCAAGTTGTGGACTGTTCTGAAAGTGTCATGCTAAGCAAAATAAGTCAGTCAGAGAAGGACAAATACCTTATGATTTCACTCACATGTGGAATTTAAGAAACAAAGCAAATGTGAGGGAAAGAGACAAACCAAGAGACAAATTCTTAAGTATAAAGAACAAATCTATGGTTATGAGAGGAGAGGTGGGTGGGGTGATGGGGGAAATAGAAGACAGGAATTGAGGGGTGTACTTGTCATGGTGAGCACGGCGTGACGGACGGAATTGTTGAAACACTATATTGTGCATTTGAAACTAATATAACCCTATATGTTAACTATTCTAGAATTTAACAGAAAGTGAGGTAAAGAATGCTTTTAAAAAGTGCTGACTTGCATCTGGCAATGGAAGAGACACTTTTTTCAAAATAAATCCACTTACTGGAAGAAGTATGTTGTAAACTATATGACAACAAGATATTCACCCATAATGGATGTGAATTTTACAACACTCACATGTAAGATGTGGTATATTTTGTACATTAGATAAATACTCTTTAAGCCCTCACTCACTCTGGTTAACAAGAAATTCTATTTCAGAAATGTTTGGGGGAACTCTACTTCTCCATAAGGTTACATAAAAATTCTGACCAGCATCCTCTGGGTTGGTTTGCCTAGAGGCAGTCTGAGACAGTGATTCTTGTTCAAGTGATTTATTGGGGGAGTCATTTCTGGAGGAAGCCTGAGAGAA
This sequence comes from Neogale vison, assembly GCF_020171115.1. NCBI lineage: Eukaryota > Metazoa > Chordata > Mammalia > Carnivora > Mustelidae > Neogale > Neogale vison. Next base: position 27,295,695 of record NC_058092.1, on the reverse strand, counting down.
GCAGAATGAGACAGGCAGTAAAAAGCTGGCAAGGATGTGGTCTCAGCTGATTCTGCAAGAAAGCTCTGGAACATGAATTGGACCTCAGAATCAGTTCCTTATTGAAGCAAAAGAGCCAGTCTTTCATAACCCCTTGTCAGTTTTTTATTGCCCAGGTGGAATACAGCCTCCCACTTGAGGGAATTGACAGTTCTCCATAAGAAAGGGTAGCTTTGATGGGCTGAATATTTGTGTCCCCCCAAATTCATATGTTGAAGCCCTAACCGTCCAAATATGATGCCATTTTGAGATGGGGGTAATTAGGTAATTACCTTTGAGAAAGGTAATGAAGGTTGGATTAGGTTGTGAGGGTTTGGACCTCATGATGGGATGAGTGGCTTATATGAATAGGAAGAGATACAAAATAAAGTCCTGGGATGTAATGTACAGCACGGCAGCTATGGTAAATAATACCATATTGTATATTTAAAAGTTACTAAGAGAGTAGATCTTAAATGTTCTCATGACAAGAAAAAAATTTGTAACTTACATGTGGTGATGGGTGTTGAAGAAACTTATCATAGCAATAATTTCACAGTATATACATATATCCAACCATTATGTTGTATACCTAAAGCTATGCAATGCTTTGCATAGCTTTAGGTATAACATGTCAGTTATATCTCAGTTTTTTAAAAAGGAAGAAAGGAAAAGCACTCTCTCTCCTGTTTCTCTCTCAGTGTGCATGCACTGAGGAAAGGCCATATGAGGACATGGTGAGAAGTCAGCCATCTGGAAGCCTGGCAGAAAGCTTTACCAGAAACTGAATCTTGCTGGTACCTTGATCTTGGACTTTCTAGCCCCCAGAATTGTGCGAAAATAAATTTCTGTTGTTTAAGCCACCCCGTCTGTGGTATTTTGCTGTGGTAGCCCAAGATGACTAATACAGCAGGTGTGAGTTGTTAACCGTCAGTGTAGTTGGGGTGTGGGCACACCAGTAGATTCTCAGCAGTCCACCTCTTGTACCAGTTATCTCCAATTGTTTCTTACATTAAATTCACTCCGTCTAGGTATGGCTGCTCCAGGAACCTGATCGGCCATGATTTTTGCGAAAACTTGCTAGAGAAGGGTTAATGGAATGAACTTTGGCATTTGGCTCATGAATTGTAACTGATGCTCATCACCTCCTTCCATTACTACCCATTTTAGATCTCCTTCCCCTTTGGCTTGCCTGGTGAGTTGATGCATACTGTCATTTCTTTCCTCCCCAGCTTTATTGAGATATAACTGACATATAACATCTTGCAAGTTTAGTGTGTACAATGTGATGATTTGACATATATATTTACACTCTTATTTCTTTTTAAACGTATTTTATTTTATTACTTTTTGAGAGAGAGAGAGAGAATGCATGTGCATATGCACACTACTGGGCAGGGGAGGAGCAGAGAGGAGAAAAAACCCCTCAAGCAGACTCCATCCAATGTAGAGCCCAATGTGGGGCTCAATCTCAGGACCCTGAGATCATAACTTGAGCTGAGATCAGCATTTAGCTCCTTAACCAACTGAGCCACCTAGATGTCCCACTCTTATTTCTAGGAAGTAAGGCCTCCTGGTCACCACACTTTTCAGGCTATGGTGGCAATAATTGCACATTTATAACTCAACTGAGCATAAGTGGATCAAAAGATGCCCCCAGTGGATCACATGAATGCCAAAAACATTTCTCTATGCTTTTGTTAGGTAGCAGCAGTCCTAGGTCCTCATAATGATTAGGATTAATTACCTCTGACAGATTGTGCAGCTTACCTATATTCTCTGGACTTCCTTTTATTTATATGAGAGAGAGAGAAAGAGTACAAGCAGGGGGAGGAGCAGAGTGAGATGGGGAGGGAGAAGCAGACTCCCCTGCTGAGCAGGAGCCCTATGTGGGGCTGGATCCTGGGACTTCAGGATCATGACCTGAGCTGAAGGCAGACGCTTAACTGACTGAGCCACCCAGGCACCCCAATTTTGTACTTCTATTTTATGATATGTTACTGCTGAGCCCACAAGACCTTATAAACTGATGGGTTTGACAGAACCTAGCTCATAATGGGAAGTTCAAGCTACATAGTCATTTGGTACTCTATAGTCAGACACTTGGTTTCTACCAAGTTGGTAATCCCCTGTTCTAGATTTCTAGAGGTTTGTGTCTTGCAACTTTTCCATTGTGGATTATCAGAAGATCCATATGGCATATTCCTTAACCAAAGGCACCTCAGTAACATGCAATCAGCTGGGTCAAATGGCCTGATGTAGTCTGATGTTATTCCAGAGTCCAGCACAGCAGAAACAATGAAAGCTATTACTTGGTTAAGCATGTAGTGATCCATTGTCATCTGTTGTAGCTCTTCAAATCTTTGCAAGTGACAAATTGGTGAATTAAATGGAGTTAAGGGGGTACCTGGGTGACTTGGTCATTAAGAGTCTGCCTTTGGCTCAGGTCATGATCCCAGGGTCCTGGGATCGATCTCCACATCGGCTGTTTGCTCAGCAGGAAGCCTGCTTCTCCCTCTCCCTCTGCTGCTCCCCTGCTTGTGTTCCCTCCCTTGCTGTGTCTCTTTCTGTCAGATAAATAAACAAAGTCTTTTTAAAAATGGAGTTATGATGAGATGACCACCACAACATCATTGAAGTATTTGAGGGTCACACTTGGGGTGCCTGAGTGGCTCAGTTAGTTATAGCATCTGCCTTTGGTTCAGGCCGTGGTCTCAAGGTCCTGGATTGAGCTGCATGGAGGGTTCTCTGCTCAGCACAGAGTCTGCTTCTCCCTCTCCCTCTGCCCTTCCCCCCAATTGTGTTTTTTCTCTCTCTCTTTCTCTCAAATAAATAAATAATCGTAAAAAAGAAGAGAAATATTTGAGTGTCACTTTCTCAAGATATAATTAATGCATATTAAAATGCACATACAGGGGTTCTGGCTGGCTTGTTCGATGGAGTGTGTGACTCCTGATATTCGGGTTGTGGATTTGAGCCCCATATTGGGTGTAGAGATTGCTTAAAAATAAAATCTTTAAAAAAATAAAAAATAAAATAAAAGACACATACAATCTAATGAGTTTTGACACATGCACACAACTGTGAAACTAAAGCTGTACCACATTTTATTGCACTTTGCTTGATTGTGCTATGCAGATCATTTCAATTTTTTACAAACTAAAGGGTGGTTGGTAGCAGCCCTGTGTCAGGCAAGTCTATCAGAACCATTTTTTTCTTTAATATTTGATGTCTATCAAATATCTCCTTATTTGATAGGGAGAGAGCACAAGTGATGGGAGGGATAGAGGAAGAGGGAGAAGCAGACCCCCGCCGAGCAGGGATCCCGCCTCAGGGCTCCCTGTGGGGCTTGATCCCAGGACCCTAGGACCACGATCAGAGCTGAAGGCAGATGCTTAACTGATTGAGCCACCCAAACGCCCCTTTCAGTGCTATTTTCTAACAGTATTTGCTCACTTCATGTCTCTCTGTCACATTCTGCTAATTCTTACAATATTTCAAACATTTCATTATTATTGTATTGGTTATGGTGATCTGTGATCAATGATTACAATTCACTTTAAAGCTTAGATGATAGCTTTTTAAAAGCAATGATGTATTTTTTCAAAAAAGATTTATGTATTTATTTTTGAAAGAGTGTGGGGGAGAGAGTGTGGGGGTGGGAGAGGCAGAGAGATAATCTCAAGCAGACTCCCTGCCGAATGCAGAGCCTGTTGCAGGACTCGATCTCAGAACCTTGAGATCAGGACCTGAGCTAAGACCAAGAGTCCATGGCTTAACAGACTGTACCACCCAGGCGCCCCTTAGCAATAAAGTATTTTTTTAAAAGATTTTATTATTTTATTTATTTGTTTGAGAGAGAGAGGGAGGGAGTGGGGCAGGAGGGCAGTGAGGAGCAGAGGGAGAAGGTCAAGGAGACTCCATCCTGAGCCCTGAGCCAGGTATTGGGCTCTATTCCACAACCCCAGTATCATGACCTGAGCTAAAACCAAGAGTCAGATGCTTAACCAACTGAGCCACTGAGGCGCTCCAGCAATGAAGTATTTTTAAATTAAAGCATGTACATTGGGATGCCTGGGTGGCTCAGTTGGTTAAGCATCTGCCTTCAGCTCAGGTCATGATCCTGTGTTCCTGGGATTGAGTCCCATGTGGGACTCCTTGCTCAGCAGGGAGCCTGCTTCTCCCACTGCCTGCTGCTCCCCGTACCCCCTGCTGCTCCTCCTGCTTGTGCTCTCTCACTCTCTGATAAATAAATAAATAAAAATCTTTCAAGAAGTGTGTACATCGATTTTAGACATGATGGTATTGCTCCTTTAATAGACTATAGTATAGCATAAACATAACTTTCATGAGCACTGGGAAACCAAATAATTCATTTGACTTGCTTTATTGTGATTTTCGCTTTACTACAGTGGTCTAGAACCGAACTCTCAATATCTCTGCTGTATGTCTACATAACCACAATCAAGATAATTAACATGTCCACAACCCTCTAAAACCTCCTCATGCCCATTGCACACTTTCATCCCATCCCTCGCCCCCCTCTCCATCTAAGGCAACCACATATAGCTTTTCTATCATTAAAAATTAGTTTGTATTTCTAGAATTTTATATAAATGAAATCATACCATGTGTATTCATTTTGTCTGGGTTTTTTTCCACTCAGCATAATTCTTTTGAGGTTTTTCTATGTTGTTGTATGTAACAACTGTTCTTTTTTTTTCTGAGTAGTATTCCATTGTACGGATAGGCAACGTGTTATTCATTCATCTGTTGATGAGCATGACTCCCTCCAACTTTTCCAGTTTGGGCCCATTATAAATAAAGCTGTTATGAACATTCAGGTGCAAGTCTTTGTGTGTATTTAAATTTAAAATGGGTGAGGTGCCTGGCTAGCTCAGTTGGTAGAGTATGTGTCCCTTAGTCTCCGGGTTGTAAGTTTGGGCCCCATGGTGGGTGTAGAGATTGAAAATAAAATATTTTTAAAATATTTGAAAATAAAATATTTTTAAAATTTATTTATTTATTTATTTTGACAGCGAGAGAGTGCACGCGACCACAAGCAGGTAGAGAGGGAGAGCAGGCTTCCCATTGAGCAGGGATCCTGACCTGAGGCTTGATCCCACAACTCTGGGATCATGACCTGAGCCATGGTTAATGGACAGAGCCATCCAGGTACCCCTTGAAAATAAAATCTTTGGGGCGTCTGTGTGGCTCAGATGGTTAAGCATCTGCCTTCAGCTCAGGTCATGATCCCAGGGTCCTGGGATTGAGTCCCATACCCAGCTCCTCGCTCAGTGGGGAGCTTGCTTCTCCCTGGGCCTGTTGCTCCCCCTGCTTGTGCTCTCTCCATTTCTTTCTCCTCTGTCAAATAAACAAATTAAATTAAAAAAATTTTTTAAGATTTAAATTTTAAAAGATTTATGTATTTAACTTATTTTTACTTTTTAAAGATTTTTTAATTTAAAGATTTATTTATTTATTAGAGAGAGAGAGAGAGAGAGAGAAAGAGCACGCACAGCTCAGAGAGGCAGAGAGAGGGAGAAAAAGTCTTAGGCAGACTCTGGGCTCAGTGCAGAGCTTGACACAAGGCTCCATTTCACCACCTTGTGATCACAACCTGAGCTGAAATCAAGAGTCGGATGCCTAACCAACTGAGCCACCCAGGAACCCCACCACCAGTTATTTTTTAAAGATCATAAGATTATGATTTTTTTAATCATAAGAAACAAAGTCTTTTAATTTGTCCACAGAGTTACCATTTCTAGAGCTCTTCATTCCTTCGTGGAGACCCAGGTTTTTGTCCAGCATAATCTCATTTCCACTTGAAGGACTTCCTTTAATATTTCTTATAATGCAGGACTTCTGGTGATAGATTTTTTCAGCTTGTCTATGACTGAAAACACCTTTGACATAGGCCCTTCCACTTCAACACAGGTGAAAGTCCTAGGAATTGCAGTGTTACAGGTTTGAGACTGAATATTTCTGCCACCAGCGTTGCGTCCTCACTGTCATCCACCTAGTGAGCGTTCTCACTCTGCAATCCCTTGGAGACTGCTCTCTAGGATCACTTTTGGCACCAGATATTTTAGTTCAAATTCCTAGACACAGAACCAGAATGAGGATGTTTATTCAAATCATTTATTGGGGAACTGCTCTTGGGAGAAAGGGAGTAACATTAGCAGGATAGGGCCAGGGACAGGGTGGTGAGGAACCTGATCTATGGGGAAACTCTGGAGGACAAACTCTATCCCACTTATAGTTAGGAGAATTGACTTTTTGTCCTTGTGTCAATCAGTCATTGGCTAGGGCATGGGTATGGGTGCATAGCCTCTCAGGCAAGGATGCCTCCCATATGACTGAGGGAAATCTCTGGAGAAAGGGAGAGTTGTGAGTTGTATCAACAAACACGTATAGCCCCTGAGGGGTAGCAGCTACCACAGGTAGGTAAAAGGGCCATCGGCAGGCATTAAGAGCATCAAATAAATTAACATTCCTGAATATTTAGGGGTAGGCCTCTGATTTCCGGTCTACCATTGTCCCAACTCTATTGTCTAAACTCACAGGGTCTTTTGAGTGTGAGCTTCCATGTCAAGCTTGGACTTGGGAATGTTGCAAAGCTGGTAGCCTCCCATATTATGGTCATGCTCTCTAGGTACATTGTAGTCATTCTTCTTTCAGATCCTGCCAGACTCCCCAGGGTTCATGAAGGAACCGGATATAGTTCCTTATACTCAGGGAACCAACGAAATCTGCATCTTCTCCCCATCTCAAGAGAATTACAAAGCAAATCTCTCTTCTAATTGTCCCTTTATAAATAAGGAAATTGAGGCACAATACATTTTGCAGCAAGGTTGGAAGAAGTAGAGATAGAGCCAAGTTAGGCGTTGATTTACAGGTCTCTCACTCCATCAGGGGTCTGCAAACTATAGCCCATGGGCCAATCCACCTCTCCCCCTCTTCCTCATCTTTTTTTGTTGCTGTTGTAAATAAAGTTTTATTAGATTATAACCAAGTTTGCTCATTTATGTATTGGCTATGGCTGCTTTCCACACACAGTGGCAATGTTGCATAGTTGTGACAGATACAATTTCACCTACAAATTAAAAAATATTTATTGTCTGGACCTTTACAGAAAGAGATGGCCACATTATGCTTTTTCTGGAACCTCCACAGACACTTATTCTAATTCTAAGACTCAGTTATTCAAACACTTTATTTTTTTAAAAAGATTTTTATTTTTTATTTATTTGAGACAGAGCGAGCGAGCAAGAGAGAGTATAAGCAGGGGGAGCTGCAGAGGGAGAGGGAGAAGCTGCCTCTTCACTGAGCAGGGCTCCCCAATGAGCAGGGAGCCTAACTTGGGGCTCCATCCCAGGATCCTGGGATCAGGACCTGAGCCTAAGGCAGACGCTTAACTGATTGAGCCACCCAGGCACCCCTATTCTAAGACTTTAAGTGGATAAAGGATTCTCTCTGGTTCTTGGTGAGATAGTACAAGTTAGGTCTTGAAAATCTACTTTCTTTTATACCAACAGAGAATATCTAGTGTGACTTAACTCGAGGGGATTTCCTGGGAGGAAGAGGGAAGATACAGCTTTAAAGACCCTTGTGTCTTTTTTAGGGGGAAGAGCGTTCATTTTCCAATTCAGAATGCTGAAGCTTTTGTGAATGAATGAATGAATGAATGAATATTGGTATGTACAAAGGAAGAAAAATCTGGAAGGATACAGATATCTGGTGGGTAGTTACCTCTGGTGGGAAGAGGAGAGGTATTTATATTTCTTCTGCATGATTTGTGTTTAGGGTACAACTGTGTACTTTTTGCAATTAATGTACAAACACACACAAAGAGAAAAGGAGGTGGGAGAGAGACTCAAGAGACTTCTCCCACCATGGAGTTTAGGAAAAGAATCTTTCTAGGATGATGGATGCCTCTGTGTTCTTAGTGGTGTGGTTGACTTAATGACCTCACTTGCCCCTGGCATCCATCCTATGATAGATGGGCTGCCCCTAACTCTTCAGGCTCTATATTCCTTCACAGGCACAGAGCTGTTAGAAACATTCTGAAGGGAGTGAGGACTACAGATTTCTGCAGGAGCAAATGAATTGCAGAGTTGTGTTGGAAATAGAATTGCAACTGTTTTGCCATTTCTCAGGAAGCTAGTAAGGCTGGCATGAAGACCAAATTGTGAATGTCAGGAACTAATCATGGAATATTTCAGATTTTCCCAGAATGGCTGCAAGATATAAAGAGATGGCCAAGTGTGTTCCTATTTATAAGAAATGAGTAATACATGAACATTGTAGAACATTCAAACAATACAGATGTGTATAAAGTAAGTGAGAGTCCTCCCTTCCAAGTCGCTGTTATCAGAAGTAACTGCATGTAATTTGAAATTAGGACATCTGTAAAGATCTTTTATAATGTCTTCATGCTTAAATCTTTAACGCAACCATGTTTTATTTTTGTGAAGCATGTAACGAGGGCTCCCGTCAAGTTTATTTTTCTGTAATCTGGCTTTCAAGAGAGGTTCTGGATTTATTTTTACCGAGGGAAGGGAAACAACCATTTAGGAACGTCCGCACGCCTTTTTGGCACCCACACGTGCTCGGCACTTTATTTGCAGTGTGTGATTTTACCCCCACGCGAGTTTTGAACTCAACTCATAAGTAAAGAAACCGGGCGTTATCTAAGAAAAGCAACCCGTAGAGCGGATTTACAACAAAGCCGACAGACGGAAAAGCGAGCGTTAAGAATCCTGACGCCCAAAGCCTCGCCCCCTTTCCAACCTCTCGCGACAATTGTGCGTCATCCGAAAGCGCCGGTGGCCCGGGCGGTCGCGCGGCCTGTGTCGCACGAAATCTTCGCTCGGCCGTGCTGTCTCACCGGGGAGGCCGAGAAGCCGGAGAGTCCCACACTGTCCTCTCGGCTTCCCGACGCGATGGAGTACCTCATCGGCATCCAGGGCCCCGATTATGTCCTTGTCGCCTCCGACCAGGTGGCCGCTAGCAGTATTGTCCAGATGAAGGACGGTGAGAGGAAGCAGGGGAGATCCGGCGGGGCCTGGGTGTAAGGGGAGTCGGAGGGAGTTCGGGATGGGGGGTGGGGTGGGGGGAGTTCGGTGAGCACCAGGGAGGTCTAGGAACCCCGCGTGTCTTGCTCTGTCCTTGCATGTTTTATAGAAGGAGGAGACGGGCAGACTAGCTTAGGGCCTTGGCATTCGCTCCTCCTAGGTCTCCGAGGTAGTGCCCTGCTCCGGCCTTCGCTAAATGCTTGCTGGGCGCAAGGTGCTTGTGGGAATTCAGTTTTTAAGAGTTTAAGCGCCTGCCGGGCACCAAGCTCCCTTGATCCCCGAATCTTTTAAGTTTTTCTGTTGTCGCTGCTAATGAGGTAGATTTGCTGGCGGTGTAAGATGGGATCCTGGGGAGACTGAGACTGTGGGACTAGAAACTTGGCATTTCCCTTCCGCTACCTGTATCTTCCCCTTTCTCAGCTCTTATCCTCCTTTTCCAGTTTTCCGGGGCACTGGCTGCCGAGTTTTCCTTGTATTTAGGTAGTTAGTGGAATTCGCAGACTGGAGTCTTATGACTTACTTTCTTTGTGACTTTGTACAAGTTTTGTCACGGTGGCCAGATTGGCTCATCTGTTAAGTCAGGTTATTAATACCAACCTCACAATCTTGTTGTGAGTATGGATTGAAACAGTTTAGTGCAAATGCTTTAATGCAGTGACAAATAGTAGTAATGATACTAAGGACTTAAGTAGGTGCTATTTGAAGTGATTTACATTATTTCATTTAACCTTTTTTTTTTTAAGATTTTATTTATTTATTTGACAGAGACAGATCACAAGTAGGCAGAGAGGCAGGCAGAGAGAGAGAGAGAGGAGGAAGCAGGCTCCCTGCTGAGCAGAGAGCCTGATGCGGGACTCGATCCTAGGACCCTGAGATCATGACCTGAGTCTAAGGCAGCGGCTTAACCCACTGAGCCACCCAGGCGCCCTTCATTTAACCTTTTAAGATCACTGTCATATTGCCATTTTACAGATGTTAGTTCTGAGGCCTAGGGTTAAGAAACTTGCCTAAGACCACAGGAGGCAGAACCCAGGTTCAAACCTATGCAATTTGACTCAGATCCTTTGCCCATAACTGCTATACTGTACTGTCTCCCCATAGTCAGTACTTAATAATTTTTTTTAAGATTTTGCTTGTTGATCTGTGGAATCTAAGAGTGTGTTTTTGTGATTGATCACAGACATGCTACTGTTGAAAAAGTATTGTGCTTTGGCTCAGATGACTTCATGTTTATTTGACAGATACTGTGTTTTGACACCTGTGTTGCCCACTACCAGTGCTAGATTCTGAAGGGATGCAAGAAGAATAAGATGTGGCCTGTATCTGAAAGGAAGTTACAGTTTAATAACAGACTCAGATATGTGTACAAATAATTACAGAACAAGCTTGAATATTCTGCTATGTATGAAAAAAAAACTTCTCAGGTAATGTAGAGGAAGAAGAGATTCTTTCTAGTTGTAGAGATTAGGGAAGGCTTTGAGAAGGCAGGTATAGTTCATCTTTGGTTTAAGGAAACGAAAACTAAATCTGGAGTTTTCTGAAGTATGTGTCTATCACTGCTTTTATAAGCAACAGGCATCTGATTGTCAGGCTGTCATCACTTGGGGAGATGGAAAGAACACTGAGGGACTCTTCTTGAGTTCTGTTCTTTCATTCTTCTTCTTTTTTTTATTTTGTTTTTTTATTTGCGTTATAGTGAGTGAGTGTAGGAGCAGGGGAGCAGAGGGAGAGGGAGAAGCACGCCCCTGCTAAGCAGGGAGCCCAATATGGGGCTCGGTCCCAGGACCCTGGGATCATGACCTGAGCAGAAAGCAGACACAGCCATCTGAGCCACCTAGGTGCCCCTAGAAGTTTTATTTGTAAATCATGCTTTCCAAAGCAGTCAGTTTGTTTTGAGGGCAAATCTGTCCATTATTTTGAATACTAAGACCTTTGATATACAGGTGATTTTAGGATGAAGTAGTGTCTGGGTAGAACAATAACCAAGTCAATACCTTTACAGATACTCTGTATAACCAACACAGGGCAATAAGACATTAAGAAAACAAGGAAACAAGTACTATAAGATGATTTTGTATGATGAAAGAAGTATCACTAGTCAGTATTAGTTTTTAAAATAATGATTTCAGGAGTAAAGCCTAAGGGTATTCAGAGAAAAGAAAGATCACTGTTGTACGGAAGAAAGATGAATTTGAGTTAATTCTTGAAAAATGGGTTGGAAATAATTGCACTCAAATCTAATTTTCCCTGTAGTCTTTTCTGGTATGAAATGTTTTATGATAGGAGCTTTGAAATTCTATGAGGACTTTTCCACCTTTCATTTCATGAAGGAACTTAGGTAGGGTAAGCAGAATGCTGAAAATGGATAAACTTTTGGGATTTATTTTCTCCAAGTATAAAATAAGAATGATAATTCCAATAATTTTTTTTGTTTTGTCAGTTTTGTAAGATATTTTGATATAGAGAAGGTATTTCCCAGAGATTGCTTGCTTATGAAAGTGCCCCACATCTTCAGTTTGATTATATGCTACAATTCATGTCTCTTGTCTCTTGGTCTGTACAGAATTGCTTTTACATTTCTCAGAGTAAGGCACCTGGGTGGCTCAGTGAATTAAGCATCTACCCTCAGCTCAGGTCATGATCCTGGGGTCCTGGGATTGAGTCCCACGTCAGGCTCCCTATTTAGCAAGGAGTCTGCTTCTCCCACCCTCTGCCCCTCCTCATGCTTGTATTCTCTCTCTGTTGCTCTCAACTAAATAAAAATAAAGTCATTGAAAATTATAAATTACTCAGAGCACTTAAACCCACACAGAATGCTTTTTTTTTTTCTGAATTCATATAGCGTGCGTAATCTGAGTTACACTGACTAATACTGAATATGTGATATTGTTCATGTATAGTTTTCCCTCTGTACCAGGTAGGATAAGTGATGGTATAACCATTTTATACACTTGGAAACTAGAGCCCAAGTTCAGAGTGCTGAGTCCAGATTATAATATAGGTCTAAAGGGGCATCTGGATCAGTTATTAGAGAATGCAACTCTTGATCTCGGGGTTGTGAGTTCAAGCCTCACCTTTGTTGCAGAGCCTACTTTAAAAAAATAAAAATAACTAACGTCTGATGGGTTCTAGTATAGTTGGCCTTTCACAGTATTGTATGGTGATGTTCAATTTGTTTTCAGTTTGTTTCATCTGTGTGGATTTTTAAAGTTCTTTGTCAAGGATCAGAAATTCCCTAGTGTAATGCAGGCTGTTTCCTCAGAGAGCCATTAGCATTTATAACACCTCCCTTTTACTATTCACTGGACACACAATAAATGTTTAAAACACACTTTGGCCTTGTATTGAATTCATTTCAAAATTGAACAGTTTACTGCCTAGAATTTTAGCATTTTTTCTTAATGTGACATTAATTCTTTCTAAACAAGCTTTTTCTTTCCAAAATAAAAACAACTTTTTTGGGGGCGCCTGGGTGGCTCAATTGGTTAAGTGTCTGCCTTTGGCTCAGGTTGTGATCTCAGAGTCGTGGGATCAAGCCCCGAGTTGGGCTCTTTGCTAAGTGGGGAGTTTGCTTCTCCCTCTTCCTCTTCATCTGTGCTTTTCCTCTCTCTCAAATAAATAAAATCTTTAAAAAAAAAAAAAAAACAGAAAAAAACCCCAGCTTTTTTTCCTCATTATGAAAATAATAGGGCACCTGGGTGCTCAGTCGATTAGGCAGCTACATTTGGCTCAGGCCATGATCCCAGGGTCCTGGGATTGAGCCCCACGTTGGGCTCTCTGCTCAGCGGAGTGCCTGCTTCTCCCTCTCGCTCTGCCTGTTGCTCTGCCTACTTGTGCTCTTCTCTCTGTCATATAAATAAATAAAATCCTTGAAAAAAAAAAAGAAAAGAATGCAAGCTTATTAAGTAATATGTTCTTACAAAAATGATACAGGGCATTTTAGGAAATGCTAATAAAAAGAAAGAAATGAAAATCGCCCATACTCTTGCCACTGGCAAGAACATGGATGCCAGTGGCATCTAATACTTTTCTGGTCCTTTTTCTTTGCATAGATAATATAGCCATAAGTGAATTTTTTTTAAAGATTTTATTTATTTTTATGAGGGTTATTTTATAATCTTTTGGGATGTGGGGGCAGAAGGAGAAGCAGACTCCCTGCTGAGCGTGGAGCCGATGCAGGACTCTGTCCCAGGACCCTGGGATCATGACCTGAACCGAAGGCAGCTGCTTAACTGACTGTGCCACGCAGGCGCCCTGAATTTTTTTCTTTTATGACCATGTTTGCAAACAGTCTTTAAATCTGTAGCCTACAACACATAAACATGTGTTTGTTCAGGAATTGCAAAGCAGTTTGATACTCTCTGCAGGTACAATTTGTGTTTTTTTACCCCAAGTCTAAGAAGCCACATTGTGGTTCTACAACTTTCGAACATTTGTAGAATATTTGACTGTAGCATTTTGTTCTTTAAATCCTATTAAGGGATTTTGACATTTCAGAAGCTTTCAGACAGGAAACATGTCTCCCAGGGAAGATTATTCAGCACTATTTGAAAAATGAAAAGTGAAAGTGAGAGTGAGATAGGGAGATTTAGGCTTTTTCTGAAGCTACAGACTGCATTTGGGGTTTTCTTCCTTAGGCACTAACTGCTATCTGAATATTTATTTATCTGTGTAATCTGAATGAGTCTGGTTCAACTAGATAAGATTAGACTATGGGGATTTTTGAGGTATTTTTAAATAGCATAGTGTTAAAATATTCATTAGAATTTTTGCTCTGGCATTATAATTTTCTCTTTGCTTTGGAAATGGTGTTGATTTACTTTTTAAGGTAATTTATATTCTCAGTTGATTTTTTTTCTTTCTCGAGATGACTCCTTAATATTCAGTGTAGCTCTGGTCCTTCATGTATGCTTTTGTGTGTGTATAAATAAAATAACATATGTATATGAAGAAACATTGCAGGGCTTTGAAATCATGAACCTAAAGATGATGGCCATTGGCTTGATTCCTTCAGTCTTTGAAAGTTCAGTTTTTGCATTTCAGGGGCCTTCAAAAGTATTTAACTGTATTTTCAGTTTTCAGCTTTCAAATATATTCTCCAGCTGAGACTGACCTTAATAAAATAGGCCAATGGGTTTAACATGGACAGAAATAGAAATAATTAATACAGTTACCCATTAAAGTCTTCTAAAAATAGTGATTGGTAAAATTTTTCAATATAGTGATTGATAAACTTGTTTGTGGTTGCCTGTGTAATAGCGGTAAATTTCTGGTGAGGTAATTTTTAACATTTTTTTTTCTTTGAGCAGATCATGACAAGATGTTTAAGATGAGTGAAAAAATCTTACTCCTATGTGTTGGAGAGGCTGGAGACACTGTACAGTTTGCAGAATATATTCAGAAAAATGTGCAACTTTATAAGATGCGAAATGGTGGGTAATACTTGGAATGTATCTATGTTTTTGGAATATAACTTGTTTTGTCTTTAAATCTGAAATTAAAAAGTTTACTCTCTACTGGCAATTCTACACATGAGCAGACCAGTGTGGTCATATTTTTACTTGAATCTTCCTACTTTTAAAACATTATCTAGACCCTCCTGATCCTAAAAATTTTCTGCACAAATCCCAGAGCTGAGAAAAGAACCATTACAACACTGATACTTGAGGTCCACCTTGGAGATGAACATGGTAGTATCAAACTTTTTTAAGTGTTAGATATTTCAGAGGGTGTTACTTGACTAAAGTATATCTGATCCTCAGAACTAAAAGACCTCAGTTAAACTTGGTTTTACTATTTTTTTTTAACGTGACAAGTCACTTAGCTTCTTTGAGTCTTTATTTTCCTTACATCTAAAATAGGATAATAATAATATTAATGAATAATATGTAAAGTGTTTGTAAACTCAATGCTCTGTGTAGTTGTGGAGGAGATTTAATGTAATAGAAGAGTTCTGCCTTGCCTTTCTGGTGGATTCTTGTCTAGGAAGATAATTAGGATTTTTGTGAGTTCCCTCTGGGGCTAATAAGCTGTCATCCTTATTAGAGGATTCCTCACTAGGATTTCCTCATTAGAGAAAGCCTCACTAACAGATAATATTAGCCACAAGCTTTATGATCCAGGGAAGTTTATAGTGACACCTTAGCAGAAGGGACATTACTTCAGTTACTTACTTCATAATTTAATACACTTATGCACAGCACTGATACAGTGTGGGACTGTGAAAGAAGTTAATTTGAATATAATTGTATGAAATGGCTAGATATGACCCATTTATATAGATTTTAGGCAGCAAATTTAACATCATACATTTAGTTCCATGAATAATTTTGAAGGCCTCCTCTATCTTAAGCACTCTGGCTATTACCACAGGGAATTCAAAGATGAAAAACACCTAAAGGACGTAGCACTCAGGTTTAAGCAAATTGAGAATATTTCAAGAGTTATTTTTTAGTGGCTCTCTAATTTATGCCTATGGCAGGTGAGGGATGCCAGTATTGTTTCTCAAGTATATTTCTCAATTAGCTACAGCAATATTTCACTGTCCTGTCCTGGGAGAGGGAGGGAGAGTAAACAAACAAGAGTTGAGAGGGTTGCTTATTGCGTAGGTGTTAGGGTTTAAAGTCAGTGCACAAAACAAAAATTATGTGTGGTTAAAATGGTCTTTAAAATTTTTTAAATTGGGGCACCTGGGTGGCTCAGTCATTAAGCATCTGCCTTCAGCTCCGATCATGATCCCGGGTCCTGGGATCAAGCCCCACATTAGGCTCCCTGCTCAGTGAAAGGCCTGCTTTTCCCTGTCCCTCTCCCCTGCTTGTGTTCCCTCTCTCATTGTGTCTTTCTCTGTCAAAGAAATAAATGAAATCTTTAAAAAAAAAAAAAAATCTTTTAAATTACCTGTCAAGTGTAGTTTTGTTTATATAACCCTATATAGTAATTCTTATGCATATTAAAGGTCAAGAACTGAGCTAAAATAAGGGAAAGGAGGGAAAAATCTATATGTAAATAGGCATCAGACCTTTCTGCCTTTAAGAAAGGTCTGTCAAATCCTTAGTGGTGTTTAGGGGATTAGGTGGAGAATTGAAAAGTATTCCTATTTGTTCACAGTTGCTTGCATTATAATTTAATATGCACTAATAGCCTGGTTGTGAGGATGAAGTTTAATAAACTGTGAAAGCACCTGGCACAGACCCTGAAACATAGCTGCTGTTCAATAAGTAATTGTTAGAATTTTAATCTAAATCTTACCTGCTGTGCTTGCTTCTGCAGCACATTTTACCAAATCTTACCTGCTGTAGCACTGGTGTTTGATGATAACTTAACACGTGCTGTCTTTCCAAAGTTGCAGTTTATGCATGGGTCTTCTCAGTTGCGGGTCTTTCTTGGCTTTTGGCTTTAGTCCCATTTTACTGGGGGCGGGGGTTAAGTCCCTGAGAGAGTGCATTATTAAACGCACACCTGATGGCATTCCTCTGGGCTGTAGTTTTGTTGTCATTACAACTTTTTTTTTTAGAAGTTTTTATGCTTTTGATACTCCCATTTTTTAGAAATGTTGCAGATAGTGATGGAAATGTTTTTTTTTTCTGTTGCTTGTACTTTTGAAAATCATATTTAATAAACTTATTTTTTTAAAGAAAACCTTATAAAGTGGGACGCCTGGGTGGCGCAGTTGGTTGGACGACTGCCTCCGGCTCAGGGCGTGATCCTGGAGTTCCGGGATCGAGTCCCACATCAGGCTCCCAGCTCCATGGGGAGTCTGCTTCGCTCTCTGACCTTCTCCTCGATCCTTCTCTCTCTCACTGCTCACTGTCTCTCTCTCTCAAATAAATAAAATAGAAAAAAAAAAAAAAGAAAACCTTATAAAGTATGACCCCTCCTAACTTCTATCCTCTATTTTCCCAATATTCTTTTTAAATCAACTTTAAAAATCAGCATCTTGAGACCTCTTTCTTTTTTCCCCAATACCTATACATTTGTACCCTCTTCCTTCTATAGAAGAAACCAGTCTGACTCCGGGCGTACAGAGAGTGGAAGGATGTGAAAACAGGAGTAGTGGAATGATTTGGGGTGCTGTTATTCCTGCTGCTTCACTTTTAAGTATGATTGTTTGTCTCTTGTACCAGGTTATGAATTGTCTCCCACAGCAGCAGCTAATTTCACACGCCGAAACCTGGCAGATTGTCTTCGGAGTCGGGTGAGCAATATATCAAGCAGCCTTACATGAAAGCAGAAAAATCTTCTGTGCTTCTGTATCTTACTATACATGGGAAGCATTTTTGCCCTTTTTTTGGACTTCCTAAGCCGTTCTTCTTGGTACTTCTTCATTCTTCGGTCTCTATGGACTTGTTTTCTTTTTCTGCATAGTTGCTAATTAAAGCCCAAAGGACAAATACACTCCCAGAGAATTTGGATGGGGCACACCAGTATGAAGGCCTATGAAAGCCTTTAAAATTTTTTTAAAGTTTTCATAGCAAACTATGTTCCTTAATTCCAGTGGCTGAAGGTTCTTATGTGGTAGTGGAGGCGAAACTTTGAAAATAACAATGAAGGAGTACCTGGGTGGCTCAGTGGGTTAAGCCTCTGCCTTCGGCTCAGGTCACTATCTCAGGGTCCTGGGATTGAGTCCTGCATTGGGCTCTCTGCTCAGTGGGGAGCTTGCTTCCCCCTCTCTCTTTGCCTGCCTCTCTGCCTACTTGTGATCTCTCTCTGTCAAATAAATAAAACAAAATCTTAAAAAAAATAACAATGCAAGTTTTATCTTTTTTTTCTTTTAAGATTTTACTTATTTATTTGAGAGAGAGAGATCACAAGCAGGGGGTGGGTGGGTAGAGGGAAAAGCAGACTCCCTGCTGAGCAGGGAGGTGGATTTGAGACTTGATCACACAACCGCAGGACCGTGACCTGTGCCAAAGGCAGAAGCTTAACTGACTGAGCCACCCAGACGCCCACAAATTTCATTTTAAGATTATGTGTCTTTCTGTGATTATTCTTGCCAAAGCACACTGATTTATTCATCTTCACTTACTTGGGCCTTGTTGCTGTCTTAGAGCTGTTTTTGTTCCGTGGACAGCATGTTAAAAAATGGCAACATTAAGTTAAGGATTGAATGTATTAAAGATTGTGGAGGATGTGCCAAGAAAGTTCATATGATTGCTAAAGGTGTGTATTATTCCCTTCCCACGGGAACTAAGTAAATGGAGCCTTACCATGTGACCTTACCCCCTGTGCCTGTTTACTCATCTATGAAATCGAGATAACTTCCTAACCCCGCAGGAGTGCTAGGAAAATGAATGCTTGTAAATCATAATATTTAACATTCATATGACTTTTGCCCAAAGCATTTTGCTTAATAATTTAATCTACTCACTATTCCACTGAGATATATAGTAGTTAACTCTCTATCACTGATTCGGAATGAGTGGCATAAAGTGGGAGACGGACTAGCTCCAGGTCACACAGCAGGTCAGACAAAGTTACACTAATGGTGCCATAATTACTTGACTGTTCTGCCTTATGTCAGCTCCTTGATTTTTCAGTAGTGTTTCCAGAACATCAGTGCTATTCATATTTTTACTATGGTTTTAGTTTCATCTACACTTGCTTAAGCTGAACTATGACAGAAATCTAAAGTAGAGGTTGTTTTTTTTTTTTTTTTTTTTTTTAAGTTACATCAGAATATCTCAATAAGTAGAACCTCGTTTTCTCAGTGCTACCTTTGATCCAGGGGCTTGTGCAATATAAGGGTCATGAGGTTTGAAGGGAAGCTAAAGATATTTTGGTGAGAAGGAGATAGATTTACCTATATTGTTTTGATCTGGATAAAAGGTCAGTGGCCTTTTCTTGTTCACTGCTCTGTTGAGAGAGGAAAATGGATCAGATAAGGCCTTTTCCTGCCTCTCAGAAATTCCTGTGGTGTTTGGTAAAGAGTATGCTGTGGCTTGCTGTGTAAAATCTTCCTTTGACTTGTCAGGCAGAACTGGAATAAGAATTCCAGCTTTGGGCACAATAAAGACTTTGTCATAAATATAGCAGACATGAAGTAAGTTAAGCTCCTTTTAGAATTGAAATAAGAGTGGCAGGCAGTGTGCTTCATGTAAATGCAGTGGATCTGGTTAATCTAGCAGAAATGTTTGATGTCTTAACAAATAAATACCCCTTGTAGACAGTGACATAGGGCTTTAGTGAATACTGACTACATCTGCCTATGGTTCTCAGCCTAACCTTTGCTCTCCCTCCCTTCTATCAACTTAGATTGTTAGCTCTAAAATATGAGTTGATATTTTAGTCATTTTATTCTGGGGAGAAAGGTGATGATATTTTTTCAGTCTTTCTAATAAGTGTGAAGTCACTAGATTTGGTTCATTTATGCAGTCACACCAGGTGGCACATGAGACTTATTTCGGGTCATCCAGTTCCCATGTATAACTTTGTGTCTATAGCTCAAATTGTCTGATACCTAATTTGGTGTGTGTGTATGTATGTGTGTGTCGTTGGGGGTGGTGTTCGGTTGGGAGGACATTTACTTATTGCAGAATATATAATAAATTTATTGTAAATTAGTTCTTTAAGATGCAAGCACATTGAGCATTGTGATTAAGCACTGTCTCTGGAATTAGACTGCCTGAGGTTTTGTTTTGTTTTTTTTTAAGATATTTATTTATTTGAGAGAGAGAAAGCAGGGGGCCGAGCAGAGGGGGAGGGATGACAGCAGATTCCTTGGTGAGCACGAAGTGGATGTGGGGCTCAGTCTCATGACTCCCGAGATCATGACTTGAGCCCAAGTCAGGAGTGAGATGCTTAACCAAGAATTGAATGCTTAACGGAGCCACCTGCATGCCCCCTAGCCTCCCTGAGTTTAAATCTTTTTCTCACGAACTTACTAGCTATGTGTCTTTGGACAGATTCTAAGCTTAATTTCTCTATTTGTAAGATAATAGCACCTACTTTACAAAATTAATGTAAACTAAATGAAGTGGTCATACAAAGCTGTTAGCATAGTGTGGGGCACATATGACTAATCAGTCACTTGTTTCTATGCTGCCATTGCTGCTTGGTTGAAGAAGCAATTTAATAGCTATTGGTTGGTTTTTTATGGAGATTCTTTGTTGTGCAAGTTCAGTTGAACTTCTTTGCTGGTAAAGAGGATATAAAAAAGTATTGATATGAATAGGGAAGATGGAAGTAAAGCAACATTGATCATTTATTATGTGCAAGGCTTTATACATTTTTATGACCACTAGTCATAAGTGGCAATTAAAATTTAAAATAATTAAAATTAAATAGAATTTAAAATTTGGTTCCTAGGTGAGAGTCTCTTGGACTTTGAATGAAAAATAAACTTTTGTTTCTCTACGAACATTTGGCTCCTCAGTCATAGTAGCCACTTTCCGAGTGCTCAGTAGCCCCATGTGGCTAATAGCTACCATATTGGACATTACAGAACATCTTCATCATTATAGGAGGTTCTCTTGGACAGTGCTGTTCTAGATAGTTATATATGTGACCTAATTTAATGCTTACTATGACATCATAAGATGAATGTTATCCCCATTTTACTTATAAGCCTACTTTAGACTGGTTACTAATAAAAAGGTTAAATATTTCTGTTTCGTGTCTTGAGTATACCAAAGACACGAGTATAGCCCGTAAAAGTCTAAGGTAAAATTCTAAATTCCAATACCATACTCTTTCATACTGTCTCCTTAATTAGTGACTGGACTAATATACAAGTATGTTTGTGCGTTTGGGGAAGTATAAAATTTCCAGTTCTGTTCAAGTGTTTAGATCTCCAAATAAGAGGGGTGGCTCAGTCTGCTGAGTGTCTGCCTCTTGATTTTGGCTCAGGTTGTTGATGTTGGGGTCGTGAGGGCCAGGCCTGCGTCCAGCTTCATGCTCAGCATGGGGTCTACTTGGGGTTATCTCTCGTCTCTCCCTTTGCCCCTCCCCCAGCTCCAGTGCATGCATGCACATGTGTTCTCTCTCTCTCAAGTAATAAAATCTTTTAAAAGATATCCATGTAGGATTATATAGATAAGATATAAATATGTGCCCATTGTAGGCATTCAGTAAATATTTGCTGAATCGAGGCGCCTGTGTGGCTCAGTCAGGTAAGCCTCTGTCTTTCGCTCAGGTGCTAATCTCAGGATCCTGGAATCAAGCCCCGCATCGCATTGCATCGGGCTCCCTGCTCAGCGGGGAGCCTGCTTCCCCCTCTTTCTCTGCAGCTCCCACTGCTTGTGCTCTCCCTCTCACTGTTTCTCTCAAATAAGTAAGTACAATCTTTAAAAATATATATGTATTTGCTGAATAAATGTCACCCAGTTGGTCCACAGATACCACTGAAAATGTTATTGTACATTTATATATTGGAAGGGAATTTTATTAAAAGATTTTTTAAAAGATTTTATTTATTTATTAGAGTGAGAGAGCACAAGTCTGGGGGAAGGGCAGAGGGAAAGGGAGATGCAGACTTCCCACTGAGCTGGGAGTATGGCAGGGCTCAGTCCCAGGACCCTGGGAATCATGACCTGAGCCAAAGTCAGGTGCTTAACTGACTGAGCCACCCAGGCACCCCTTATTAAAATATTTTTAATGAATTGATGTTGCTTTGCCATGTACTATGAAACTAAAGATGAAATCAGCAGGAAGAGATGGAAAAAAAACACAGAATGGGAGAAAAAAATCAAAGGCTTCGTTCTAGTTTTTACTTAAATGCATGTGTATGTTTAAGTTGAGCTCCCCTTATTATACCCTAGGGAGCAGGAAAAGGCTTATTAGGCATTTTGCTATGGGTTTGTCTCCCCATTTTTTGATTATTTATGAGGCTTCTTTGAGCATGGGTTTTGGAGTCACATATATCAGAGTTCTAATCTGTTCTGTCATATGTTCTAGTTTCTGTGATCTTCACTAAGTCACTTATGTTTGCTAAGCCTCACTTTCTTCATCTGTTATGAAGGAAGGAGTGATCAGATGTGGCGAATTACAAGAACTAAGAATTAGCCATTGGCTTAATGAAATACATTTGGATGAGTGAATGATACCTCCCTAAAAATAGCAAGTATTAATAATGACTTTATCATTAAGAACATGCTGTTTGGATTTTTAATAGGATTATTTTGGAAAATTTCGTAATGGCTTATAGGCATAGTTGGCACAATGCTTATTTCGAGTCTCCTTATGATTTGATTAATGGGCTATAGAAGAGAGAGTGATAAGTAATGGGGCTGTTTCTTGCTTAAAATGAATTAGGTGGCATATTTGGCATAGTATTTGAATGCCCTAAAATTATCTGTTATTATCCACCCAGATCTTCATTTCACATATGCAGAGACCAAGGTATGAGCCAGCCAAATCTGATATCCTTAGGGACTGTGGCATGGCAAGGCTTAGAGTAGAATGCTGCCCTCCATGGTATGTAATCTTCAGGGCTTTACTGCTGCTACTCACTGGCCAAAGTGTTCTCATAGAACATTTTCTGCCAAGTACTTGGTGAGCCTTTGGTAATTTATCTTTTTATAGCGCTATACTTGCTATTGCTTAGCACCTAAAAAATGGAAATAACGAGTTGGAAAAATTATCAGCCAGGCTGGTGTGGTGGTTTTCAAACTCTGTTCCATGAAGCTGCCTCAGGAAAGTCACCAAGGAAGACCACTGTGGTGAAACTTTAGCTCTGCTTCTATTCTATTTTATCTATTGGGGTTCCCTGTAGGCTTTTATTTGAAAAAAGCAGCTTCACGGTCCCCTTTCTGCCAGAGTTTGGAAACCAGTAGTGTAATTGAAAGGGCCCTGCTTTAGGAAGTTTTCCCATCTTTCTTGTGAGGTAGTTGAAAAAACCCTGGGAGAAAGAGAGAATTTGTTTGAATAATTTTTATGGTTTCTTCTAGCCCTCAAATAGTATAAGTTAAAGATCTGATGTCAAGACCATGACCAGACTGAATTTATTTTTTTCAGGGAAAGGTAAAGAATGTGTTGGAAGGAATTTCAGGTATTAGTCATTTTTGGAAGTGACTGTGATTTATTCCAACACCCTGGCCTGACTTTGAGTGTATTTCGTCTGGCTTATAGTAGGCATGGATATGTGGTCTTGTCCTAGAACAATCTTGGTTGCTTTGAGCCTCTAATCTGACCAATAGAGTTACTGTCCTCTTGGCTGGCACAAAGATATCATCTATTTGTTGTTATCAGTGAGGTCATGTGACATGGTGAGCAGATGGCCCTGGTGAAACCTTGACTTTGCAGGTCTTGTCCTCTAAACACGACCAGCCGTTTGTTACATATGATTAAAATACCACTAACAAGGGTAATTTCACATGCTTTTTGGCGAATGTGGTTAGCAGGATGTGACATGACACAGCACTACCTTCTTCCTCCATGTGCCACCTCCCTTGAGGCCTTGTCTCCCCTGCGCACTCCCGTCTCACCCATGCCCAGGCTTGCCTTCCAGCTTACCTGCTCCAGATGGGCGGCACAGTGGGAGGACACTGGCAAAGGCAGATGTGTTTATTTTCCGGAGACAAAATGTTTTGCTGCCACAGATGGCAGCGCCTTCGAGCAAATGGCAGCCTTTGACACCACTGCCACACAGCCTGGGCATCTCGACAGACAGAGCTGGCTTACTTTTGGTGATGAGGAAATTGGAAAAAAAAAAAAAATCAAGATGTTCATCGTGAAACTCATGGAATTTCAGTGCAAGCAGCAGCTCTTTTAGACCTGGAGAACAGTTCTTTCCCACCAGACCGCAGTCAACTAGTCAGCTAACTAGATGGGCCAAGAGTTGTATATTCGTTTATTATCTGGTTTCCTAGCCCGAGTAGGACATACAGTAAAAACTGAAAACATATGATTACATTTAGATGGATATTTAGTGGTACTGCAAAACACATGTGCACCTCAGGTCGCATCTCACAGGAGTCTCTTAGGATTAGGGGTGGCTCATGTCTGCCCCATTGGAGATAGTGCTGTTCTATTTTTAGTGGTCATTTTGATTATCCAAGGGCCCAGCCACAGATAATGCCTTCAAGTTCAGATGCCTTAATTAATATGATAACACGATAACACTTGGTGCTTACAGTGTTTTCCTCCCAAGAAGAATAAGAATTCTGACAGTGGCCCTTTAACACAGTTTCCTTACTTAGTCATTAGGGCTTGACTAAGTCCATTAAGAAGACAAAGACTTGAATGTTGAAATCATTATACTTACTCATCTAAGGAAAAAATGGCTTAAGAAGCTCCTTCTTTGAAAGTTACTGGCTTTATCAGGAATCTTTTTTTTTTTTTTTTAAATATGTGCTGTTTTTCCCAGCCTTAGTGCTGATAGAGCTAGGAGTTTGCAGGTGTAAAGTCCTCCTCCCTCCCCTTCCCCATCTCTCTCCAGGGGGTTGTATGTGAGAAGGTGTTGCTTTCTCACTCAGAGAGCATATATGTGCTACCCTGTTGGATGCCTGCTGTGAGCAGAAAGAACCCCTGTTCTGGTTGAATGGAATGAGCTTATTGGGTAGCTGGGATTGTGCAACCCCATAATGCCAACTTTTCACTTCAAGAATCTTTCCTACCCACAATGGGGTTGAAGGTAATTGGTCTAAATTCATACTGTTTTGAAACTTGTGTCCTGAAAATTATGCTGTTTCCTACTAATAAAGCTTGGAGCAGCAGAGTACTGTGTCTGCTTAGTAAAAACATGCTTTTATTTTGAAAATGTGTACCATCAGAAGTACAGGTTTACCCTGCCTTTTAGGATTGCTTTAACCCTGGCCTGTGTGGGCACTTTCAGACATACACACAGATAAAAATATGCAAATATGGGACGCCTGGGTGGCGCAGTTGGTTGGACGACTGCCTCCGGCTCAGGGCGTGATCCTGGAGTCCCAGGATCGAGTCCCACATCAGGCTCCCAGCTCCATGGGGAATCTGCTTCGCTCTCTGACCTTCTCCTCACTCATTCTCTCTCTCACTGTCTCTCTCTCTCAAATAAATAAAATAAAATCTTTAAAAAAAAAAAAATATGCAAATATTTTGCCTCTTCCCATGCCCCCCAGCCACCTGCAGTTGCTAATGCCTTTATTTTTATTTCTTTAATTTTAATTCCAGTATAGTTAGCATACAGTATTAAATTCATTTCAGGTATACAATATGTGATTCAACTTGATGTCTCTCTTTTTTTTTTTTTGGCCTAACCCAGGATCATGCAGGCCTATGAATTCAGTGGCTGGTCCCAAAAATTCCATGGGGTTTTCCTGTACTCTAGTTATCTAAAGCAAAGGACAATGGGAAGTTTTTTTTTTTTTTTTTTAAAGATTTTATTTATTTATTTGACAGAGAGAGATCACAGTAGACAGAGAGGCAGGCAGAGAGAGAGGAAGGGAAGCAGGCCCCCAGCTGAGCAGAGAGCCCGATGCAGGACTCGATCCCAGGACCCTGAGATCATGACCTGAGCCGAAGGCAGCGGCTTAACCCGCTGAGCCACCCAGGCGCCCAATGGGAAGTTTTTGTTTGTTTGTTCTTTAAGATTTTGTTTATCTGTTTGAGAGAGAGCACATGCAGGAGCAGGGATAGAGGTAGAGGGAAAAGCAGACTCCCTGCTGAGCAGGGAGCCCCACATGGGGCTCAGTCCTAGGACCCTGAGATCATGACCTGGATCTTAAAGGCAGACACTTAACTGACCAAGCTACCCAGGCACCCAGGACAGTGGGAAGCTTTTGAAGAGGGAAGCAGTTCACTGTAGTATTTCTTAACCTAGAAAGTAGTTAACGTGTATACTCATTTTATTCATTAGCCTGTGTGTGTATATTCTATGCAGCTTTATATGTGTATGTTACTTCACAAAAAAAGTTTAAGCAAATAAAAAGGGTAAAAGGGCAAGAAAGCATAACACGTTTTTGGATAAGTTGAAGAAAATGAGGTCAGATTTACCATTGCTTTTGAGTGTAGACCATAGAGCAAATAGGATTAATTAGTTTGGAAAGAAAAAAGGCAGGGAGAGGAAGTAATGACCTCTGAGTCTTTGCAAATTGAAGTAACCTGCCAAACTCTGCATTTCCTTTCTGATGCCTCCTAATGTGTGCAGTTTTTTATAGGTGAGAAGTTCTGCAGGTGCTGATAGCATTCATTCAGTAAATCTACAGCTTGCATTGTCCTTGGGGCTGAGAAACAAGTGTAGAGCTCAGTGAGTTTAGATGGAGAAATTGCACTGCAGAGTGACAAGTGGCACATTGGCCATACAGAGATAGATGGGTGCTCTGGGAACAGAACCTAACCTGAGCCTTAAAGAACCCACTGTCATTAAAGCAAAGGTGAGGCCAAAAGGAAAACCAGAAGCACAGACCAAAGAGGTGTGTGAGAGTGTGTTAAGTCAGGCATAGGGGTTTTCTAATGAGTTTGGAGTGGGGGCAGATAGTTCTCTGAGCCTCCTACTCCTAGTTTTTTAGCTGTTTTAACCAGTTGGGTTAACCAGGACTCTACTGGTTGAAAAAACAAATATAAATACATACCTCTATGTAGTTTTTACTATGTATCCTACATATGTAAAATCCACAATCTAAATAGTTTGTTAAATATGGCTGAGATTTTTAGGGGAATGGAAGAGATTGAAACTAGAGAGGTAGTCCATGTTATGAAGACTTTGATGAAAAAGCTTTATGCTAAAGCAGTGGAGCTCTCTGGAAGCTTGTTGACTAGGAGGGGGATAGCATGATCAGATGAGATTTGGCTAGACCATTGGCTCCTTTTTGGTGAAGTGTTTGGGGAAAGAAAAGAGAAGCAGGGAGAACAGTGAGAAGCTTCCATGTCAGTTGAAGAGGTAAGAGTAAATTGTGTTGAACCTAGGCTGTTAATGGGGAGCACTATGTTCTAAAAGAAGGGCTCCTGAACACTTGTGGTTGCTGTGGCCGTCCAGAAACATACACAATCATATATGGTCCTAAATAGTCTTTCCCAGCAGACTTATTTATTAACTCGGGAAGGTGAATCAGCTCTGATGTTCGATATCCGTTGATATTCATGGGCATGCTTAGTATGTACAACCTAATATTTGCCTTGTAGTGTACAAAGCATGGCTTCTGCACTTAACTTTTTGAGAACTGACTTAAAGGTATATAGAATCTTGAATTTTCCCTGGAAACTGCTAGCTCATGAAAAAAATTCAAGTGGCCTTGTTGCAGACAATGGTGGTGTTGGTTTTACCATTGCACAATCAGCAATTTTATTTTGATGTTATTTGGGAGAAAGCAGTATTTTTGATTAGCAAGTAAAATTAATGTAGAAAACAAATACCGTGTTAACTAGTTGGTATAATAAGGCA
This sequence comes from Neogale vison, assembly GCF_020171115.1. Classification (NCBI taxonomy): domain Eukaryota; kingdom Metazoa; phylum Chordata; class Mammalia; order Carnivora; family Mustelidae; genus Neogale; species Neogale vison. The sequence continues at coordinate 27,268,305 of NC_058092.1, read as the reverse complement.
TCTGTGCCATGCTGCATTTCAACTCATTAAATTTCTAAACTTCTAATTACGATAAGATTACAACTTTAATGGGAGAACTCTTCAAACTTGAAGTTAGTGATGGCTTTAGAGAAGTAAAATTTACAGAAATTTTGGAATTATTGAAGGAGAACTTTAAAACTTAATTTTGCTAAAAATTGAAATAGGCACAATATTCAGGTTTTTTGCTCCTAAAATTCAGATTCAGTTGACATTTATTGGGCATCTACTACTTATTAGGCCTTCTTTCAGAAACTTTAACACAGAACAGCACTCTATTCCTCACAGCTGGCAGACAGGCAATACCATCCCCATATTTAGACGGGGCACTTGCCCCTGGAGGGCCAAATGACTCTCTCAAGTAACAAATGTAAAATGACAAAGCTGCAGTTGATCTTGGGTCATCATTGCTTTTTTTCACAAAAATACATCCCTATCTTCTGACTTACAGCATTTAAAATCATAGTTTATTCAAATAATAATTTGTTTGCTTTTAATTTTTTTTTTAAGATTTTATTTATTTATTTGTCAGAGAGAGAGGGAGAGAGAGCGAGCACAGGCAGACAGAGAGGCAGGCAGAGGCAGGCAGAGGCAGAGGGAGAAGCAGGCTCCCTGCCGAGCAAGGAGCCTGATGTGGAACTTGATCCCAGGACGCTGGGATCATGACCTGAGCCCAAGGCAGCTGCTTAACCAACTGAGCCACCCAGGCGTCCCGCTTTTAATTTTTAAAATGGTGGTAATTGCAGTAATTTAGAGATTGCTGAACTTAGAGAACTCAGCCATTGTAAGAATGTTGCCAGTGTGTTAAAACATTTGACATGAGCTAATCATTATAAAGGAAAGTGAGGACAGTTCTTACATGATGATGATTTCACATCTGCCAGCATCAAACAGGTACACCAAATAGACTTTCAGAGAAGGACCTATGGGGGAGAAAAGAGAAAGAAAAAACTTGGCTAGACACTCTCATTTTCATGGTAATGCTTTTATTTTGTCTTGGGCCTCTAAAAATCAAAGGTTTGCTTGTTTCTCTATTTCTCAAGTTAGTGTGAGAATCTATAAATATGGGCCAGTTTGTTTTTTTAGCACTACAAAGACGAATGTATCCCAAACAGGAGAAAAGGCAAATCAGGCGGTCATTTTAATCTAACTTCCTTGTTGTGAAGCTCAGATTGTTTTAAACTCTTAGTTTTTTTCAGTTAGAGGATTAGGAGGAAACTCATTCCAACTTCCAACTTCATACTTCCTTTTTTTTACCCTGTAAGTGGAAACAGTGGGTAACAGAGCTGATCCTAGCTTGTGATCATAAAGAAAGTCCAGTTTCTTCTCAGCTCCCCAGAACGTCTCTCTTAAACTTAGAAGTCCGTGCATAGTCTTCAAGATCATCCTCTGTTTTTCATCTTTCACCTTCCACTGCTGACCTGCCTCACCCTTGTCACCCTGGCTTTCTCCACTTCTTGCCCAGTCACTCGCACTCCCCAGCCTGCTGTGTGTTCTTTCTCGTCTCTCTGTTTTTGCTGACCAGGCCACTTTATTAGTCATTCGTGCCTGAATGTACTTTGACGTCTCCAACTGGCTGACTTTTAATTGCCATTTAAGACTCAGTTCAGCATTTTCTGGGGAAACTTACTCTATATTACTTTACCCCCCACCAAACACACACACATGTCACCCTCAGTTTCTTGGTGGTCTCATGGCAACCTAGGGATAGCTCTGCCAGTGTCCTTTTGTAATTGTTCACTATCTTTCTTACACATGCGAACTTTTCACTATCTTCCACATGTACAAGAATGAGTATTTGTAGAAATGAAACCTCCTGACTGGCTGGCTCTTCATTCAGGCTCCTAATTTGGGTTGTAAACTCTTTTCTCTTTCCAGCTGCCTCTCGAAAGCTCATGGGATCCAAATTGAGTTTTTTACATTTGCTCTACCATCTTTTCCCTTACTGAGAGCCTTAACTCCTCTTTCTTTCTCATCTTCTATTCTACTAGTTATTAATTCCTGTCAATTCTACGTTCCAAATAGATCTCATATTCCATTTCTCCCCTTCCATCCCTACTGCTTCTGTAGTATCCTATGACGTGGAAAAGGCTTGGCTCAGCAGGGGAATAGGAGTGGTTTTCACTGGCTCCTCTTCGGTTTACATAGTGAAGTTCATTTTCTTTAGGAAGCCAATGACGATATCATCCCAGTTCCTCTGCTTCCTGACAAAATCACCTAATTCACTAGCTATACATGTTCCCATATTTACCAGCACCCACAGTAAATGCTAAGTAACATCTGTTGAATTTAAAATAAAGGGGCGCCTGGCTGGCTTAGTCAGTGGCTTAGTTGGAAGTTGCTGAAGTCTCTTGAGATTTTTTTAAGTGTTTGATATAGCGAACCTGGCAATTCTAATATAGATACAAAGTCCTTTCATTAAAATGGCAAAATTGACATTGAAATTTTAAATTTATTTATTTATTAGAGAGCAAGAGCACAAGCGTGCTGTGGGGAATAGGGGACAGAAGGAGAGAGAAGACATCTCAAGCAGACTCCCCATTGAGCACAGTGTCTGACGTAGGGACTCTGAGATCATGACTGGAGCTGAAATCAAGTCCGACACGCAACCAACTGAGCCACCCAAGTGCCCTGACATTGAAATTTTAAAGTTATGCCATCAAACCCATGCAAAGCAGGTATCTAGTATCTAGTGAATTCTATTGATTATTGGAAACAAACTCCTGATTCAGAGTTCAGAGTATCAGTACAAGGAAATGATAACTAATCCATTTTGTTTATTAATGAATTTATAAAATTGGGCATTGGCAAAATAGTTACGGTATTGGTATCTGCTCATCATCACAGGTATTTATTAAGTACTTATTACATGTTTTATATAGTTTTAGACACTTTGGGGGAGTCATGTGGTCGGACATTAAATCTGCCTTTTTAAAACTTAAAATATTATTGGTCGTGTAAGATGGGATACATGAAATAGAGAACAATAGATACTGGTATGCAAAATAGTATATCCTGAAATATTTGAGTGTGAAACTGACATTTACATACGGGATCATATTTTCACACTGATTTCCATTTTGTGGAGGCAGCATGGTTTCCTAGAAAAGCACACAGACTCGGAATCAGAAACCTAAACTCTGGTCCTGACACTAATTAGCTGTGTGGCTTAGGGCACATCATTGTCCCTTCTTTGATTGAGTCCCCACATTTGTAAAAGGGGTGTTGGACAAACTAGTTGAGCTTTCTTCTAATTCTGTAAACTGCATTTTTGTGAAATACTCTTGGTGCCAAAGGTGAGATTTTAGGAAGCTTTGACAGTCAGCTGGGGTGAAAGAAATAGCACACACTGCCCTTCCAAGCCCCGTCTCTGTTTAGTGCATTCAGAAGTCTGTTTATTAAAACACTGTATTGCTAGATAAACTCCTTTGTCCTATTAGTGGTTCTGCATCTCCTTCCATTACCCCAGGAATGGGAGTATGCTTCATGTTCCAAGGTACAGCACAGGCAAAAGCAGCTGCACCTCCAGAGCACCTCACTCCCAGCGACATCGTCCTATTCAATTAGAGGTGGCAAAGGCTGGCCTGGCTCCAAGGGAAGACTGTCAATTCCTCTTTTTTCCTGTGTCCACGCTCGGCAGGATGCTTCCTCACGCCCACCTCTCCCCCCCTTGCTGTGACTTTGGCTTCCGCCAGATGTCACACCGCTGCTTGTCACCGCCCAGACTTTCGTCGCTGATTTTGTTGTTTCAGTGTATTTATCACAACTGTTCTCTTTAGCTGTAAAATTTATGGAATTTCACACTCTTCTTAATCACACAGTGTTTCTTTTTCATGAGAGAGGGAATATACAAGAAGTTGTGTGTGTAAGAGTTGGAAGGGGCAAAATGCTCTACCTAACTTGAGGAAAGTTTGTATGTGTGTACCATCTCACGCCCAAATACACAAAGTGGAACCAAGCTCAGTTCTACAGGGCTCAGGTATTAGGAAGTCCATTTCAATCCCAGGAAGAAGTGCACTGGAGATGTACTTATTGGCTAATTTCCCTGACTTAAATTTTATCCCTTTTTGCAACCAAAAACAGGGGTGATTTTATTGGTTCTTAGTGGGACATCTCGATATTATTTATCTAGTCAGATCTGTTAATAATACAGTCAGATCCTAAAAGTACCAGTCGTAGTGGTGATTATGGTTATAATAACTAATCTGTATTTTTACTGTCTAACAGGCATTTGCATTGGACACTTTACATTTACTGTTATTATCCCTGTTGTATAGATGAAGAAATCTCAAAATGACTTAAAGCTTTCCACTTTAAAATAACCTTATGTCATATATTAGGGGCAAGGGGAGCAGAAGAGGGAGAGTGAATCTTAAGTAGTAATCTTCCATTCCAAGTAGGCTCCTGAGATCATGACCTGAGCTGAGATCAAGAGTCAGACACTTAACCGTCTGAGCCACCCAGGCTCTTCTCATAGATTTTTAAAAAATATTTTATTTATTTATTTGAGAAAGAGAGCACGAGCAGGGGGAGGGGCGGAGAGAGAAGAACAAGTAGACTTCCCACTGAGCAGGGAGCCCGGCACTGCCTGGGCTCACTGGGCTCGATACCAAGACCCTGGGATCATTACCTGAGCTGAAATCAAAAGTCAGATGCTTAGCTGCATTGCCCACTCCCCAAAGAAGCAAAATTTTGGTGGTACCTTGTTTTAGAAGCTAAAATTCATTTCGTGTTACCAGAATGGTGCATTTAAATTTTTTCTTTGTCTCTCATTAGATATAACTTTAAAACTAAGCATTTTGGTGTTTGCTAGGCTGTTGGGCAGAGAGTATCTCATCTAAATGTTTGGATTCATTTATTGGTCATCTGGATGTTTAGGTTAGTTCAAAATTGTGTTTAATATTCAGTCCCAGCCTATATTGTGAAGGGTGCCTTGACATACAAGATACAGTTCTTGCCTTGGGGACCTCATAACTTTGTTTCATTACCTAGACTTGCTATCTAAATAATTAGAATAATGGTAACAGCCAAAGACTAGATTATATCATGACAGAACAAGGATTACTTTGTAAAGGATTCCATTTCGCTAGAATAATTGGCAGATTCTCACAGGGAATGCTGATCATGAGGTAGAATGGAACTGATGAAAAAGCTGGAGGGGCGCCTGGGTGGCTCAGTCGGTTAAGCTGCTGCCTTCAGCGCAGGTCATGATTCCACGGTCCTAGGATCAAGCTCTATGTCGGGCTTCCTGCTTAGCAGAGAGCCTGCTTCTTCCCCTCCCTCTGCCTGCCACTCTGCCTACTTGTGCTCTCTCTCAATCTCTCAAATAAATAAATATATATGTACCATATATATATTTACGTGTGTGTGTGTGTGTGTGTATCATCTTACCAAAAAAAAAAAAAAAGGTAGCTAGAAAGTGAGGCCTGGCACTCAGGTGCACATATCTATAGTGGAGGAAACAGCATGAAAGTACTTAATAAATAAAGTACTTTTATTTATTCTCCAAGTCTACGTGTAAGGTTTGTTTTTATTTGTATTTTTTCAGGCTTCCAGAAAATCTCTAGGTCTCCAGGTCTGTGATCAATCTCAAGATAGGTTAGGGTAGGTTCACGGTGAAGTGGATATGCTCTAAGTTAAGATACTTGCGAATGTCTTTGGCAGTGAATACAATCACCACGAGGCCCCTGAAAGGAGTCTGGTAAGGGGAGAGGAGGAAACTGTCATTTACTGCATTTCTCCCATGTGTCAGGCAGTGTGCTAGGGACATAATATACCTCCATGTCTCTTTATGAAGACACATATGCTAGGAGTAGGTGGACTTCTCCTGAATTCTTGTTCTGTGTATTTCATGGGCACTGTGAACTGCATAGATGATTGTGTTTCTCTAGTCATAATTTTAGCATTTATCAAGTCTTTACTGTGTCTTAGGCACTGTGCTTACTGTTTATATGCATTATCTCTTTGAATCTTCACTGTAGCTCTTTTGTATAGGTATTAGCCCATGTTTTTAATGAGAAAACTAAAGTTCAGAGAAGTTAAGTGACAAGCTTTCCTAAGGCCACACATTGGTAAGAGAGCCAGATTTTGAACTCAAGTCTAACTGTATAGTGTAACCCAGCAATTTTTTCATAAGATACTTACTTATGCTATTATTTTCCCTTTGTTCAGTTCTAAATGCCTGACCTGTATCCTTAGTTTTTCTTTACTTAGCAACCCATGTCTGAAGGGAGGTAGAAAGAGAAGGACCTAGGAATCTAACAAAAAGCAACAGTGTGTGGACATTCAGAGAGATGCTGGCAGTCTGTTTAGACTTGAGTGAATTCTTGGAAGTAGGACCTATCACTTTCTGACATTTGTTTAGTGGTTTTCCTCATCTTGGGATACTAGGCATTAGCCACATATAAGTTAAAACGTGTAATGCTTTCTGGTATGATTATTACTCAGCAAATATTATATTGAGTGTGTACTATGTGCTTATATATCATTGAACAAACATAATCCTGCCTTCATGGAGCTTTTAATTGGCATAAATATTTGAATATTTGTATTCAATACAAATTATATTGTATTTGTAGCTTACACATAAGTATTTCCCTAAACACACCACTAGCAGTCACACATGTGTATGTGATCAGAATAGCACAAAATTGAAGGGCTTGGAATTTGTCTCTTTCCGGGACAGTGGTAAGGATTCGAGAATATGAGGGGCTGTAACAGTCAAGAAACCCATAACTATGGCTTTGTCACTTTGAACACCATGATTCTCAGAGGAGCAGGAGTGACAGTATAAAAGACTTTATTTGAAATTTTAAAAAACTAGTGTGAGCCAGAGATCTTCGGTGGAGCATTATCAGAAGAATTTCAGAAACTGCCAAGTTGTTACACAGATGTATTGATTTAATTAGTCTAGATAACACCATTTATTTATGCTTAAGCATCTCACACTTGCGAAAGTTGGTAATTCAAAGTCACACAATAATTTGTGAGTTATCTTCTCTACCACGTATTGTGGCTTCTGAATACCGACTTCGACGAGTGCATGTATCAGATGCTTCAGCATAAATAAATGATATTATATAGACCAGTTAAGCAATACAGTTTGCTTTTGAAGTTCCGTTGATACAGTTTCATGTAAAAATCTTTTGGTGGTGGCTTTTAAAATCACGTGTTTTAAACACAGCGTAATCTCTCATAGTGTAGACAAGATCATCCCTGGAGATCATCCGGGTTCTGTTGCTTAGACTTCTTGGGGTAGCAGAGTGGATCCTTAACTTACCATTACAACTTGATAAAATTGTTATAGTTGACCAGATGGTGGGCGTTTTGGCCTGTGAACAAAGAATAGTAGAGTTAACCTCTTAGCGAAAAGATGAACTTTTTTTGTGATAGGTGAGAGAATTTATTATGAAATCTCTTGGGGAGGAAAACCAGCTAGAATCCCCATCTCTGTCTCTCTCCCCCTTCCCCTTGTTCTTCTCTGTTTCCTCTTTGCTATTTCACTTTTAACCATAACAACCTGAAGGTATTCTGTGTCTGCCTGATTTTACAGTACTGTTTTCACACTTGGAAAAAAATTCTATTAGATAAATATTTTTATCTCTAGCCAATTTAAACAGTTTTGTCTTTGTTGTTTAAAGTGGTAAACTACTGAAAGGAGACTGGGGTATGGCTAATATACTAAGAAATTTAGGTAGCATCTTTTCTTCCAGAGTTTGGGATGCTCACCTCTGTTATTTTTTCTCACCATACTTCCTGGAAGATAGAAAGGGGAAGGATTAACTAACCCAGTTTATACAGAAACAGAAGCTCCTAGGGGTTAAGTGTCTTGCCTAAAGTCAGACTTACTAAGAACTTAGTTGTAGAATGTGGCAGAGAGTTCTGGAGCCTGGCAGAGTGTAGCACACTGCCCACCAGGAAATGTGACAGGCAGGTAATTATTTTCTCAGAAGACTTGACTACTGCTGGTCAGTTCCTACTCCTCTCAGACCATTCACCATCTTATCCCTAAGGCAGAACCTTGTTTGCAGTTTAGAGCTACTCTGTAGTATTTGAGAAATGTTACTAGGACAGCTGGCTTGGAGTTCCAATTAAGTATATAATATTTTCAAGTGTTCTTCTAACATGAGTTTCTTCAAGTTTCCAAGAGCCCATGTTAACCATTGTTCCAAGAATGTGAGGTGTCACTTTTAAGACCACTAGCTGTTACTACTTGATGCTCTATAAAAGGGTGTGTAAATATATTCAGTTTCATTTAACGTGCATTTAATTGAATATGTAACTTTAAGGATGGGCACATAATCTTGAGCAAGGCTTGCTCACTACCCACAGAGGCAAATGTAAGATGAAAAACACATTTTGCAGTGAAAAAGGAAGCTATGTAAAATGGGAGTCTCACCACTGATGCCTAGGGGCATAGACAGGCTGAATGTGACATGGTAAATGGCCCAGCTGGTGTAAAAGAAAAAAGCATCCATTTGGAGATGAAGAGCAAGGCAGACTTAGTCAAGGTTCTTTGTAGAAACTTGCATATTTAGGGGCACCTGGGTCGCTCAGTCATTAAGCGTCTATCTTCGGCTTGGGTCTTGATCCCAGGGTCCTGGGATCGAGCCCCATATCAGGCTCCCTGCTTGGCAGGAAGCCTGCTTTCCCTCTCTCTCTTCCCCAGCTTGTGTTCCTGTTCTCTCGCTCTCTCTGTCAAATATATAAATAAAATCTTTAAAAAAAGAAACTTGCATGTTTAGATTTGCTTGTAATGCAAAGAAAAGACACCTGTTAATTACTTTACATTTGTCTCATTGATATAAATTACTTTTCAGTTATCTTAGGTGAGCCTTGTTATATAAGGAAAATATTATTAACATTTCACTTAAATCTACAGTTCTTCTAGTATTTACTATGTTTCCACAGTTCTAGCATATTTTTGGACTTCCATTATTACTGTCTGCACTAAAAGTTTAGTGATTTGAGGGGTGCCTGGCTGGCTCAGTTGGGGAGAACATGCAACTCTTGATCTAGGAGTTGTGAGTTTGAGCCCCACATTGGGCATGGAGCCTACTTAAAATTAAGAATTAAAAAAAAAGTTTGGTGATTTGACTTAAATTTTTGAGACTGCTATCCTTCTGCATCCCATGAGTTGTTTCTTTAATACTGGGGCATATGGTCTGCGGCTTGAGAGTTTGGTCCCGGTGCCCAAACTGAAACTATTATGGAAGAAGTGGTTGGGGCTGCTGCTTGCTTTATTCTGTGGCATGACACTCTCAGAACTGTGTTTGTTGGTTTCAGCGATTAGGAAAGACAGAAGAGCACCGATGCGTTCTCTGCCTTTGAAATGCTTTTGTAACAAGTTCTTGTCCAGAGGCTTTAAGAAGAAAGCAGTTTTTGTTTGTTTTAATACCTTAAAGAGCTCCCAATGCTCTTCTGTTCAGAGAAAAGAAGCCAACCTCCCATTACCTCTTACCACACTCTTGGACCCTTAAATTTTTCTCAGTTTTTACTTTCATCATGATTTCCTTAGCTGGTGCTATTTTCTCATTCATCAAGAATTGGAATGTTTCAGGGCACCTGGGTGGCTCAGTGGGTTAAGCCTCTGCCTTCAGCTCGGGCCATGATCTGAGGGTCCTCGGATCGAGCCCCACTTCGGGCTCTGTGCTTAGTGGGGAGCCTGCTTCCCTGCGCCCCTCTCTGACTGCCTCTCTGCCTACTTGTGATCTCTGTCAAATAAATAAAAATAAAATCTTTAAAAAAAAATTTGAATTTGGTGTGTTCCCATTTGTCATGGAAAGAGATGTTGGTGTTCCTGCTTTGACCATGTCTTTCTTTTGCAGACCCCGTATCATGTCAACCTCCTCCTGGCTGGCTATGATGAGCATGAGGGTCCAGCGCTCTACTACATGGACTACCTGGCAGCCTTGGCCAAGGCCCCTTTTGCAGCCCATGGCTATGGTGCCTTCCTGACTCTCAGTATCCTGGACCGATACTATACACCGAGTAAGTTCTAGTGCACTAGGTAGGGAGTAGTAGCAGAGCCCCATCCTGAGCTGCTTCCCCATTTTGTACACCACCTCTTGGGCTTGTGTGGTCAGGGCTTGAGTAGAGGATGGATGGAACCTGGGAAGCATATCCAGGTACCTTGTGGAAGCTGCTCTCCCTGCAGGTCAAGGCTGTTGAAGGGCTAATAAAAGTAGTCCCTTTCGGCCGGACAAAAGGAGATACTGCCTATGTCCAGAGCTGGGTTTGGTTTTGTTTTGAGGGGTGTGGGAGTAGTGAATAAGACTAACTTTTCAGTTTTTTAACTCACTTTGCTCTGCCTAGATGCTTATTAGCATCTTAGCTATAAAGAACGAGCAAATAAACCAAGTGGTTTGTGTGTTTGTTTTGAACTTGTGAGGTTGAACAGGTCGCTAGCATGACAACTGAGGATGTTTTTTGCTTAAATGTTAAAGCTTTTGAAGGCCACAAGTCTAGGCCCTTCCCTTGGTTCTTATCACCTGATGGCTGACCCTCCTATAAGAAAGAGCTGGCTCTCTCCTTGTCGATAAACTGTTAGCTTGGCCAAGCTTTCAGCACAGGAATGCTTTTGTGCTAAGTTCTATCTTCTGACTCCAATCCCAACCTTGATTTTCGCCACCATGAGCAACAGGCACTTGGGATTTTTCCCTTTTTACAGGCTGTAGATGCAGCACAGATAGCCACTTCTCTCCTTAAATTCCATTCTTCCCTGTCAGTATAGGAAAAATCTGGCTCCTCCACTCTTTTTTTGGTGCTGCCCTCTCATTCAACCTTAGCCATGCCAGAGCTCTAGGCCACATCCTGAAAAGAATTAGCCTGGCCTCCTAGTGACTGTTTCTTGATTTGGCATCTGTCAGTAATACAGCTGACTTGCCCACCAAAATCACCACTAACCACCCCTGAAGCTGAACTGCATAATATGTCATCCCAGTTTGCCATGCTTCTGGACAGTTCCTTTGGCTCTGATTTTATGAGAGTCTCAGCCCTATCCCATGAATTCTCTTTCCATTGTTAAAGGGAGACCCAGCTGGGAAAGTGAGGCTAAAACTCGGGCCCTGTCCTCCCTTTCCCTGACTTGCAGCTGGCTAGGGCAGATGGAACTGATTTAAGCCCTGGTCTAAAAGGGGGGGTTGGGGTGCGTGTAGGGGTGAGGGGGATGGGCTGTAAAAAAGAGGCAAGCCGCTGGACTTCTCTAGAGGCAGGCCCTGGCCATGGGAGGCGGAATTCCGTCATGCTTACCCTTCTCTGTAGCAAATCAATTTGCAATGGCTTGTGGCTGCCAGAGCACTGGGTCTGGGGCACCTTCCACTGCATATGGAATAAGTTTATTGCAAACTAGAAGGCTAGGCTTTTTTTTTTTTTTTTTTTTTTGCCATTTCCATTTGTCTGGCATACTGAGCTGAAGAAGTTTGAAAGGTAAAAGTTGTGGCAGATAGACTTAATGGCATCACCTTGAGTGCATGGTCTCTCGTGTTCTCTTTCAGCTATCTCTCGTGAGAGGGCAGTGGAGCTTCTTAGGAAATGTCTAGAGGAGGTGAGTAGCTCCCACAGGATCCTGAAAGGAATGTTTATCTCTGTTTGCCAATATTGTTCCGTTCCTTGGTTGCATTTTTTTCTGATCTTTGCCAGAAGGTGTAATACATACCCACTAACCAGATGTGAAGTTCCTACCAGGTATAGAGTTTGGTGGGTAATAAGCTTAGTTTTTTCCTCTCCTGGGTTTCCTCTCATCCATGTCAGTTTTACAGTTTAGATACTTGTTAAGTGGGGGTGGACAGGTTCATCCAGCCTAGTGGCTCTTAGATTTTGGTGTGTATAATCTAGGGACCTGTGGGGTTTTTTGTTTGTTTGTTTGTTTTTCATTTTGTTTTTAAGCAGATTCATGACTATCCCACTCCCACCTCCACCTAATTTTTTTTTTTCTTTTAAAAATGTTATTTATTTACTTGACAGACAGAGATCACAGGTAGTCAGAGAGGCAGGCAGAGAGAGAGAGGAGGAAGCAGGCTCCCCGTGGAACAGAGAGCCCGATGCGGGGCTCGATTCCAGGACGCTGGGATCACGACCTGAGTCGAAGGCAGAGGCTTTAACCCACTGAGCCACCCAGGCGCCCCATTCTGATTCATTTGTCCTGGTGTGGAGCCTGAGTAATTGGCAGTGCCAAGTGATTTTGTTGCAGGTGGTAACTGGAGCATACTTTAAGAACTACTACTGCTCTAGACTTTATACCTGCTCTATTCTTGTGCCATCTGGAGTTGCCATACTGTCTGCTCTCTCATAGCACAGTGATCCTGGAGAGAAAGCCTTCCCTGAGAATTCAGGAGACCACAAAAAGCAAATAGGAAGCTTAAAGCAGAAGAGAAGGGAAGCCTTTAGTTTACGAGGCCAGGCACATGGACCCCACCCATTCCAGTACTACTCCTAAGAGTCTTTGGGGTACATATGGAGGATGAGGAGGAAGAAAAAGCAGCTCCCATAGGCATTTGAATTCTTTCTCTGTTTCTGTGGCCTAAGGATGAACTTGAATTTGTGGTCTGGTGAGAGAGTAGGAGGGTGAGAGCCAGGTGGGAGCATTGGGCATGATGTCGATTTGCCTCTTATATGGTCCTGTCATTTTCAGTCCATGGTGCCCCCTTCTTCCTCTTGTTTGTGAATCCCCTTTCCAAAGCGGAAGCTGAGAATAAGCTCATGTGCTTTCTTCAATCATTCAGCTAAGAGGCTGTTATTAGTCCAGCAGTCCTAAGTGTTACAAGGGGCCACTAGGGAGAAGTCACTGGCATATCAAGTGTTTTGAGACTTTATTCACCATGGATTCTCAGGTTGATCATTTAGAAACCCACATTTCCTTATTGTCACCTTTTCTTGATTTTGCAGTTTGTTTCTGGACATAGGAGCCATCAGCTAGAGGGGTCTCAGGAAATGGAATGGGTTGTTGTCGATGCCTAGTCCTCTGTTGTAAGAGGAGATGGGAAATATGGGAGGGTGGGCATCTCTGGGATATGCTCCTAAGGGAGCAAGTAGAGAGCTTTCTGCCTTCTCTCTGAAGACTAAGTGAGGTATCTGGGAAGGGTGGCTGCAGAAGCATAGGTTTCCTCCAGCTGTGTTCCTCAGCTGTGTCTCTAGCCAGGTTAGTGGGGGCTGCTTCCATGCACCTAGACTACAGCTCCTTTGGAACAGTCTCTTAAGCAGAGAATCTTAAGAAAGTGCAGAGCTGTTACTTTATTCACAGGTCAGCTTGGATTGCAGGAGTCAAGCAGGTGTTGTTCCAAGAGCAGTTCTGCCAACCTCCTCCCCCCATTCCTCTAGCTGCTCACACCTGGGCCTTATATAATGTTGGGGTGGGGGGGTTGACTGGAGCAAATTCTTGGGACGTAGGAGTACCTTGCTTTGGTCGAAAGCTTATTCCTAGGGCAGTCACTCCTTTGTTGGCTTACTACCTTGAGAATTTTAAAAAAGAAATCCGCGTTTGCCAGACTGATTGGTAGCTGACTGTGGGGAAAAGAGCCTTGTCTTACTCTTTTATCAGCTGAGTGACCAGGGACGAGCTCCCAGCTGCCTCTCCCAGTTCTTGCTCACTGCCCCCAGCTTCCAGCTACGGTTTGGGCTTTCTTCAGTGTCTGAGTACTGACTGCCCCCGGTAGAAAATAAGCTCCACAAAAGCAGGAATTTCTATCTGCCAGTATGCCCAGTGCCTCGCAGAGAGCCTGGCCTATAGGTAGTGCTAAGTAAAGATCATTGACTGATTTTCTTCATGTCTCTCTGCAGCTCCAGAAACGCTTCATCCTGAATCTGCCAACCTTCAGTGTTCGAATCATTGACAAAAATGGCATCCATGACCTGGACAACATTTCCTTCCCTAAACAGGGCTCCTAACCTTATGCTGTCCCTCCCACTTGCCAAGGGACTTTTTTTGATGGGCTCCTTCATCTTTTCTACTCTTTTGACGTGCATCCTTGACAGATGGTTAATTCAGAATAAAGCTAAATCTGGATAAATTGAGCTCTCTGGTTTGAGTCTCAGTTTACCTAGTATCACCTCAAGACAGAAACGGAGGGAGGATTATCTGCATTGGACTTTTTGCCGGGACTGTTTCTCCCTCTGCCCCTTTCCCTTCATTAATGCTCTAGTTGCCCGTTAGTAGCAGACAGCCCCACGTTCTGTTTCACTGCCCGTCAAGCTCTTCATATATCTTGCTCACTAATGTCTCATTCCCCTAAAGCAGTGGTTCTTTTTGCCCCTAAGCTTAACATTTTAAAAATTAATTAATATGAATAGGTGATGCATACACTTAATTAAAAAATGCAAAGGATACAAAGTAAAATGTTACAAGTAAGAAAATTATAAATTAGAAGAAATTACAAAGTAATTACATAGTAAAAAATATTTCTCCTTTCCCTATAATTTGATCACCTGCTTCCCTTCCCAGAGGAAACTTCAGCTATTAATTTCTTATCTATCCTTTAAGATCTAAGTTGTTCCTATATAAAGCATGCATATGTATGCATGCATGCATACACATATCCCCTCTGAAAAATATTTTTAAATGTTCTACATATTGTTTTTTTCATTTAACACTTTACTGGAGATTGTTCTATATCTGTGTGTGTGTGTGTGTGTGTGTGTGTATACACATATTCTTGTTGACAGTTTTGTAATATTCTATTCAATTGATATACTATAGGCAGCTAACCAGATCCTGTTTTACTTCCTAATCTAGCTTTTTGGGTGATTACATGAATAATGTAGGTGTTTTTTGATTAGTGCCATTGAAACAGTGGTTCCTAACTGGATATTTGTATCAGAATCATCTGGGGAGTTTTCTTTTTCTGGGTACATGATTAGGCTGTTCGTCCAGATTCTTCTTTTTCTTCTTTTTTTAAAAAAAATATTTTATTCCTTTATTTGAGAGAGAACACAAGTAAGTGGTGGGAGTGCGTGGGGAGGGAGAGGGAGAAGCAGACTCCCCCCGAGTAGGGAGCTTGCTGTGGGGCTCAATCCCAGGACCCCAGGATCATGACCTAAGCGGAAAGTAGATGCTTAACCGACTGAGCCACCCAGGCACCCCTCACTCCCAGATTCTAACTAAGTAGGTTTGGGTCTTAGACATAGGAATATTTTTTAAAGCTTCCCAACTTATTTTTATTTTCAACCATGATAGAGAACCACTGGATGGAAGTTTCTTTAGAGAGTGGCCCTCAAACTTGAGCCTGGAGGGCTTACTGACACACAGCTTGCTGGGTCCTACCCCTGTAGCTTCTACATGTTTGGGGTGTGGCCCGAGATCTTGCATTTCTAACATTTCCAGTTGAAGCTGCCGCTGCTGGTCCAGCAACCAAACTTCAAACCCCATTTGATCTCAGACTAAGATAAGGCCTACCTTATCCGATTCTGTGCTACTCTTAATATCAAATACAGATAGGTTTTTTGTTTAGCTGAAGTAAAATACCATCTCTCTACAGATCAGAGCATTTGTACTAACAGTATTGTGTTAACATCAGCTTAGAATATCATACACTTTTTGATAAGCCACTGGTAAATGCTTTATACCTTAAGAAGGAAGTTAATCATTGGATAAGAGGGGAAAGAGATGGTTCATATCACCACAGCCGGCTCAACTGCTACTGCAACTATGAATATGCGTGGGTTTGGGCTTTTGACTGGATTCCTGAGCCTCTTTCTAGGGCATCTATTTTTTTTTTTTTTTAAGATTTTATTTATTTATTTGCCAGAGAGAGAGAGAGTGAGCACAGGCAGGCAGAGTGGCAGCAGAGGCAGAGGGAGAAGCAGGCTCCCCGTCAAGCAAGGAGCCCGATGTGGGACTCGATCCCAGGGTGCTGGGATCGTGACTCGATCCGAAGGCAGCCGCTTAACCAACTGAGCCACCCAGGCATCCCTAGGGCATCTATTTTTAAAGCTCCAGAGGGGATTCTGATACTTGCCCCAGTAGAGGACCACTGCTAAAATATAGGCGGTCCTGCTTCCTGTTTTTTTTCCAACCATGAAATGGTCAAAATTCTATCTATTCCATGGGGGATAGTTAGGAGGATTCCACGAGTTAATTAATGTAAGGCATTTCGAACAGGGCCTGGCATGCGGTATGTGCTCAGTAAGGATATAATTGTTGGTAAACTTGGAATTTTGTATCCATGCCTCACTAGGAATGAAATGGTTCTCTGCCTCTGAATGTTAAGTGTCCCCAGGACAATCTAGGTAAGCCCACCAGCCCACCCTGATTCCCAGTCTCTTTTCTCCAATCCAGATCTCTTTCCTGAGCTCCAGATCAACTTATTCCTAAGTAGCTTACCCTCCTGCCATAGAAACTCATGTCTAAAGCTGAGCTTTACCATCTGCTCCATCCAGAAGTCCTCTGCAGCATTCCATCTTAGATAATAATGGTCACCTAGCTCCCAGGTACCCAAACCAGAAACCTAGGCATCTTTTTTTTTTTTTTCTTTTAAAGTAATTTCTGTATACAATGTGGGGCTTGAACTCATAATCCTGAGATCAAGCATCAGATGCTGTATCAACTGAGCCAGACAGATGCCCTGGCATCATTTATTTTTAATAAATGTAATCTAATTACATTAGAGCCCGGATGGCTCAGTTGGTTAAGCATCTGCCTTTGGCTCTGGTCATGATCCCAGGGTTCTGGGATCATATCCTGCATTGGGCTCCCTGCTCCACGGGGAGCCTACTCTCTCTCTCGCTCTCTCTCTCTGTCATGAATAAATGGAATATAAAATAAACTAAACTTGGTTTTACAGAAAAGTTGCAAAGATAATACAGAGTTTTCCTATACCTCTCACATGGTTTTCCCTAAGTTAACATCTTACATAGTCACTGTGCATTTGTCAAAACTAAGAAACCATCACTGGTTGGTACGTTAGTATTAACTAAACTCCAGGTTTTATTCAGATTTTACCAGTTTGCCCACTAATATCCTTTTTCTGTTCTGGAATGTAGGCCAGGATACCACATTGTACTCAGCTAAGCACCATTTTTGGTGCCTTCTTTTTCTTCTACCTTCACATAGTCACCAAGTTCTAACAGTATTAGTTCCTGAATCTCTTTTAGTAAAAATCTCTACCCCAGTATTCTGATTTATTCCCTCATAATTTTTCCTGGACTATTTTTTTAAAAGATTTTATTCATTTGATAGAGACACAGCAAGAAAGGGAACATAAGCAGAGGGAGTGGGAGAGGGAGAAGCAGGCTTCCCACTGAGCAGGGAACCCGATGTAGGGCTCGATCCCAGGATCCTGGGATCATGACCTGAGCCAAAGCAGATGCTTAAAAACTGAGTCACCCAGGTGCCTCTTTCCTGGACTATTTTAACAGCCTTCTACCTTCTCTACTTTTCCTCTCTAGTTCTTCCTCTGTACGCTACAAGTTTGATCATTCATACCTCTTTTCACTTAAAACTTTGATGGGGGGGCGCCTGGGTGGCTCAGTCATTGGGCGTCTGCCTTCAGCTCAAGTCATGGTCCCGGGATCCTGGGATCAAGTCCCACGTTGGGCTCCCTGCTCGGCGGGGAGCCTGCTTCTCCCTCTCTCACTGCCCTTGCTTGTGTTCCCTCTGGCTGTCCCTGTCAAATAAATAAATAAAATCTTTAACAAAACAAAAACTTTCTGATGGTTTTCCACTACTTACAGTAGTGGAACTTATAGTTCTTTAGTTTGACATGCTGGGCATTTCTTAATCTCTATGCTAGCTCCCCAATTTCCTTTCCCTCTTCTATACCCCGTAAAGCCCTTGATTCAAATGCATTTCTATGGACTCAGCATGCGTTTTTACTCCACACCTATTTGTACCTACTAGACGAAGGGTGAACATTGCTTCAAGAAGCTTTTCTTACAAATGATGTATATGTATGTGATTGAGTCATAGTGTGGTATACTCTGATGTTTTCTAATCTGCAGTCTACTTAGATTATTTATTTATTTTAAAGACTTATCTATGAGAGAGAGAGAGCAGGGGGAGGGCAGAGGGAGAGCATCTTTCAAACAGACTCTCCACTGAGTGCAGAGTCCAGTGATGCAGAGGCCTGATCTCACAACCCATGACATCACCACCTGAACTGAAACCAAGAGCCAGACACCCAATCGACTGAGCCACCCAGGCACCCCCAGATTTTGTCTTTTTTTTTTTAATGTCAACTGTGTCCCTCTTAAATTGATTTTCTGAAGTTTGAATAACACTGGGAATTCACTGATTCTTTAACACTCCTGCCCAGGCTCCTCAGAACGGTCTTCTGATTGGTTCCCATCTGCTTTTAGGTGATTAATACACAGAAAACAGTCTATTCCTTTCCAGACCTGAGGTGAGAGGAGATAGGCTGGAGAAGAGCACTGCTGGTTTGCCTCAGGGTAGGGAAGCTCAGCCCCAACTGGTGAAGAGGTTGGGAAGTGATGAGGAACAGTGGAGGAGGGCACTGAAATAGCTTGAGAAGTGCTTGGCTTCCCAGCTCAGGAACAGTGGCTGAGCCTGCTCTGCCTGAATCCTGGCTAATGCCTGGAGCTCGGAGTCCTTTCGCTGTCTCCTCAGCATGGCCCTTGGCCCGAAGCAGCAGCTGTGTAGAAGCAGAAGGGGGGGCCTTCTTGGGATTCAAACTGTCTGCTGCTCCCTTAGCTCCACTGTGTGGGTTAGGGATACGTGTTTGACGGGAGAAAGGCCTGCCACTCAGCCTCACTCACCGAACGTTATGAGGTTTGAAAGTGGGACAGGTATTCAAAGGCTACTCTTACTCTTCCTGGAGCCCCATGAACCTTTAAAATAGAACAGGAAAGTCTTTTCTTTAAATGAATATAAACTCCAAAAACTGATGCTTAGAGTCTAAACACTCTCCATTTAATTCACAGCTCTTTGCTTTACAAAAAAGAAGCCACGTAATCCGTCCATATATGCTTTTCCCTTAATCATCATCTACTGTTCTTTAGGGCTAGACCCAGTTTGTCAGAGGCTAACACACAATTTTTTCCCCTGTGGAGTAACAAACAAAGCTTACTGGGAAGAATCAAATGCTGAGACCTCATTTGAAGCTTCTTATGCCACTTACATTCCCCACACTTACTCCTGCCTCTCCTGCTGCCGTCTTGACCGTAGACTGGAGGACCAGAGCCTTGGGGCCCAATGGACTGCAGGACCTGCTCCCTCGCTGGACTCAGATCTGGGAGCCCTTCTGCAGAGGGCATGGGGAGCAGTGGGAATAGAGGGGTGGATCAGACAGACCTGCATGCGTTCCTCTTGGTCGCTCTGTGACCTTAGTCAAGTTACTCGGGACTAGAATTTTCATATCTCTAAAACAGGACTTGGTTAAGACTACATGGTTAACAGGGAAAGTTGTCCAGCACCAAGTCATTCCTAATAAACTAATTTCCTCCTTGCTCACCTTAGAGATACCTACAGCCTTATATTGACTTGTTGCTATGTGTGGAGCATTGTTTAAGTGCCGTATGTGTCATCTCATTTAATCCCCTCAACTTCCCAAGGTCTCAACTTTAGTGGTTGAGTGTCTGTTTCCAGGCCAAGGACTTTGGTCAAAGCAGAGCATACATGCTTCCTGCCATCCCTCCCTTCTGTCTTCCATATGGGTAGTATGAGGGAGTGAACCTTCTTGGGAAAAGAGGTCATATCTTTGGACCTTTACCCTGGGGATGATCGCTAGACCTTTTGTTCCCTTCACTTCTGCAAAACACTCAACATCTTGGCCGAAGAGCATTCCTGGCAAAGAGCACAGTGAGTGCTTCTGCCCGGAAGCATAAGACTAAGTGGTAATTGCAGGTACAAGCAGGAAGCTAGTGTGATTTGCTCAAAGGGAATCAGAAAGAGAATAGTTTAAGATAAGGTTGGAGGTAGGCAAAGCCTGGGTCATTGCAGGGCTTAGTATGAGGGTGTACGGTCAAAACCGAGAGCGGTTGGAAGGTTATTGCAGTAGTCCCGAGGACTAGGTTCATGGCAGAGGGGACAGATGAAGATGGGTCTGCTGATGAATTGGGTGTAGGGAAAGAAATATGACCCCCCACTTTCTGGCTTGAGCAGCTGGGGGAGGATGGTGCCATGTTCTCAGAGGGAAAGTGTGGAGGAGGTCGAGATGGGAGAATCTGAGTCATATACTGCAATTTGGACGTACAGTTGAGATGCCTGTTAGTCCAGTGGAGACATCGGACAGACAGGCTAATGCACACACAAGCCTGGAGATCAGGGAGGCGCCCCCAAGGAAGGGCAACACTTAGAGATCAAGTAGAGAAGGAAGCCAGGATTGGAACCAGAGAGGTCAGAGAAACCGGATGTTGGGAGCCAGAGAAGAGTGTTTCTTTTTTTTTTTTTTTTTTTTTTTTTTTTTAAAGATTTTATTTATTTATTTGAGAGAGAGAGACAGTGAGAGAGAGCATGAGCGAGGAGAAGGTCAGAGAGCGAAGCAGACTACCCATGGAGCTGGGAGCCTGATGTGGGACTCGATCCCGGGACTCCAGGATCACGCCCTGAGCCGGAGGCAGTCGTCCAACCAACTGCGCCACCCAGGCGTCCCTAGAGAAGAGTGTTTCAGAAAAGAAAGTTGTCCATCATGTCAGAGCCTGCTAACCCCACAAAAAAGGCCTTCGGATTTGACATTGTGGCCATTGGTGACCTTGCTGAGTGAATTTCAATAGACTAGTGGGGATGGAAGCCAGAGTGAAGTGGGTTGAAGAGTGAATGGGGGGGGGAGGAAGGGGAGGCAGAGAGGTATTGATCTTTCACAAACTTGAACTGAGGGAGATAAATGGGGGAAGGTTTATGTTTTGTAAGGTGACAGACCCTAGAACAGGAGTGCTTTGGGGAGTGACGTAGTAGATGACTGTGTAGAGAAGGAGACACTGATGGATCCAGGAAAGGCTGCCTGAAGAATGAAATCCTCAAGAAGACAGCCAGACACTGGACACTCACAGTCACCAGCATCCATACTGACACAGACCCAACACCAACAGTCGTGGTAATACATCACATAGCCCTACAGCTAGACGGACACTTAGACACAGGCCCGCCGAGTCCAAGAGTATACATACACACCTGGGATCCACTTCTCTTAAACACACACACAGTCACAGATACAGACACACACACAGACACACACACACACACACACACAGAGATGACAGCCACACTGATGAAACAGATAGATACACTCTCTGCAGCACCCCCAACACACCCAGGTACCCACAGCCCCCTCCTGTGATTTCTCCCTCAGAGGCCCCTCCCCACTTGAGAGGCAAATCCAGGCCTGGGCTGAAGAAGGACAGGGAGGTTTTATACCCAGTGAAAAAATTTTATTAAGAGAATGAAAAAGTCGGAGAGCCAAAGAGGTACATCGATTATAGGGTCAAGAGAAACAACAGCAAATACAAAATCTTCGTGAAAACCTCATGATCTCCGACATAATCTTTCTTCCCCAAGCCCCCCGGCCCTCCCCCAGCCCTTTGTGAGCAAACACACCCTCTCCGTCTTGGTCCAGCTGGACATCTTGGTGTGTAAAGCAGAAAACAATGAAACAAGAATCCTCAACTCGGGATAAATAAGTTGCATTCGACATGTTTAGACTTTCAAATTTAATTACAACATACATAAATAAATAGGACAGATAGCAAGAGGACTGTGACATGCAGCCTGGATTCAAGTTCTGCAACGTGTGCTTTATCTTTGCTCCTTGAGGGCTTCCCCTGCCCACTTCTCCCCAAGTGGGATGGTTCCAGGACCCACGGGGGCCTCTCACCAGCACCCCTTTTCTGGGGGTCGGAGATGCTGGGATGAGGGATGCCATCTCCTCAACACGTCTGGTTTGTTAACAATTTCCCCCAGCCATAAGTAAAAACATCAAGGCCTTAGCTTCTAGGAGAATCTACCTCTGCCCAGGCACCCTGACGCACGGGGCTCAGCCTCAAGAGCAGGCTTCCCCATGCCATCCCTGTCCCAGCACTTACCAGCAATTAAGGGTCAGAAAACTGCACACACGTGGCAGAGCTCTGGGCCCTTCTCGACAAACAGCCACAGAGAAGCCACCTCCCCTTCTCCAACCTCTCACTCAGGGGTCTTGGGATGAAGGTTCTCTTTCTGGCCTGACACAAGCTCTGCCTTTTAATCCTTTCGGGCCCACTCCCAGGAACTAAGGCCTCATTTCAGGCCTTGGCAACCTCTTTGGGATGAGGTAGCGGAGACAGTTACTTCCGGTGCTTGGCATCCTTCTCTGAAGCCTTGGTGTCACCGTGCCCACTGCCCGTACCGCTTAGAAACATCTTGTCCAGGCCCTTGAGTGACTCCAGCAAGTAGTTCTGGAAGGCTGTAAGGGCAGCACAGATGGCGGGCCCACCAAAGCCATGGGTGATGAGGCTAAAGTGTGTCAGGCAGCTCTGTACTCCAGGCTCCAGGATGAGTGCTGGGCGGCTGTTGCCCAATGGGGAGCGGTCTTGAGCCATCAAGTCTGCAAACTCCTTGCAGATCTGCCTGGTGGGGGAAAGGAGGGTGGGGGTTAGAGGACAAAAGTCTGAGCCTAGAGAAGGACCTATTGTGTGTGTGACAATGTTTATATATTTATGATTGCTCACCCTGTCAATAGTCTGCAAATGATGATCATACCCATTCTACAGAAAAGGAAGCTGATTCAGAGACACTGACTGACTTGCCCAATATCACACAGCTAGTGAACGGGCTTTGCCAATACCCTATAGTCTCTTCCTGTGGATGTCCTGACCACGTTCAAAGTCCAGCTCTCCTACCTTATCCAGGAAACTTGCCTCGATCCCCTCAGCCGCTCCCATCCCAAACACCCAATTTTTCACAGAGCTTTGTCTTTGAAGTAATTAGGGAACAATGACCAGCTGAACCAATGCTGGCAGTGACCGTGAAGTGAGGCCTAGAGGCTGTGCCAAGCACTGGCCACCTCATCTGAGTCCTCACAACAAACCTACATAATCATCATCATCCTCATCACATGCGAAAGTTGGTTTCAGATAGGTTGGCTGGCCTGTGCAGGTGATGAAGCTGGGAACTCTTGCTTCAGTTTGTGGCCATTAGCCGTTTCTTTGCATCCTGCATGGGGCTCAGGCGGGAGGATGTACCCTTGTCTCACCTTTGCATCGCCATGGAACCCAGGCAGCATTTTACACATGACTGAGCCGCAGGACGTCTTGATGAGTTAGAGGACTCATGCGTGAGGGGAGCCCTGCCCTGGATATGTTTCTCCAGCAATGATAAGAACAGCCTCAAAGGTCCCATGAGACAGGGCCGTCCCTTGAGTTTGTAATTCTACTTCTGCCTCAGGAGCCTGAGAAAGTCCCAGAGGACGAGGGTGGAGGTGGGATCTGACTGCATTAGGACTGCCTTAGATGGGGGACCAGATGGTGTTCTAAGCAGCAGACATGAGGGCAGGGGATAGCAAGAAGGTCAGTCGCAGTGGGTGGGGTTTGTGCTCGCCAGATTGTGGGGCCCTCCAAGGAGTCCTAGACTTCCTCTTCTTCCCTCTCTCTGTCTTTTCTTGCAATGGGACCCTTCTGAAAACTAAATCTGAATGGAATACCAGTTCATTAAACAGGCCCTGGGACGCCTGGGTGGCGCAGTTGGTTGGACGACTGCCTTCGGCTCAGGGCGTGATCCTGGAGTCCCAGGATCGAGTCCCACATCAGGCTCCCAGCTCCATGGGGAGTCTGCTTCACTCTCTGACCTTCTCCTCGCTCATGCTCTTTCTCACTGTCTCTCTCTCAAATAAATAAATAAAATCTTTAAAAAAAAAAAAATACATTAAACAGGCCCTAAAGCATCCCCAGCGAACCTAGCTTGAAAATCAATGTGGCAGGTGGGGAGTCACTGAAGATTCTTGGGCAGGGGAGAAGGACACGTGCAGGAAAGCTGGGGGAACAGGGGAGCACCGGGATGAAGTCCAGGAGTGAGATCAGCAGGCCAGAGCTGAGGCGGCAGCGTGGGAGGGGCAGTGGGGGAGCCCCCAACAGGACTTGAAGGGGGTTACTTGTGAAGTAAGGACAAGGGAGGGCCAACTTGTGGCTGGGTGAGCACGGGTGCCCTGATGGAAGTGGCCGGAGCAGAAGGGCTGAGGGGCAAGGCTCAGGCGAGGGGGCGGGGGGAGCAAGACCACCGTGGTGGGAGTGGGGGTGGTGATGCCATGGGGCAGTGACTCCGGTTTTGCTGATGCACATAACCCAAGTTATGTTCGCGTGTCCTCGTGTGCGCCATGGTGGGCCCCGCGTGGTGCCTCGCTGTGCTCCCATGCAGTGCTTCTCGTACATCACATGTGCTCTTGAGTGGTGTCCACGGTGCCCCTGCCCGGTGTGTGCATCCACGCTGCCCCTCCGTGTGCCTAGTGCACGGTGCCCCAGGGCACCCCCGCGGGGCGCCCTCACTCACTTGGCAGCCAGCAGCATGCTCTTGCGGCTGTGAAGCTCCCCGGGGTCCGCATGCTGGCGGCACAGGTACTCAGCAGCTGCCTTGGCTGGGAACTCAGTCTCGCAGACGTAGCCAAAGTCTCGGGCCAGGTGCACGGCCTCTCCTGCCAGGGAGGAGAGGCAGAGCCTTGAATACCTTTGAGTCTGGAGCCTGGCCTTGAACCTCCCTCCCCCTGGCTGGGAGTCATTCTACCCCACCCCCTCCTATAGATACCTTCCTCTGGTTTCGCTCCCAGCGCAGCCTCAGCCCCAAGCCCACTGCCCTCCATTGGGACCCTAGGGGATGAGCTCTAAGCTCATGGGTGGCTGCTGAGCCCACCGTGTATCCCAGAGCCTGGGCTCGACATGAGCGAGCCCAGAGTCCCCAGCCTTCAGGGAAGAGACTCTCACCCCCTCTTCCCTTCACCCCACCCAAACACTGGCCACTCCTCTCCAACCCTCCACAAACCCACACACACAAACGTGTCCGCATGCCCAGACACATAAAGACTATACACGTGTATCACATACACCCCTTCCTTATACATGACATGTTAGGGACAGTCACACAGCCCCACTGGGTGACACAGGTCCCCGCATACTCACACTCACACCCACCCTCAGGCCTCACTCACCCTCCACCAGCGACGTCAGAAGTGTCACATTGGCAGCCTTGCGACGGCCAGCTGGCAGGTTGAGCCCAATCTTCTCCAGCCGTTCCCGCAGACAGCGGCCCCCATTCTTGGACTTGGCCCTTGACGTGCACAGAGAGAGACAGACATACACTATGAAGACAAGAAAGAAGCCTTTGGCTAAGTGGCCCCAACAGGCCCTTGCTGCCCCACCTGCCCCTGCTGAAGCTGGGGTCTGGCCCTGGGGATGCTCTGGGGCCTCTTTCAACCTCGTCTCAATCTCCTTCTAACCTCACTGACTTCGTAGCCAAGGCGGGGTTGGGGGGCCTAGCACCCCAGCTCCCAGAGCCACTCAATTCCCTCTAATCCTCTCAATAGCAGCAAGGACAGCCTGGGTAGGGAAGGATAGGCCAGAATCTTGAGGTGCCTTAGCACTCCAGCCGAGCCATACACAGCTACCCAGGGACACACAGAGCCTGACATGCAGAGATACACAGGGACACACACAGTCACCCAGGGGCACATAGATAAACAGGCACACAGATGAACACACACCGAGAGCGATAAGGACACACACACACACACCACAATCGTCAGACGCACACAGAGTCATGCAGACTCAGGCTCCGAGGGACACACGGGTGCAGAAGCATAGGTCACACCGAGCCAGGATCCCAGGGACAGATGTATAGACACTCGCGGACTCACACAAGCCCCTCTGGGGTGTTCAAAGAGACCGGGAATAGAGACAACCTCACCCCTGCACAAATGCAGCCTCAACACAGAACTGCAGACGTGTAAACACACATATGTCTATCCCTAGAAGTGCACGCAGTCACACAGAGGAGGACACACTGTAGCCAATGCAACAAAAGAAACTCACATTCATGGAGACATATATAAGCCTGACTCTCCCCTATACCACACACACACACACACACGCACACTCCCTCCTCACACACATCAAGACTCCTAGCCCTGAAGTGCAAATACCACCCCCACCAGGGCATTAGGATGTGCACAGAGAGAGACGCACACCCAGCTATGAAGACAAACCACAGACCTTAAAACACACACACCAGAGAGGCCTGTGTTCTGCAGGGAGTGGGCCTTGGGTCCTGGGGTCCCGTTCTTGGGGCAAAGGAGGAAGATGGCCCCCTCTCTTCACCAGCCCCAGCCTGGTCCATCCTGCCCAGCACAGGTCAGTCCTCCGTCCCTTCTCTGTGATCGGCCTTCTTTGTCCACCCCCACCCCCAAGCCCACACACCTGTGGGAGCTGCTGGAGACCAGGGCCTTGCCCCCAGAACATGCACAGTTCCCTAAGGAGACAGAGATGGAGAGGAGGCTGTGGCCTGGTGTGAGGCGGGCCCCTCTCTGCGCCCCGGAGAAGTCTGAAATGACCACGGATTTGGGCAGGGAACTGTGTGGGCTGGCCTTCCTACCTGCGAAGGACACCGCCTAGCAGGGAAGCATTGAGGCACTCGGGAGGTGAGAGTCGCCGCTGGACCTCCCCCACGGTCACCTTGTACTTGGACGTTGAGCTGAGCAGCGAGAGCCGGCCTGGCACGGAGCAGAAGACCTCACTGGGGTTCGTGATGCCACCAACCAGGCTGTCTTTGGCCAGTGAGAGGGCCGGGAGGCTGCTGGCTTTGGAGGGGATGGGGACTGCAGAATGGAAGCAAGAGCAAGAGGGAGAGAGACGACACTGAGCCGGGGGCCGCAGGACGCGGACGCTGGCCAGCTGTGGAGCGGGAGCACTGAGGAAGCGCTGACTGTGTCCTGGGCACTGGGCCACATGCTGGGCACGCAGCCACATCGAACCATCCCCGCGCCTCTCAGAGGACAGTTCTACCGTCCCTGCTTTACAGAGGAAGAGACTGAGGCACGCGGAGTTTATCGTGACTCACCCGAGTCCACTCAGCTAACAGGGTGGTGGAAACAACCCGGAGTCGTCTGGCTCCTGCACCTGGGTTCCCTTTTCTGAGTCAGGCTGGTGTGCTGTTAACTCAAACAGCCTCTGCAGAGTCCTGGAGTCTGGGCAAGTGCAATCCAAGAGAGAGCCACAAATGCGGAGGCAGGAGCTCTGGGTCACTGCCGCAGGGCCCAGCTAGGTCTGCACAAACGCAAGGAGTCCTCAGCACCCCCTGCCTGTTTATGACCCCCACGTGCCACCCCCACCCCCCCCGGATCAGTGAAGGCCTGGGGACTTTGGGATTCCACATCCTGGGTGCAGGAAGGTTATGGCCCCATTAGGCCTCTGGCCCTGGCCCCCTGGCTGCCGAGTCACTATGGGATGCTCAAAGAGACAGGAATAAAGAGATACACCCCCACAGGCCCCTGCTCAAGAGCTCTCAGTCCACTAATCTGTGTAGGACAGGGAAGGGACTCTGAGAAGTTAATTTTCTAAAACCCACTTGGAGGGGTGCCTGGGTGGCTCCGTCGGTAAAGGGTCCGACGCTTGATCTCAGCTCAGATCTTGATTTCAGGATTGTGAGTTCAAGCTCCGTGTTGGACTCCACGCTGGTCGTGGAGCCTACTTGAAAACAAACAAACAAACAAAACAACCCCACTTGGATACTCTTGGCCCTCAAAGAAAGTTCTTTCTGTGATCTAACTTCCATCCTCCTGCCTGGCCTCAAAGGGAGGAGAGAATAATCGAGGTACTTGCTTCCACCTGGGCTTCTCTTCCTACAAGGAAGTGAGAGCCTTGGGAGAGCAGGAGAGAAGGCAGTCCTTGTGTGTCTGTACCGGGAGGGACTAAGTGGGAAGCCAGAGACCAGCAGTTAACTGGGCACTCCCTGTGCTATGTACTTTACACGGATCATGTCACTGAATCCATGGAACAACCCGGGAGGGAACTATGTTTACTATTCCCATTTTACAGATGGGGAGACTGAAGCCCAGAGAGGTGAAATAGTGTGCCTGAGATCACACAGCTGCAAGACTGAGAACCAGTAACAAGCCCTGGACTGCGGTCTCAAAGGCAGGAGCCCTCCAGCCATTCAGCCATTACTCGCTGAGCCCTGTGTGCGGGAATGCAGAGGTAAGCAAGGCCTGCAGTTCCCAGCCAGGCAGAGCCCCTCTGCTTTTCCTGGATTTCTCTGGATGTGTGGAAACCCACCCTCCCGGCTGGAAACCTCAGTGATGCCCTCCACGCTGCCCCCTCCCGCCACATCCCTTCTGTCACTGTGTCCTGCGGCTCTCCTTTCTCCACGGGCCCCAGATGTTACAGCCACTTCTCTCTACACGTGCACAGACACTCACTTCCCATCTGAAGTTCGGGGCAGCTCTGTGCTGGTCTCCCTGCCCCGGCCCCAAAGGATCTTTCTGAAACACGTTACTTTCCACACTGACACCCATCGGTGGCCATCACTGCCCCTCGAATCAGATCCCAGTGTCAGAGCTGGACAGGACGAGGTGGTCTAACCTTCAGCGAGTGCCAACTGTACACCAAGTGCTTTACACAAACAGCTCTGTGAGGCAGATGCTGTTCTCCATCCCCGTTTCAAGTTGGAGAAGCTAAAAGTTCAGAGAGGTTCAGAGGGATGGCACAGCAAGTAGGAAGCGGAAATGGGTCTTGAACTCTGATCACAGACTCCGAAGTTCACATCCTTAGTCATCCTAACGCTGTCCATGGAATGTTCTGGAATGCTCTCCTTTGCCCACTTTGTATTCTGGCTGCGGCCTACCCCTCTTGCCTGGTCCCCCATCTGTCCTTTAGGCTCTGATGAACAGAAATATACTATATTACATATATACTATGTACTATATATATATAGTATATATACACACACACATATTATATATATAAATAGAATATAAATTTAAATTTAAATGTTCTGGTAGCTCCATTTTAAAAAAGTAAAAAGAAACGTGAGGTTAATTTTAACATATTTTATTTACCCCAATGTGTCAAAAAATACTATTGTGGAAACATGTCATCAATATTTTAAAGATTATTAATGAGCTATTTTACATTCTTCCCTTGTACTTAGCCTTCAAAATCCAATGCCTATTTTATATCTCCAGCCCATCTAAATTCAGACTTGCCACATTTCAGGTGCCCAACAGCCACACGTGCCTGGTGGCTCCCCCCGTGGACAGCACAGCTCTAGACCTCAAAGAGGGGTAATGAGGAAGCCTGGGGGGACAGGCACCACTTGGCTGGGGGTTACCATGCAGGACACACCAACATTGCCAGAACTCCCACGTTATTTATTTGCTGATGAAACCAGGATCCTGGATTTCTCTGTGAACTTGGGATTTTTAAACCTTGGCAACCGATTCAAAAAAATTTAAAAAGCCAGCATAGGCCACACGGGACATGGTGAATGATGTGCCATGCCTCCTGGGGTGGGGGATGCCAGGGCACTAGCTCTTTGGGCCCCAGAGAAGGGCTCACTGTCTCCGTATTCCTGAGCAGGCCCCTCCTCCCCAAGCCGCAGTGTGGGCACCAGGCATTGGTGCAAAGCTTCCTGGCTGCTTTCCAGGCCCACGACCGAGACCCTCTCACCCTCCAGCCCTGACCTCATCGCACTTTACGTCTGATTCCACCGCTGTCTTCCCCATTAATGAGGAGTGGGCCTTGAGGGCAGGGACTCAGCGCAAGTGGGCCTCAGTGCATGTGGGATAAATGAGTGGAGACCTGAAATGGACAGAAAAGTCATGTCCCACAGCCCAGACTGGGGGAGAGGGTGGGCATCGGGAGAACCTCGTCCCTGTCGTAGCGATGGGTAGTAAAACAGCCCTTCCTCCCTGGGTCCCCGTTCGGGTACCAGAGAGGGGCCAAGAGATCACAGATGGGGCGAGTGGAAGAAGAGGAAAAGGGCAGAATGTGGAGGGAATGAACAGCACACATTCTACCCCAGGCAAGTCTCTGTCCCCAGAACAGAACCAATGAGGGAGGCAAGTGAGGCACTTGCCTTGGGGGCAAAAATCTAAGGAGGCACCAAAAACTCAGCTCAGCAAGCAAGATAAACAGTATTTTAATGCAATATACATTGAGGAGGGGAGGGGCAGAGAGAGAGAGAACCTTAAGCCAACTCCACGCTCAGCACAGAGCCCTGCTCTGGGCTCAATCTCACGACCCGGAGATCAGGACCTGAGCTGAAAACAAGAGTCGGATGCTTAACCGACTACACGACCAAGGTGCTCCTTTAATGCAGTATCTTGAAAAATAAAAATTAATGTAAAAAAGACCTGGTGACAAAAATCAACGTTTTAATTAGAAACAGTCTCTGATGCTGCTCTCGGCTCCACCCTGCCTCGC
This sequence comes from Neogale vison, assembly GCF_020171115.1. Taxonomy (NCBI): domain Eukaryota; kingdom Metazoa; phylum Chordata; class Mammalia; order Carnivora; family Mustelidae; genus Neogale; species Neogale vison. Next base: position 27,237,969 of record NC_058092.1, on the reverse strand, counting down.
TGCCCGTTTCTTAGTCCCAGCCCCCTCCCAGAGTGAGGAGCAGAGACGTCCTAACTCAACAGACACACGGACACGAGACAGACAGACAACGGGAGCCATGCCCACCTCCTGCTCCTTGTCTCCCAGGCCTGTATGTGGTTCCCTCTTCACCCGTGTCCCTCTCTCTGGAGGGCACTTCTTTGGGGTGATGGGACTACTCTATATCGTAGTGGTTACATGACCGTATGTTTAGATTTGTCAAAATGTAAATAAATGCAGGCGTAACATTACTTACACCTCAAGTTGACTTAAAAAAAAAAAACTACAAATTGATAAATTAAAACTAAAAAGAAGCCTTTAAAAAAGGGGGGGGGTGCCTGGATGGCTCAGTTAAGCATCTGTCTCTGGCTCAGGTTATGATCCCAGGGTCCTGGGATCGAGCCCCACATCGGGCTCCTTGCTCAGCAGGGAGCCTGCTTCCCCCTCTCCCTCTGCCTGCCACTTCCCTTGCTTGTGCTCTCTCTCAGTCAAATGAATAAATAAAATCTTTTTTCAAAAAATAAGTAAATAAAAAGAAGGGCAGAATGACCATTCTCCTTCCCATGACCCCTAGCCAGAGAAAGCAGTCAGAAGGAACAGAAAATTCTCTCCTTCAGCAGCCTCCTCCATCCCAAACCAGGTGCTCCCTGAGGCCAGGCTCTGTATGAGGGGAGGGAGACCAAGGCTGCATGAGGCTTTTTGTGCACATGCAAACAGAGATCAATGCGAGTCTCAAAAATGACCACACACACCGCAATGCCTGTCATGGACAGAGCACTGAGGGCCAGACTGTGCACGTGCACACTTACTCACTGAACAAGACTGGGCCCCAGCTATAATGCAGACAGAGTTTCTGCCCCCCTGAGTTTTGCAGGGATGTGGCCACATGCATACGGGTACCTGCAAGGGCTCCTGCTCCTGTCCATATAGTTAAACACAGAGTGTTTGCTCAAGGTATGCAAATACAGGTGCTGCTAAGTGTAGGTGTATGACAGGTGGACATATGTCTGGATATGGAGGGACAGACTCTGCTGCTTCCCTCCTCACTCCCCACCCCCCACTTGTCCTTCCCCTTTTCCTCAGAGCCTCTTCCCTCAATGGCAAGAGCAATGGGACCCAAAGTTAGGGAAGTGGATGGTGCAAGAAAGGGACAGTCATGGAGGCAGGAATTAAATTAGCACAGACTGCAAAGCAGGGACACTGGTGTTTGTCTCCCACATCACAGTGATTCCTGGGGCTGAATGGTCTACTCATGGTGTCCCCACTGCCTCCCCCTCCCCGCTCCATTACATAAGCAGAAGCCAAGACACTACAGAGGCAAGAGTTCCTAGTTGTCCAACCTGTCAGAAAAACCCACACACTTGTCTACACACTCCATCCACAGGTGGTAGATATGGTCTGACCACAGAATCTGGGGAGAGTACAAAAGATTCTCCCAGAAAACTGACTACAATTTCAATTCTGTCTAGAAGAAAACATAGGAGAAAAATCTCTGTGTTCTTGGGCTGGGGAAGGAGTTCCTGGATTCAACCCTAAAAGCATGATCCACAAAAGAAAATAATGATAAAGTGGACTTCAGGAAAATTAAACATCCTTGCACCTCAAAGGTACTACCAAAAAAGCTGAAAGACAAACCATCAACTTGAAGAAAACATTTGACAATCACATGTCTGATCAAGGATGCATGTCCAGAATATGTAAAGAATTCTTGTAATTCTATCATAAGATAAACAGCCCAACTGGAAAAAGCTCAAAATATGTGAATAGATAGCTCACTAAAAATGACAAATGGGTGGGTAATAAGCACATGAAAAAGTGCTCAACATCATTAGTTATTAGGGAAATGCAAATCAAAACATACTGAGGTACTACCACAAGGGCTATCGTAAAAAAGACAGACAATACTGGGGCGCCTGCGTGGCACAGTCGGTTAAGCGTCCGACTCTTGGTTTTGGCTTGGATTGTGATCTCATGGGTCCTGGGATGGAGCCCCAAGTGAGGCTCCGCGCTCAGAGGGGCATCTGATTCTCTCTCTCTCTCCCTGTGCCCCTCCCACTCGTGCTCCTTGGTTCCCTCTCTCTAAGATAAATAAATCTTTAAAAAAAAATAAGACAATATCAAGTGTAGGTGAAGAACCCTCTCGCACTGTTGCTAGTAGAAATGTAAAACAGAACAGTCCTGTTAGAAAGCCGCATGCCAGTCTCTTAAGAAATTAGACACAAACTTACCATAACATCCAGCAATTTCATCCCCCGGAATTGACCTAAGAGCCATGAGGACCCACGTCCACGCAAAGACATGTATGTGAATGATCGGAGCAGCATTATTCACAGGAGCCAAAAAGTGGGCACCATCCAGGTGTCCGTCAGCTGACGAATGGATACACAAAATGTGTTTCAAGCGCGCAGTGGAGGCCTACTCAGCAACACGAAGAAAGGGGGCTACTCACACCTGGTACGACACAGATGAACCTCGAAAACATTATGCTGAGTAAAAGGAGAGATGCACCTGTTATTTATTCCGTTGATATAACATGTCCGGATTATGCAAATATATAGAAAGAAAGCAGATCAGTGGTTGCCTAAGGCTGGGGGTGGGAATGAGAATTAACTACAAATAGGAATGGAGGAATTTTAGGGGATGATGGAAATGTCTTAAGACTGATTGTGGTAGGGGCACCTGAATGGCTCAGTCTGTTAAGCGTCTGCCTTCAGCTCAGGTCATGATCCCAAGGTTCTGGGATCGAACCCTATGTCAGGCTCTCTGCTCAGCTGGGAGCCTGCTTCTCCGTCTCCTGCTCTCCCTGCTTGTGTGCTCTCTCTCTGTCAAATAAATACATGAAATCTTAAAAAAAAAAAAAAAAGACTGATTGTGGTAATGACTACACAACTCTATAAATTACTAAAAATCATTGAATCATACTCTTAAATGGGTGATTTTTTAAGGTCTGTACATTTTAATTCAATAAATTTGTTAAGAAATGCAAGTTCCAGGGCCATACTTCAGGGACTCTCATTCAGTAGATGTGGAGTGGTGCCCATGAAATCTGGCATTTTCTTTTTCTTTTCTTTTTTTTTTTAAGATTTTATTTATTTATTTGACAGACAGAGATCACAAGTAGGCAGAGAGGAAGGCAGAGAGAGAGAGAGAGGAGGAAACAGGCTCCCCGCTGAGCAGAGAGCCCGATGTAGGGCTCTATCCCAGGACCCTGGGATCATGACCCGAGGCAAAGGCAGAGTCTTTAACCCACTGAGCCACCCAGGCGCCCCAAATCTGGCATTTTAAAAATAAGCACCTCCAAGGGATTCTGATGCACGGGGTGTTTTTAGCCTACACTTGGGGTACGCTGGCCCACAGCGGGGGAGGGGAGCGGCTGGAGGAAGGCAGACCTTCCCAGCCCACTTGAGCCTCTCTGCCGCCCTTCCTGGGTGGGGCCTCCTGGCGAAGTTTCCTTCCCACTAACTAACCCTCACTCTCCTGTCCTATGTGGCCCTCAGCTATCATCCAAACCCTATCTGCTTGGGTACTGGATTTTCAGTCTCTGGGGAGGCATGTAGAAGTGCTGGGTCAGATCCTCTCATTATGTAAAACCTTGATTTTTGTTTCTTGTGGATTTTTGGCAGTACTTCTTATACTAAAGTACTGCACTAAGATACATTATTTATGGGGCACCTGCGTGGCTCAGTGGGTTAAAGCCTCTGTCTTTGGCTCAGGTCATGATCCCAGGGTCCTGGGATAGAGCCCTACATTGGGCTCTCTGCTCAGCGGGGAGCCTGTTTCCCCCTCTCTCTCTGCCTGCCTCTCTGCCTACTTGTGATCTCTGTCAAATAAATAAATAAAATCTTAAAAAAACAAACAAACAGATACATTATTTACCTGGGGTGCCTGGGTTGTTCAGTTGGTTAAGTGTCTGACTCTTGATTTCAGCTCAGGTCATGATTTCAGAGTCCTGGGATTCCGCCCTGCGGGGGTGCTGTGCTCAGCCAGGAGTCCCCTTGAGGATCCTCTCCCTTTCCCCTGCCCCTCCTCTCTCTCTCTCTCTCCCTCCCTCTCTAAAGTAAATAAATAAATCTTTAAAATATATACATATTATTTATATAATCTTTGTCTCAGAGGTGAGTACTTCATTCACTCACCAGAGGCCTGGCCCTGCAGGGATTCACTGGGAAGCCCAGACCCTCCCCATCTCCCTTTCTTTCCCTAGAGCCAAGCAGAGCCGTGGAGAGGGTGGTTATTTACCTCAGCCCTTGCCCTGGAGACCCTGAGGTTGGACCACAGGGCCCTGCAAAGGGGATGTTCCTGCCCCCAACTAGGCAACCACCCACTCTCCCCGAGAGGAGGAATGATTGATCTCAGTTCTCATCCCTGAACCCCTTCCCTCCAGCTGTGGCTGCAGAACTTGCAACCCCAGCAGATTTTAACCTTTGTAAGGTAGCTGGCTTTTCCACAGTGGAGGGCCTTTGCACATGCTGTGCCTAGGGCGGTGAAAATAGCTCCGCCCTTTCTACAACCTCTCTCCTGATGCGCTCAGACCTCAAAAACCATCACTCATTTATTCAACCAGCACCCATGGAACACCTGCGGAGACCGTCCTAACCTCTCCTGTAGGAAGCCCCCAAACTCAGGCATTCTGCTATCCTCCTCTGAGCTCTCACAGGACCAGTACCGATACCCCTCACCACATTTCTCGGCTAGGAAATATTCCCATCCAGGTGTGTGACCCCACCAGTCCCGCTTGCTTTCCGTGCTCCTTGGGGCATGTTATGAAACTGGAGGTAACAAACGTGGGCAGAAAATGGAGGGTTCCCGGCCTCTCCTTGGGTCCGCCTCGACTCCATCTGCCGCCTCCGGCTTCACACCGTGGCTGCAAGGGGCAGCCGACAGGGAAGTGTATGGCGGGGCAGAGGCTTCGCTTCCCTTCTCCCCAGGACAAGTAAGTGCCTGGAATATGGAAAGTTTTACAAGCAAGGTCTGGACCCTCGAGAACTCCCAGGCTTCCCTCTCCGGCATGCGATAGGAAGACGGCTTCAGGGGTAGGGCCGGGGTGGCTGCGATTTCGCACCCAGGGCCTCGACTGCCCGGCCTCAACCTCAGCTGTCCCTCCCGCCAGGGCCTGGAGCTGCTGGAGGAATCGGATGCTTCAGCGAGCCCCAAATGACTTCCTAATTCCAGGGTCCACGGGGTCCGCTGGGTCCCCCACCACCTCCGGCGGGCGCCAGAGGGCTTCAGGATTTTACAGGGGCTCTCGATGTCATCGAAAGGGCCTGAGGCCGAAGAAGGACGCTAATCCACGACACCGAGTCCCGCAGTGACGGCGCAAATCCCCGGCGAAAACTGCCCGCTGCGCGCCGGGTTCCGGCCGGCGCACCTGCTTAGCCGCAGCGGCTCGGCGCTGTCGCTCGTCCATGCGGCCCCTTAGGCGAGGACCTTCGGGGATCAGCTCTGCCTCGGCGTTTACGAAGCTCGAAAGCGCCAGTACTGACCCTCTCTCCTCCCGAAGGCGCGGCGGGTGGAAGGCCGAGCTCGCGGCTAGCGAACCAGGCGCTTCCCTCCGAAGGAAGCCCGGAGCTTGCACCCCTGGTCCTTTGCCGCCGCGCTCCAGGTTGTGACTCGTCGTCCAGGGTGGCGCACCCAGGTCCCCGCGCTCCATCTCGCGGCGCTCGGCCACCGACAGGCTGGCACCGCGGTACCGCGGGTGTGCGCGCCCGCGCCCGGGACGCCCAGCGCAGCGCCAGCGCCCACATCAGCCCCGCCGGCCCCGCGGGCCGCACTCGCGACACCCCCGACTGCCCTCACTGTGGTCCTGGGACCGCTGTTGGGGATTCCGGCGCACACCTAGGACCCAGAACTTAAGACAGCTGATGTCCTTTGAGAGAAACCAACTCAGGGCAATTCCAGCGCCTCCTCGCAGCCAGTTCCCGGTGCTGGCTCTGGCCTGGGGATTGGAATTTAAGGTGCTCAGAGCCCCAGCTGATCCTTCACTCTTCCCCAGGGCAGAGGTTCCCAAGCTCCTACCCCGAAGGCGGGAGTCCGGCCTCCTCCAGGGAGTCAGTGAGCCTAGCAGATCCCGCAACCCGCCCCAGCCCCCGCCAGCGTGGGCAGGAGTCCGGAACTGGGGGCGGAGACCATGATCATATCTCCTGGCGGACGCAGCCCAGGGGCAGGCTCTTGCCAACCGCAGACAGAGCTCTGCTTTCCCACGGGGTCCAAAAAGTCCACTAAGCCAAGGCAGCAGTGACTCCTCCAGGAAGCCAGTTCTGGGCTTCCTCTCCACATCCACATCCCCAGGTGACACAGCCCAACACCTGGAGGCTCTCCCCTAAGTTCCCGGAAGCTTGTCCCTTCTTCTTACTCCCCACACATTCTAGGCTGTCCGACTAACTCTCAGGCCCTGGTAACCCAGCCCCACTCCTAGAAGTCCAGCCCCCAGCCCGCCCCCACACCCCAGCTTCAGTCCCAGTCTCCCGTGAGAACGCTGTGAGATCCCGTGAAGTCCAAACAGTGCCTGGGCTTGAGTTCACTCTTGAAAAGTGGCTGGAGCCAAATCCTGCAGGAGCTGTGCCTGCCTGAGGCACCACAAGCTTGTGTGTGTCACCAAGTTCCTCCTGGGGCACTGGCCCCAAATCTAAGAAGCCCACCCAAAGCCTGGACCCCTCTGCCTCTGCATCTCAATCTCTCTCTTTCTCACCTTTTCCTGGCATGTCTAGAATTTAGTCCTCCAGCTGGAAAATTTAGTGGAGGGCAGGTCTCAAACCCGTGGCTCCTACTAGTGCAGAGACACAAACACCCTCCCAAAACACACAGGAACTGATCCTTGCATACTCAGAGATCCTCAGAACCAGAGAACAAATTCCAGGACACAAGACCCTGACACACACGCATGCACACACACACACATGCACACACTCACACAGACTCCCAAACACTCAGAAATATACACCAACATAGTGGACATGCATTGCACACCCAGCAACAGGACCACACTTACACACCAAGAAATACCAGAAAGACACCCAGAAAAGGAACATACCAGACATGTACGGACCCTGAACTCACACAGGACATCCAGGATCAGGCAGGTCCTGGCCCTCCTATACTCAGACTAACACACGATATCCACATACCAACTCCCGCAACCCTAAATGTGGAAAGAGGCTCCTGCAAGGATAGAAAATTCCCTGGGGGAAACTTGATCCCCCCCCCCATTAATTGACCCCAAGGTCCTGCTGGGAAGGAAATCTTGCCTGTTTAAGAAATGGTAAGGCACCGTAATGTGGAAATCATTTAAGGAAACCCATGGGAACTGCGCACCCTTTCCCACCTCTTAGAAAACAGGAAAGTAGTTTAACTCTTCTGCAAATTATTTCCAGATCTACAAGAACACCCTCCCCTTGGTAGGAAAAGGCCAAACCACACAGAGGGTCTGCTGCAGAATGAGTCCGATGGGCTCAGCCCACCCCAGACGGCAGGCCCTAGGGCCAACCCACCAACCCGCCCCTCTGCTCAAGCTCTGGCCAGGACCCCAGCCTCTGCTGCCCCTCTAATGGCTAGAAGACAGCGACACAGAGGAAGCAAGCTCCACAGGGAAGAAAACGGGTCTGTGTGAGGGAAGCCTGCACCATCTCCCCCAGTTCTGCCCTGGCTGATGCACGCTGTTCCTTACCTTTCTTGATTACGGACTGGTCCAGAAGACTCATTCCCGTATCATCCATGGCCTGAAAATAGGAGAGGCAGTGGTAAGAGGGCTTATGGACCTAGTCCCCTGTCACTTCCCAAGTCCCTGCAGTCGCTGGTCCTGGTCCTGTCCACTCTGCCCAGTGCTCTCCACCTACCCTTGAGGCAGCCACTGGCAGGACCAGGACTGCCCGGTGGCTGAAGCCCTGGATACCTCACCCTGCCCTGCAAAATAGCAATTTTGAACCTTAGAAAACTCCTCTGCCTCTCTCCGCTTCAGACGGAGGCTGTCCCAGCGGACTGGGTCTGGACCATGGATGCCTCACGTGGCCGAGCGGAGAGCTAAGGACGTGTTCGAGCCTCTGTCCGTTGACTCCACCAAGGGTTGCCGCCCTCCAGGCACCGCGCACTGACTCAGTGCCAGGCCGCCTGAATGGACAGGCAGCATGTAACCCAGATTTGGGCTCCTCCTCGCAGTCATGAGTGAGAGGTGGCAGGGTGAGAGACGAGTGGGACACCCGCCTTTGTCACTGTGCCTCCGGCCAGAGTCCTAAATCCCCGCGGCCGGTCCTGGCCCATCCCGGACCGTTCGGGCCTCACCTGCAGGTCGTCTAGGCCAGGCGGCGCCGCCAGCCCAGGGAGGCCGAGGGGTGCATCTGCCAGGCCGTGCGCGCCGTCGGCTAGGCCGTGCAGGAGCCGGGGAACCGCGGCGGCGTAGTCGCGGCGTGGGTCGAGGCCCAGGGCGCGGGCGGGCGGCGCCAGCAGACTGGGTGGCTCGTCATGGGCGCGGGCGGCGGCGCGGGGCGCGGCCCAGGCGGCCTGTGGAGGCTGCGGCTGTCCCAGAGGCGCCAGGCCGCCGCCGTAGGGGTCCGCGGCCAGGTGCGGGAAGGCGGCAGCGGCGTCGGGCGCCTGGCCGTAGGGCAGTGGCGGCTGCGGGTAGGGCGGCGGGAAGTAGGGTGGTTGGAAGTCGGCGGCGGCCGGCGTGTGGCAGAGCGGTGGCGCCGGCCCGTAGGCCGCCTGGGGCAGAGACGACAGGCGGGCCGCGCCAGCCGCTGCGCCCAGCCCGTCGGGGCGCTCCTGGGGAAGGAGAGGGGCGCGTTAGGCCACCCGCTGATAGCTGAACGACCCCGGTCCCCGAGAGGACCGTCCTCAGCTCTCGGGGATCCGGCTGCCGTCCTGCCCGGGCGTCGCGGGGCCTGAGGTCTAGTTCGGAGGATCCCACGGGCGCGGGAGCCTCGAGCTAGGACAGGGGTGTCCCGCGCGCACCCTCACGGTTCGCAGCTGGCGGAGTCCCTGCGGCCCCCTCCTGCCGAGATTTCGTTGGAGGTGGAGGTTCGGCAGGTCCGGGCGCTCGGGTTCCCCGATCCCGCGCCCCTAGACTACTCACCATGGCGGAGTAAGTGTGCACCAGCATGGGGCGGGTGGCGCGGGGCGCGAGGCGTGGCGGCGGCGGAGTCCTCGCCCGACGGCGAGCGCCGCGGGAAGAGGCGCGGGGATCCTGTACAGCACTCGGGTGCCCTTTGGGGCGGCGGGGTGCAGCCCGGCCCGCAGCCCGGCGGGCGTCGGGTCCTCAGCTGTAGGCGCCCGGGGGCAGGTCCATGGGGGCGGGACGTGGGCCGGACGGGCGCAGATCGCACTTGGGAAAGTCGGTCAACGGGTGCCCAGCGCCCGCCCTCCTTCCTCTGAGCGCAGCCCTCTCCATGCACTCCAGTTATAGTGGCGGGGGCGCGCTGGGCCTCCGGGGCGCGCATTAAAGAGACACGCGGTGGCCGCTTTCTCCCTTCTCTCCAGCGACGGTTCAAGGGGAGGCGTGGCATTGGCGCGACCCCGTGGGGTGGGTAGCGGGGCGTGAATCCAACCCCCGCTGGTCTGAGCCGCCTTCTGGGCTCAAAGCTCCAGGTGCGGTGAAACAGAGAAGGATTGGAGGCTAGGATGTAGGGATGGTAGTTTTGAATCTCAGCGCTACCGCCTTTATTTGCCTTTGAGCAAGGCACGACTCTTTCTCATCCTCAGCTTCCTAGTCTGTAAAATGGGTATCAGTCCTTTCACTTACCCCCTCACTGGACTGTGGATGGGCCATCGTCAATGTGGAAGAAGTTTGAGAGCTGCCGACCCAAGCCCACTGGCTCATGTGCACACATGTGTCAGCGTGTGATGTGTGTACGCGCCATACACACATAGAGAGCCATTACAGTCTTTCTGAATGTTTCTGGATCAAAGACCCTCTAAAGGTGCCCACTTCACTCAGCCTTCTCCAGGGGCTGATAACTCCCAGTGCCAAGCAAGGGTCTGAGGTAGCTGGACACACCAACAAAGAGGGTTGTCCAGCTGGGGGTTGGACAAGAGTTCCACCAGAAAAGGATTCCAGATGTTTTTGAAGCCAGGAGAGTCTGGGCTGACTGAGTGGAGGTCTGTCTCACACACACACACACACACACACACACACAAACACACACACGAGAGACTGTTGGGTGAAGGTATGTCTATGTGCCCCATATGGAGGGCGTGCAGTCAGCACCCTGACATGTGCAGGCTGTGTGTTTGCGGGTTACCATGGCAGGCTTGGCTGTCTCCCAAGGACATTCCCGTCCCTTCAGTCATCCACCTTTCTCCCAAAACCCAACCCTCTCCTCTTCTGCCCCCCTGCCCCAGAAGCAGGATCAAGGATTAAAGAAAGGGAATGAGAGGAATACTAAGAAGAATAGGAGTTTAAAAAGCAGAAGGAAGATGTTAAAAAAAAAAAAGGCGAGAAGATGCTCAGACAAAAAAACATAGAATTCTGAAATAATCACAGCAAGTACTTATTACAGAGTGTGCAGTGTTCTGTGTTAAGTACCTGGTGAGTACTGGGTTGCTTCACCGTCATGCTCTCTGGTGAGGAAGATGTGGCACGGGGAGGTAGGTGAATAGATTTGGCCAACATCATCATAGAGCAGCCAGCAGCCAGAGAAGTGGCAGAGCCAGGGTGGTCTGCCTACAGCCTCTCTCTGTGCTGTACTGCCTACCCCTCAGGTGCCTACAGATGTAGTTCTCACTCTGACCAACCTGTGCCCCTGGGCCAGTCCCTCCTCGCCTCTGACCTCAGTTCCTGCAACTTCAACAAGAGTGGCAACAAAGCAGGGTGGCTCAGAGAGGACTGGATGTTTTCTGAGGCCCCTTTCTGGTGAAGCAGATGATGAGAAAAGAAAGGTGGAGATGCCCAGGTAGGTTAAGAAGAGAGGGGGATTGACCCATGGAATGTATGTGGAGGGGACTTGAGTGGGGTATCCCAGAGGCAGTGGCAGAACTCAGGTCTGAGTCATCTCAGTCTGGGGGACCATGGGGAAGGGAGGAGGCTGGAAGCAGCAACATCACTAAGAACTTTTTGGAGGCTGGAACCACCAGCTAGGGTGGGGAAAGAAGCAGAGCTGGGTAGAGCTGCTGCCTCCGTGCCCAGGACAGACCAGAGGTCCGGAGTATGTTTGTGTGTGTCTGGATATGTAGATGTGTGAATGACGAGACCCCTTCTCCTCCATCCTCAAGTTCAGAAGTGAGGCTCTAGGACAGGTGTATGTGGGTTAGTACATGGCATGCAGGTTGGTGGACCCTTTGGGGGAAGTCCAGGAGTGGCAAGGCCAGCGTTGCCTGTGCCCAGCTCTGGGGATCCCTTTCTCTCTCCAGCAGGATTCTGGCTGGGGAAGGCCAGAATGACAGGATAGGCTGCCTGTCCAGTGGCTTTTGTGGATTTTCTCACTCTACCCTGCTGCAGCTTGAGACACTCCCTTCTTGCCTGGTTCACCTCCTTTCTACCCTGACTCTCCTCAGCTTACTTTTCTAGCTCATTGTTCAGCCACATCCTTCATGTTGGTTTTTCTTCCTCAGGGTTGAAGTTTCAGCCTTTTCTTCCTGTCTGCACTCTTCACGAGTGAGTGAGTTCATTCCTTATGACTTTAGTGTCTGCTAGTCAGCTGTTATCTCTCAACTTTGTTCTACCCAGTCTGCATCCCTCCCTAAATATTCAGACCCACAAATGCAATTGCCAGGGGGGTATTTCCTTCAGGCATCTCGTTGTAGCCATCTGAAACTTTCCAAGTCCACAAGTGAACGCGACATCCCCTCCACCCCCGCCACCCACCTCAACCTGCTTCTTCTCTGGGCTCCGTACATGGTACCCTGTCCCTCAAATGGAAAACAGAGTCATCCCAGACTCTGGCCTTCCCTTCACCTTCGTAAACCAGTCGTCATGGAGTGTTGTCATTTCTAACCCTTACACATCTCTCCCCGTCCCCTGTCAGCCCTTTTTAGGGTCCCATAGTCTTTCTCATAGACCAGTGGTTCTCGAAGTGTGTTTCCTGGGCCAGTATCACTTACAGACTCCGCAACCTTGTTACAAGTGCTACTCCTTGGGCCTCACCCCGGAGGACGCTGAATGTGGGGACTGGAAATCTGTTTCAATACTCATCAGATGACTCAGAAGCTCAGTAAGGTTTGAGAACTACTGTCTAGACCATGACAACAACCCCCTAGCTGGTCTCCTGCCTTCGTTCAGTACCCTGATGACGCACTTCCCATTCTATTAGCGGTAAAAGGGAGGGAACCATGTAACCTTCCTGCTGAAAACTCTCCTGAGGCTCCTCATGGCCCATCTTCAGGGGAAAAAAAGTGTCAGCACCTTAACCAGCATTCCAGCTGCAACTGTTTTTTCCTTTCTTTTTTTTTTATTTATTTTTTATTTTTTATTTTTTTATTTTTTTAAAAGATTTTATTTTATTTATTTGAGAGAGAGAGAGACAGTGAGAGAGAGCACGAGCGAGGAGAAGGTCAGAGAGCAAAGCAGACTCCCCATGGAGCTGGGAGCCTGATGTGGGACTCGATCCCGGGACTCCAGGATTGTTTTTTCCTTTCTGCCTCACGAAGTATTCCGTAAGAAGATGCAAGGAGAGACAGAGAGTGTGTCCTGCCCTGGCTTGGGAGCATGGCAGGTGCTCAGTGGAAACTTATTAAAAAAATGATGAATGCATGAGTTTGTGAATTCCTCAGCTGACCGAGGGGTCTTTTGGGGAAGCTTCCATGTGAGCATGACCCGGGTAGGTAGACAGAGAAACCATGTACACTCTGAGGAGATCATCTGATAAATGATTTTCCTTATGGCTACTGAGGAGATGGGTGTTCGTGACCTGCGACTGCTTTGGGGGCTTCTAAAACCTACAGGGTCTTATGGCTGCAGAATCTGTTGCTCTTCTCTTTCAGGGCAAAGGGACTCCTCACTTTCTGAGGCATGGAAGTGGGCATTGCAGCTTGCGCTCTCTCTGGGACAGGAATGCACACGTGGAGGCCTGGGATGTGCACGGGGCTACACATGCAGACTCTCCTGGGCACGTGGGGCATACGACATACCTAGAGACACTCTTGGGAAACATACATACACATGGCAACACAGGGCATGTATTGACCCATAGGTCCTCATGTTCAGACATCCTAGTTTTCCATTTGGCAGTCTTTGCATATTGCTCTTCTCCGGGCCTCAAGTCTTTCCCTCTCTTTTCAAAAACCAAGCTTGCATTTGGATTCGACATTAAGAAAAACCTCAGGCCTGCCTCCTTTATTGACACAGCCACCCTCCTCCCCGCCTTTGGCAATCTGCTCTGGGCCTGGCTGGGTGTTTGCCGAGTGGGGGAGCATTTGGCACAAGGAGATGCTGAGGCGCCACCTGGTGGTTCTATCTCACAACTGCAGCTCAGGTCGCCCTTTCTCACACCTGAATTACCAAAAGCAAGCTTCCTCTTGTTACAAAGTTAGCTTAGCCCCTTCCCCCATTCAGGAGCCCAGAACTCTGACCATCCCTCACTAAAGTACAGAGCTCAGTCTGCCTTTTGTTATAAGCCTTTCTGCAGGGTTTGGCTCCTCCATCTCGGGAGGGAGAGTATTTCGAGAGCTGGGACCATAGGTGGCCACTTGCTCTGGGCCCTTCCCTTCTCTTACTACTTCCATAGATGATCTCGGTCACTCCCATGACTTTAAGACTACACTGCCAACTCTCAAATCTGTCACTCACCCAGACTGCTCTGAGCTCTACTGCAGAAAGTAACTGATGCCTGGATGTTCCACACGCAGCACAAACTCACCATTTACCATATTGAGTTTATATTTTGCATTAACCTGTTTCCCAGTGTTCCCGGTGACAGTGAATGGCCCCATTATCCACTTAGTGGCCCAGATCAGGTATCCAGGAGGGCTCTTTATCCCTCCTCACTTCCAGTTAATCACCAAGCCCTATTAACTAACTCCTACCTATATTTTCTCCATCTTCACCGCCGCGGGCTTTTAGTTCAGACTTAGTACTTCCTCTCTGAGTTCCCTGCCTCAGTTGTCCCCCTCGCAGCCAGTCATCTTTAAAAATGCAAACTGGATCATAGTCTGTTAAAAAAAAAAAATCTCAGCATGATCACACATTGAAGCTTCTGAGCATGGCATGCCAGGATTTGGAAGATCTGGTCCATGCCCACAGGTCCAACCTCATCCCACTTCACACTCTCTATTGTAGCAACAACGAGCTACTTGCGGCTCCAAAGCTCGCATGCCTTTATACCTGCTGTTCTGCTTGTCTACCTGGCAAGTCCCTCCTCATCCCCAGGTCTCAGCAACTGCTTCCTGAGTTTTCTCAGACTTACTCAGCCAGGCTGAGGGGCTCCTCATGCTCCAGCCATACTTTCCTCAGACCCCCAGAGAAGCAACTGATTATACCTGTAGTGTCTGATGCCTCCTCTGTTTCCTCTCTAGATTTTAAGCTGCTTGATGGCAGGGTCTGTCTTTTCATATTCTCCCCAAGGAATCCATGCTAAGAACAGGACTTTCTGTACATCTAATAAATAATTTTCCTCTATGCATAGCCCACCACAGACAGACACATGAGACATGCTTAGTGAATGTTTGTTGGCTTGAAGGCCTAGGGAGAGATGTCTGCCTAGTGTGGGCTGGGTGCTGGTCTGGCTCCAGTCTGACAGCTTTGGCTCAGGCCTGGTGAAGCAGTAGGTGCTTGGCTCCCACCTCTTGCTGAAGCTCTCAGTCCCCTTCCCCCCCTTCTCAAGTGGCATAGGACAGAGCTGAACAGGGCAACCTGGGTGGCTTGGTCAGTTAAGTGTCTGCCTTCAGCCGAGGTTATGATCCTAGAGTCCTGGGATTGAGCCCCACAGCCTGCTTCTCCCTCTCCCTCTGCCATTCCCCCTGCTTGTGCTGTCAAATAAATAATCTGAAAAAAGAAAAAAAAAAAAAAAAGAGGTGAACAGCTGGTTGCCTAAAAGCCATTTTGGCCTGGAGGTATTGTTGGGGCAGCAGTGATTTTGTTAAAAAAAAATAATTATCAACACTCCAAAATCAGAGTTTGAATAAAAATGAGGGTTTCTGACTTGTCTTCAAAAACTGGAAGATGTGGCACTACTATTACTTGGTGGCCCTTCATGTCAGCACTTCATTTGTACACAAGAGCCCCAAAGCCCCACTAGACTGGCCCCCTTGGCACCAGTTTGCCATCCTGCTCTACAGGTGCCGGGTGTGGGCTAAGGAGTCAGCAGCCAGCCCGGTCTTGGCTCTGACACTTACTGGCACACCACCTTGAGCCAACCACCTACCCATGCCAAAGGGTCTTCACCTGTAAAATCAGGATAATGCCTGTGTCACAGGATTCTGGGGCAGGCTCAATGAGAGAACACCTGTGGAAGTGTGTGTGGCAGGGCCTCGGCTCAGCAAATGGTTAGTTGTGAGCTGCTGGGAGTCGAGAAGGAAGAGAGAAGGTGCAGGACAGACCACACAAGGACCAGCAGGTCACCAATGAACATTTATTGAGTGTCCGCATGTGCACAGCTTTGAACTTGGAGATCACAGAACGCACTGGGGAGGGAAGGGGAGAGAGAAGCAAGGGGTGAGGTTTGGGGGAGGGTCCCCCGGGGTTCATAAGAAAGGTAGTCCCTGCCGGAGCCGCAAGTCGCGTCTCTCTGCAGAGAGGAATCGTAAGCAGGGGTGGGAATTAAAGCCAGGCACCACGATGGCGATGAGGGGCAACCACTAAGGAAACATGCGGATTCTGGGTAAGTGTCCCTCCTGTTTCTGGCTCCAGCCAAGCCAGATGGCACAAGGGGGACAGGGATTAGATGCTCAGGTGTCCAAGCAGGGATAAGGGCAGGCAAAATAAATAAACCCTCAACCCCCATTGTCACTCTGCTGCAACATGACACAAAAGCTGAGAGGCCAGGGCCCAAGGACTCCTGGGTCCCCTCAAGGAAGCTCAGGTGGAAGGAGGTTTCCATACCCCCACGCCAGGCCTGTCTGCCCCAGGATTCCCTGGAAGGATGGGGCAGTTCAGACCCTGGGTCATTGAATTTGATAGGAAGAGCTGCGATGTCGGTGGCCTGAGTCTGCTCTCCGCCCAAGGGGCTGAGGGCAAGAGCCAAATGGCCAATTTGAAGGACGTGGACCTGGAAGGCTAGAGGGGACACCACAGCCTAGGGGAGCCCACGCCCTGGCCGGCAGGGTACATGGGCTGAGGCAGCCAACTCCTGCCAGCCCTATACCACCCTGGGGCCTCCCTCCCATGGAGGAGCCTGACAGAGGGCACAATGACAACCAGTGCCCCCCCTTCCCTAGGGGCTGCTCCAACCTTCCCAGGCCTGGCAGGGACAGCCACATTGATTTCCAAGCCAATCCCTGCCCCCATGGGGACCCAGGGGTGGGGGGCGGGAGGCAGTTCCTTATACTTGAGGGGTGGGCACCATGCCCTTGCCCTCAGAAAAGCCAGAAAGCTGGGATGTTTGGGAGGGGAGTTTGGGGAAGGGGGTCCAGTCTGGGAGCTTCAGGGAAGATGCCTCCTCCCTCCTTCCCTCACTGCCCACCCCTGGGTCTGTCCCCAGTGGACACCCGCTCAGGGCTCCGACAGGCACTGCTCCAGGGCGGCCATGCGGTAGTGGCTGGCCGTCTCCTCACCCGCCTGCAGCCGCATGGCCTCCCGGCACAGCCGGTTGGCCCGTGCCAGCTCCACCAGGACGCCCTGATAGGCAGCGACCATCTCGGGCTTGACGGAGTTGGGGCTGACGCTGGCGAGCAGCTGGAGCAGCTCTTGTGGCCAGCGGGAGCGCAAGGCAGCGGGGGCCAGCCAGGGCAGCAGGGGCACGCAGCCCGTGAAGGCCTGCATGCCCAGGAACCAGAGCTCCTGCAGGTCGGCCCAGATGCCCTCGTAGTCGGGGGACAGGACCAACACTGCCTGGTCCGAGCCCGGCGTGGCCCGCGCCACGTGGGACTGTGACAGGAAGAGGATGGCGGCCGCAAAGAAACCTCGGGAGGCCGGCGTTCCCTGGAGAGCTGGAAGGCAAGGGGGTGGAGGGCACATGAGGCTGGCGGGCCAGCTGCTTGCCCAGACCCTTACTTTCCCCTCTCGTGGCGGACACACTCCAGGAGCCCAAGCGTGCCCTGCCATCAGCCTGCCTGGGCTCAAGGCCTACCCTCGACTGTGACCTTGGCTAATCCACTTTCCTGGCTCTCATTTCCTTACTTGTGAAATGGGGCCAACAGTGCTAATCTTAGCAATCCGTTGTGAGAATTAAATGTAATAATCTTGGTACACTCAAGCTCAGGGTCAGGTCTCCCTGTAGCCGGGGTAGTGATGGGAAAACCTCTGGGCCTAGAGAGCTCCCGGCGGCAGCTCTCACGCCAATTGATTTTTGGGCCAGAAGAGGGCGCCAGAGGGGGGGGGCCCAGGGCTTGGCTTACCTGCCATGCAGCGGGGCTCACCCCCATACTGCAGACCCTCTCAGGGGAGGCGGTCAGTCCAACCTGGTGGCACTTGTGGGTGAACAGCCCTGGGGCTCTACTCAGGGGCTGAGATGAGGCAGCCTGGGACTGAGGGAGCACGGGGCTAGAGCACATGGGCGGCTTGAGGTCCACTGGGACATGTTCCCTTCCCACTGCTGGGGGACCCTGCTGGGATCCCCACACAGGGAACAGAGAGGCAGCTGAGGGTACAGGCTCGTTACGCCCTGTTCCCGGGCATCTGCTCAGCTCCTCCAACCTGACAGATGGGGCACAGGGAACAGGCGGGGACAGAGGGACCTAAGCAGACACCCACGGCCAAAGTGGGAGACACGGAGGGCTGGCAGGGGCGGGAGGGGATGTCCTCCCTCCCCCTGCACAGAGCCAGGGGGAGGCAGGGTTGCGGAGGTCTGTGCACAGGAGCACCAAAGTGCTGAAGCCTGTCACGAGGGAGGTGAGGTGCTGAGCAGAGAAAAACCTCAATGGGAGGAATAAGCTTTCTGACTCAAGTCCTGGGTGGGGGAGGCTCCACCTTGAAAACACTGGATTCAGACTCCTTGGGCTGCTGGGAATTCCAGGTGCTCATGCCTGTGCCTTCAAGCAGGCCTGTTCTTACACCCACCAGACCTTGCCTTAAAAGTCTTCGGAAGGAAGAGAATGTTATCATTTGGCGAAGAAGGGTGGGGTAGGGTGGGGGATGGAGACACACTTCAGAGACTGCCTCTCGACTGGAAAATTCTGTTCAAACCGTTCCTTGCAAATGGGGACTTACGCCCAGAAGACAACAGGTCCACCCAGGTCCTTTGCCCCTACCCTTTAGGACTGGGTCCCCAGGGCCTTACCTGGAGAGGTGCTGAGGAGCCGGGCCATGAGAAGGCCCAGGGTGGCCACATTGGCAGCCAGAAGCAATCTCCCGGGCTGCTGCACCAGTGAGGGCAGCGACGTCATCAGGGTGTTCATGAGAGATGTGAAGCAGGCATCTCGCCTGGGGTGAAAGGGAGGGAAAGATGGGGGAGGAGTGGTTGGTGGAGCTAGACCAAGGCCCAGGAAAACCTGGGATTCTGGGCTCCCAGCTTCACCAGGCAGGGTTTGGCAAGAAATGAGGCAGCAGGGTCAAGAGTTAACTTTGGGCCCATTCATGACCTCTGGGGAGCAGAGATGGGTCACGGCTGGAGCAGAAAGACAGGCCCAGAGGGCTTCTGGACCTGCCAAATCCTCAGGTGGGGTGTCTCTCTCTATTCTGGGAGCCTTTCATTCTAACCGTAACAGGAGCCCACGGGCACAGGGAAGCAAAGTCGAGATGGAGATCCGAGGGGAGTCTGAGCAGCCCCCCTTGCTTCCTCCCACCTCCTCCCCGGCCTCACTTGATCAGCCCCGGTGCGGTGACCACGAGGTTGAGGAAGATGTGACAGCAGGTCTGCAGGCCGATCTCCACGCTGTCAGGCAGCACTGAGGTATCGTGGCCCGGGGACGTGAGCTCCCACTGCTGCAAGAAATACTTGCAGAGAAGTGAGGGGGCTCCCTCCTTGATCAGGATCTCCCGGGGCCCATCTTCGACAGTCAGGTGGCACCAGCCGGGCAGAAGGAGCCTAGGGGCGTGGAAGGAACACACGTGTAAGGGGAGGGGAGAGATGAAGGCACAAGGAGTCCCTCTTTTGGGGCATCCCACCTGAGAGAAATGAAGGCAGAGGGGGGAAGGACCCAGCTTTGTAGGTCCCGCAGAGAACATACACACGCTGTGGTCCTTCACGGGCCTGGGCTCAAACTTGGGCTCTGCCTTGTGGTGCGTGTGTGGGCCAGTTACTTTAACCCTGAGTCTCGGTTTGCTCATCCTGAACACACGGATGAGACTTGTCATAGATCTGCTGTGTGCACCAAATGAGATTGTTTTGGTAAAAGGTAGAGCAAGATGCCTGGCGTGTAGTAACTGCTCGATAAGCACGAGTTCTCTCTTTATAGACAAGTCTGGGCCGGGCAAGTAAGACTTGGTTGAGCAGGAGTCCTGCGTGAACAAGCCCCCCCAAAACCCAGAAATAATCCTAAAGGAAATCTCATGCCCCAATCAGGAAGCCTGGCACAGAGCAGTTTGGGGGAGTGGGGGGGAGGAGGTGTCCCCCTGTTACACTTTTCTTTAGAACAGTCTGGCTGGACAGACTCTAACTACAAACTCACCGGAGAGCATCCCCCGGCCAGGTGGGCCCTGGGGCGGTGGGGGAGATGGCCAGGGTGGCCACCTGCTGGGAGAGGTCATTCGCCTCCTCGGCCTCCTCGTAGAGGGTCTTGGCATAGCGCACAAGGAAGGGCAGCAGCTGGCAGACCTCCTTGCGCAGGGATGAGGTCTCCTCGGCCAGCCAGGCCCCCAGGATCCGCACCGAAGCAAACACAAAGGGCTCCTTCTGCTTCTCTGGCCCCACCTGTTGCCATGGGACCCCCGTGAGATGGAGCAGGACCAGAGACCCTCCCCGGCCGGGACAGCATGCCAGCCAGCCTAGGAATAACACAACTAGAAGGGAATTCTGGCCGGGGAGCCCCTCAGAGGGAAGCCCAGTGTACCCAGCACCTGGCACACGGTTAAAGACGCACCCAGCAGGGGCCTGGCACAGAGCAGGCCCTCAGGGCATGTCTGCTGGGGGAACTGGACTTCAGACAACATGTCCCCACACTCGCTGGGGCTCAACCCCCCCCCACCTCTAAAGTACCTCAAGGCTCCAACACAACTCACAGGTCCAAAGCTAATTAGACCCTCCCTCTATAGCAGCTCTGACCTGGGAGGAGTTAGCTGAACCTCTCCAGAGGCCAGGAACCAGCAGCCCCGCTCCTTTGCCCGGCTCTGGCACAGGTCTGTACGTGCAGGTGCATGAAACAATGCGAGACGTTGAGCCGAACAGACTGCTTCGATTTGGTGTGCGTGTGTACTGGGGGGGAGGGTAGTGAGTGGGAAGTCACCGTGTTGTGTGTGTGCGTGTGTGTGTATTGTGATGTGAGTGCACATATGGTGTGTGGTATGGTGCTTGTGTGGAGGCTCAGGGGGGAGGGAGAGGGAGGCTCGGCCACACTACTCCCGGGAGTGCTGCAGGATCAGCCCTCAGAGTGGCATCTTGCCCTCTCCCCGTTACTCCAGACATACATTCAGGTCCCTCTTTGCCTTGCCTTCCAGCACCTCCCCCCACGCCCTGCCACACTAGGCTCCCAGTGCGGGGCTGCTGTGCCCTCACCTGCAGCAGGTAGTGGATGACAGCCCCAATGGCCTCCTTCATGATGCTCACGAGCTGCACCTTCTGAGGCTCCTTGAGCAGCGACTGCTCACAGCGGGTGCACTCCTGGATCCCCAACTCCATGAGGGCGTAGCAGGCGGTCACCACATCCTCTTTCACTTCTGTGCCGGTCTCCTCCAGCGCCAGCCGTACCTCCACACATGCCAGATTCACCAACAAGGCCAGGAACTTGCTCCCGGAGTTGCCCACTGGGATCCAGTCGGAGCCGCAGGCGTGCGCCAGGCGGGCAGCCAGCTTTAGGGCAGGGTTGCGCTGCCAGGAGCTCAGCTTGCTGCCCAGGATGCGTGCCAGCCCGGCCTGCAGATCCCGGAGGCACTCAGAGGGCACGGTTGTCGGGGGCAGAAAGAGGGGCAGCAGCTGGCAGAGCTCAAACTTGCTGGCATCCTCGGCTTTCTGGAAATCTTCACTGAGGCCCCGTAACACAGCTAGGAGGTCAGGCTCCGCCTCCTTCCAGCACTGGGTCTCCGCAGCCGCCAGCAGCCCCACCAGAAGTGCCAGGGCCTGGTCAAAGCCATAGCCGTGGCCCAGGTATGCTTGACACAGGGCGGACACGGTGCCCCCAGCAATGAGGTGCCGGGGCCCACGGGGTGTGCCTGCCACAGCTGTCAGGCACTGGTAGGTGTCATCAATCATGGAACGGCGAGCAGCATCATCCGGGTCCCCCCGGGCAGTGAGGAAGGTGCTAAGGATGGGGATCTTGTTCAGGACCTGGGGATGGGCGGCCAGTTCAGGGTCACTGCAGAAGCAGGCCAGCAGGGCCACACCCAGGGCTCGGAGAACATGGTCAGGGCAGCCATCTGGGGCCTCCTTCGTGGTCAGAAGACGATTGGGGAAGGTGAAGCCTACAGCATCGAAGATCCGCCGCCGAGTTTTGGCATCGATGTCACCTGCTTTGACTGCCTTGGTCACCTAAGGGGGGTATGTGCTATCAGCGGGATGAAAGGAAGACTGCCCCCCTGCCCCCTGGGGGCGCTGACAGTTAGCAAGGTTAGGTCATGGAAGGGGACTCATGCGAGGATCCAGAGGTCATTTCATCCAGCTCCTTCCCTCCCCTGGGTTGTGACCTCTGGGATCCCTCATCTGTGATTACCTCCACAAAAGGGAGGTCCAAGCCTCCTCAACTACTCATGCTGCCGTTTCATCGCCTGGCCATTTGGGAAGTTCTTCCTGATATTTCATCTAGATGCCAACAACCTGAGTTGGGCTTCGATCTCACTTTAAAATCTCCCATGGGTTTAGGGTCTCTCTCTAATTGCTCCCCCACAGAGAAGCCTCTGATCCATTCCCGCCACCTTCTCAGGGGAAATGGCTCCTGTGTCTCGCCACTCTGCCTGTCAAAACATTTCCCCTTACATTTCACCTCAACACCTCCTCTGCTGCAGTGTGAGCCCTTGACTCTGGAGCCTTCTTCCTGTTGCCATGGCAAACAAGCAGCGACTGTACTCCCTCCTCCCTTCACCCCCCACACACCAACCCCCCCTTCCCAGCACTGCAGCTCCTGCTCCGCTGGCCCCAGCATGGTTCCTCCAACAGGGCTAAGCCCCAAACCAGCATCCTCACCCTCAACCTACCGACTGTCTCCCGGCCATCCCCTGAGACCCCTTCCCAGTTACTTCTAGCTCTGCTGTTCTCTCCACCCCCAGAGCAATCATCTCCAGCCCTCAAGTACTCTGCACTAGTTACTACCTGCTGCTGTCACCCTATGAGTCAGCTCCCATCTGCTCCGGGACGCCCCAGAGAGCAGACCCAGGCAGCCTCCTCCGAGGCTCCTAGGGACCCAAGTCTTATTCACCCCCATTCTCTCCTTTGGCCCCATACTCAGGGGAGCAAAGAATAGTCCAAAGGTAGGCTTCTGGGGCCTTCTTTGGTGCCTCCAGGAATGCCAGAAATCACTTATATATCCTTGGGGACTTTTTGTCTCCATTCAAAGGGGTCCCAACCACCCAGCCCTTCCCACCTCCCAATTTTCAGTCAGTGCCTTACTAGCAGCAGGGCTGCAAACTGCTCGCTGTCATTCTTGGCCTCACGGAGGGCTCCCAGGTAGCGCTCCAGGGTGGGGTTCCGGCTCTCTGCCTGGTTCAGAGCTGGCTCGCAATCCGAGGCCATGATGCCCGCCTTGCCCAACTGTGAACACAAGAGGGACTGAGCATCCCTCTGCAGAGGAGGGGTGGGGGTGGGAGTGGAGGATGGAGGGAGGGATTAGCACAGAGGGAGGGATCAGGAGGGATGGGTTGCACAAGACTGACCTCCCTTGTGGCAGCCCCTTAAAGGCACTGGACCCTCAAGTCCTTAGGGATGAAGAAGGGACCCTGGTCCAAGGTCACCTCCAGAAAGCGGGAAGGAAGGGCCATGCATCCTGCTGCTCAGCTGGACAGCTCTCCTTACCAATTTCCCAGGAGTGGGAGGGGGCTGGCCCCACTGCTCAGCTGTCCCCTGGCACCAGAGGCCTGGTTTAATCTCCCTCCACCCAGGCATAAACCAGGAGGGAGAGGTGAGGACAGACAGGAAGGAATGGAGACATACATGGGTGAAGTTCGATTATCCGGACTCAGACTGACATGAGGGAAAAGGGCATCCTAGGTTTCCCTTCCCCTCCCTTCTCCAGAACAGGCAGGAGACAAGCTTCAGCAGAAGTGCGGATGCAGGGTGCTGACGAGGGAAGGCTTGGAGGCCCCTCTGGGGACCCCACCCCTCCAGCCAGGGCTCTCAATCGCCCCCGCAGGCTCCTTGCCTCCTCTCCTTTCCCTCCCTCGGGCAGAAGCTGCAGCAGCAGCAGCAGCGGCAGCGGCAGCAGCAGAAGCAGCGGTAGAATTAACCCTTCGCGTTCCCTCTTCTCGCCCTCCCCGCCCCGCTACCAGCCTGTGGATGCCGGCAGGGGCTGGAGAAGCAAGAAGGGGTCCCGGGTAGCTCCCAGGACAACGGAGAATCCAAAAGCCGGATAATCGAAGCAGGGCTGCTGAGATGGGGAGATGAGAAGGGGAAGAGGGTTCCTGGCGGTCACCACCTGTCCCGCCGCAGCCAGGTCACAACACGACATTGATGAAGTCACGACAGGGCGGCGATGAGATCACACTTCACGATGGCGCGGTGATGTCACGAAGAGATCACGGCAAAAATCACGACATGGACAGCCCCCAAAGATGACAGGGCAAATTAAAAAAATATATATATAGGTATATATTGAAAAGGGCTGTGACAAAATGGAGTCTCGACAGGGCACGATGATGTCGCGATATGGCGCGATGGAGTCGCGATAGGGTCCCCGGGGTGTGTCGGCATCGATCAGCGCCGGCTCGGCGAGGCCCCGGCTGGGATGTAGGGAAGGGCCTGAAGGGGGCTGAGCTCACCAGGCTGCGGCCCGGAGCGGCGAAATCTTCTCCGAGCCCGATGCTCCGGGAGCCTGGGGCCGCTGCTCACGCCGCTTTGCCCACTCCGGCTCCAGGCAGCTGCAGCTCCACCCCCACCCCCGCAGCGCTCTCGACCAATCCTCGGCGGCTTCACTCCAGGCTCTGGCCAATGGCACGCCTGGGCGCTAAGCCGTAGCGGGTGCTGCCGTTGCCGCCATCTTGGTTGTGGGTATTGCCCGAGTCCAGGGCCTGGGGCTCGCGGAGGGCAGGCGAAGGAGCAGACTTCCTGTGGAGAGCGGGAGGAGACTACCTGGGGGGTCCAGGTTCCTTCGCTCGTGCGTAGTTCTGTCCCTCAGCACTGCCCCTCCTCCCCCTCAGGCTCGCGGCTGGACTTGAACTTCCGGGGAGGGGGGTGCTCGGGAGGGCTGGTTAGCATGAGGAGTGTGTTTCCGGGTTGAGCCCGGGAGGTGGGAGGAGGCGGCGTTTCCGGCCGCGGTCGCTGTCCTGGGAGGCTGAGGCGAGAGGGAGCTGTCCGGGTGGGGAGCCCGCACTACCTTCTTCCTTTTCCTCCTCCTCCGGGTGAGGGGAGCGAAGGTTGGGGCCCTGACCCCATGGACCGGGAGGAGGCGGAGGCCGCCGAGAGCCGGGGCCCCGCTGTGTGGCCCTGAGCCCCGGTAGGTGGCCGGGGGCGGCTGGCTGCCAGGCCAAGGACCACGAGCTCAGGGGAGGGGCAAGCGGGACGGGCTATTTCTGAGGGTGCGCTGGCCGGGTGTTGGGACCCGGAGGTGGCGCTCCTGGCCCGGCTGGGGCAGCCAGCTGCTTCTGGCTTTTTGCAGGTGCGGAGCTGGAGTCCCAGGCCAAACCCCGCTTCTCTCGGGCTCGGGCCTGGTCACGCAGCATCCTCCATCCCTTGACAGACTGACCGGTCTCGGGGCGCTGCTGTCCTTCCTCCCTCGACTTTGGCAGCCTCGCCCTTAGCCTTAGTCTCTTGTGTTTGGTCTCCTCACCAAGATAGAAAGTTGACGCGGAATAAGGGGGGCGGGGCTGAGCACGGCGGTAAATTACCCTGCGAAACCTGCCTTATTCCGGATTTAGAAAATTATTCCCCACGGAGGGGTTCTGTGGTGTCTGCAGTGAGCACAAAGGTGAAACGAGGAAGTCAAAAGAGAAAACCTCAGGCGATTCTAGGAAAGCTTTTCCTTCTCTCGCCTCCTGGTGCTTGTGCTCAACCGACCATAGATGCAGTTAGTGTAGAGCATTAGCTGACTGTCCTTGTGCTTTCTTCTGTGATTAACAGCCTGGGAGCTGGGAACAAACTGGAAAGACGGCCTCCCAGAACAATCTGTTCATTTTTCCAGCTATTTGGAAAACAATGTCTGCAAATATAAGCAGAGTTATTCATGGCAGTCTGTTCTGTAACTTTCCCAAATATCTTGAGACTTTTTTTTTTAAGAGCTTTATTCTTGATTACTCATACCAGCTGAATAGGCTGTTTCAGACTTGCTCTGTCGTTGTTCAAACATATCTTATCGCTGTGTACATAAATGGAGTTCCACGTATGTAGCTGACAGACTGAACTATGATACATCCCCCATCAACCTGAAGTATTAAGTAAACATTACCCCCTGCTCTGTCTGAACAGCTGCTGCAACAGAGAGTGCTTTTATTTCGGGTGTACTTGTAACGCCCTAAATGCCAAAACTATTGCAAGCTTTTCTAGATTTTCGTTTGTCAAGTATTGTGGGGGTGTGTTTTCTCTCCCTGGGTTTTTACCCTTTGATTCTATAACAAACCGTTTGGATCTTGATGATGTGTTGTTCTTGCCTCTGGTCAGCAAGGCTTTGAGGACTCTAGCAGTGATTTGTGCCCTTAGGCAATTGTAGATTTCAGAGGCATGGCTGGTTGGGAGTTCACATGAAAAGAGCTCTGCCTCTCTCATGCATGGCTTGTAAGACATTGCACTTCTAATCTGCTTGCTAATTCAATGGTGTTTATTACTCCCATTTTCAAAACCTATTCATTTCTTTTATGCTTCTATCGCCCACCTGTCACGCTATTGATGACAGGTGTTGAGTCACTTTGAGTTTAAAATCCTTTTGTGGTAGGCAGAAATGTGTTGGGTAAGATCCGAACACACACACACACACACACACACACTCTCTCTCTCTCTCTCTCCCTGTTCCATCTTGGAAGGCTAGAGAAGTTGCTGGATAGACTTTCTAACTTCGGCTCCATTTCATAATCTCTTGAACATGTCACTGGCCCACACATCTTTCAGCTCCCTGCTCCCTAACATACAACTTCAAAACTACTAGAAATCAGAATGGATGGAAGTGAATGAGAAAGAAGTCCTTCAGATGCTTGAGGCTAGGTGAAGACCTTTTCTTGGGTGGACTGTACGTCAGTTTTGCAGCTGTCTGTGCATGTCTGTGTGTGCATGTGTTTATTTTCTGGTCTTAGTCAATATTGATACCCAGCCTTTGTGATGCCAGTATCCTTGTATGCTGGCTGCAGTTGGGGGTTGGAGTCATTTGCCACATGTGGGTGACAGGTGCACATTTAGGACAGAAGAATTTGAATTGCTTCTTCAGAACTCAACCAATCTTCATGACATTGCCAAGATTTATATAATAATTTATACAGTGTAGGGAAGTTGTATAAGACAGATGAAACAGATGAAAATTATTTTTTCTCTGGAAGGACCTAAATTATTGGCTCCTAGATTCGGGAATAGCCAGAATAATATCTAGCACATAGTAAGGGCTGTGCAAATATCTGTTCAGTGTACCTATGAAATCAAGTCAGGAATTGCAAATGATTCTAGAGATCAGGGAGGTGACATCGAAGTATAACGTGGATAGATTTTTAAGATCATAGTGGTGGGGCAGTAGTAAATGGGAGAGTGCATGCGTTTCCTAAAGACTGTCACATGAAAAATTTTTTTAAAGCACAGCTAGACAAAACTCTCAGGTGCTCAAATCTGGTAGTCCAAACTCTTCATAGATAAGAAGGTGTGTTTGGTCAAAGTCAGAAAGCTCTTAGTGGAAGAACTGGAACTGAAACTCTTTAGG
This sequence comes from Neogale vison, assembly GCF_020171115.1. Taxonomy (NCBI): domain Eukaryota; kingdom Metazoa; phylum Chordata; class Mammalia; order Carnivora; family Mustelidae; genus Neogale; species Neogale vison. The sequence goes on along the minus strand of NC_058092.1, from coordinate 27,210,807 downwards.
CTGGTGTTTTCCATTCTTCCTCACGGGTGATTTACTGTTAGCTTAGAAAATAATAGAATGTAAAATGTTTCAGTTTTACAGTGGATTCATTTCATATCCCTTACTATGTTTTTATCCTGATAATTACAGGCTTTGTCAAGGCTCAGGTTTAAAATTTACAGGCAAGTATGAACAGTGAAAGACAAACTTGAAATTTCTCTTCCCCCTAATCTGTCACATTCTCTAGCACTCTTCATTTCCAGGAATCAATTATTAATTACTTGGCATATAATTTCTTCTCTTTCTGTCTTTATAGTGTATTGGTTCCGCCTGTCTGGAAGGCCATGGAGAAGAGGCTGGGAGTCAAGCCAAGCCCTGCTTCCTGGATTTTATTGGGATTTTGTTGGCAGATATCCGTGAAATGGTTGAGAAGCCTATACCTGTTTTATACTTGCTTCTGCTTCAGTGCTCTGTGGTTGTCAACAGGTACCATTTTCTTTATATAGATTTAAGATAAAAGGGCACTTTGTGTGAGTCTTTTCAGTTCATATTAAAGACAAGTAGGAGGCAGAAAAGTAATCTGCTAATTGACAGAAATGGTCATCCTTTGTGTTTTAAGATTTTATTTATTTATGTGTCAGAGAGAGAGAGAGAGCACAAGCAGGGGAAGCAGAAGGCAGAGGAAGAAGAAGGCTCCCTACTGAGCAAGGATCCCAAAGGGGGACTTGATGTGGGGCTCAATCCCAGGACCCTGGGATCAGGACCTGAGCCAAAGGCAGATGCTTAACCAACTGAGCCACCCAGGAGTATGAATGGTCATCGTTTTGGTGGACACTTAGTTTGTTGGGTTTATTTGTTTTGGAAACACAATTTCTTTTTTGTAAAGGGGGATTGGTGTGATCGTTTTAAGATTTGGAGAAGATGTAAATGAAGAGAAAAATATTTGAAAGTTGGAAAGACCTGAGTTCTGGAGCTGGATGTTTCTACTTACTATGAAAACTTGAGCAAGTTACCTATTATCTGTAAAGAAGGATAAGATTTACCTTATAGTTCGATATGAGAGACACTGTAATTAAAGTGTGTTGTACAGCCCTGTGAAAATAGGTGCTCAATAAATGATTCTTTGCTTCCTTTCCTTTCCTAAAGTAATCTTCACTTGTAAGAAGAATGCTTTCTTCCTAGAGATTATTTCGCCAAGCTAGAACCTATTGCCAGGAAAGAGTGTGAAGAAGTCCTCTTTCTTTCTGTCATTTTTTTCCTTTCAATTCTTCTTTTGACATTGTTCTTTGCAGAGTATGGAATGTGAGAGAAGAGCAGTTTCAGAAAGACTTCACAGTATGCTGCCATTCTGGGCAGTGACAAAGCTTTGTGTTGTAGAGTCCACTGTCTGGGATGGCTAATCAGCCTTTTGGCTCCTGTAATTCCAAAGATTTCTGTTGCTTTTCCAAAGGAATTGGTGGTCGTGATCTAGAGAATCAAGTAATTATTGTATCATCAAGTAATTTCTGTAACATCAGCTTTGGGGTTTTTGTTGTCTTGCAGTGGTGGTTGATGATTGCATAATTATAGCAGTGGAAATTGCAGTTGACAGAAAGCTGACCTAAATGTTTTTTTACCCAGATGATGCTTTGCTGGGACAGCTAACTATTTCAGGCCAACATTTTATGTAAGATCATTTGAGTTAAATAAGTAACTGATTTAGCACTATCAGAGTAGGAAAATTGCATTTTTTGAAGAGTACCTACCAAATACCAGGCCCTTGGTTATTAACATTACATAGCTTATCTCACTTAATCCTCACGATAATCCTAAAACAGGTAGTTTTAGTCTCATTTTATACATAAAGAAATTGAGGCCCAGAGAGGCAAAATGACTTGACCAGGATCACAGGGCAAGAACACTATAGAGCCAGGAATCTAAATCCAGGTCTGTTCACTCAGTAGCCTGTGCTCTTTTTCTTCGGCTACTATGCCTTCCAACCACAGGTAATCTTTTGGAGGACCAAAGATAGTTTTTTACACTGAACCACGATGAGCAGCTTGTTATTTGAGGAATTCCACCTAGAGGGGAGGGAGAAGCATTTCTGAGTGTTTCTGTATTTGTAGTCAATAGCACTTGGTTAAACAGAATACCGTGGGCTTACTGGGCTAGGTTTTAGTATCCTCTCTGCTTGGTGCTTAAAAACAGCAACGGTGAGCAGACTGCGTATAGAAGTGCAAAAGTGGTATTATTAGGAGTGGTTCTGGTGGGGATTAGATTGTACCGCTTTCATTTTAGGAATGTTTGGAGCTTCTGCCATGGGAGAACCAAGAAACCATATATGTGTTCAAACTGAGGGAACATGCAGGTAACACAAGACAGACAGATTTGTTATGTATTTTAATTTATCAGGACTTTTTCACATCAGTTTCTTTTTTTTTTTTAAGATTTTATTTATTTATTTGACAGAGAGAGATTACAAGTAGGCAGAGAGGCAGGCAGAGAGAGAGGAGGAAGCAGGCTCCCTGCTGAGCAGAGAGCCTGATGCGGGACTCGATCCCAGGACCCTGAGATCATGACCTGAGCCAAAGGCAGCGGCTTAACCCACTGAGCCACCCAGGCGCCCTTCACATCAGTTTCTTAACAAACATAGTATCTTAATAGAAAAAATGAATAAATGACATACAAAGAAAAAAGATACATACAGGTAGTATCATAAATAAGAAATTAAAATGATATATAAGCATTTATAAATGTACATTCTCATTACTAACCAAAGAGCTGCAGATTAATTTTTTTTTTTAATTGAGTAATCACAGTGCCCAGTGTGCAGGTCAAACTCACAATCCCAAGATCAGGAGTCCTTTGTTCCACCAACTGAGCCAGCCAGGTGCCCCAGTGAACCACAGATTAAAATGAGAGAGCTTTTTTTAGCTTATCATATTGATGAGGATCAAAGTAAATATATTTAATGCTGCCTAGTGGTGATGTGGTTACCCTCATACTGTGCTGGGAAGTTTGAACAGAGAACTTTTGACATAAATATCGAGATTCTTAAAAAGTTAGTATCTTTTGACCTGGTAATTGCCCTTTTAGGAGTTTATCTCAAGGATATATCTTAGATGGTTGTAAATGAGAACAGTCATTTATTCTACACTGAAAACATTGCCACAACCTGTCAGGAGCGTGGCACGCCACATGTGAAATATTATCGAACTTCAAAATTCACAGTTTAGAAGAGTAAGTACCTGGGAGATGCTCTTTTGTTTTTGTTTTTGTTTTTTTTGAAAGATTTTATTTATTTATTTGACAGAGACCACAAGACCACAAGTGGCAGAGAGGTAGGCAGAGAGATAGAGGAGGAAGCAGGCTTCCTGCTGAGCAGAGAGCCCGATGCGGGGCTCGATCCCAGGACATTGAGATCATGACCTGAGCTGAAGGCAGAGGCTTTAACCCACTGAGCAACCCAGGCGCCCTATGCTCTTAATGTTCAGTGATAAAAGCAGGATATACAACTGCACATTCATGATGGTGCCCATTTTTGAAAAGAGAAAATATACTTTTATATAACAGAAAGTCTGAAACAGGAATTAAATAAATTAGTTTGTATATTTTTTGAGTGGTAGAATTACCATTATTATCTCTATACAGTTTCTGTATTTTCCAGATCTTTTTTCTGTGTACATGTATAACTTTTTTTTAATAAGGGGCAGGGGAAGCCTACCTGAAACCTGAAAAAGCAACAACAGATTAATAGCAGCAAAAACCTGACGTTGACAGCCTGAGTCGGTATTATCTCCTTGTGAGTTTGTTCAGTTTTTAACTGAGCTCTTGAGTTTTCTCTAATAAAATACGTTCTTTATTGTTTGCTGTTATCATTTAGCTTATGGATTATATGAATTATTCCTGAAAAACTAACCATAATAAGGCAGCTTTCTTGTTATTTCTGTTTACCTCTTGGCAGTTTATGCCATCGCTAGCAGAACCCCAGCCACCCACTGACTTACGTATAGTGGGCTGCTTCTTCTTCTTCTTTTTTTTTTTAATCTTTTTATTTATTTATTTGACTTTTTAAAAAATCTTTTATTTATTTATTTGACAGAGAGAGTGAGAGAGATCACAAGTAGGTGGAGAGGGGGAAGCAGGCTCCCTGATGAGTAGAGAGCCCGATGCAGGGCTCAATCCCAGGACCCTGAGATCATGACCTGAGCTGTAGGCAGAGGCTTAACCCACTAAGCCACCCAGGCGCCCCATAGTGGGCTTCTTTTTAATTTCAACTTCTGGGTTCGGTACTGAAACCCACTGCTAAAAAGCAGTGATTATAATTTGTCTGACAAAAGTTGCTCTGTGTTTTCCTTAGGGACCTTTGAATCAGTGTTTTTCTATTTAATGTTATTGTTAAATGGCTTAAAAGTAGCATTTTGGACTTGGGGATTATCTGCAGGTGAAAGTGAGGTGACACCAAGAATTTGGGAATTCCTGCAATAGATACCAGCTTTTTAAGGGCAGACGTTTTGCCTGTTTTACCTATACTGGGTATTCCCAGTAGGTACCAAGCTTGGCAGATAGTAGGTGTACCATAAAAATGTTTGTCGACTGAATAAATTATTAAGTTAGAAATAAGGGAATTGTCCTTTGAGAATTAAACTTTAACATAATCTATCATTTGAGAGGTAAAGCTTAAAATTAACACACTCAGAACAGAGGTACATGAAGGTACCTTAAGGAGATACAGTGCCTTTGAGAGAAACAAGATCTGATTTAAGTATTCACAAATATGTTAACATAGCTAAAGAAAGAATATGTACATCTCCAGAGTTCTGTCTGCATGTGTGTGGGAGGTGAGAGGGCCTGAACCAGCATTGGAAACCTAAGCCATGGAGAGTTACAGAGGCTCCTATAAGCTGAAAGCTAACAACTGGCTCTGAACACCCTCACTGCCATTCCCCTGCTGCTGGGAGGTAGAATACACAGTTAGTTAATAAGTAAGTTCTGAGAAGTATTCAGTTCAGAACGAGTTTTTTGAGAACTCACTAGTAGTCTGGTCCTAGGGTAGGCATGCTGGTAATAAAGATCAGAACAACACAGTACAGCACTTCCTGTCCTGGAAGAACTCCCAGTTCCCTGAGGGAGATGAACGTTAAAGACCTGTGCCGTGGTAGGTGAAAAGGCAGAGGGATGCAGTGCTGTTCTCTGTGCCCTTCCAGAGGATGCACTGTACTTCGTAATTATTTTTCCCTCATCCCTTGTCAGCTTGTTCCTTCAATGTTTTATTCTTCAGGGTTCTGTTTCTTTCTACTCTTTCTTGTCTCACTCTTGTGTGTTTCCCTCAGGCAACCTCATTTTTTCCGCATAACTGTAACCCCTGTGCTCTCGACTCCCAAATTCATAGCTATTCGTTTACTCCTTTCCAGAGCACACAGCCACCTGTATGTCATATTTTTCCAACTGGATGTCTCACGGTTACCTCTGTCTTAATGTATCAAGACCAAACCTGTGGTCCTTTACCCCTCTTTCTGCTGTATTCCCTACAGCAGTGAAGAGACCACCTCCACTTGCGTTCCGATGTAGAAATCCCTGAGTCATTGCACACTCCTTTCTCTCCTCCATGTTAGAATCACTGTTCCTAGAGTCCCATCTCATGCCTCCATGCAGAGCGTTCTGTTGCTCGGCATATGCCATTACTGTTTTCACTGATGGATTCTGATTCAGGTAAGCATAAGCTCTTTTCTGACATGTTCCCTGAGGTCCTTGGTTTGAACTTACTCTTTAATGTTCTCATAGAGTCTGTACATCTTTCTTACACTATGCTATACTGTGGGGTTTTAGGCTGTGTTGAGGAGAGGGCCAGAGGAGGTCTTGCTCTAAAGTGTAGTCCTTAGTCCTAAGGTGAGGCCTTTCTGGTGTCTGCTAGTCTGAGGTGTGATTTTTCACTCTGACAGAGTCAAATTCCAGATGCTCTTATTCCTGCCCCCAGCACTGCTTGACCTCTGGTGATTCTGTTTCCCTCTCAGCGCTGTAACGTCTACTAACTAATAAATCTCAGGTCTTGCCCGGTGCCTTTACATTCCAGCCCTCAGGCTGGCAGGAGAGCTTCCCAGAGGACTTCTGGGGCTCCCTCTTCTCACAGCTCCTTCCTCTCCAGTGTCTCACCTCTCCAGTTCTGGCCAAATTTAGAACTCGGCTTCCAGGCTCAGTGAGGCCCCTGTGTTCTCTTTGGGTTCCAGCTTTCAGTGCCATGGTTGGGAAGTTGTCCCTTAACAGAGAACTGGACAGTTGTAGGCCTCAGGTCAAGTTTCCCCTCTCTCGGGGATTGCAGCCTTGCACTGCCTGTCATCTCCTGACGAAAAGCACTTGTATATTCTGTCTAGTTCTGTAATTATTTATGGTAGGTATTGGGTCTGATGCCAGGTATGCCAAGGAGTAACCTCTGTTCTAAGTCAGTAGCTTAAGTAATCCTAGCAGATGTGGCTGGAAGCAGATGGCTACTATGATTGATCACTTACGTGTCTCCTTCATTAAACTGTCTTAATCATAGTTACATAGTTAGCATTTTGCACATAGTAGGTGGCAGTAAGGTTTGTTGGGTTAACCTAAAGATAATGCTGGAAATAGCACCGTGTTGGAATATACACGTTGAGGAGAATTGTTCTTTCCTACTCTGTTTTTGTATCGTGGCTCATTAAATGGGCACTTCACTTCCCAGGAGGGAACAGAAGCTGGAAGATCATTTTTGCTCTTTTTTCTACCTTTTCTCTGGTTCTCTCCCTGAAGAGAAGAGTGCTTTTTTCTGATTGGTGAGGTTGGAAAAGAATTCTGTTGTATGGAATGGCCAGTCTTCAGGATTGGCATGTGTTCTCTCCCTGCCATGCTCTAACTGGTCTGCCCATGCCCGAACAGCCTGCATGTGTCCATTTGGCTAAGCTTAATTAAGTACTGGAAAGCCCATTTGTGACTGTACATCTAAGCTATGTTCTCCAGTCACCTTACCACTTATAGAGATTATATATATATATTTTTTTTAAATCTTAGGGAACACACATGTGAGCAAGAGTGTATGTGGCGGTAGGGGGTAGAGGGGGAAGAGAATCTTAAGCACAGCCTGTGCTGAGGGTAGAACCCAATGCTGGGCTTGATCTCACAACCCTGTGATCATGACCCGAGTTGAAACGAGTCAGATGCTTAACCGACTGTGCCACCCTGGCACCCCTGTAAAGATATTTTGATCTCCATTTATCTCAGCCATGTTTTTTAAAAAAATTTTTTATTTTCTGAGTAATTTCTACACCCAACGTGGGGCTTGAACTCACAATCCCGAGATCAAGAGTTGCATGCTATACTGACTGAGGCAGCCAGGCACCCCTGCTATATTTTATTTTTAATTTAGTCCCAAACTCAGGGTAGGATGGGACAAAGACAGCTCCTAGCTTAGCAAAAAGTCTTTTCTCCACTAGTTGCTGTTCTCTTTCTGTTCTCCTAACTGCCACCATTTGCCCCTCTCAGACAGAAAACACCTGAACTCACTTTCCTCCTTTGCCTCTACTCTTTGGTTGTACTTTGACAGCTATAATACCAAACAGACCAAGTGGTATCTTTTTCTTTTAAGAGAATAATATATTTTGACCACACATTGGTCTGATATTTAGGAGAATAGCATTTTCAGGAGACTTTTTAGGGGGCATTATATCTCTGCTCTTATTGCTGGGTACCTGATTTAAGGTGGATGACTAATGGAGTAGATCTCATAACGATGAGCCTTCAGCAGGAACTTTCTCCTGCCAAACTGTTCTTTATTCTTAACTATATTGCAGTACAGGAAGGTGATAAATTATTAATCCTAAATCTGTCTCCTCAGATTGTAGGATAATGGCTTGAGTACATGGCAGCTGGGGAAAGGTAGAGTTTTTTGGTTGTTAATACAAACCGTGCAGGATTTTGATTCTAAAATTCAGCTAGCATTAAGCAAGTCTTTGGGATCTTGTTATATCACAATTCAATTGACCTAAGACCAGTGAAAATCCTCTAAAATTAACCTTTCTCCCAATGAAATGAAGAAGTAATTGTGTCTTGCTTAGACACTCTTCAGTAAAAGATAATCATCTTAAGTCTTGCTCTGTATCTTGGAGTATAATTTTGGTGAGTACTTTTTGCCCTTCAGAAACATAATGCAAACACAAATGTATTTCCTAACTTGTGTGAAGTGAAGAGGGATAAGAAAATGGCATAATTGGGCAGTAAATCCAATGTGATTTAAAAACTGTCTGAAGTGGACTTGCCTTAGGAATTCCTCAAGGGAGGGAATAGCAAAAGTGGAGGAATTTATAAAAACAAAATAACAATTGCAGGGCCAAAGCAAGCCTTTTGGCTTATTTTGGAAATTGCATAAAAATCTTACTAATTGGAACGGCTTCCAATTCACGGTATCGTGTGAAATTGGTAGGAATGTGATTGAGAACTGTGTGTATGGTTTGTGTTTAGACATCTCAGATGAGTAGTGTTGAAAAGTTTGGGTCAAAATGCTTAGCTCTTGGTTTGAGGGCCTGCCTTTTTAGCTTTCTTTCTGATCCTTCATCCAAGAGCTTTGTTAAGAAAAGTCAGCCTATGTGGTTAAGATCCTTGAGCCACTTTTGATTTCAGACAGTCATGGATAAATTTTAGAAAGAAGTTGCAAGAATGGGGCTTGACTACCTACCTAGTCATCAGCCGAGTCCTGGTTCTCTTATATATGGGGTGGTGTTACTGAAACCCACCTTTCATCAGGTTTCTCATCTACAAAATGAGAATGACAGTACCTCTCAGAGGATTGTTGTGAGGATTAATGTTCACACAAATATTTTACCTACACCCAGGTGCATAAATAACAATTCAGCAGATGTTAACAGTAGTCATTATAAAATGATAATGTAAAATCCTGTTTGGTTTACCTCTTGTCTAACCCCAAGATGACTCAGTGGGCAGCAAGTTTGAGTTCTCTGCTAGCTTCTTGAACCTCCACCCAGTGGATCTCCGTTCCTACATTTTTAGAAGTAGAATGCAGGTAGGCAACTGGCCTTTCTGCACTGTTAGGAAAAGGAAACCATCATTCATATCCCTTTATAGACCTGTGGTTGGTTGACAGGATGAATTCTGTTGTCTGTTTTCCATATTTAAAACACGCCACTGAGGAACATGACATTTATTTCCTCCTTTAGCCAGGGATACTTTTTCTCTGGAACAGAACTCTGTTCTGCTCTCATGACACTACCTGGCCCTCAGCCCCGATTCACTGTCCCCCAAAATGATGATGTGCCTGTGGTAAGGCCTTGTGCTAGGCCTGGTTATTGCTTTGACTGAGGCTGATCCAATAGCACTTTTGGATTTTGTGTCAGAAGTAGCTTGCCAGAGTTAGTCCCTTCCTTTGAAACCCATTTATTGCGTACCTATAATCCTAGACATTAGAAATGCAGTGGTGAGTAAGGCGGACATGGTCTCTGTGCTCCTAGAGCTTGCAGTGTGTTGATTCCTTTGCCATTCCTAGGGGACAGAAAAATCTCTTTGGAAGGGATGATGTTATTATTGGTATCAAGAGTCCCTTGGAAGAGGCTGATGTCTCCCTGGGTCCCAGGGTAATTCAGTGACAGAGGAGACCCAGTCTTCTTTGCAAAATCCTAGAAATGTAGGAGACTAGGCAATTTGGTGTCTGGCTTCAACAGAGTAACCTTCTGCTAAGAATTGTGTAGGTGAAGCCCCTGTCTACAATACAGTATATTTCCAGCTTTCCTTTCAATCTAGCTACTCTCTCCACCAGTGTCCCCTGATAAGCGGTGAGGGTGGTTATCTCGAGATTTGGGGAACGGTGACAGCTGCAGCCTTTGTCCCTAACTTGGAAGTGTTTGTCCTCTGGTGACTTCATAATAAATATTAGATATACCCAGCCAGGCAGCTCTTGAAACTCTTTTCTGTGTCAGTGTGCTCCTGTCTTTTTGGCATCAGGGTGGTTACTCAGGCCGTCTGGTGAATGGTTCCCATGCCTAGCATCAGGCAAGCACCGAATCCTACAAATTCTGAACTTCTCTGGTTAATCACAAAAAAAACCTGTAAAATACCCCAAGATAAGCAAGAGTTAAGAATGTCCGTGAATGGTGCGTTAACCCTCACAGACCCTGTTCTAGGAGAAACAAAAGCATAGAGGAATGCTGGCCAAGCCCTGTTCGAAACCCCACTGACTGCAGACAGCTGCTGCCGTGGTGAGTGCCCAGTGTCACTCATCCTGTTCCCCTTCTCAAACCCTCCCAGTGAATGACAGGATTTTTAGGAATGCTGTCTTTCTTCCAACTGGCTTAACATTATGCTTTGATTCTAATCCAGCAGCACATTTGCGTTTGAAATAAACGTGTGCTCACGGATGCTCTCACTTTTAGGTAATAAAGGGAATGACTGGTATAATCAGACCTGGGAGATGGTGTGTTTATGTTGATCTGGTTTTCCTTCTCTCCTCTAATTTCAGGCTCAGGCTTTAATTTTTGAAAGGACTGGCTTTTAAAAGAAATGGCTCTTCTGTTTGCGTCTCTCTCTGTGTGTATATGTGTGTGTGTGTGTGTGTGTGAGAGAGAGAGAGATACAGCTACATGTTTATTGTCTTTAACTGGGGGCAACCTGCATCAGCTGGAGGCTTACGGAAGTGAGCCAGTAAAATGAGTGAGTCTTCATCAGAATAAATAGAGAAGCTGAAGAGCCTGATTCCATTTCAGAAAGTTGAGTAATCTGCGTCCTGCTGGGTCAGTCTGTGGCTTTTCTTTTCGCAGGAAGCAGAATAGCCCCAAGTGCAGAAGCAGTGCCTCGCTCTCTCTACCTGTGCGTTCTATTCCCTCAGTCTCTAACTGCTTCTTTTCAAAACCGCTCTCAGCTGCGCTCTCCAGAGTATGCCTATCAGTCGCACCCTGACATTTCTCACAATGCACTTTTCAACTAACAGGATTTTCCCGTTACCTCGTCTGTGAAAGGTTAAAGGGAGGGCTTGGCTTCTAAGCTCAGGTAAGCAGACCTTGAGCAGGGTCATTTGCCAGGGATGGTCGAGCAGAAGCAAAAGTTGTCTGGCCTTTCCACAGAGACTTTCACTGACAAGCACACCCTCCTTTCCTTTCCACGCTGTTTTGATGGAGCTGTTTCGCCTCCACTTTTTCATATTTCATGTGGGGGTTGCTGCCTTGGCAGCATGGCTGCCTCTGTCAGTGGGGAGGAAGAGGTGAAGAGTGAAGGCCCTGTGTATGGTGTGTTTCCAAGGGTTTTTCTATGTGTCTGTGGGGGGGTGGTGGAGAGAGAGAGAGAATGTGTGTGTGTGTGTCTGCTAGTCACGCACATTTGGATATCCTTACTGTCCTGCCCAGAACTAATGTCACTTTTGAAGCAGCAGAGTAATATTGCTGGTTTACAGATGATGTTAAGGAAAGGCCAGTGTCTCTGTGGCTCCAGGGAGTCCATACTGTGTCATTTGGTAGTGAGAAGTGTTGACCATCTTGCCCCAATTTTTATTTCTGTCAGTAGAATGGGTATTATAATGAATTTGAAAATAGAGGTTTAAGAGAAGGATATGTGTAAGTACATGTCTTCAATATGAAGTCTGTTAGGAGCCCCATGACTGCAGTAAATAAACCAAACCGTACAAATTATCTGAATGTTGGTGCTGCATTATGTTGATGCTTTAACTAGATTACACTCTCCTAATATTTATGATCCCTAGTTCTTTGTATGTGTTGTCTTATATTCAGTGCCTTAAAATATGCTTATTGCATTTTTAATACCTTCTCTAGATTGCTTAATTCAAATCTCCTAATGATAGTTTATATCTAGGTGTTATGTACATACTGTAGATACATACAATTCAGGTCAAAAGACACTGTCCCAAGCTAAATAAAACCTAGTTCCTGGCATCAGAGAGTTCACACTATGGAGGCAGAGATAGATATAGAAACATATAGAAGCATGATAAATTCTAAGATGTGCCATGGGAGCACAAAGAATCGGGCAGGGAAGAGCTGAACCCTGTTCTATAACAGGCTGCTGAGACAAGTGATATTCTAATCCCTTTGAACTTCCTTCTCCCAGAGTCATTTGAAGTGGTTTTTAACCCGCAGAGCTCTTTTCTGTTCTTTATCTCAGAGGGAGAGGGAGAGACGGAGTATGTACAGCTCTGTAAAGTCTAGAGAATAAGAGCCCTGAGAAAATTATTTCTGTACAGATACAGATTGGCTTGGATTTAATTTAAATAAACTGGCTCTCAAAAATTCTAAGAATACTAACTACTCACACAGTTTTGCTTTCATTTACACACAGATGAGAAAGCATCTGTAGCTCTGCATTTTATTTGCTATAAGCAAAAAGTGGTTTAAGATATTTAAGTATTTGAAGCTTGGTTGTATTGAGTCCTCACATGTCCCAGTTCAGCCCACTGCAGGGTGTTTTTTTTTTTTTTTTTATGACACTTACATAATTCTCCAAAAAGAGAGATTTTTAATGGATAAATTGACATAAACTTTTCCTCTATTGGCCCTATCTGCTGAAATAGCACTTCATAGTTTGTTCCATTATTTTCTTATTTCCTCTCAAGCTTACTGTTATTTTATTTAATTTACATATCTCTGCCACAGTCCTCTAAATGACCTTCTCTTTAGAAAACCAAATCAGCCAGCAAAAAAATTTTAAAAACCTTCCCCCAAAACAAAGCAGTGCTCTGATTCAAGGTTCACTGTGTGGGTTTCCAGAGAAGGTTGGTATGATTGTGATGAATGCAAATAATTTATCAGCCCTGCAGTCAGAGACGGCAGTCAACTGCAGGTTTTTAACAATAACATCTGCAAGTGGTCCATAGAGGGAATTGCTAGGTTCATCACATCATACCTGGGGGCTTTCTCTATAGAAAAACAGTTTCTTTTTAGAACCACTTTTATGTACAGGCTAGGGTTTATCTGTTATCATTTGATACCTGTGCTTTTTGAGGTACAAAGCCAGTGTTACTTAGAGAGGTGTGGGTTCCTTCATGCTGTGGCTTGGAGGCGTGCTCTTCTTGCTGACAGCATTCTTCAGTCTTTTAGTCATAAGGTGGTGGGAGAAAAAGCGAAGCAGGAGAGTTTGAGTATATTATATGCAGCCATATACCCCCCTAGTTACAGGTTTTCTGTTTTTTTTTTTTTTTTTGATCATTTGCCTCCCATCTGCCTTAAAATATTACAAAGTTTAATCATTTAATAGTTTAATCATTTGGCTCCAATCTGCCTTTAAATATTATAAGTTTAATCATTTAATGGTTTAATCATCTGGCTCCAATCTGCCTTTAAATTTTGTAAGGGCCTTGATGACTGGATCATTTTTGGTGACTTTATGGCAGGAGAGCAACTTTCAGCTATACCAGTGTTTTGATTAATACTCTAACTTGCTGCTTGGTTGTGAAAATGGCTTTAGTCTAAACCTTACAGATAGGTCTTTGAAACTTAATAGCAACTGTATCCAGTTAATGCAAACTTTTGATTTTTTTAAGAGTATCAGGTGGACACTAGAGGCATTAGAATTGTGATAGACTGGTTTCCATCTTTTCCGCCTAGGTGAGCGAAATTTTGAGTTTTTTCTTTTCCTTCTCGTCACTGCTCAGAAGAAGGAAAATTGAATGGATCTAGATGTCATCTGTGATGAATGGCCATTTGTCTAGGTGAACTGGAAATCATTCTCCACTGTCACTTTGTTCAGAAAGTTCTGTGGTGAAAGCCTGTTTTTCCTTTGAGTGAGGTGGAATGACCTGGACTAGCTAGGGGAACGGAAATTTGGTTTGTCCTTTCATGAGTAAAGATTGCTTTGTGATTTGAAAGGATTTTTCAGTTTAGGCAGGAAAGGCTCTTTTCTAGGTGGTTATGTTCGATTCAATAATCTCTTCTTAATCCATTTGCCTTTTCTTCTGTGTCTCTTTTGCACATCTCATACCTCCCATTCAGTGCTCTCTTCAGTCTAATTCAGAAAGCGGTTTTCTCATTTCTCAGTGAACTGGGAACTTTGCTTTTCTTTCCTGTCTCTGTTGCATTTTAGCCAAAGGAAATTAATTAGTATTAAGGAGCTGATTCAAATGACAACAACTCAGGTAAATCTGTAGTGGAGCTGACATCTTGTGCTAGATTTTGTCAGTTTAAAAAATTGCATAAATTTATTTAAATTTTGGGTAAGTGTTTAAACAATTCTTTGAATGCCTTCTATAAGCCAAGTATTTTACTGTGCCTACTAATACAGAAATATGAGAAGCAACCTAGCACTTAAACAGGGAAGAGTATATGAGGTAGCCAAATATGATCCAGTGAAAGAAAATTCTGTGATAGAAGATATGCAGGGAGGTACCCTGGGGTAACAGTTTCCTCAAGGAAGGCTTTCTGGAAAAAGTGATGCCTGTGCTAAAATGAAGTGTAGTAACAACAAAAGTAATGGCAGCTAATATATACTTAGCTTTAACTACATGTCAGGCATTGTGTTAAGTACTTTGCATAGCTTACCTTTTTTTATGTCTATAACAACCCTGTGAGTTTAGGTACTGTTATCATTCCTATTTCTACTCGTGAAGAAACCAAGAAAAATGAGCTAAGATGACACGGCTAGTTAAGTTGGCTGCATAGATTCAGACCCAGTCAGTCCTATTTCAGGGGCCACAACTTCAACCTGTGTGGTAGGGAAGATGGGTGAGATAGAATAAGGGTATTGATCCTGATATGGGATTTTCTTTTGGAAACAATTTCTTTTTTGTTTTTGTTTGTTGGGTTTTTGTTTTTGTTTTTATTTTTGTTTTTAACTCAGATTTCCAGAAGGTTCTGTATGATCCTCACCTTGGATACTGGGTGTATTTTTTTTTTTTTTTCATTAAACCAAGATTAAATGAGGGTGGTTTTCATAGTTCCTTTAACCTGTTAAGTATCAGTATTCTGCCTTAGGTAGGTAGATTAAAAGAACATTTCCTCCTCTTTTACCGATAAATATTGGCATCTTCTACAGAGATGTTATGGTTTTTCTCTTCAGCAATTTGCCATAATCCAGCACCTTAAGGCTTCTTTAGTGACAGTGTTTACAGAGAGGATTTTCTCTTTGGAGTGCTTTTTTTTTTTTTTTTAAGATTTTATTTATTTTATTTGTCAGAGAGAACACAAGCAGAGAGAGTGGGAGGCAGAAGGAGAAGGAGGCTCCCCACTGAGCAAGGATCCCAGTGTGGGACCCAATCCTAGGACTCTGGGATCATGACCTGAGCCAAAGGCAGACACATAATGGACTGAGCCACCCAGGCGCCCCACTTCAGAATACTCTTAATCAGAGAAGTGCTCCGGGGCTCAGGTTTTGTGATCACATGGCTGGAAGCTTGTTTTCCATCTAGCAGACCATCAAGAGTTAACATGGATAGTGGCTTTGAGGTATCTTTTGGGCAGCTGGTTCCATGGGGAGTTTGTCTTTCATCAGAATGGTCTTTGGGAAAAATGGAAATGTTACATACAGTCAAGGGAAAGGAGTCAGAACATGGACACAAAGCCTATTGATTCTTATTTAGCAGTTAGTTTAGTTTCAGCAAATCACCTACACCACAACATTTAACAAACTGTGCTCTTAACAAAGCTAGGCACACAGCAAAGGCAATGAATGAATGGTAATTATTTTCTTTTCAAAGGGCTGCTTTGTGAGGCTGCTGCCACCTTTCAGTCTAACCTGTGCGCAGTTGAGGAAAAAGTGTTGGCCCTTTTGAAGGGAGAAAGGGCACCAGTTATTACCAAACTTCATAATACCTGACTGTGCCCTTCAGAGGATTTAGTTACCTCCCCTGCTTTGCTTTCTGAATGTGCTAACCCCCGTGGGAGAGAACTGGTGTGGGGAGTCACTGGAACCATTTTTGTATTTGTTTGTTAGTGGGTGTACAGGTAACAGACATGCTGACAGTCAAAAGGAAAGTGGAGGGTGCCCCCTGAGGTGGTTTGTATTTGAACAGTTCCTGTAAGTTGTTTCAGGATTGATAATATGCCTGCTTGTCTCATTTTCATATGGCAGCCATCTTGGCTGAGACCCATTGCCTCTGAGAGAATGTATACTTTTGGTTATAGCTGCAGGAAGACGGTGTCGAGCTAGAGTTCAGTCACTGACTTCACCAGATTTAAGGTTGCTGCTTCACTGCTTGATAATAGTTCCTTACAAGTATCATCATCAAAGGAAAGTTTTGAATGGATTCTTTTTTTTTTTAAATTTTTATTTATTTATTCAACATAGATCACAAGTAGACAGAGAGGAAGCGGCAGAGAGGGGCAGGAGGGAAGCAGGCTCCCTGCTGAGCAGAAAGCCCAATGCGGGGCTCTATCCCAGGACCCTGAAATCATGACCTGAGCTGAAAGCAGAGGCCCAACCCACTGAGCCACCCAGGCGCCCCTTGAATGGATTCTTAACCGTATTATAAAATAGTGAGATTTCTAGAAAGGAATTTTAGTTTCAGTGGATGTTAAAAGTAAGTGCAGGGGCACCCGGGTGGCTCAGTGAGTTAAAGCCTCTGCCTTCAGCTCAGGTCATGATCCCAGGGTCCTGGGATCGAGCCCCACATCGGGCTCTCTGCTCAGCGGAGAGCCTGCTTCCTCCTCTCTCTCTGCCTGCTTCTCTGCCTACTTGTGATCTCTGTCTGTCAAATAAATAAATAAAATCTTTAAAAAAAAAAAAAGTAAGTGCAAATTTTGCATTTATAATTATTGTCTACAGAAACTTGGCTCCCCTTTCACCCCAGCAGAAGAATGTACCAGCTGGTTTTGTTTGTTTGTTCGTTTTGTTTTTTGAAGTCATACTGGCAGGGCATTCCCTCTACTCTTATTCCTACCATGTCAGCCCTTCCACTGGGATATGATTTGACGAATTTGGCTTAAGTATGAATTCCCAATGACCTTAACACTATGGTTCCTATGGTTTTGGGCATTCTGTCTCTGCTTCCTTCTTGGTTGGCAGCCAGAGCAGTTTCCAAATTACCTGGAAAATCAGGCTTGTTACCTGAGATTTACAGATGCCAGAGGCAACAGCACTGCCTCTCAATGTTTCAGGAGTTGTTCACGGCTTCCTAAAGCATTTGATGAATTTCCTCTGGCAATAATTTATATATTCTGTAGACTTTTCCACTCTGCTACTTGGAATTATGAAACCAGGTCTAGATTTTGTGCTAGATTTATTAGAATTCTGTATTTTTGAGGGATGCCTGGGTGGCTCAGTTGGTTGGACGACTGCCTTCGGCTCAGGTCATGATCCCGGAGTCCCGGGATCAAGTCCCGCATCGGGCTCCCAGCTCCACGGGGAGTCTGCTTCTCTCTCTGACCTTCTCCTCCCTCATGTTCTCTCTCACTGTCTCTCTCTCAAATAAATAAAATCTTTAAAAAAAAAAAAGAATTCTGTATTTTGAGAGGTAGTAATGATAAGTAAGCATTGCTAGCTCCAGAGTTCCCAGTTTTGGGGATCCTCCAGGTAGTACGTATGGGAGCTCTGTATTCTCTGCTTTGTTGTGGCTTTAGAAGGATTGACTCTGCCCTCCTGTACTCTACCTGGGTAAGCTTTCTACCTGCTCCTACCAGCAGTGAGATCCAGACTTTCCCAAAGAGTTTTCAGTCTAAGGTTCTATGTAAGCCCTCTTTTGTAAAGATTTAATATTGCTTTTGCTTAGACCCTGGGAGCAGAGCCAGGCTATGGTGGCGTGGGCAGGAGAGGAACTGATCTAAAATTGGAGCTTATTTTCATCTTACCTTTTATCCAAGTTACTTCTAGAATCCAATATTGACTCTACCAGTGCTCCCCTGCTTCCTCCTCTGATGAACTCTTTTTCTCAAGAGTAACAACAATGAAAATTGAATCTTAGAGAGGTTAAGTGACTTTTCAAAGGTTAAATTATAGTAAATGATGGACCTACAGCTGAATCTGGAACCTGTGTCTTTTAGCCATCTGAGAGGAGGAGTTATGATCCACTGAATGGATGGGAAAGAACTGTTTTGCCCCCATGCGTTTATTATTGAACACATAATGGAGCAACATTTAAAAAAAATAACAGTTAAGGGCACCTGGGTGGCTCAGTGGTTTAAGCCTCTGCTTTTGGCTCAGGTCATGATCTCAGGGTCCTGGGATTGAGTTCCATGTCGGGCTCTCTGCTGGGCAGGGAGCCTGCTTCCTCCTCTCTCTCTCTCTCTCTGCCTGCCTCTCTGCCTACATGTGATCTCTGTCTGTCAAATAAATAAATAAATCTTAAAAAAAAAACCCCAAAAAACAGTTAATAATAAAAATAAATAACTCAGTCAAAATCCCGCTTAGTAAATATGTGAACTGAGAGATCAGAGTACCTATTCTCCTTATTGGAAACTATTAGGATTAATTTTCTTAGCAATGCCATAGCCAGTTAACCTGCCCCATACTTCACATTTTCTTTTACTTCTGGTCACTGTCAAAGACATATGTGCTTTTGACCATTTGTCCTCTCCCAGGCTCTATTTCCTTGAGCTAAGATAAAGAATCAAATTGTCCGGTAAGAGAGACATGAGTTAGAGATCTTACCCGTCACTAAGCTTTAATAATAATTTTAAGAATACAGCAATCAAGAAGTCCAAGTGAAGTTGGGAGAGTCTGAAACATCCTGTGTGATTGCCCAGGTTGTTCCTTCTGTTGTTGGACATGCTCTCTCTTGCCCAAAGTAATGGATAAGATCTCTAACTCAGGCTTCCACGTCACCTCACAAAGCAGGGGAGTGTTTGGGTTCTAAAATGTTTTGGGGCACCTGGGTGGCTCAGTCATTAAGCATCTGCCTTCAGCTCAGGTCATGATTCCAGGGTCCCGGGATCGAGCCCTGCATTGGACTCCCTGCTCAACAGGAAGCCTGTTTCTTCCTCTCCCATTCCCCCTGCTTGTGTTCCCTCTCTCACTATGTCTATCTCTGTCAAATAAATAAATAAATAAAATTTAAAAAATAAAATGTTTCTCTTTTATACTGCCAGATAGTTGCGTAGCTTATGTGACATTCTTCAGGGAGCCTTGGAAGTGAAAGACCCTTGCAGGGCAAACCAGTCTTACAGCTAACCCCCATCCACTCCCACTTTTATCTCCTCTTCTTTCAAAAATGTGATTTTGACAAGAGCTGCTAGCAACAACCAGGAAATTAGGATTTTTTGCTCCTTTCCTTTCAACTTTGTAATTCCCATAAATTTCCTTCACCATTTCCCGAGTCTAAATCTGTTCCCCCAAATTCCACAGAAATTCTCTCAGAGAGCTTTCACCTCAGAGCTTTCACCATTTATACTGAAGCTGGATAGGCAGCAACCCTGTCATCAGTTCATCATCATAACTTTCCTTCCCCTCCCTTTTTCTTGCTAGGAAGTGCCTTAACTGTTGTGATTTGCGTGAGTCTGACTTGACATTCCTGTATGACTTTGTGCTTTTCAACTCACATTTACCACCCCTCCCTTCTCAACTTTTTAACCGTGACAAGAATCCATTGAGTTATTAAACCCTCTCCGGACTAAAACTTATCAGTTAAGACATTAGATAGGGAGAATGTTCTGAGACCTTGGTTTTTCTTGGAGAAAGACTTCATTTTCCCTCTAGCCTGCAGGTGATGGTTGCTCATTCTTCTATCTCCCATGTATCCCTGAGTTTGGAGGTGGAACTGATGTCCTCATCATTTCTCACTGTCACTTCTGGAACCGTACTCCTCCAGTGTCATGTAAAAGTTCTGCTCGTTGAGGTTTATACCACTTCCTGCCTCTAGTCATTACTCATCTACCAACCATCATTCACTCACACACATCCCCCATTTATTGTGGCATATGGGCCTCATCTCTGTTTGAAGTCTTGTCAACGGCCTGGATGACTTTACTATGACCCACCTGGTATCAGGCCCTCTGGTTTCCTCCATATGCATACATACCTTTATCTGTGCATTCATTCAGAAAGATATTTTGGGGCACCTACAGTGTAATGTGCTAAATGCCATGCCAGAATTGGGGGTATAGTAGTGAGAGAAAAAAAAACAAAACAGACATGGCCCTGTCATCCGTGAGCTTACAGTGTGGTGGTGGGGAAAACACTGAGCAGATGGTCACAAGAAATGTGATTTTATAACTTCAATAATTGCTTTAAAGGAAAGGGGCGACTGGGCCTAAAGAGTGTATAAATGGGGAGACCTGACTTGGCATGGAGGCTTCTCTGAGGCAGTGATGGTTGAACTGAGATCTCATAAGTGGAGCTAACTGGGCAAAGAAGGGAGGTAAGAGAGTTCCCAGCAGAGCGGGCAGCACGCGCAGAGCCCAGCTAGGAGAAGGAGCGTAGTCCATTTGAGGATTGAAAGAAAGCTGGTGGGTTGGAACATAATGACTGAGGGAGAGACTGCTACAATGTGGGGCCAGAAAGGTAGATATGGTCTAGATCATACAGGATCTTCTTAGGTTATGTTAAGGATTTTGGTTGTCACCCTAAGAGCCCTTGGAAGCCATCGACATTTCTGTTTATTTACATTTTTAAAATTTATCTTTCGAAAAATAATACATGTACATTGTACAAATTCAAAAGGTAAAAAAGGGTATTTCGTGAACAAACAAGTCTCTCACTTCAGTCTCTCGAGCTACCTCCTTTCCCCTGCTAAAGGCAACCATGCCAACTTCTCGACTATTCTTCCAAAAATAGTCTATGCATATATGCATAAACATTATATTCTTTCCCCCCACACACACAAATTGTAGCATACTAGACACACTGCTCTGAACTTTTCTTTTTCTACATAGTGTATTCTGGATATCATTGCATACTAGTACTATATAGAGTAGCCTTAATTCATCTCCATAACTGCATGGATCTTCTTTAATTTATTTAATTGGTCTCTATTGAGAAGTTTAAAAGTTAGTTCTAGTATTTTTTCATTTCAAGAAACATATAGTGAATATCTTTTTTTTTTTAAAGATTTTATTTATTGCCTGGGTGGCTCAGTTGGTTAAGCAACTGCCTTCGGCTCAGGTCATGATCCTGGAGTCCTGGGATCAAGTCGAGCATCGAGCTCCCAGCTCCATGCAGAGTCTGCTTCTCCCTCTGACCTTCTTCCCTCTCATGCTCTCTCTCACTCTCTTTTCTTAAATAAAGAAAATCTTTTTTTTTTTTTAAAGGTTTTCTTTATTTATTTGACAGAGAGAGATCACAAGTAGACAGAGAGGCAGGCACAGAGAGAGGGAAGCAGGCTCCCTGCTGAGCAGAGAGCCCGATGCAGGACTCAATCCCAGGACCCTGAGATCACGACCTGAGCCGAAGGCAGCGGTTCAACCCACTGAGCCACCCAGGCGCCCAAGAAAATCTTTTAAAAAAAGATTTTATTTATTTACTCTTTGAGAAGGAGAGCTAGAGAGCAAGTGAGTATGGGTAGGGGGAGGAGCAGAGGAAGAGGAGAGAAAATCTCAAGCACACTTTATTCTGAGTGTGGAGCCCTACACGGGGCTTGATCTCACAACCCTGAGATCATGCCCCTGAGATCATGACTTGAGCCAAAATCAAGAGTTGGACGCCTAACTGACTGAGCCACCCAGGTGCCCCTACAGTGAATATCTTTGCTAGCACGTCACATATGTGATAATGTATCTGTTCAGTAAATTCCAAATTTAGCTACCTTTATTCTGTAAAGACTGAATCTCTCTCTCTCTTCTTTTTTTTTTTTAAGGTTTTTTTATTTGACACAGAGCTAGAGAGGGAATACAAGCAGGGGGAGTGGGAGAGGGAGAAGCAGGCTTCCCGCTGGGCAGGGAGCTGAATGCGGGGCTTGATCCCAGGACCCTGGGATTATGACCTGAGCCAAAGGCATATGCTTAACAACTGAGCCAGTCGGGTGCCCCAAGACTGAATTTCTTTCCTTCAGAGCACTTACATTAGTTTGCAATCCTACATTCATTATTGTGTCTGTTTAATTTCTGTCTCCCCATCCAAATTCTAAGCTCCATCAAAGCAATGCCTGGTGTGAAACAAATGCACCGTAATATTTGTTGAATGGATGAATGAATAAAGAAATAAAGATAATAGCTAGGTGGGAAGAAAAGGTGCCTAATTAATTAAACTTTTGAGGTTATCTTTTACTAGACAGAAATAATTTGCATCTCTGTAAAAATCAAAATCATTTGTAACCTGTCAGTCTTCTATAAGTTAGCATCCAAATTTAGGCTGTACTCATTAATTAATAATAAGTCAAACAAAAGTACATTCTCTTAGCCCAGGGGTTGGCAAACTTTCTTAAAGTGCCAGATAGTAAACATTGTAGGCTTTGTGAGTCTTTTTTTTTTTTTTTTTTTTTTAAGATTTCATTTATTTATTTGACAGACAGAGATCACAAGTAGGCAGAGAGGCAGGCAGAGAGAGCAGGGGGGCGGGAGGAAGCGGTCTTGGGAAGCTTCCCAGGACCCTGGAATCATAACCTGAGCTGAAGGCAGAGGCTTTAACCCACTGAGCCACCCAGGCACCCCTAGGCTTTGTGAGTCTTAAGATAAAAGTCTGTTGCAGCCCCTTAACTCTGCCATTGTGGGGGTGCCTGCATGGCTCATTTAATTGGGTGTCTGCCATTAGCATGCATTGTGACCCGGGGTCCTGGGATTGAGCCCTGTATCGGGCTCCCTGCTCTGCAGGGGAGCCTACTTCTCCCTCTTCCTCTCCCCCTGCTTGTGTGCTCTCTCTCTCGCTCACTCTGTCTCTCAAATGAATAAATAAAATCTTTAAAAAAAACTTAGCCGTTGTGGAGCAAAAAGAGCTGTAGACAATATAAATAAATGAGTGTGACTATATTCCAATAAAACTTTATTTACAATAATAGTAGCTGGAGTTGGCCTGTTAGCCATAGTTTGCTGCTCATGGTTTATTAAATCAGTAGTGATGTGATATATCTTCTTCCATTCCTAATATTGTTAATTAGTGACTGTCTTTTTTTTTTTTTTTTTTAAGATTTTATTTATTTATTTGACAGAGAGAGATCACAAGCAGGCAGAGAGAGAGGAGGAAGCAGCCTCCCCGCTGAGCAGAGAGCCCGATGCGGGACTCAATCCCAGGACTCTGAGATCATGACCCGAGCCAAAGGCAACGGCTTAACCCACTGAGCCACCCAGGCGCCCCCTGTTGTCTTTTTTTCTGTCATTGGTCTGACTAGAGCTTTATCAGTTTTGTTGATCTTTCAAACAACCAGATTTTGGTCTCATTGATTTTTTCTACTTTTTGTTTCCAGTTTCATTGATTACTCTTACCTTTATCTTTTCCTTTCTCAACTTATTTTGGGTATAATTTACTCTTTCCCAGTTTTTATGATGAAAGCGCTGATCATTGTTGAAAAAAAAATGTTTTTGGCTGTTAATGTTTGGTCTTCATTTTTCCAGATCCTTTGGAATGTATATAATATATATGTAGAAAGGTTTGTTTTAAAAAATATAAATAAGAGCATCATATATATATTTTTTGTGAACTTGCTTTTTAAATTAAAAAAAAATTTTTTTTAAGATTTTATTTATTAGAGAGAGAGCAAGTAAGCATGAGCAGGGGATGGGGCAGAAGGAGAGGGACAAGCAGAGTCCCCCCTGAGAGAGGAGCCTGAAGCAGGGCTCAATCCCAGGACCTAGAGATCATGACCTAAGCTGAAGTCAGACACTTAACCGATTGAGCCACCCAGGTGCCCCCTGCAACTTGGTTTTTTAATTCAAGATATCATGGGAATATTTCTTTTCTTTTTTAAAGATTTATTTATTTAATTTGAGAGTGAGAGAGCACACACACACTTGAGCTGGGGGAGGGACAAAGGGATGGGGAGAGAGAAAGAATTTTCAAGCAGACTCCCTACTGAGTGTGGAGCCCCATATGGGGCTTGATCCCAGGACCCTGAGATCAGGACCTAAGCCAAAACCAAAAGCCGGCCGCTTAACTGACTGAGCCATCCCAGCACCCCTCCTGGGGCTATTTCTCTTCTTGTATATACAATTCTACCTCACTGTTTTCAGTTGCTGCATGGTATTCTATACTATTTTCATACTGATAGACTTGAAGTTTTTCAAATATTTCACCAGTACAAACCATACTATAATGAAATCTTTATAAGTGAGAAGTTCTTTGGCATGGAGGTGCACAGAATATTTTTGTTAAATATATAATTTATTGAATGTCTCTTCTTTGATACTTGAAGGAATAAACCCTTTCTTTGTGATTTACCACACTAACTACATTTGGTGGCTCTTTGTTATGAATTTTCTTATATTGTTTAAGGATTGAGTTGGGAAAAGTCTTCCCATATTTATTACATTTCTGAGGTTTTCCTCTATATGGATTCTCTGATGTTCAGCAAGGCTGGGCCTGTGCCTGAAGACTCTTCTGTATTTCATGCAGTGATAGGATTTTTGTCCAGTATGAATTCTCTCATATCCAATAAACTCTTCACAAAGGCTTTCCCACAGTCATTTACACCAATAGGGTTTATTTTCACTGTGAGTTTTCTGATGTCTAGCAAATGATACATTCCTGAAAGATTTTTTTTTTAAAGATTTTATTCATTTATTTGACAGAGAGAGAACACGACAGCGAGAGAGGGAGCACAAGCCAGACACTTAAGAACTGAGCCATCCAGGCACCCCTACCTGAAAGATTTTCCACATTTATTTCAGTGATACGGTTTCTCTCTTCTATGTAATTTTTTTTGTGTGTGTGTGTGTGTTAGAGGCAGGGAGTGGCAGAGAAAGAGGGAGAATCTTAAGCAAGCTCCACTGTGGAGCCTGATGGGGGGTTCCATCTCACAACCCTGAGATCAAGATCTGAGCTGAAATCAAAAGTTGGTGGCTTAACTGACTGAACCATGTAGGTGTCCCTCCTGTATGTATTCTTTGATGACTAATAAGAGTTGAGCTCTTCCTAAAGGCTTTTTCACGTTTGCTACACCAGTATGGTTTCTTACCAGTATGGATTTTTTGATGTTCCACCAGGAATTATCCCTGAAAGCTTTCCCATATTCATTACATTTGAAAGACTCTTCTCCACTATGTATTCTCATGATGAGTAAGGGCTGGGTTCTGAGCAAAGGCTTTTACTAGTCTGTACGTACATAGCGTTTCTGACTCGTATGACTTCTCTGATGGCTTAAAAGGATAGAGTTCAGTGCCTGGGTGGCTCAGTTATTAAGCATCTGCGTTTGGCTCAGGTCATGATCTTAGGGTCCTGGGATTGAGCCCTGCATTGGGCTCCCTGCTCAGCGAGGAGTCTGCTTCTCCCTCCCCCATTCCCCCTGCTTGTGTTTCCTCTCTCTTCTCTGTCAAATAAACAAATAAAATCTTAAAAAAAAAAAAAGGGAAGAGTTCTTTTTGAAAGCTTTTCCACATACATTGCATTGTTGGGGTTTCTCTCTACAATGAGTTCTCTGGTAATTAATAATTGTTGAGTTCTGTGGAAATTGAGAAATTTATGCATTGAGTACATCTGTAAGGTTGTTTGCTTATGTGAATTTTATGATGATTTAAAGGAAGTGAGCTGGGCGCCTGGGTGGCTCAGTGGGTTAAGCCGCTGCCTTCGGCTCAGGTCATGATCTCAGGGTCCTGGGATCGAGTCCCACGTTGGGCTCTCTGCTCAGCGGGAAGCCTGCTTCCTCCTCTCTCTCTCTCTGCCTGCCTCTCTGCCTACTTGTGATCTCTCTGTCAAATAAATAAATAAAATCTTTAAAAAAAAAATAAAGGAAGTGAGCTGTTCATAAAGGCTATCCCACATTCTGTACATAAATGAGTTATTTCACCTATAAGATTTTTCTGATGGCTGATATAGGGGGAATTATATTTAAAGATTTTGTCACATTACAGTGCTGCTTCTCTGGGGGAACTTCTTTTCTCCCATTCCAGGCCTGTATCAGTGATGATACCTTATGTTCACTCTCTGGAGTGGATCCTTCAGGAGTATTTTGCTTTAGGACTGATGCTTTTGTTTCAAACCAGTACTCCTAGACTGTACAAAACCCTGCCAGAACTTTTCACACCTCCATCCAGGGCTTTACCCCTTGCTCCAGTTGGGCAATTAACTTTGGTTTAAAAAAGAAAAGCCCCTCAGATTCCCATGGTTTTCCAGCATCATATCCCTGTGCGTGTCCACTGAATGAATCCAGGTGTCTCCATTCAGTCTGGGTAAAGATAACAGCCACATACCTAAATGTCAGTGATCCCTGGATGTGTGCTCTTAGTAGTCTTGGAGCCCTCTGTCTTCTTAACTGTTCTCTTAGGTAAGGGCAGAAAATCCTGATAAGCCAATGACTTCGGAGTCTAGAAGTCCAAAATAAAGGGTTGGTACCTTCTGAGACTCTGGGTAGATCCCTTCCTTGACTTTCTTAGTGTCTGGTGGTCACTGTCAATCGTTGGCATTCCTTGGCTTGTAGCAATCTCTGCCTCTGTCATCACATGGCCTTCTCCCTGTGTATCTATATAGATCATCAATTTTAGACTTTTCTTATTTTCTAAAATAAGCATTTACAACTATAACTGTCCCTCTAAACACTGCTTTAACTGCATCTCATGAGTTTTTATAGGTTATGTTTTCATTTTCGTTCAGTTAAAAATATTTTCTAATTTCCCTCATGTTGTCTCAACCCATAATTGGGGTAAATTGGTATTCAGTCAAAGATTGAAAGGGACCATTATCCAGATATTGGGAGTTTATTCTCTGTGTTGTTTCCTCCTTTTTGGTTGTTCGTTCCAAAATTCTAGCCGTCACAGTCACCTGAAATTCTGTTTCCTCAACTCAGCAAGTCTGCCCTAGTCTGCTTAGGCTGTCTTTCCCTGTGCTACTCTCTGGAGCACACTTCCATACAGAAAGCCAGGGCAGTTGTAGGGCTTACCTATTTGTTTCCTTCCTCTTTGGGATCACAGTCCTGGACCACCTGTTGCTCATTGTCTAGAAACAGTTGTTTCATATAGTCTAGTTTTCTAGTTGTTCATGATGTGAGGGCAAGTCCTATGGCAATTTGTTCCGCAGGGGCAAAAGTGGGTATCATGCTACATTTTAAAAATTAAATGAAATAGTGGCTTACAGAAAAGTGCAGGTTATTTTCATCTGTGTGGACCTCCTCACTATGTTAAATGTGAGAGAATTATTCTGAGAAGAATGATGGAAAATTGGTATAAAGGTGACTGACAGTAGTTACTGAGGTAACCATTTATTGATTTCAACACAGTCTGTATACTCAGATAGCTGTTCCCAAGACTCATACCATTGGCCACTGTGTGGGAAGGTGTATAAGGATATGAAGGGTATTTCTGTAGCTCTTGGTAGCTTCATTTTTTTTTCCCCGTAGTTTCTATTTCTTCATTTTTCTTAAGGAAGTTCTATTTTTTCTAGGTTTCTAAATTGCCTTGTCTGATGTTAGGTCTGTGCCAGTCTCTCTCTTTTCTTTTAATGAACAATGGCAGATTGGCTACCACAGCGCCTGCTCAGTAATCCAGAAGCTTGCCTTTTTTTCCTTTTCTCTCATTTGACTGGTGTCCACATTTAGTCTGCTGGACATTTTGTAAGAATTTCCTGGGAGTCAGGTTGGTTTTGGCTGATTATCACATTGTTGCTTTGGTTAGTCAGAGCCCCCTTTCAGTTCTGTGTACATGCAGACAGGATTATCCGTGTATCTTTGGTATTTTGATTCTACTTCATATTTTATGTATGTAATTTTAAAATATCTTTTACATTCTAACCCCAGGGCCAGGGCAGGGGTGACGAAGGAGACACCTTGGGCACAAAATTTAAGGAGGCACTGACTCTCAAGATCGGGTAAGCCAGCTCCGTGCTTACACGAGTCTGAGAATGCGCACCTCCTTAAATTTTGTGCCTGAGGCACCTGTTTTGCCTCACCCTGGTTCTGGCTCCGTCTAACCTTGACCATATTTGGATGCAGATACCTATATAGCTAAGACCTTAAAGTGAACTCTATAACAGTTTTCATTTAGAACATGCTTTGACTTTTCTACATCTGAGAAGACAGAAGTGAGGTAATACTTCAGGAAAATTAATGCCACACCTGAACTAATTCAGTAGCCTAGAGTTTATGCAGAAGGAACATGAGCTAGAATTTTGGACCAAGTTATTTAGGTTAACTACAGTAGGTCACTGTTGTACTTCTGTTCCTTTATTTCTTACCATGACATGACTTGTCAGTAGGAAGTTCATTCTTGCAGAATCCGGCTCACGATTAAATTTCTTGGTAATCTGACTACTGCTCTGGCTGATATCGTGATGTGCAAAACTGCCTTTCTCTGGCAAATGGGTAGTTAGAAAATGGTGAACCTATAACCTGTAAGAGGTTAAGAGTACTCAGTTTGTGTTGCTCCTGGTTCGGGGGAGGGGGTAGTTATTCCATCCAGTTTCGCTACCTGTTCTTCTGGTCCCATAGTGGTCACACTGTCCCTGAGAAGTGGCAGGATGTGAGTGGAAGGTTAAGTGGTGGGACTCCCCCCACCCCTCCATACACTTCTACCAGAATAGCTGTTTTGTTTTTTTCTGTTTCATGAACTGGAGTTCTGTAGGAAAGGTCTATGTGGGACAGACTCATTGAGAAGGGGAACCAGTGATGAATGTGGAACAGCACTTCTATAAGCTAAAGTATCTTGAGCCAAAAAACACTCTATTTTGCTTCTTCTGTTCCACTTGCTAGACAGCTTTCCCACTCTCTTAAAAACCAGTCTTCAAAATAGCCTTAAATGTTGGTGTTCAGGGCTCTTTACAGAGCAGTCATCTGTTTTTATTACATCTTAAAATGTTTTCATTCCTTGTTTTTAGATGCCAGTGAAAGCAGGTGCCAGCAGGCAAAGACAGAATTTGGAGTTGGCCTGAGATCTGGGGGAGAAAATCACCTCCAGCTTCTTGAAGGAACCTCCTCTCTGCAATTGTGTTGGGCTGCCTGCTGCCAGGACCCTGCCTGTCATGCCTTGTGGTGGTTAGAAGGGATGTGCATTCAGGCAGACTGCAGCAGGCCCCAGAGCTGCCGCACTTTCAGGACCGACTCTTCCAATTCCATGCTGGTGTTTTTTAAAAAATTCCAAACTGCAGATGATTTGGGCTTTCCCCCTGAAGATGATGTACCACATATTCTGGGGCTAGGTTGGAGCAGGACACCTTGGAGGAGACAGAGTGCATCCAGATCTCTACTCAGACCCACTGTATCTTCCGGTGGCCATCATAGCTTACCCAGGAAGCTTTGGAAGAGAGATAGTCCCAGTAAAGAAGTAACTACACATGCAGTGACACAGCATGAAATGAATGACTCCAAGGAAGTAGGTCGTCCAAACACCAGCGGTTCTGCAGAGGTAAGCACATTATGAAGAAGGAGCAAAGAAACTGTTAAATCTGCTTATACATTTGGCACACGTGAGCAGTGAAGCCGGCGCTTGTGGGCAGCACTCTGTGCCGAGGAGTGTGTGTATGAAGCTGCCTGGCGTCGTATTTGCGGGTGCTGCCCAGATGTACAAGCATAATTGGACCTAGGAGATGCTCACTGCATGCAGGTCTGATGCATGCATTGTCTTGGTAATAGCAGAAATCTGCTCATTATCTAGTCTGAGATGGTTCTTCACCAACAATTCTCCAGTATTTTCTGCCAGATTGCAGAACACTTGATAGATGTGGTGGTTGCATTCAGGCTCTCCTTCCTCTTCCCCATCTCCCGCATGCACACACATTCCTCAAGGGGTAGTGTCTGTTCCAGTTGAGGTAGCCATTCCTGGCGCCACAGACTAAGACTTGGTCTGCTGGGCTAAGGAGCCAGATGTGGCCATGAGCCAAGAGGTCTGTGGGGGAGTTCTTATCCAGCTTTATATGCCAAGGGGGCTACCACCAGTAGAGTTTATTCTGCTTATTATGTTTTTTCATTGTTGATCTTCCTAGGCAAATGATTAAAAGGAGTGACTCACTCTGTGCTCAGCCTGCCTTGATTGCTGTGACTTATTTTTGTATTTGTTTTGTCCTAGTTGTCTCTAGCAAGTTGAAGCCAGAGTGGGGAGGCAACTACATGCCAGGCACTATGTGTGCTAATTGTTGTACAGTGTCATTTTGTTTAATTTCCATAGCAGTATTTCTAGGTTGGTATTATTAGCCCCATTTCCCTAGTGAGGAAACCGAGGTCCAAAGAGGTTAAACAGTTTGATCATGCAGCTAATGAATAACAAACCTAGAATTGGAACCCAGGCTTAATATTAGGAAAAAACCTTTCAGTGCGATATTAGAGATATAATCTTGGGTTTAACGTGCCCATCAACATTTAGATGTCTTGTTGTCATGAGGTCTCTTTCTGAGCACTAGAGATACAAAGGTGAACGAGATGTGGTCCATACCCTCAGGGAGTTGACAGTCTAGTGGAGACTCAGACACTAAGATAGGTATTTACAATAGTGTGTGATTATTGCATTAGTAGAGTTACTTACACAATTTAGTAGGAACAGAAAGGAGGAAGTGATTCACTTGATCAGGCAGGTGGTACGGATGTGCAGGGAAGACTTCACAGAAATGTTTAATTTCTTTTTTCTTTTTAAATGTTTATTACTTATACTAGATTATAATCTTCTTTTTTAAAATTTTAAGCCCAGTATAATAACATACACTCTTAGTTTAGTTTCAGGTATACAGTATAGTGATTCAGGAGTTCCATATATTACTCACTGCTCATCAAGATAAGGGTACTCTTGAGGCACCTGGGTGGCTCAGTGGGTTAAAGCCTCTGCCTTCGGCTCAGGTCATGATCTCAGGGTCCTGGGATCAAGCCCTACATCAGGCTCTCTGCTCAGCAGGGAGCCTGCTTCCTCCCTCTCTCGGCCTGCCTCTCTGCCTACTTGTGATCTCTGTCTGTCAAATAAATAAATAAAGTCTTAAAAAAAAAAAAAAAGATAAAGGTACTCTTAGTCCCCTTCACCCATTCCTCCATCCCTCCCACCAGCCACCTCCCCTCTGGCAACCGTCTTTAATTTATTTCTTGAAGGATATGTCGGATTTCACTGGGAGATAAAAGATAGTAAAAAACGTTCTGGACAGAGGCACAGTGTATGCAGAGGCTCAGTCAGTAGGTAGACATTTACTGCACATTTACTTTGTGCAAGGTATACACTAGGAATATTATAGTAAACAAGATAGACATGATTTCTGCACCAACAGAGCTTATGCTCTGGCAAGGAAAACGACAACACAATTATTATAATTAAATAATTGTAAGTTGGATGTGGATTTGAGAGGGTAAGTGCAGCTTTCTATCAGAGCATCTAACAGGGACCTAACTGAGACTAAGGGGTAAGGTTGGGTATACCTAAGAAGGTATGCTTTGAGACTTGACGTAGAAAGAGTTTAGAAAAGAGTCAGGCAGAGTATTTTAGGCAGAGAAAGAACAATTCCTAAGTTTGTTGGGTGCCCTAGAGCATGGCAAGACCAGGAAGTTGAGAGAGGCTCGTCTTACACGACAAAGTGACCCAGAGGTGTATGAGGCTTGCTAGCTGTGGAAAACATTGAGGCCTTCTTAAGATATTGGTCTTTATCTTCAGATCAGTGAGAAGTCATTGAAGAATTTTTTTAAAATTTTATTTATTTATTTGACAGAGATCACAAGTAGGCGGAGGCAGACAGGTGGGGGGCAGGGGAAGCAGGCTCTTCGCTGAGCAGAGAGCCTGATGCGGGGCTCAATCCCAGGATCCTGAGATCATGACCTGAGCCGAAGGCAGAGGCTTAACTCACTGAGCCACCCAGGTGCCCCAAAGAATTTTAAGTAGGGGATAACTTGATCAGATATGTTGCTGTATGGTGAGTAGATTGGAGAGGGGCAAGAATGTATGGGAAGGAATCCGATAAGAGGCTCTTCAAGCAAGGGAACCATTGCCTTAAAGAAAGAGGTTGAAGGGGCGGCTGGGTGGCTCAGTGGGTTAAAGCCTC
Organism: Neogale vison; assembly: GCF_020171115.1. Taxonomy (NCBI): domain Eukaryota; kingdom Metazoa; phylum Chordata; class Mammalia; order Carnivora; family Mustelidae; genus Neogale; species Neogale vison. The sequence continues at coordinate 27,178,938 of NC_058092.1, read as the reverse complement.
TGCCTTCGGCTCGGGTCATGATCCCAGGGTCCTGGGATCGAGCCCCACGTCGGGCTCTCTGCTCTGCGGGGAGCCTGCTTCCTCCTCTCTCTCTCTCTGCCTGCCTCTCTGCCTACTTGTGATTTCTCTCTCTGTCAAATAAATAAAATCTTTAAAAAAAAAAAAAAGAAAGAGGTTGAAGATACAGGAAAAAGGGGTAAACAACAAATAATGCCTTAGAGCAGTGGTTCTCAAACTTTAGCATCCATCAGAATCACCTGGAGGCCTTGTTACAAACAGATTGCTGGGCCCCAATTCCAGAGTTTGTCTAGAGAGGGGCCTGAGAATTTGAATTTGCAGCAAGTTCCTGCAGGGTACTGGTGCTGCTAGTCTGAGAAGCACACATCGAGAACCACTGCCTTCCGGGGCAAGTGGGTTCGAATCCAGCGCGCAGAGGACCAAGGTTAGCCTTAAGCGGAAGGAGAGACATCTTCATCATGATAAGAAGGAAGAAATTGGTGAATACAGGTGTGCCTAAGGTGGGATTATAGGTTTAGTAGGAGGAAGTTGTCGTTCTAGTCAAACGAGTGTTCTTCTGAAGTAGGGTAGATCATTTCCTAAGAATAGAAACAGAGATAGGTAGAGTGGGCACAGGTAGGTAATGGGCAGGAAAATTAGAGGTTTGGAGAGAAACAGCCATTGTGAAGGGAAGGAGATGGCCAAGCAAGTAAGGAAATAGATTGGTGGTAGCACTGATGAGGGAGATTATGAATTTATCACAGTGGTACCTATCTCTGCAGTCACGTGAGTCTCCGCAGTAGCTCTCAGCAACCCTATCAAGAGGAGCCTGATAGTTTGATTTACCCAAGAATGGAACTCTGCCGGTCTTGTGCAGGAAGAAATTGGGGCGTGGAAATTAACGTTATTGTCAAGAGAGTGGATTAAGGAGAGACTGTAAGAAGAGGCAGATGTAGGAGGGGCTGACGGAGATATGAGAGAGGAGTTTGGCATTCAGAGGTTTCCATCATGGGAGGCAGATAGAGGGGGCATGTGTGTTTCGGAAGACTGGAAGTAGTCATCAGGGGATGGGATATTAAGATTTTGGAAGTGGAGAAGTTCTGGTGATTATAGGATCTAGGTGTAGCTAAGGAAAGGGGTTGCAGAGGCAGGGTAGAGTAGGAACTGATTGGAGACAAGGAGTTCAGACAACTCAGGAAGCTCAAAATATGTATTACATGAGTTATCAATGTAGACACAGAGGTAGACTTTAGACTTGATGGTGATGATAGCAATAGTTAATGTTTACTGAGTAAGCACTCACTATGTGGCAGTATCATTCTGAATCCTTGACATATTCTAACTATTAATCTGTACAAGAAATCCAATGAAGTACTGTTAGTCATCTCTATTTTAGAAATGAGGAAACTTAGGAAAAGAGAGGTTAAGGAGCATGGCCAAGGCAACAATAGCTAGTATATGGTAGTACTGGGACTTGAACCCAGGCAGTCTGATTCTATCCTGAGTCTGTTACTCTTTGACCCTGTTACTCTTTAGGCAGGGACTTGGGTAAAGAGAAGTTTTGAGAGCCTGATGTCAAAGCCCTCAGCAAAGTAGGAGGAGGAGTAAGGCCAGTTGGGAGAGGACAGCTGTGGTGAGAGTTGAAATGCAGTAAGATGACAGAGGGGAGAGGTTTTATTGGAAAGCTAGAAGAGGAATGATATGCAAAGGCACTGAGGAGGGGAGCAAATAAAACATGAACCTGCCTTCAATCCTGAAGTATGGGAGAGTAAGGAGCCCTCATACTGCAGAGCTACATAGGAAATAGTATCCTCAGGGAAGGGCACACTCACAGTTAAGGATAGGTAGTTAGGGACCACTATATGGGCATGGGACCTGTACAGTTGTCCAAGTCCAGACACTTGGGACCTGTTCTCAGATTAATGCTCTGCTGTTATTGTCTTGAAAATTTTTTTAAAGATTTTTAAAATTTATTTTTATTGGAGAGCGACCATGAGCCGGGTAAGGGGCACAGGGAGAAGCAGGCTCTCCACTGAGCAGGAAGCTCAATGCGGGGCTTGATCCCAGGACCCCAGGATCGTGACCTGAGCCAAAGGCAAGTGTTTAACTGACTGAGCCACCCAGGCACTCCATTGTCTTGAAATTCTTAATACTTTCTTTTTTAAAGCTTTTATTTATTTATTTTTTGGACAGAGAGAGAAAGAAATAGTACAGGCAGGCAGAACAGTAGGCAGAGGCAGATGGAGAAGCGGACGCCCTGCTGAGCAGGGAGCCCAATGTGAGGCTCCATCCCACGACTCCTGGGATCATGACATGAGCCGAAGGCAGACATTTAACTGACTGAGCCACCCAGGTGCTGCTCCCTTAATACTACTTTTTGAACAAGGAACCCCACATTTTCATTTTGTACTGTATCTTGCAAATTCTGTAGCCTGTCCTACAGGAGGTGTAGGGAACAAAACATGAAATGACTGCGCATCCAGGTGATTTTTGATTATGGAAGAGAAATTCAATGAAATTTTGATTCAGTGGAATTTTGGGTGATTCAATAGAATTTTGGGCAAAAAGAAAAGGAAGTTAGGTCTCACAGGAGAGGAAGTGTAAATCATTCAGGGAAAGCATTGTGGTGTAGTAAATCTTTAATAATTGGGTATTCCCCTTCCCCAAACATAAACAAAAACAGAAGCCCTGAGTTGTAGACTTTGCCAATTTCCATGATGTAAATAAAACCACTAGTGACCAGTTTGGAATTGCCGACATGAATCACTGAATAGAGAGTTGGGAGATACAGGCACAGCCAGCTTAGGTGAGCCAGCTCCAGCACACTTCCCGGATAGTCATGATCAGTAGAATGAGAAACAGACCAGCAAAATGAGAAATATGGTTTATGTAGGCCTGACAGTGTGCTAGAAGATGGTGATTTTGGGCCTTAGTGACTTCAGGGTATATACTGGAAGGAGGATCCAGGGGTTGTGTTACCTGGGGAGTTCTCTTTCTTCTTGTTCACCTGCAGTGGACAGTGGCGATAAATTGCTGCTAGTGAACAGGCTCTGGAGTTTTACGTCTAACACAGAGAGTGGGTGGATATGGGGGGAGGAACACTGAACTTGAATTATGAACCCCAAGACTGGGAGGAGGCCTTTGTGCAGTGTTGCACGGAGGCATTATGTAGATTGGCATCACTTGCTGAGAACTGCAAGCACTCTTAAAAAATAGGGCAAAGTGAAGTCTTCAGTTCCAGACAGATTGTTTGACCTTATATGCCACTCTTAGGAGCTTCCTGAAGGCCACTGATAGCTCTGTAAGCGTCCTAGCACCGCCTTGTGCATTCAGAATGATGAACTGGTAGGTGTTTCTTTTAGGACAGGACTTGTAGTTCAAACTTCTGCTTATTAAAGCACTAGGGAAAGGGGAAGAAGTATATACATTGCAGATCTTCTCTTTCTAATTAGGGATGGCTGGCTAGCAGTACTAGTTTCTAGTTTATACTGTTTGCCCTAAGGTAGGTCAAGCTACTCTGCATCCGAAGTGGTAAGAAATTGTATCCTGAATTGCTCTTGTCTCGCCTGAGATGCCTGCAATCCTGCAAAGGCATTGGGTCCTCAGTAATATTCTTTATTCCTTTGGAAACATACATATATTGTATCTAAGAGCAGGTATTCTGGACCTTTATTCCCAAAGTGAAAGGAATGTCACCAATTTAGCCCCTTTTACCAGCTGAAAGAAGGAGAGGCGTGTACTGCTTTGTTTCAGTACCATATCTTTTCTGTGCTGAGAACTTCTGAGTTATTGGCAGGAGGAGCATGAAGCCTTGTTGCAGTCCAGCCACTGGCGATTAAGGCTGCCAGCCCAGCTTTGTGAAAGGAGGAGGACTCTTCCCTAAGCTCAGGACATGAAGGTGCAGCTAGGTGTCCCCACATGTAAGGATTGGCTTTAGGATGACTGAGGTGCTCCTTTCCCTGCCACCACCATCTCCCTGTTTGCAGACAACCACAGCATTCCCACCCTGTAAGCCAATGCCTTTCTGTGGGACAGATGACTGAGAGGATAAAGGAGTTGAGCCTCTGGGCACCTCTCTGCTGCCTTTTTTACTGAGGAAAATTCTTTTGCTGACTCTACCTAAAACTGGAGCTTACATCTTACCAGCAGATAGAGGTGTGGGGTGTAGGCAGTGACAGAGAAGAGCCTTGCATAACCTGGGACAGAAACCCAGTTTCTGTTTCCCATCATCCAAGTTTTTGATTTGCTTTTCAGAGTTTTTTGCTTGATCACTTTGTTTTTGCTTTTTAAAAAATCGGTCCTGTAATCTTTTAGGCTTGTGAAATTTTTGCCGAGAGTTCATTTTTTCTTCTGTTATTTTGTGACATATTTGGAATTCCTCCGGCCTAGTTCTCCCCAGATCCTCATTCTCAGTTATCTGAGCAGCAGACAGGCTAATAACTTTCACCAAAAATTGTTCAGCTCCAGGCCTCCTTCCAGCCCTCTGGCCTGGATAATTTGTGTGGCTTTCCTACCCCTCGGTGACCAACGGCCTTCCAGTATCATCTGTGCACATGTATACACTAAGCGCCCCCGCTACGCCAACACTCCACTCCCCCATTCTAACCTTACATGACTGGCTTGTTGCATCGAGAGAAAAACTGGGCAGGCTGCGTTCTTGTTGTGTGTGGGTGTGCAGAAATCCCTGCAATTGTATCATTCCTTTCTCACAGTTATTAGTGCCTGAACCATTATACATTTTCCTTACTTCCCCCCCCACCTTAACTGCTCACTTTCTGCTCTAATCTCCTAAGTATTCTGATTCTTTTATCTGCTTATCTGGTTTTTACTTTGTGAAGTGAATTTGAAAATGTGTTTGTTGGCTACTTTGTTAATTTAGGAAGCCAGAGTTGATGCAGGTGTTGGTGTGGATTGGCTAATAGAGTCAGCTGGCACAGCTTGAGCCATGGGAAGAAAGTCTCAAGACCGGCTACTTCTTAGCTAACACTCCTGTCATTCCTCCCCCTTCCTCACTTCATGGCAGTCTTAGTTTCTCCAAGGAGACTATGAAGAGACATGACTTCGTAACTAACTCCTGCAAAGATAAACCCTGCCCTGTTCTCCAGCCTCAGCTTCAGTTGCTGAGAGCTGGTTGGGATATGTCTTTAAATGCCACTGGCTTTGCTATTGCAGGAAGATGCTGGCTTTACTGTAGTAGGATTTTTGTTAATGACAATGATAGTTTTTGTTTTATTTTAATACAGTTGTGTCTCAAATCAAAATGTGTCAAAGGGCCAATTTTTGTGAGCCAGTCTTTAATATTAAGTAGTCATTTGGTAGTATGTGTATTACCAAGGAGGGCCCCCTAGCTGGACTGTGATGGTGTGACCCTGACCGGTGTGAATGTCCTGCGTGGGCCCTGCAGGCTTCTGATACTCAGAACAGTAGCTTGTGATGGAGGTTTTTCGGGTCATCTTGAATTATGGCATTAATCACTGGGTTAGCTTGCTTGATTAGGAGAGGGCAGCCCCGAGTGGGTCTGGGAGGAAGGGAGAAGGAAGAAGCAGGAAAAGGAGGGAGGGAGGGATGGCGAGATGGAGAAAGATTGTGTATAGAAGCCTTGCATCATTCTGAATAAAGCTTCTTTGAAGATTAAACAAGTGTGGACACCTGGGGCGTGATTAGATGACTTACGGTGATTTCGGAATTAGGTTGGTTTTTATGATTTCTGTCAAGTGTCAGAAAAAATGGCCCAAGGAAATTTCACACAGGTGACAGCCCTTTATCATCCTCTACAAATTTTCATTATCACTTCGTAGTTTCTGAAGTAAAATCATTTGCTTCATGTCTCTTCTTCCTGCTTCTTTAAAAATTAATAATAATAAATAATAAACAAATTCTTTCTTTAAAAATAAAAATCTGCCTGCCTTGCTTAAGAATATTTATACTCTTCTTCTATTTCTGGGAATCTATTCTAAAGCACTGGTTCTAAATAAAGAAAGAGCTTCAAACACAATGATGAGGTGCTATTTATTTAATTAAAAAATGGAAGCAGTTTGTCTAATAAGGGGAAAGTAGAGATTGTGCAGCCATTAAAAACATATTTTTGGTTATATGAACAGCTCTTTTGTTACTCCCTCTGCTTTCTACTCCAACCACACTGAATGCTTGCTCTTCTATGGAGACCATACTCTAAAAAAATGGCTTTATTGAAGTGTAATTGACATATCATAAGCTATATGTACAAGTTTAAAGTGTACAGTTTGATGTGTTTTAATGTATATGTACCCATAAAACCATCACCACAAAAAAAGCTAATGAGCTTATCCATTACCCCCAAAGTTTCCTCCTGTCCCTTTATAATCTGTCCTTCCTACTCCCTCCCTTATCTCTAGGCAACCACTAATCTGCTTTAGCTTATTATAGATTTTCTAGAATTTCTGAATAAATGGAATCATACATTACATACTCTTCTTTTTAACAACTCTATTGAGGTATGATTTCTATACCATAAAACTCACTCTTTTGGGGGCACCTACATGGCTCAGTCTTTAAACATCTGCCTTCGGCTCAGGTCATTTTCTCAGGGTCCTGGGATTGAGCTCTGCATTGGGCTCCCTGCTCAGTGGGAAGTCTGCTTCTCCCTCTCCCACTCCCCCTGCTTGTGTTCCCTCTCTCACTGTCAAATAAATAAAATCTTAAAAAAAAAAAAAAGCTTTAACCCCCCCCCCACTCTTTTTAAGCATACAAGTTCAGTGATTTTTCATAAGTATTGAGTTTGTATTATCACCACAACCCAGTTTGTTAAATTTCTGTCTCCCCAAAAACTTCCCTTATGCTGTCCTTATTCCCACTCCAGGCCTCAGGCATCCACTAATCTGCTGTCTCTATAAATTTGTCTTGTGGACTTTTCATAAAATGGAACCATGTAATACATAGTCTTTTTTTTTTTTTTTTAAGATTTTTATTTATTTATTTGACAGACGGAGATCACAAGTAGGCAGAGAGGCAGGCAGAGAGAGAGAGGAGGAAGCAGGCTCCCCGCCAAGCAGAGAGCCCGATGCGGGGCTTGATCCTTTGACCCTGGGATCATGACCTGAGCTGGAAGCAGAGGCTTAACCCACTGAGCCACCCAGGCACCCCAATACATAGTCTTTTGAGTCTGGCTTCTTTCACTTAATGTTTTCATGTTCATCCATGTTATACTATGTGTCACATACTACATATATGTAGTTGGTTTCCTTTAATTGCTGAATAGTATTCTGCTGTATGGATGTATCATTTATCTATTCACCTGTTGGATGTTTGGAATGTTTCTAGATTTTTGGCTACATATAAAGCTGTTAGGAATGTTTGTATAAAAGTCTTTGTATGGGGATATGCTTTAATTTCTCTTGGATACCTGGGAGTAGAATGGCTGGGCCATATTGTAGGTATATATTTAATATTATAAGAAACCACCAAACTAGGGCACCTGGGTGGCTCAGTGGGTTAAGCCGCTGCCTTCGGCTCAGGTCATGATCTCAGGGTCCTGGGATCGAGCCCCACATCGGGCTCTCTGCTCAGCAGGGAGCCTGCTTCCTCCTCTTTCTCTGCCTGCCTCTCTGCCTACTTGTGATCTCTCTCTGTCAAATAAATAAATAAAATCTTAAAAAAAAAAAAAAAAAAAGAAACCACCAAACTGTTTTTTCCAAACAATTGTACCATCTTACATTCCCATTAGTAATGTACGAAAGTTTTAGGTGTTCCACATTCTCACCAAAACTTTGTATGGTGAGTCTAGTTTGGGCCATTGTAATAGATGTGTAATAGTAGCTCATTGTGGTTTTTCTTTGGATTTTCTTCATGACTAATGATGTGGAACATCTTTTCATGTGCTTACTTGCCTTTCATATATTTTTTGGTAAAGTGTCTGTTTATATTTTTCCTCATTTTAAAAAAGCGGATTATTCTCTTACATATATATTCTGCATATAAGTCATTTATCAACTATTTTATGTGTAAATATTCTCACAGTCTGTGGCTTGTCTTTTCATTTTCTTGGCAGTGTCTTTTGAAGAGCTGATATTAATTTTGATGGTGTCTCGACAGTTCATCCATTTTTTTCTTTATAGTTCATGCTTTTGGTATTGTATTTTAGAAAGATTTTTCTCCTAACTTTTCTTCTAAAAGTTTTATAGTTTTAAGTTTTTAAATTTAGGTCCAGAATGTTTTTGTACATGGTGGGAGCTGTGGATGGAAGGGTTTGGTTTTGTTTTTTGCCATATGAATATCCAGTTGTGCTAGCACCATATTTTTTTAATCCTTTCTCCACTGTATTGCTTTTCACCTTTATTGAAAATGAGTTACCCATGTGTGTACAAATCTATTTCTGGACTCTTTTGGTTCCATCATTTTGTTTATATTCATATATTGTCTATAACAACACTATACTTCTTTTCTTTTCTTTTTTTTAAAGCAAACTCTATGACCCATTGATCAAGAGTCATATAGTCTACCAATTGAGCCAGCCAGGCACCTAACACTACACTGTCTTGATAATGATAGCTTTGTTTTTTTGTTTTTGGTAAAGATTTTACTTATTTGAGAAAGAGGGCAGACACAAGCAGGGGGAGAGGCAGAGGGAGAGGAAGAAATAGGCTCCCCCCTGAGCAGGGAGCCCAGTATGGGGCTTGATCCCAGGACCCCAGGATCATGACCTGAGCTGAAGGCAGCCGCTTTACTGACTGAGTCGCCTGGGTGTCCCAATAATTATAGCTTTGTTTTTTCTTTTAAAATAAAGCTTTTATTTTTTAAAATAAAGGTTTTATTTTTTATTTGACAGAGAGAAAGATCACAAGTAGGCAGAACAGCAGGCAGAGAGGGGGGGGAAGGAGGCTCCCTACTGAGCAGAAAGCCTGATGTGGGGCTCGATCTCAGGACCCTGAGATCATGACCTGAGCCGGAGGCAGAGGCTCAACCCACTGAGCAACCTAGGCACCCCCGGATAAGTACAGCTTTGTAATAAGTCTTTTATTCAGATGATGTAATCTTACAATTTTGTTCTCTGTTATCAGACATTTTTTGGCTATTCTAGGTCCTTTATATATCCATATAAATTTTAGAATCATCTTGTCATTTTATTTATTTTTTTAAGATTTTTTTTTTTTTTTTTTTTTTTTGATAATGATCCCAAGTAGGTAGAGGAGCAGGCAGAGAGAGAGGAGGAAGCAGGCTCCCCGCTGAGCAGGGAGCATGATTCGGGGCTCAATTCCAGGACCCTGGGATCATTCCCCGAGCCGAAGGCAGAGGCTTTAACCTACTGAGCCACCCAGGTGCCCTGTCATTTTATTTTTAAAAAAGTCTTCTGGGATTTTGATTTTGATTATGTTGGGGCTGTAGCTCAATTTGGGGAGAATTGATAGCCTAATAATAATAGTGAGTCTACTGATCCATGAATACAGTGTATCTTTCCTTTTATTTACATCATCCTTAATTTTTCTCAGCAGTGTGTTGCCCTTTCCAGGGTAGAGATCTTGCACGTCTTTTGTCACATATATTGCTCAGTAGTTCCTGTTTTTGGTGCTATTATAATTGGCATTTTAAAAACTGAATTTTTAAAGAAGTGGTTTTTAAAAATTCAGTTTCAGGGCGCCTGGGTGGCTCAGTGGGTTAAGCCTCTGCCTTCGGCTCAGGTAGTGATCTCAGGGTCCTGGGATCGAGTCCTGCATCGGGCTCTCTACTTGGTGGGGAGTCTGCTTCCTCCTCTGTCTCTCTGCCTGCCTCTCTGCCTACTTGTGATCTCTCTCCATAAAATAAATAAATTTAAAAATCTTAAAAAAATAAAAATAAAAAATTCAGTTTTTGTTTGTGGCTAGTATATATAAATAGTTACTTTTTGTATATTGATCCTGTATCCTGAAACGTTGCTAAACTCACTTACTTGTTGCAGTAGCTTTTTTGTAGATTCCATTAGGTTTTCTCTATTTATAATCATGTTGTCTGTGAATAAAGACCATTTTACTTTTTCCTTTCCAATGTGGATGCCTATTATTTCTTTTTCTTGCTTATTGTACTGGCTAGAACATCTATTACAATGTTGAATAAAAGTGGTGAAAGTATACTTTTCTATTCCTAGTTGTGAATTTGTTTCAGGAATAAATGCTAGTTTTGTCAAATGCTTTTTTTTTTACATTTACTGACATGGTCATACAGGTTTTTATTTTCAGTATGTTAACATGGCGAACAATTTGATTGATTTTTGAGTGTTAAATTATCTTGTATTCCTGAGATAAATCCCACTGAATTGTGGTATATTATCCTTTCTGGATATTGTTATATTTGTTTTACTCAGATTTTTTAAAAAAATATTTTATTTTATTTTTATAAGTAGGCAGAGAGGCAGGCAGAGAGAGAGAGGAGGAAGCAGACTCCCTGCTGAGCAGAGAGCCCAATGCGGAACTCGAACCCAGGACCTTGAGATCATGGCCTGAGCCGAAAGCAGAGGCTTTAACCCACTGAGCCACCCAGGCGCCCCAAGTTCTACTAAGATTTTGTTATGAATTTTGAATCTGTGTTCATGGGGGATATTAGCCTGTTATTTTAACATCAAAGTAATGCTGCCCTTTTAAAATGAGCTGAGAAGTTTTTATTCTTCTTTAATTTTCTAGAAAAGTTTGTGTAGAATTGGTACTATTTATTCCCTAAATATTCAGTATAATTCCCCTGTATAATTCCCCAGTGAAGCTATCTAGACATGGAGTTCTTTGCAGGAAATCTTTACTTTATTTTATATAGAGAGAGTACGAGGGAGGGGCAGAGAGAGAGTCTTAGGTAGGCTCCATGCCCAGTATGGAGCCAGTCACAGGAGCCCTGTCTCACGACCCTGGGATCATGACCTGAGACTAAATCAAGAGTTGGGTGCTTAACCAACTGAGTCACCCAGGCATGAAAATTTTAAACTATCAATTCAAGCTATAGAATAAATACATAACAATTTAGATTATCTACAATAGCTCTGCTTGGGTGAGCTTTGACACATTGTGTCTTAGAATTTGTGTGGTCAAATGTATTGGCATAACGTTCCTCACTGTATTCCCTTATTGCCCTTGTGATACTGGTAGAACCTGAGTAATGTTACCTCTTTCATTCATGGTGTTTGTGTTCTCTTTCCCTCCCCACCTCCCTCCCTGCATCAGACTGGCTAGATTTTCTTACTGAAACTTTGGTTTCATTCATTTTCTCTCTTGCGTTTCTGTGTTATTGATTTCTGCTTTAATCTTATTATTTCATTTCTTCATAATTTAGATTCCATTTGCTCTTTTTTTAAGTTTCTTAAGGTTTAATCTCAATCGTTAATTTGAGACTTCTTGTCTAGCAGAGTTTTAGTGCTATAAATTTCCTTCTAAGTATTGCTTTAGCTGCATCCTACAAATTTTGATATTTTGTGTTTACAGTTTCATTCAATTCAGAATACTCCTAAATTTCCTTTTTGACTACTTCCTTGGATTATTTAGATGTATGTTATGTTGTTTCCAAATATTTGGGGGGGGTCCCAGATATTGTGGTATTATTGATCAATAACTTAGTGCATTGTAGCCAGTGACCATTATATGACTTAAATCCTTTTTTTTTTAAACATTTTTTATATTAGTCTCAGAGGTAGAATTTAGTGATTCATCTGTTGCATATAACACCCATTAGCTCATTACATCAGGTGCCCTCCTTAATACCCATCACCCAATTACCCTTTCCTGCCATCCACCTTTCCTCCAGCAACCCCTCTGTTTGTTTCCTAGAGTTCAGTGTCTCTCATGGTGTGCCTTTTCCTTGAATCCTTTTAAATGCACCGAGATCAGTTTTATGGCTCAGAAAATGGTCTGTCCTGGGAAATATTCCTTGTGTATTTGAAAAGAATATGTATCCTGCTATTGTGGTTGGGTGAGTGTTCTATAATGTCAACTAGGTCAAATCTGTTACTTTTGTTTAGATCTTCTATATCCTTATTTTCTATTAGTTAAGAGGATGGAATACCACACTGATTTGTGGATATATCTGTTTCTCCTGTTAGATCTGTTTCTGCTTCATGTACTTTGAAAGTTTTATTAGCTGTGTAAATGTTTAGGATTGTTATGTCCTCTTGGTGAGTTGACCCTTTTATCATAAAATTATCTTCTTTATCTCTGTTAATATTCTTTCCTCTGTAATCTGTTTTGTCTGATGTTAATATAGCCGATCAGGCTTTCTTTTGGTTCGTATTAGTGTAATGTATCTTTTTCCGTGTTTTTACCTTTAACCTATTTGTATTTTTGTATTTAAAGTGGATTTCTTGTAAGCTGCATATAGTCGGATGTTGCTTTTTATCCAATCTGACAATGTCTGCTGATTAATTGGGGTGTATAGACTATTTAATGTGATGACTAATGTGATTGGATTCAGATCTACTTTATCCCGTGCATTCTTCTTTCATTTCATTTCATTCTTCTTTCATTTTTATTCCTATTTTTATGTTCTTCCTTGAATTTAACTGAGTATTTTTTTATTCCATTTTATCTCCTTTTGTTGATTTATTCATGATGATAGGCAGAATAATGGTCCCCCTAAGGAGGTCAATGTCCTACTCTCAGGAACCTGTGAATATGTTATGTTACATAGCAAAGAGGAATTAGGGTTGCAGTTGGAATTAAGGTTGTTAAACAGCTGACTTTAAAATAGGGAGGTGATCCTGCATTTTCTGGTGGGCCTAATTTAAATACAAGGTCCTTAAAAGTAGAAGAGGACAATATAACTGTGAAGAAAGACCGATAGAACATTACTTGCTTTGAAATTGAAGGAAGGAGACTATGAACTAAAGAAAGTGGGTAAAAATGGGAAAAGCAAGAAAAGAGGATTCTGTCATAAAGCCTGCTGCTTTGTTAATTTCTTTTCATTTTTTTTAAAATTTCTTTTCATTCTTTTTTTTCTCTCTGTGTTTGATTTTTTTTTCTTTTGTTAAAGATTTTATTCATTTACTTGACAGAGAGAAATCACAAGTAGACAGAGAGGCAGGCAGAGAGAGAGAGGGAAGCAGGCTCCCTGCTGAGCAGAGAGCCCGATGCGGGACTTGATCCCAGGACTCTGAGATCATGACCTGAGCCGAAGGCAGCGGCTTAACCTCTGTTGATAACGTCTTCAAGTTTACTGATCTTTTTCTTCTGCCTTGTCTACCCTGCTATTAAATCTTTACAGTGTATTTTTATGTGTGTTTCTATACATAAGCCAGGGTAAACGTACCTTCATCGCAGCAGAGGTTCAAAACAATCTTTTTCTACGGTGTATTTTTCATCTTAGACATTATAATATTCATCTCTAGAAGCTTGATTTGAGTCTTTTTTTTGAAAGATTTTATTATGTATTTATTTTAGAGAGAGAGTGTGAGGGGGGAAAGAGCAGTGAGGGAGGGAGAAGAAGGGGTAAAGAATCTCAAATAGACTCCTCACTGAGCACAGAACCCGACATGGGGCTTGAACTCTTTGACCTCGAGATCATGACCTGAGCCAAAACCAGGAGTCGCACATTTAACTGAGCCAGCCAGGTACCTCTGATTTGGATCTTTTAAAAAATATATCTTCTTCGTCTCTTCTTAATAGAAGCAGACATGCAATCTTTCCTATAGCTTTTTGAATATATGGAATACAATCATAGTCATTATTTTAACACCTTTGTCTACTAGTTCCGTTACCTCTGTTATTTCTGGGTCAGTTTTAATTAATAGTTATTTTTCTGCATTACAGGAACATTGTTATTCCGAAGTATTCTTGGGAATTCTTGTTTTTAAGCCCCATTTCCTTGCCTTACTTGCTCATCTTGGGCAAGCTTGTTTATTTCCATGGCTTCAGCTGCTATCTTTGGGAATTTGATTCCAACCCTGGGTCTCTATTTGAATTTCTCAGCTGTACTTCAGGTTCAGTATGTCTGAAACAAAACTTGCCTGTTATTTTCTTAAAATTGCTCCTTTGTAGTCTATCTTAGTTTTTGACACTACTATAGTTAGTCCTTCAATTCAAGCTAGAAACATGAGAGTCATCTTGCATTCTTTTCCCCAAGCCCCAGATGTATTTCAGCTTCACAAATATTAGATCCTTAATATTTTAAAATCCATCCCACTGGAGGAATTTCCAATAATGGTGGCAGAGTAAAATGGTCTCCTGAATCTTCCCACAGATAATAATTATAAAATATGTGGAAAAAAATGTATTTAAGGGAACTGGAAAGGATCCAAAAGCAGACAGAACAGCAACTAGAAGTGATAATAATTGTGAGTTTGCAGCTTTTTAAAATTTTTGCCTGAGGGCATTCACTAACTCCCACAGCAGAGGAAAGGCAGTGGAAAACCTCAGTCTTATTTTCTTATGGTGGCAAAGAACAGAGTTCAGTAGAGAAAAATTACCTGAGCAGGGAGTCGTGGGGGGTAAGGAGGGAAAAAATGAAAAAAGATGTGATCAGGAGGGAGACAAACCATAAGAGACTCTTAATCTCACAAAACAAACTGAGGGTTGCTAGGGGGTGAGGGGGAAGGAATAGAGTGTGGCTGGGTTATGGACATTGGAGAGGGTATGTGCTATGGTGAGCGCTGTGAATTGTGTAAGACTGATGATTCACAGACCTGTACCCTGAAGCAAAAAATACATTATATGTTAATTTTTAAAAAAAGAAAGAAAAAAAAAAACATAGAATGTGGTGAAGCCCATAACCTCGCTAGAAACTCTACTAAAATCCCTGGCTGAACCTCTAAACTATACGCAAATAGGAAGATTCCAGAAGGCATGATAAAAAAAAAGGAGGCAGAGATCAGAGAGGCAGAGTTCTGTCTTTGAAAGACAAAACCTAATGCCAGGTGAGCACTATGAATTCGTCAACCATGTGTAGCACAGGTGGCAGAAATCTGAAGTCTTACCGACTTGAGGAGTCAGAGTGCAGAGTTGAAGGCTGAAAAATTAAGGAGTAATCTTATGAAGTAAAGAGAGTACAGAGAGAGCAGACCCAATTCTGAATACAACCTATTGCAAAATCCTTGGCTAGTCATCAGATTAAACGAGAACACCTGCAGGTATCACCGTGAGGTATCATTAAAATGACAAAAGATTAAAAAGACCTAGAATACCAAGTATTAGTGAAGTGTGGAGCAGCTGGAACTCTCCTGCACTGCCGGTGGAAATGCAAAATGGTAGGGCCACTTCAGATAACAGCTCACAGTTCCTTATAAAGTTCAACATACACTTACATGTAACCAGCAATAAATACTTTTGAGTATTTACCCAAAATACATTAAAACACATGTTTACAAAAACTTTGGATTTCAAACATTTATAGCAGATTTATTTATAAGAGCTGAGAACTGAAAACAAAAATCAGTATATGAGTGGATAAATACATTTTGGTATATCTCTAGGATAGTATACTACTCGGTAATAAAAAGGAATGAACTACTGTTACACACAATACCATGGATGCATCTTTAAGACATTATGTTGAGTGAAAGCAGCCAGAAATGAAAATAGCATGTATATGATTAATTTTTATATGAAATACAAGAAAGCCCAAAGTAACTAGTGGGGACAGAAAGCATACCAGTGGTTGCATGAGCCTGAGGATGGAGGTAGGGGGAATGAGTTGACTTCTGGGGCTGATCAAAATGGTTTCTGTCTTGATCGTGGTTATGTGGGTATAGATCCTTGTCCAAATGCATAGACCTATACATTTTAAATGTGTGCAGTTTATTTGGTATAAATTACCCTTCAGTTACGTTGATTTAAAAAAAATCCATACCACCAGCTTTGTTTAGCCACTCATCATTTCTCAGTTGGATGAGCGCAGTACCCTCCAAAGTAGTTTTCCTGCTGTTGTCTTAGCTCTTCAAACCCTTACATGATGCGGCAACCTGAATGATCCATCTAAAACAGAAATCTGACTTTTTCTCTTCCCCATTTACAACCCAATAATTGCTCACCATTACCCGGCACCTTTGAGTAGCATGTCTTCTTTTGCCTGGTCCTTGACTGTCTGTCTATCCAGCTCGTCCTCTATTACTTCCTGCCTCTCACTTTGCTTGTGGACTCCCTGTTCCCAGCACAAGCCATGCTAATCTCATTTCCTGTGCCTGTATTTATCTCTCCCCTCAGCCTTTTGTCTAGTAAACAATGGTTCACCT
This sequence comes from Neogale vison, assembly GCF_020171115.1. NCBI lineage: Eukaryota > Metazoa > Chordata > Mammalia > Carnivora > Mustelidae > Neogale > Neogale vison. The sequence goes on along the minus strand of NC_058092.1, from coordinate 27,162,794 downwards.
TTTAAAACTCAGTTTAGGACTCTCCTCTAGAGAATGCCTTTATCTATTTATTTAAGCCATCCTTCTTCACACACTCCAAGAGAGGAACTAAGTACTCTTCAGACTATAGTTTTTCGGTTCATTGTTAACTTTTATAGGTGTATTCGTCCTTTTGATTTCTTACATTTTTGTTCTCTTCTCACTAGATTGTGCACACGTTGAGCACACTTACTTTCATTTATGTTTTGGGTCCACATGGCCTGTGCCGTAACAAGTGCTTAATAAGTATTTGTAGAAAGATTGAATATAAATGTTGAGAAAAGAAGAGAAAAGTATATGTAGAATGATTATTACTGTTTTGTTTTCAGCAAACCTCTGTGCATAGAGAAGAAGACTGGGAAGGTTTATAACAACATTTTAACACCAGTTTGGGTGGTGAGATTTGTTCCTTTAATATTTTTGTCAGTTTTTGCATTTTTCATGAAAACATTTAGCGTGCAATTATTTTATGAGACATAACCTAAAAAACTGGCGGTATAACTTTTGCCTATTCAAATGAATGTTTGCATTTCTTTAGGTCCACAAGGCAGTTATAATTCCCAGTCCCTTAACCCCAGACCTGGCTGCGGAGATTCCTGGTTGGTCAAAGAATGTGTCAGTCCAACCTGAGACATCAGAGGATCCTGGTACTACACCTAGCACTCAGCAAGTAAAAAGCCTTGGGAAAATCCAGATTTCTACCCCTCCGCCAGTGGCTCCTTCCTACAGTTATGCTACCCCTAACCCCCAGGCCTCTTTCCAGAGCACCTCAGCACCATACCCAGGTGAGGCCCTTTGCTTCTGCCCTTGGAGATAGGATGGAAAAGTAGAGCATTTGATCACAGTGTTCTCTTTAGTGCAAGGAAAGGAGAGAGGCATGACTTTTGAGTACTGTAGATTAGAGAAAAAATAATCCTGTCTTTGTTCCTGTAATCATAGGATTTGGGGCTCTCCATCCTTTTCTCAACAGGCCCCAGCCTATGGGAATTAATGAGGCTCATTTTCCCAGAGCCAGATTCCATCGTGCCTGGAATTTAAAGGCACAAGATTCGATGAAGTAATATTCAAGGAACCAAACAAATAGAAGCCACTGGGAAGAAAGTTGGATCTTTGTACCTGTTTGCCTTCTGAAAGGCTGATTGTAGGTCAGATATTTGTCTTTCTGATTTTGGCAGCATCTTTTTTTTTTTTTTTTTTTTATTTTTTAAAGATTTTATTTATTCATTTGACAGACAGAGATCACAAGTAGGCAGAGAGGCAGGCAGAGAGAAGGGAAGCAGGCTCCCTTGCTGAGCAGAGAGCCAGATGCGGGGCCCTATCCCAGGACCCTGGGATCATGACCTAAGCCGAAGACAGAGGCTTAACCCACTGAACCACCCAGGCGCCCCGGCAGCATCTTTATTTTTAAAGCAACCCATCCATAGGGAGGAGATTTATAAGGAGTGTTGCCTTAACAACAAGTCTGTGCTTCATGAGTGCTGTCCTAAAGTATTAGGAGGAAGTGGCTAATCAAGGAAACTAACTTGATCTTTATTCCCTGAAAAAGGCAACAGGGTGAAGCAAAGCCAGTAAAAATGAATTTTTGCTGATTTTTTATTTTCTAGGCTCTTCTTTTATGGTAGTATAACATGAAATTTGGGGTGTTTCAATCTGAAGGGACTAAAATATTTTGTGTGTTCAGGCATAATGCCTGTAATTTTTTATGTGATTGTCAAGGGTTTGAGTAACACTATTTTTGTCCATTATACTCTTTCTGAGTATGGTGGTTTCTCTTTCTTTCTTTTTTTTTTTTGAAATTCACTTCAGAGAATTCTTTTTTTTTTTAAAGATTTTATTTATTTATTTGACAGAGAGAGAAATCACAAGTAGGCAGAGAGACAGGCAGAAAGAAAAGGGGAAGCAGGCTCGCCGCTGAGCAGAGAGCCCGATGCAGGGCTCGATCCCAGGACCCTGGGATCATGACCCAAGCCGAAGGCAGAGGCTTTAACCCACTGAGCCACCCAGGCGCCCCCGCTTCAGAGAATTCTTATTCAGCCTCCTAAGGTGTCTAAATGTTGAAGTTTCCATAAGGAAGATTTCATTTCTTCTTCAGTGCAGTGTTCCTAAGCAGACAGCTACATCTCAAATTTCATGATTGTCTAGGAAGTCCTTCTTACCCCTCAGTCTTGAAATATGAGTGGACCAGTCATTTGTTTGTTTTAAGCTCTTTAGTTCCTAGGTCTCATACCAAATAATAATTATTGTCAGAGAAATAAGATTTACATAGTAGTGGTTCTCAACAACCTGCAAACATTTTGGGCATGCTACTGACACCTAGTGGCCGGAGGCCTGGGATCTGGCCAGCTGTCATGCAGTGCACAGGACAATTTCCTCCACCCCCACAACAAAGAATTATCTGGTCCAAAATGTCAGTAGTGCCAAGGTTGAGAACCCAGACATGTATGAAATAGCTACTGAAATAGTGTAAGACTATATTGAAAATATACTGTATATAGCTGTTAGCTAACGTGGGTATTCAAAAAATGCTGAGGTACTTCGTTCAGAAAGTAGATAAGTTTGAACCGAAATGGTCTGAGAAGATTTCTTGGAGAGAAGACTGGCTTTAAGCTAGAAACAAAGTACTGATTGAGTACATACATCCCAGTTGAAGGAAATAGCGTTAGTAAAGTCCCCAAGTGTAGACCATGTCTTCCATGGAGCACAGGAAGGAAAATGAATATAATTAGAGGCAGAATTGGGTAGGAAGTGTGAGATAGTGTGATCAGATGGTAATGGTTTTCGAATGCCAGGTTGGCAGTTGGCCTTGAATGTGGTATGGGAGTGGGGATTCTTAAGTAGGAGAGTAACATGGTGGGGGGAGTATTTTGGAAAAACTAATGATGGTGGGTGTTTTAGGAAGACAGAATGATTAGAGTGGGGAGTTCTGGCAGAGGGAAGACCAGTTAAGATTCTTGGAATAACCTAAGTCTGTGGTTGTAGCAATTGGAATAGAATGAAATTAAGGCTGTCTTTATGATCAACATTTGACTTTTCTTTTTGGAATTTTATAGATGTATTTTATTAGAAAGTTGTTTATCAGCGTAAAGGTGATCCTTGAAATACTGTTGAACTTGAAATACTGTTGAATCCATGGAAATTACTATATAAAGAGGGCTTATGGATAGACTATAGTTAAAATACAGTGGAGAAAAACTCAGAGACAAAGGAATAAAAGTAGAATAATATGGTGTCATGATAATCCGAGTGTTTCAATATCGAGGCAGTCAGCAGTATTAGATGCCACAGAAGTAAAGGATGCAGGTTGAGAAACAGTTACTGGATTTGCTAAGGAGCTGTTTGTGGATGACCTCAAAAGATCTTTCTCAGTGGGAAAATGGGGCAGAATAAGATTTCAGGGGATTAGAGAGTAGGTAAATAATGAGGAAATAAAGGTAGTAGCTGAATATTGTTTATAAAAGAAATTTGGCTCCAAAAGGATGGAGAGGAATAAGGTAGTCTGGCTCTAATTTCTTATCTCTTATTTCTTTCCTTTGTTTCCAGTTATGAAGGAACTGGTGGTATCTGCTGGAAAGAGTGTCCAGATTACCCTGCCTAAGAATGAAGTTCAGTTAAATGCATATGTTCTCCAAGAACCACTTGAAGGTAAAACATCCCCATAGTTACATTTGGATAATGTTTTAATTTATGGTATTTATGTACCTTAACTCATTTACTCATTGCAGCAGTCCTGTGAGAACAGGCACAAATGTTTATCTGTTGTGAGAGGCAATATAATATAATGTTTGAAATCATGGGCTTGATGTTAAGCCTGGGTTCAAATCCCAGCTCAGCTAGACATTAGCTGAATGATTTGAAGCAAATTATTATTATTATTATTATTATTTTTAAAGATTTTATTTATTTATTTGACAGAGAGAAATCACAAGTAGATGGAGAGGCAGGCAGAGAGAGAGAGAGAGGGAAGCAGGCTCCCTGCTGAGCAGAGAGCCCGATGCGGGACTCGATCCCGGACCCTGAGATCATGACCTGAGCCGAAGGCAGCGGCTTAACCCACTGAGCCACCCAGGTGCCCCTGAAGCAAATTATTTTTATGCTTGCATTTCTATCTCAGTAAAATGAGGATAATAATTTCTACTTCGTAAGGTTACTTTAAGGGCAAAATGAAACAGTACACAAGGGACCTACCTCAGTGCCTAGCATGTGGGTGATGCTTATTAACTGGAGGCTGGATTATACCCCTTTAAAAGAGGAAGCACCTGAGACTGAGGTTAACCTATTTATTTTGTCCAAACAGCTAGTAAATAGCAGAGATAGAACTTGTAGAGGAGTTATTTAAGACTATAGCTAATAGAGATTTGACATTTACAAAAAAAAAGGAAGACAGGGCTCCTGGTGACTTGGTTGGTTCAGTGCCTGACTCTTGATTTCAGCCCAGATCGTGATCTTGGGGTGGTGAGATTGAGCCCCACTTGTCCCTCTCCCTCCCTCCACTTGTGCTCATTCTCTCTCTCTCTCAAATAAATAAATAAATAAATAAATTAATAAAATCTTTAAAAAAAAAAAAGACAGGCTCAATGTGATACATAAAATTGGGATCTATGAAATACTTAAATTAGGGGATGCTGCATTCATTATTTAAGAAAACTTTTATAATATGAGCATCCCTTTCACCTTTGAAATATATATTAGTATATTAATAATACCAAAATTTGGCTTAGAAACACACATGCTTCCATAGTGAAGTATACTTTGGTGGAAAATGATTGCATTGGGTTTATGCTATTCTCATTACAGGGTTAGTCAAATCAAATGCCATACTTGAGGATTCAGGATTAGGCACACACCTTTCTTATACAGTAGTCCCGCTTTCTAATAGGCCTATTACCAACTCGTGTATTTATTCAAAAGTACTTTTCCAGAACCTAAATGCCCTCCTCATTCTATATTTCTGCCCTCAAATTGAGGTTTCCTTATCAGTTCATTCTACCTTCCTCCAGAGAAGCTTTATCCGGACTCCCTCTGGTGGTAAGTTCAGGTGACTGAATTTGGTGGCCTTTGAAGATGGTGAGAACTGCCTTGAGCTGCAGTTGCCTCCACTGTTTTGTGAAAAGCACTGGATTCGGCTTTATTTTCTTGTCTAACCCCTATTTGCATATACATCTCTGTGAGTTGCTGTCACCTTGTAGATCAGGACATGGGTTCTATCTAAAGAGGGCTTGGGACTCCTGGGTATTTACCCCAAAGACACAGATGTCGTGAAAAGAAGGGCCATCTGTACCCCAATGTTTATAGCAGCAATGGCCACGGTCGCCAAACTATGGAAAGAACCAAGATGCCCTTCAACGGATGAATGGATAAGGAAGATGTGGTCCATATACACTATGGAGTATTATGCCTCCATCAGAAAGGATGAATACCCAACTTTTGTAGCAACATGGACGGGACTGGAAGAGATTATGCTGAGTGAAATAAGTCAAGCAGAGAGAGTCAATTATCATATGGTTTCACTTATTTGTGGAGCATAACAAATAGCATGGAGGACAAGGGGCGTTAGAGAGGAGAAGGAAATTTGGGTAAATTGGAAGGGGAGGTGAACCATGAGAGACTATGGACTCTGAAAAACAATCTGAGGGGTTTGAAGTGGCCGGGGGGTGGGAGGTTGGGGTACCAGGTGGTGGGTATTATAGAGGGCACGGCTTGCATGGAGCACTGGGTGTCGTGAAAAAATAATGAATAATGTTTTTCTGAAAATAAATAAATTGAAAAAAAATAAAGAGGGCTTAGGGATTGTAGTTAAAATACAGTGGAGACTTTTATGAAGTCTAAAACACATGGGTTGAGAAAGAGATTCCTTTCAACTGTCCTTTCCACGGGTTGTTCAGCTACCAGATACATGAGATGAATGGTTTCAAACTTTCACAGATTGGGGACAAGTGAACAGGACCAGCTGTGCCTACTCATTCTCCCCCTCATCTCCTGTGGCAGCCCTTGAAGCACCCCTCAGGATTGCTCTTGGGTTCGGAGGCATGGTTTGAAAACCACTGCCCTAAATCATTTAAACCAGCATTCTGTCTAGCAGACCTGTCATCACTTGTTCCTTACCCTTGGGTAAATTTTTGGCTTTGAGGCATAATTCATCCCCCAAACTTTTCTGTCCTAGGAATATTGCCTTTTCTTGAAATTGCATTGCCAGCCTGAAATATTGTAGAATTGTCAGTTCCCAAACTAGTGTGAGTCTGTTTTCTGTGCGGAAGAAAAATTTCCAACTTTAGTTGGAAGGTCATCTTTTAGCACCAATCTCATGGCTGCCGCTGCTTTCCTGCTTCTCACCTGACCTGACTTCCAAAGAATATATGTGTGAGAGGTGCCCAGGCATGATGACTGTCCAACACATTGCTAGTATTTTGGGGAGGAAGGGTGATAGATCTTGCATCTCAAGCTTATAAAATAAAATCTGGTCTTCAGATGAAGGCTATCTAGGAATTCGATTCTATGTGCTAACTTACTTTCAAACTCATGAACTGAGAAAGAGATGACCATTCTCTGTTAAGCTTTTGAGGTTTCTTCTCTTTTCCTTTTATTTTCCTTCTGGGTAGTAACATAAACTAAGCCTTCATACCCGTCCCCATCTGTCCCTCATCAGATGTGAATTTCGTTTCCCCCCAAATTTAAGACCACTTTCATGGGGGTGGGATTCCATTTAGATAACGGGATCCTGTCCTTGTCCTACCCAGTCATACAGTCTGAACTACAAATGAGGACCATTTAATGCTTCATTTGATCTTAATTAATTTCAGTGGGGTCTGTTTTAAATGGGCCATCCCCTGCCATCTTCTGCAGTGTGTTATTTAGCTCAGCAGGAATGAAGTAGCTCTTTTAACTCACCAGGGTGTGATGACCTCAGTGAGACAAGCATTGTTAGCACTCTGTAAAAAAGCTATTTTTGAACCATGTTATTTAGAAGTCATGGCTGTTCTTTGTTGCGAAAGAAGTTTTGCAAGAAAATGGCCTTTGTTCCCAGTGAGTTCATCTATAGTGGTTGATAGGGCTTGTATTTTCACTGTGATGCCATACCGTGAGCAACCTGGTATTTGGAAGGAGGATTGGCCTCTTTCAAAGGGAGACTGGCTGTGGGGCAGGAGAGAGCACTGTTGGGAGAGGGTGGAGGAAGCCCTGACTGTAGCTGAGTCAGCAGAATCCTCCCTTTCTTTGAACAAGGCATTTGGTTTCCTATAGGCTCTGGGGTGGAATCTTCAAAACGGAGGCCTTGTCAAGATTTCGAAGAGATTTGTTATTGGCAGGCTGTGCGGCTGCCCTCTTTGTGTGTGGGTGTGTGTTTTCATGATTTCTGTAACTGCCCTTCTATAGGAGAAACCTACACCTACGACTGGCAGCTGATTACTCATCCTAAAGACTACAGTGGAGAGATGGAAGGGAAACATTCTCAGATCCTCAAACTGTCCAAGGTGAATTTGCTTCCTCTCACTTGCAGGGCTGGGGTAGAGGTGCTGACCATTTTCTAAAATGTAGAATGTAGAATTTTCTGTTCACACTTAAATCAGGAACAATCTTTCAGAAGTGAATCCTCCAAAAGTCTGGCTGACATCCAGTATTTGTTAGTGTATGATTCTCAAATGTTCATTTATGGTGAGAAGACTATAAGCATGGTGGTGATAGCTGAAAATATACACTAAACAGCTTTTAAGGGTAACATAAGGATTTTAGAATTTGGGAGATAAGCTAAGTTTTTTGTGGCCACAAGACTGTGTAAATTGGCTCAGCCTTTTTTGGGATTCAGTGTAGTTATTAGGAACCATAAAAATGTTCATATCCTTTAGCCAGGCAGTCTCATTCATTCGTTCATTCTTTTTTTCTTTAACAACTGTTCATCGCACACTAGTTATGTATCAGGCAGCTGGATTGATCAAAATCTTCACATTCAAGGACAGTAGAGTCTCACCAGTGATACTGGCCAGAAGCAGACAATTATAACAGGGGATGCACTAGGTCAGTGCACAGAGTATTGAAGCCCTGGGGACTTTGATTTCTTAGAGTTTACCGAGTGGGGTCATGACAGTGACTCACTTTCTTGGTAAAGGGTGGAGTGTTGATGCAGGGGAAGCAATGTCCACTGGGCCAAACAGAAAATGTGGCAGAAAGGGAATTCTGTGTGGCTCAGCATGACTAGACCCTCTGGCATGAGAAGGGCAGTGGCACCAAGTTGGAGAGATGCATGGGTCGCAGAGTGAAGACTGTGAATCTTATGCACAGGGAATATGGACCCTTTGAAAGGTTTTAGACAGCAGAAAGACTAGTTCAGGTTTTCAGTTTAGAAAGCTTACCCTGACTGCAAATAAGACTCAATCTGGGGAAGCCAATTGAGAATCTGTTGAAAGATGTAGGTGTGAGATGGTGATAGCCTGTGCTGAAAAACAAATAAAACTTAAGCTCATAATATGTGCCAGACACAGTGCTAATTGTTTTATGCACTAACCGACCCCAAGATGTAGATACTAATACCTGTTTTATATGACAAAACTAAAAATTAGAAAAATAAAGTAATTTAGCCAAAGTTCACAACACTATTAAATGATAGGTTTGAAGTGGAACTTTCCATCCCTGAAGCTCTTTTTTAACTTTGCCATGATGGTTGAAATCTAAGGTGATGGCATTGTGAATGGACAGAAGTGAGTGGATGTCAGGAGTAAAATGGAGGTTGACTAGGTAAGGCCTGGTGATCAAGTGTTGGGGTGGCGGTGTTGGGGAAGGGAAGTCTAGGATCATTCTAGCCTTTTGGCTCAGGCATTTGGGTAGATGTTGGCACAACAGTGGTGATATTCACTAAAATGAAGACCACAGAAAGAGGAGCAAGTTTGGATGAGGTTTGCAGATGATTAAATCATTTTTAGACAGAGTGAGTTTGAGGTGCCTGTGAAGTAGCTGGGACTCAGGGACTAGAGATCAGGACACAGGTCTGTGCTAGAGAGAGAAATTTGCACACCAGCCTCAAACAGATGACATTTGAAGTCATGGTAATGTATGAGATCATCCCGACAGAGTGTGTAGAGTGCAGTTGGAATCCTGGGGAGCACAGTGATTAAAGGTGTGCAAGGAAGAAGAAATTGAAGGAAATGAGAGAAGTGTAAGCCAAGGAACGAGAGCTTTCCAAGAAGAAAAACATCAAAAACACTAGTCAATTAGCATTTGCTCAAAGATCATTTGGAAGAAAGGAGGAACTTCATTCGTCTGAAAGATGTTTATCACAGTATTGGTTATAATAGTAAAAGCCTGGAAACATCCTTAATGCCAACAATGTGGAATGCTTATGTGATATGACACGTGTACTCGTGCACTATTCTGCAGCGTTGGAAGTGACCATTAAAAAGACTGTTATAATGGGGGAAGGTGCATATGGTAAATGAACAGAAGAAAGAATAATAAAAAGCTTGATGCAGGTCTTTCTTTCTGATCTGCCATCTGCAGTGGGACTGCCGCCAAGATGCAGATTTTTGTGAAAACCTTTACAGGGAAGACCATCACTCTTGAGGTTGAATCCTCAGAGTAGAAAACATAAAGGCCAAGATTCAGGAATTCCTCCTGATCAGCAGAAACTGATCTTTGCTGGCAAGCAACTGGAAGGTGGATGGACTTTGTGTGACTACAGCATTCAGAAGGAGGCCCCTCTTCATCTTGTGTTGAAACTTCGTGGTGGGGCTAGAAAGAAGGAAGGAGTCTTGCAGCACTCCCAAGGAGAATAAGCATAAGAGAAAGAAGGTTAAGCCGGCTGTCCTGAAATACCAGAAGGTGAATGAGAATGGCAAAACCAGTAGGTGAATGAGAATGGCAAAACCAGTCACCTTCATCGGGAGTGCCCTTCAGACATTCTGGTGGTAGATGTTGTCTGACTTACTGCTACAATAAACCAGAAGACCAGAGTACTTGTGTATGGGTTAATAAAAGACAAGAATTGACACCAACAACAAAAAACTTGATGCACACCTTGATTCTAACTGGAGCTTGAAGGTCGAGTTCCTAGAGGTAGTGGTCACATCTTACTCCTCTCCAAACTGCAAGCCTAGGATAATGTCCAGCATCTAATTGGCTCTCAATAAATGTTTGCTGAACGAATGAACTATTTAAAAGCCATTCTTTGTATGGGGTCAAGGACTGGAAGAAAGTAAGAGAAATAGGATTAACTGGTGTGTTAGGACAGTGGGATTGTGGGTGATTTTCTTTCTTTTATATTATGTTTATATAGATAGTGGAAATCAGAAGGGGAAAATATTCAGATATTTGGGAGCTATTTGGTATTTTTACAAAATGATTTTCTTTGCAGAGATGATTATTTTAATTTCATAACTCTATGAAATAGAATGGTTGGGCCCTTAATGTTCTTCTGAAAAGAAAATGGGAGTACAGAGATACTGAATTCCCTTTTGTTGTTCTAGAGTCAGCTAGTAATAAGATTCACATTAAAAGCTGTGGTTTTTTAGTTTATAATTCATTGTTTCATCTCCTCAGCTGGTTTACTCTCTCCATTTTGGAAACTATGCAGGAGTGCAGTATCAGCATGGGAAGTTCAAATACATGTGTTATTTTAAATAGAATTACTGCCCTTTTGGTTGTCTAAAAGATCTTCTCTCACTTCTGCAGCTTACTCCAGGCTTATATGAATTCAAAGTGATTGTAGACGGTCAAAATGCCCATGGGGAAGGCTATGTGAACGTGACAGTAAAACCAGGTATGAATTTCCCAGCCCTGGCTGAGTCTCCATTGCTTCCTCTGCAGGATTCCTAAAGACAGAGAGATTTGACTTGAAGAGTCTTTTAATTCCCATTGTTGTTGTTGTTCTTTTTTTTTAGTGTATGCATTGGGCAATTCCTAGTTCAGTGTAGTAAAAGGTTAGGGTTGGGGGCGCCTGGGTGGCTCAGTGGGTTAAAGCCTCTGTCCTGGGATCAAGCCCCGCATCGGGCTCTCTGCTCAGCAGGGAGCCTGCTTCCTCCTCTCTCTCTGCCTGCCTCTCTGCCTACTTGTGATCTGTCAAATAAATAAATAAATAATCTTTAAAACAAACAAACAAACAAACAAACAAACAAAAAAAGGTTAGGGTGGCAGAGTATATACTTCAGTTCTAGTTGGAACATTTGGCTGGGCAGAGGAGTATTAGTCACATGGCCCCCAGTGCGGTATGGCCTGAGCAGCAGCCTCCTGTCTGAGAACTGCTTCTCCAAGTAGGTCATGCTGACAGAGGACCATGTGTTGTGATTAAGAGACACAAGAAAGCCAGAGCCTGGGAGAAGCATGTAGAAGGAGAACCAGCCAAATGGCTGGCTCTTTCTGATCTCTTTCCAGATACGGGTTTTGTACACAGAATTCCTCATTTAAACCCTGCCAGTCTTTTTTCACCTTAGAAAGCAAATCCTGTCATCCTTTTTAAGTGATCCACCATTGATAAATTACAGTGCAAAAACAAAGTATCTTGTTTTACAATTTTAGGGAAATTTGGGGCAAGTTGGAGAGTGACATATACATTGGCACAAATTCTTTTTTTTTTTTTTTGCACAAATTCTTAATAGTGTTTTCTGTCTTTGTTGGTAATAGATTTTCTATTTGCTCCTTGAACTCTGTAGTCAAGGTAATCCTTTCACCTTCTTAAAAATGTGTTTAACATAAAGACTGTTGGATTTTTCTCCCAAAGAAAAAGCCACTGGGTTTGTAGCTCGTAGTCATTTGGGTGGACCGAGCAGTTTGTGACCCTGCCATCACTCAGGCCTAGACACAATCAGCTTAGGGATGGCTGGGAAATCATCCATTCTCTTTTCAGCATAGTCTGTGCCAAGGGATAGTTTGTCGTCCTCCTCTACTCAAGCTTGTGTCACTGTAGTCCTTGTCATGAACAAGATAGCACGTGAGCATTGAAAGCGTGCACTAGGCATGGTCTTAGGAGTAGTCAAGTTTGGAAGAGCTCTGATGCTTCCATGTGTCTCATGCTGGAATGGTAACCTGGTGTTGTAACTTTCCATTCGGTGATGCTGCACCCATCAGTTATGTAACGGAAACTAATTTATAATTCACCCACATAGGCCTGCTCCTCCTATAATTTATAAAGGCCCTCTTTGTGATCCCAGGGTGCTGGGATTGAGCCCTATGTTGGGCTCTCTGCTCAGTGGGAGCCTGCTTCTCTTTCTCTCTGCCACTCCCCCTGCTTGTGCTCTCTTTCTCATAAATAAATAGATAAAATCTTTACCAAAAGAACTGAAAACAAAACCCAGCTTCCAGGACACCTGGTGGCTTAGTTGGTTAAACATCTGCCTTCAGGAAGCACCTGTGTGTCTCAGTGGGTTAAAGCCTCTGCCTTCGGCTCAGGTCATGATCTCAGGGGCCTGGGATTGAGCCCCACGTTGGGCTCTCTGCTCAGCGGGGAGCCTGCTTCCTCCTCTCTCTCTGCCTGCCTCTCTTCCTACTTGTGATCTCTGTCAAATAAATAAATAAAATCTTTAAAAACAAAAATAAAAACAAACATCTGCCTTCAGCTCAAGTCATGATCCCAGGGTCCTGGGACTGAGCCCCACATTGGGCTCCCTGTTCAGTGGAGAGCCTGGTTCTCCCTCTCCTGCTCCCCCTGCTTGTGCGTGCTCTCTCTCTCTCTCTCTCTCTCTGTCAAATGAGTAAATAAAGTCTTTAAAAAATTGAATAAATAAGAACGGCTAAAAATTTTTTAAAAAGCTTCTCTTCCAGTGTTTTCTGCATTGTTTTCTTGCAGAGCCCCGGAAGAATCAGCCTCCGGTTGCCATCGTGTCACCACAGTTCCAGGAGATCTCTCTGCCGACCACTTCTACAGTCATTGATGGCAGCCGTGAGTACTTCTCTACGTGGTAGAAAACACTATGGAAGATTTGGGGCCAGAGGTACCTGGGTGGCTCAGTTGGTTAAGTGCCCAGCTCTTAGCTCAGGTCTTGATCTCAGGGTTGTGAGTTCAGGCCGCGTGTTGGGCTCCCTGCTGGGTGTGAAGCCCACTTTAAAAAAAAAAAAAAGAAGATTTGGTGCCACCTATGTCAATATTCTGGTTAGGCCCATCTTCTTGACCATGTTATGGGAAGACTGCCCATCTCAAGCAACTGATTAGGAAGTAAAAACTGGACAGACCCTATGTAAAAACCCCATGTGACTTGTTTGAAGTAATATTTCTGCTCTTTTGAGATGGTAAGAAAGTGGGATTTGGCAGATATTTAGCATTATTTTGTATGAAACTTGCTTGTTTTCAAATTTGCTTAGATAGAGTCACCATTCTCAGCTATAGAAACAAAGCTCCTTCCTCTTGTGCAAGATAAGTAACTGAGGGTCTCGGCTGGGAGCCCTCCCCCAGCGAGCACGGCTGACTGGATTCTTGTCAGCCTCCTCCCGGAGAGACTCCCAGAACACGCTCCATGCCCCGACTGGGCTCGTGAACATTTCACCCTTCGGAATAGTATCCCCTGATGGGTGACATGAGAAGACTTGTGGGTCTTTGCCACTGAGGCTGGCTGTGCGTGCAGGGGGTTTCAGGCCTGTCATTTCAGCAGTATTTGCTTGGTCCCCTTGGAGGCCTAGTAAGGCCCTGCTCCCCGATTGTCTTGCCAACAGTCATCCTAATGGCCAAGGCAGTACTGTTCTAGCAGAGGAATCTCCAGCGAGGTTTAACATTTTACGTAGAGGGAACTGGCAAGAAGAGTAGGGTGGAAGAATAGCAGGGCAAGAGAGAAGAGAGAACAGGAAGAAGCACTTGTGAGAGCGGCAAAAAGGGTCACGTAGCCCCATTTTCTGTGTATTGGTGAATAGGTCAAAGTTAAATAATGTGGAAGAGTGTATAGCGGAGACAATCACCGCGACTCCCATCTCCCAGCTAGCCAGTTGTCCTCCAGTCAATGGCATTATTTTATGTTTCTTTCTGGAGACAGTCTCTGCGTATGTAAGAAAATACGTATGTAGTCTTTACAATAACACAGAGTACACACTGTTGTGTACGGTGCTTGTTTCTCTATGTCGAAGAATTTCTCTGAATCAGTACATGAAATAGTTTTGTTTTCTTTCTCTGATGGATTGCACAGCCTTCCATTGAATGGCTGTGTATGTCCCCGTGTGGTTGTTTCCTTGGCTTCAGTCAGTCTCTATTGATGACCGGTTAGATTATTTTTGGTCCTTTGCTGCTACAGAGAATGTTGCCATGAATAATCTTGTAAGCGTGACATTTAACACATGTGCAGATGAATCTGTAGGATAAATTCCTCAAAGAGGAATTGCAGGGGCAAAGACCAGTTTTGCTACGTTGCTGTTTATGGAGAGGGTATGAGCGTGGGCTTCCACCGTGACTCAGGAGAGGGTTTGCTCCGCACCTGTACCCACAGAGTGTGTTCTGAAACTTTGGCCTCACCAAGCAGGTAGGTTTAAAGAAACAGTATCTGAAGTGTAATTTAAATTTGCGTTTCTTTTATTTTAAGTAAGGTTTTATCTTTTCACGTGTTTAAGAATTTTTGATTTTTCTTTTTTCATACAGTAGCATTTTAACCAGAGGTTGCCTGTGTTGGGGTCCTTGGAAAACTACACAGTGGAATATTCATAGCGAGGCAGAACGACTCAATATTCCTAGGGGAGAAACACTCTGGAGAGATAGTCTGTCCTTTCATGAAGTTTTCCTAGCCTCACATCTCTGGGTAGTTGCCCTGGTTTGTGTAAGCTGGGTAAGTGCTGAGACCCAGCGCTCTCGTGTTGTAACTGATGTTTCTTTATGGTCAAGAAAGCACTGATGATGATAAAATCGTCCAATACCATTGGGAGGAGCTTAAGGGACCTCTGAGAGAAGAGAAGATTTCTGAAGACACGGCCATATTAAAACTAAGTAAGCTCGTCCCTGGGAACTACACTTTCAGGTAAATTAGGACCCTTCAAGTTTCCCTTAGGCTATGCTTTTCCCTTGTGGGTTTTACATTCTCCTAGAAATCAACTCTGACAGATATCAAAGTCATTATAGACTCGGTTGATGATAGAGCCTTTGGTTTCACTCTTGATCTTAGCCAAAAGGCCGAGAAGCAATAGAACCTTTGGTTCCATTAGTTCTGAGTCCTGTTGGTGGCTGTGGTCACAACAATGATGTTTCTAGGGCAACGGGCCTTGCATAGTAGATCAGGACCCACCACAGTTAACCATTCCCAAAGCTGTGCCTGGCAGATCCCCATTTTTTTGGGGATTTCTGTCATTAAGTGAAAGGACCTATCTTCCCGTGCCTTTTCTCAGGAAAAATCTAGAAGGAACCCATTCCCATCTCGTCTCTTCCCTTTGGTAAATGCTTCCTCAACTTACAAGATCTCAAAATCTTTACTTTGGACTAGCGGCTTATTTCAGTATGATTTGTGGGACCTTTTTCTGTTGGGGTTTTTAGAGACTTTGGTTCAAAGATAGTCCTGGGAACTCGCGTCAGCATTCTAGGATGTGATTAGTAAGAGTGTGAGCTGACTCTAGAGTAGTCCTCTTTAGGTTTGCACAACTCCTTGTCTGTTACAGAGCACTTGCATGTGAGTATCATAAAACAGCGTATGTACATGATATTAAATTCATTTTACATCTGAGAAAAATGAGGCTCAGTGTATTTACTAATTTCTCTGAGGTCACACATTTCAGCTAGAACCAAAGTACGGATTCTGTAACCAAGTCTGGACTCACTCTGTTCCACTCCTTGACCTGACCTTACATATTTTGTTCATGCTTCCTTGAATGCTCTTCTCAGTCCATCAGAGTTCTGCCCATCCTTAAGGACCTACTCAGTTTTCTGTGAGGCAGAGTAGACCCTCCTGAAATTCCTCCGAGAGGAGGGAACATGTCTCTCCCAGAACTGTCGCACCCGAACTATCTCTGTGGTGCAATAGTTTATTCGTGGGTGTCTCTCTTCCCCACTGGGTCTGTAGTTTACCAGGTTTTGACACTACCAGAGACACAGTGACAGGTCCTAGAACAGCACCTGCCCTGTAAATAAATATGACTTAGCAGCACTCTTACTGACTTAAGACTTCAGATGAATGAAAGGCAGCTGCCATTCCACAAGGTTAGAGCCTTCTCATTGGCTTAAAATGGAAATGTGAGTTGGTTTTTACCTTCGATTTCTAATATAGAAGTTCTAACACTTAAGAAATTTAGCTTGGGCCAGGTTGATCCTTTTTAAAAAAGTAATAATAATAGTTCCTGCTTCTGGAACACTTACTGTGTGTTAAGTACTGTTGTGAGCTCTGTGCAGGCAGTGGCTCATTTAATCCTATAGCAAGTATTATAATTACTATTATTTTGTAGATTAGGAAATTTAGGCACAGAGAGGTTAAGTAACTTGCCCAAGGTCACACAGGCAACATGACTTGAGTCTGCACTTTCAATCATAGTGTTTGGGTGGATGCAGTATTGGGAGTGATTCTTCTTTTCTGTCAGTTTCAATTTATGAAATGATGGGACTGGATTTGATTAGCATTAAGATTCAGTCTGTTTGGTTCCAGTCACCTTTCCTTCTCTCCTCCTTTGACATGGCAGTGGCCCCTCTCCCCAGCCCTATGGTCGGCGGCTCATCGGGTCCAGGATTCTCGCAGGCAAGCCTGGGACTGAGGTGAAAGAGTAAATGGGCAGCTGCCATCTTGCCATTTGTCTATAACTTGCTTTTGCTCTGAAATAGGAGACAAATAGGATATGTTAAAAAAACAAAAACAAAAACAAAAAAATTATGAAAACAACATGGAAAATGGAAAAAGAGGAAAATTTCTGTGGATTTTTCTTCTTCAGATATTTGCTGATTTGCACATGTCTGTGTGTCTGATGTTTTTGTGCTCTTTCTGTAAAGGCTAAAATCCCCCAAATCCCCTTCAGGCCCTAGGTAAAAGGTGAGACTGTGGGATGCAGCCCCACAGATGTCTGGCTCTGTGGCTGGTGGTGAGATTTAAACAAACGACATGTCTTTTCTATGCTTTTCCTCTTTCTGTCAGCAAAATGGAAGGAACCCAAACCTCCTTGCTTGCTTATGCTCACATTTTGAGGTGGCAAGAGAAGCTTTAGGCTGTTCAGCTGGAAGGCATCATTTAGGTAAAAGCCTGCTCTTATAAATGAACATTTTTTTTTTTTCCTCTTGCAAATCCTGTTTCACACTGGCACAAGCTGTGGGGCTGTTGCGTAGGAGAATTCATTTGCATCTCGGGCTCCTGTCTTACCAGAGTCGGCCCTCCTGGTCCATCCCAGGGGCTGTCTGCCCAGGGCATCCCTTCTTGCGATGTGTGCATGGCTGAGGCAGGATGGCAGGAGGAGAGCGGGCCGCAGTCAGTGCTTGATCTATTCGGGGCCGCCTTTGAGCCCCGCGGCTTTAGGGGCCAGGGGTTAACTACACTTAAAACTTGGTTTCTGGGCTTTGGAGTCAGAGAACTGGGCTTGCATCTTGGCTCACTGTGTAGCCCTGGGCAGGTGACGTAGCCTCTGTCGGCTTCCTGACCAGGGAGGTGGAGGACGCCTACTTCATGATTGTTGGGAGGGCCAGGGCAGACAGTGCCTGTGAAGTTCCCAGCGCACGGACAGGTGCAGGTGGCAGAGCAGAAGGGTGCTGGCAATGTAGTGCCTGGATTCGCATTCTGACTCCACTCAAGCTTGGGCAAGTTACCTCTCTGTGCCTTAGTCTCCTCGTATACGTAAGGAGTAAAATGAGCGTCGTGCTTTATGGAGCCGTTGTGAGGATTTAAGGAGATAGAAAGCACTTGGAACAGTGCCTGGCACTCGGTCAGGGTGAGCATTTAGTCGTAGTCTGCCTGTCTGAGAAGAATGGATAAAGAATTGGTAATCATTTGGTACCCCTGCTGCCTTGGTATTTCTTAGCCTCAGTATTTCAGTCCTCTCAGATCGCTGCCTCTTCCTTCAGCCCATCCCTGACTGCACTCCTTTCTCTGCCCTGCTAGCTTGACGGTGGTGGACTCTGACGGAGCAAGCAGCTCTACCACTGCAAGTTTGACGGTGAACAAAGCGGTGGATTACCCCCCTGTGGCCAATGCAGGCCCCAACCAAGTGATCACCCTGCCCCAAAACTCCATCACCCTCTTTGGGAACCAGAGCACTGATGACCATGGCATCACCAGCTATGAGTGGTCACTCAGCCCGAGCAGCAAGGGGAAAGTGGTGGAGATGCAGGTAGGAGGGAATGGCTTCCGTCTGTTCTTGCCCAGGAGAATTACAGCTGCTGGACTGCGTTGCCCTTATGAGGCTTATTTTTGCTCCCATTTTAATGACCAAAGCCAATTGATAGAGAACACTGAACACTAGAATTTAAAAACAAAAAAAAAAACCTAGAAAATTTAAGGAGCCTTTAAGGAACACATTACCAAAACCTTTGTCTTTAATGTTTCGTATTAAACGATGTGTTCTAGGATGATGCCAGAGAGCCAGACTACTCCGAAGCCACAAGGGTACAGACTTTTTTTTTTTTTTTTTTTTGAGAGCGCACACTCATGTGTTTGGGGTACAGGTAGAGCAGGGAGGAGGGGCAGAGGGAGAGAGAGGATCTCAGGCGGGCTTCAACTCAGCTTGGAGCCTGACGGGCTGGATCCCATGACCCTGAGATCATGCAACAAGGTTGCAAATCTTAATGAGCTGTACTACAACTTGGAGTAGCCCATTCGGCTCTCTGGACATACTTAGGAGACTAGACCTGCCACCAGGCACGTGAGGTAAGTAAATAAAACTGAGTAGGGCCTGTGGCAAACCAGACAACATAACCCCTGACTGAAGTGGTCAGCTGCGCCTCAGCGAGTTGTTGCCACATGGAAATATGGTCCCAGTATTCCTAGAGGGGCCCAGCTTTCCAAGAAAAAACAAATCTAGACCTGTATGTGAAAATTTCCAACTTTTGGGGCGCCTGCCCGGCTCAGAGGAGCATGTGACTTTCTTGAGTTTGAGTGAGTTTGAGCCCCATGTTGGGTATAACAATTACTTAAAATCTTCAAAAAGAAAAAGAAAATTTCCAGCTTTTAAGACACTGCAGACCAAACAAAATGTTTGCACTCTGGATTCTGCCCAGAGGCTGTCAAGCTTTGTCAACTGTTCTAGAGGAAGTTCCTGCCGTGGAAGTTTGCCCTAAATTGTGTATAATGTTCCTTCTGACGCTCTGTGTTTCCAAACTGGAGGCCTGACTTAAAGCTCACATTTCACCTGGCTTTTGTTAGATATCCTGTTTGCTTTCTCTGCTGCTGCAGAACCTGCACGACCCAGCTGGCGACGGCACGGCATCGGCCGTTGCTGCCACGAGTGCTACTCAGGCAGCTGGGTTAAGATCACTGAGTGGCCTCAGCAGGAAGAACATGGTTTTAAAAGTGTGTTATTTTATTCTACACTCCCGGCCTCCTTTCTGGCTTGGGTCATAAAGACCGAACTTGGTTATCTCTGCACATTTTCCTGTCCTCCTCTCCCTTGTGAGAACTCGGACTTTATTTGAAACTGCTGCTGTCAGGGAAGGTTGTCCCTTTGAAAGGGGAGCCCTTTACTTTTAACAGGATGTCCCACAGTGTCTGATGCCACATGCACTAGCTCTAGAAAACTAGGTGCATCATTTAGGCTGGAGTAGGACTTGTGTGACGTTGTGATTCTGGGAGTCTGCTTTCCCACTTGTCTGTATTTATACATGCAGGGGGTTAGGACCCCAACCCTGCAGCTCTCTGCCATGCAAGAAGGAGACTATACTTACCAGCTCACAGTGACGGACACCATTGGACAGCAGGCTACCGCCCAGGTGACTGTCATCGTGCAGCCTGGTAAGTTCTAGCCTTATCGTGCAGGCCCTTCTGCAGGCCGACCCCTTGTACTGTGCGGGACAAGAGGGTTTGGGTTCTGAGCTCTACGATGCTGGAGTGGGAGGTGGCAATTCACAGGCCACTGGCAACTGTGGTGGTCCATTTTGAGTGCTTGCTTCAGAGGTAGAGAGAGACAGGACTTCACAACCTCAGCTGTGGTCTTGCCCGTGGCTGGTTATTGTGCTTTCAAGGGGACATAGCAGATAGAGTTTCTGTTATCCCAAACCCTCCCATGGCCTTTAAGGGACAGCTTAAAGCCCACTTCCTCCAGAAGGCCCTACCTTATCACTCAGACCCTCTCTTCTGAACACCCAGAGCATCGAGTCTCAAATGTAGCGTGGCATTACAACTTCATTACATTCCGCTGTGTTCTTATAAAAAGGGTTCAGTCTTAATATTCTTCATTGTGCCCTCCCTGACCCACGGTCTCTGATAGTTTTGTGGGCTGAGAGGCAGAGTTCTCATGTCTTCCAGAACATATGTCCCTGTTAGTTCCTCTCCTTTCCCAGCTGAACCCGCCTGCTTTTGACCTCTCTGTCTCTGTCTTTTAGAAAACAACAAGCCTCCACAGGCAGATGCAGGCCCAGATAAAGAGCTGACCCTTCCGGTGGACAGCACAACCCTGGATGGCAGCAAAAGTTCTGATGATCAGAAAATTATCTCCTATCTCTGGGAGAAAACACAGTGAGTACTGACACAAAACCTTTACTGCTGCAACGTCTCCAGATCTTTGAAAACAAGGACTTACTTGTGTTTAAGAGTTCACTTGCTCTTGCTGGCTTATCCAAGGGGGATGATTGCGAAAGAAACATTAGCCGTCCTAAACTTCAACTCTACGAAAATGACAGAAAATAATCGTTGTAAGAAAAAAAAAAACAATGCTTGCCGTCAGCTAGTCTCCAGTTAGTACTTTGTGGTCCTGGTACTTTTACAGGTACAATCCATCTGCTGAAATGCACAGTTTAATTACACTTGAGAGGCAGGATGGAAGGGGTAATGGAGCAGAAAAATACCGTTGCTCAAAATTAACTGGGTAAGGCTGGCAGTGGGGATGGGGCAGAAAAGCTATTACAGAGAATTGAAAATTCATCTGCACAATGAAAACATTGCTCTGGTATCCTTTCCTTAAAGACACCATTTACAAATTATGTTAGTGAGAGGCCAAAGGCACTAACTAAAATAATAATAATTAAACTGGAATTATCTAATCGAACCGTTTCTGGTTCTCACAGTTTCTTTCAGCTTCTTTAAGCCATAACAAATGGAACTCAGATTGTATGCAGGATCCCACGGGAAGCAAAAGAATTCTAAGGAAGAGTTAAAAGCATTCTTAGTTTCCAAAGGTACCAATGACAGGACAGACTGAACTCTTCGTTTTATTTATTTATTTTTTAAATTATTTATTTATTTATTTGACAGACAGAGATCACAAGTAGGTAGAGAGGCAGTCAGAGAGAGGAGGAAGCAGGCTCCGCGCTGAGCAGAGAGCCCGATGCGGGGCTCGATCCCAGGACCCTGGGATCATGACCTGAGCCGAAGGCAGAGGCTTTAACCCACTGAGCCACCCAGGTTTTTGATGAGGGCATAGAAATGGGTGGCAAGGGGCTTAACTTGACTGTAGAAGTGACTTGACTTAACAATTGCTGAGTTGGATTTTAGAAATTCTTTTCCTCGGCTCTTATCTCTTGTGGAGAACCAAGTCTTCCTCAGCCCAGTGTGTTTGAATTACAACTGTTGAAGACATAGCTGATAAGCCTTCAGCTGAGTTTCACCAGTGCCTACAGCAGAACTGATGCTGAGAGTAGCTTCTTGGAGGAGAATCTGCTTCGGAGGGATGACTGGGGCCAGAGATTATAGATTTAAACAGCAAAATAAAGCAAAACCTGGGAGACTGCAGATTTCTCTTGTCATCCTATAATTTTAAGGAAAACTCTGGGGCATTTTGCTCCTTGGAATGTGTAGAGCTATGCCTGGATGTTGGCACAGAGCTCACTCCCTGGCTGCAGCTGCTGTGTGAGGCCCCAGGGGTGGAGGAAGGCTGCAGGGTGTCCGGGGTCCTCTATGACCACTGTCCAGGAGCTGCAGGGAGCTTGGCTTTCGAGCTGCCGAGCCGAGGATGGTTTGGCTGAGAGTTCCTCTGCAGCCTTGGCCCATTTCCTTTCCTTGACTTTTCAGTAGGAGGGAGTTTGGCGTGTGATTAAGAAACGCATCCTGCTCCTTTGCTGGCAAGAGCTGAACCAACTACTGGGCCAGAAATGCTTTTCAGAAACATCACTCTGAAATCATTCTTTTGATCAGAGACCTGCTCAGAGCACTTTCTTCCCTTTACAAACTGGAACAGCACAGAGTTTGAATGTTCTAGAAATTCATAGAAAGGATAAAGCCAGACATGTTTGAAAGCTGGTGAATGGAATTTTCTGATCGGCAGGGGAGCCTGTATTTTGGGGCAAAATGACGCTCTGTCCAAATGGAATATTTTTAAACATGCCCTCTCAAGGGCTGGGAAACAGTAGTTCGTGTCTCAGCTGAGGCAGTCATTGTCTGCACCTGCTGAGTCAGGGACAGGAGAATAGCCGACAGGTACAACTCCACCCTCTGGTTTCTGTCTTTGTCCAGGGGACCTGATGGCGTGCAGCTTGAGAATGCTAACAGCAGTGTCGCCACTGTGACGGGGCTCCAAGTAGGAACCTATGTGTTCACCTTGACTGTCAAAGATGAGAGAAACCTGCAAAGCCAAAGTTCTGTGAATGTCATTGTCAAAGAAGGTACCTCCCTGCCCTTGGGTTGGTGCATTCTCTGGGTCAGATACCTGAGGAATTGGGCATCTCCTTTTTTGGCAGCAGAAATTGACCAGAGATAAGGGGTGGCGGGGTAAATTGCGGAGAAGGGCAGCTGTTATGTGCTTCTAAAACAACCTTTAATTGGGAGTGAATGCAAGGTGAATTTTAACTTCTTGTCCCCCACCTTCCTTCTCAGTTGAATAGGGAAAGAATTTGGTTTGTTTTCCTTTGCATTTTTATTTTGCCTCCACTGCTAAGCCCTGGGGTTTCTGTAGTTCTCCTGCTGGCTGCAGTGACACCTGCTGTCAGGCCTTAGAATGACTGTCATGCTCTGTAGTTTCCTGTGGTCCTCTGTGAGCCTGCGGACGGGATGCCGGCACGAGGCAGGAGTCTGTGGGTTTGCTGAGGTTTGCAGGCGCAGACCTGCGATGGCCCTGGGGGAGGGCTCTAAGAGGCACGAGGGTCACTCCTGCTAGGGTGTCCGTGCTCAGCGGCTAGAGACTGCACACCTGAGTAAACAAGGCTGCAGGTGGGGCCCAGAAGAGAGGTCCTTCCCCCCCCCCTCTTTCTGTTAGAGTATTAAGGAATAAAAGAAGAGGTTGAAAAAATAACATTTTTAGGTCATATTTTGAAGAGAATGTGTGGTATCAGCTACGTGAAATATAAAGAGTAAGGCTTTTTAGCCCAGTTGGGGTCTCTGTCTCTAGTCCCCACATGCTTCCTGAGAAGACACATGGAACCCTTTCAGGGAAGCTGCTAGGAGGACCCAGGAGAAGACTCAGCCCTCTCTGCTGGACGATGTCAGAAAAACATTTTGCTGGGCTGGGTTTTATTACCATGGAGAGAGGGGAACCGAAGCCTGGTCTTCACTGGGTCCTAACCCCCAACTAACTGAAAGTTAGTTCATTGTCAAAAAACCCCCCGCTCTGCTGTTAGGTGCTGGCATGAATAGGTGCTTATGATAGTTTTCTCCATTTCAGATACTTTCAATGTTAATTTCCCCCTAAGCATCATGAACAAGCATTCTTTCTTTTCCAGAATGTTATTTCACTGATATCTCTTTGGTTAGAAATGAACAAACCGCCTGTAGCCAAGATAACTGGGAATGTAGTGATTACCTTGCCCACGGACACAGCAGAGCTGGATGGCTCCAAGTCCTCAGATGACAAGGGAATAGTCAGCTACCTCTGGACCCGAGATGAAGGGAGCCCAGCGGCAGGGGTAAGTGTCAGGAACCAGAGAGCTACACAGGGTCAATGTGATGAGATGGGGAGAGGAAACTGAGCCAAACATTCCAGGATCTGTTTCAACATCGGTGGGGGGGGGGGTCTCTTATGTCAAACCTGGATTGCCCTCTGCAATTCAGGGGACCCAAATGATTTGCCTAGCATTGCTCTGCAAGCTAGGATGCCCTAAATTTTTTTTTTTTTTTAAGATTATTTATTTATTTATTTGACAGAGAGATCACAAGTAGGCAGAGAGGCAGGCGGGAGTGGGGGGAAGCAGGCTCCCCGCTGAGCAGAGAGCCTGATGCGGGGCTCGATCCCAAGAACCTAGGATCAGGACCTTAGCTGAACTGGATGCCCTAATCTTGCATCTGTGGGCTGCAAAGCTTTTACAAAGCAGGAGCTGCCCAGAGGGAGCTTAGTTATAACAAACAGCACCCAACCCCACAAAAGGAGTCTGGTTTTGCCCTTTGGTGTAGCCAGTGTTGTTCAACCCCACAGGAGGTGCTAAATCACTCTGACCACCACCCAATCCTCTTTCTTTCGAACCTGGTTGAGGGCACCTACACATTTCACCTGCACGTGACTGATGCGAAGGGGGAGACTGACATGGATCGGACTACCGTGGAGGTGAAGCCTGGTGAGTTCATTTAGCACTGGGACTGGCTGGGAGTGCTGGCCTAGCCCAGCAGGACCTCGGACCTGGGCCCCTTTCTCCCGGTAGGACAGAGACAGGTGGCAAAGCCAGCTTCTAAACGCTTGAGAAACCCTGAGCTGAAAAATCCTTGGTGACTGTTTCAACAGTACCCCTCCTCCCCACGCAGGATTATGGACCCCTGCTCCACCCTCCCATTTCCGATGGAGAAACGGAGACTCCCAGAGGGCAGGGCTTGCTCAGTGTCACACAACAGTTGTGTCAGAGCCAGGCCCTCATGTCCCTGGTCCAGCACTCCCTCCTGTCCCTGTGATGGATGAGAGAGGGCTCTGGGTGCTTCGGGAATCTGAGCACAGGAATAACTTAAGTCATGATGTCTCATCACCACCCAGCTGCAGAAAACAATTTATTTTTATAAGTTGAGCCTCAGGCTTTATCTGACAGCCCAGGCAAGGTAAAGTAACTGGTATCCTTTACATTTTTCAGATTTGCAGAAATAAAATTTCTTTCTTAAATAGAACCGTGTTTTTATTTTGTTTTGAGGCTGATTTGGTATTAGGGAAGGAGTGAGTGTGGGGTGGGGTAGAGCTTTATAAATTCCTGAGCATCTGATGAGAAGGTATTAACTTTAAATCTACTCTTTGTTATATAGGCCAAGCTCATGTAGAGATGTCTTAGATGGGAAGGGATCTTGGCAGATCTTCTAGTCCTTGTCCTACCTCTATGAAGGACAACAGCCAAGACACGATAAAGTCTCTTCTGTGTTTAAAATCAGATCACAGATAGTCTACTAATTATGAAAATGATACATCAGGACAGGCAAATGGTGCATCCAATTATGGGAATAAGGTATTCTGAATAATCGCTTTTAACTTCCAAGTGCAGAGCAGTCTCTAGGACACAATCAGAAATGAAGGATAGTGGTCTCCCAGTTCTAGAGTTACAAGAACATCGTGCTCTGATATTGCTCTAGGGAAGTCCTTGTTTCTTGACCACCCAGATTTTTTGTGTGTTTACTGTCTTCAAACCTGTAGGGCTGATACAATTCCATTATCAATAAGATTGTAGAGATGAACATTTTCCCTCTCATTGTTGTAGACAAAACACAGCAAGTCATTGAAAACTAGATTGTGGAGAGATTGTAGATATCCCCCACTCAGCCTGGAGAGCTCAGCAAAGTCAACTGGGAAAAAGCTTTTATTATTATTATTATTATTAAAGATTTTATTTATTTGAGAGAGAGAGCAGGGGGAAGGGTAGAGGGCAAGAAACCTTCGTGCAGATTCCCCAGTGAGTGGGGAGCCTGATGCCTTTGTGACCTTGAGAGCATGACCTGAGCCAAACCAAGAGTCTGACGCTTAACCAACTGAGCCACCTCGGGCGCCCCAGGGCAGAAGCTTTTAGACCAGCCCTCGAAGTGTTCTCTTCCCCACTCCCTTCACCAAACCTGTGGTCTCCCTGCTACGGCCTGATGCCCAGCTCACGTGTGGTAGTTGTCAGGATGGCATAGAGCTCTCCACGCCAGCCCTCGATTACCTTACTGGCAGTTCAGTCCAGTCCCTTTCCACTTGCAGGAGGTCAGTTGCATTCCCGAATGCTCTCACTGCTTTCGCTCCTGTGCCAGAACGGATGCACAGTGGCAGGTCTGTGTTCACACTCCTCCTTCCAAAGTCATGACTGATCCACGTGCTTTCCAGATCCCAGGAAAAACCACCTGGTGGAGATCATCTTGGATGTCAACGTCAGTCAGCTAACTGAGAGGCTGAAAGGGATGTTCATCCGCCAGATTGGGGTCCTCCTGGGGGTGCTGGATTCCGACATCATTGTGCAAAAGATTCAGCCATACACGGAGCAGAGGTAGCTGGGAAATGGGGGGGGGGGGTGTGTGAAAAGGCAAGACCGGGGCCCCCAGGCCTTCCCAATTGAGCTGAGAAGTAGTGTGGGTAGATAGAGAAGGGTGGGCTTTCTGACCAAGAACTGCTTATGGTTTCTGTTCCTTGAATGAACTTGTCTCTTCTAGCACAGGTCACATACTCAGTATTAGATATTGTAGCAGGGTCTTAGGTACCAGGTCATAGTCTAGTAGGGAAGACAGACTAAGCATATAACATTAATACAGGGTGAATTTGACAGACTGAGGTATCACGGAGACACGGGCAAGGCCTTCCAGAAGAGTAGGGGCAGGATGTGGTCCAAAGATTTTCCACTGAGCAAGCATAGAAAGACTCAGAGGAAATTCATAAAAGGGGAATAGCATGAGCCATGGTCCTGTATATGAAAGTACAGAGTTTCCCCTGGAAGTCCTTTGGTTCAGAGCACTTCCTAGGCCCCAGGACAAGGGGGGAGATGACACCAGCTGTACAGATGGGCAACAGTCACAAGCAAGCCAAGGAGTTTCCTTTTTATAAAAGTTTGGGAAGGGGGGAAGGACTCGAGTTTTATATGTGTGAAGTTTTTGTTTTGTTTTTGAAGCAAGGAAATTTGGTTTTTGTTCTGTTTTAGGAAGACCAGTACTATGGAGGCTACACCAAAATAGGGAGAGACGCAGGGTTGGGGAGCCTAGAACTAGTCTAGTAAAAAGGTAATAAAACCTAAGTTAAGGTAGTGGCAATGGAATAACAGAAGAGAAGAAATGAAAAGAAATCAAATGTAAATCAGAAGGACTTGGGGATCCTTTGGGGATGAAGGTGAATGAAGCATCAAACCGAAGGCTTTAGGTTTACATGCCTGGATGGATGGTGGACGCATTTACTGAAGTTAAGGATTCAGAAGGAATCAGTTTCAAAGAAAAGATAATGAGTTCAATTTTGACTGTTGCATTTTGGGTGTCTCATGGGTGATACGTAGAGATATTTCATCAGGCAGTGGCAAGTATAGGTTGGAACTTGGGGTGGGAAAAAAAGCCAGAGATAGGGAGTCACGGCACACAGGCAGGAATCAAAGCCATGAGGACGATGAGTCACACTGGGGCCAGCGTGCCAGAGAACCCCAGTATTTAAGGAGGAGGCAAGGAAAGAAGAGCCAGCAAAGGAAACTGGGAACCAATAGTAGAGGCGGGAGGAAAAGCAGATGGGAGCAGTTTGCTGGCAGGTGGGGGCTGCCAAAGGGTTCAGATGCCACAGAGGAAGAGTATGGTGAGGACATAAAACAGGCTTTTGGCTTTTTGATTGGGAGATCATTAGAAGTACAGTGAGAGGATTTTACTCCGATGTTGGGGACAGAAGGCAAATTCATGTCATGGTTGGAGGATACAGAGATGGTAAATATAACAAGGCTGGAGCTGAAGAGAAGATGGGAGGTTGAAAGAACACCTTTCAAAGACAGGAGATACTCGAGCACTTTCATAGACTGAGGGAAGGTGCAGAGGAAAAGTAGAAGGTAGAGGCTGGGGAGGTGGCTTCCAAATGGGGGCAGGTCTGGGGGCCCAGCTGTGGGCGGAGCAGCAGCAGCACTTTCTGTGGAGCGGGGAGGGCGGGCGGCTGTGCTGTAACGGGTGGGTTCTGAAGCACACAGGTTGGTGTCTGACAGCACTGGTACCAGTGTGCTGGGTTTTGTCTCTGAAACTGGAGGCAAGGCCATCTGCTTTGAGGAGGTGAGAAGGAGGTGGGTAGCCTGAGGAAAATGGTAAAGGTTGGGAACAGGAGTTCCAGAAAAGGGTTTTGGCTCTGAGCGGTATTGAGGTCTCAGGCCAAGTTAGAGACAGGAGAGGAGAGTGGTGGTTCCCAACTCCAGCTACATGACGGAACACCTGGAGGGTGTTGGGGTTTGTTTGTTTGTTTGTTTTTATTTATTTTTAAAATTTTTCAGTGTTCCAGAATTCATTGTTTATGCACCACACCCAGTGCTCCATGCAATCCGCGGCCTCCACAATACCCACCACCAGGCTCACCCAACCTCCCTCCCCCCGCCCCTCCAGAACGCTCAGATTGTTTTTCAGAGTCCACAGTCTTGCATGGTTTGTCTCCCCACACGGAGTTTTTACTGAATATGCCGTTAGCTGTGCCTCACCTCCCAAGATGAGGATTCAGTTGGTCTGAAGTGAGGTCTGGGCACCTGAAACCTCAGAGCTCTCTACATGCACACAGTTGGGGCTCACTGGGTCAGAGCATGATGACTAGGGCTTTCTCTTTAAGCTCTGCTGGCTGCCTGGGAGTAGGAACAGGGCGAGTGGCTGCTTAGATTGACCGCAACAGGTGGGGATCAGGGCAGACGCAATGCTGATTCGTGAGCAGGTGTGCTGCTGAAGTGTCCCGAAAGGGTTTGCTGGCACACTTACCCTCACTGCATCTGGACGAGTGCATCTGGACCACCTCACAGTGGTTCTGGGTTTCTGGCTTGGACTGATTGGCCTAGTTGAGGAATTCAGGAGGAGGATGGGTGTGCAGGGAATATACGACAGTGGGAAAGAGCACAGGGATGACACCAGACAAACCTGTCAGTGTCAGCTCTGGGATGATGAACAAGGCACTTCCCCTCTCTGAACCTGGTGTGCACTTGTAAAAATGCTAGTTCCCTTTCATAGGATTGTTACTGAGAATTAAGTAAGAGGATGTTTATACAGTCCCTACCACACAGAGAGTGCTCAGTTGGTGCTTATTTTAAGTTTGAGACCTGTTGGATTGGAAGTGCCTGAGAGAGAGATGTGGTGGGTATTCTAGCAAGCTTTTGTAGATGTGGTCATTCAAGAGAGACAAGGAGAGAAGAGGTGAAGGTTTGAGGGTTACTGGTATAGAGAGAGAAATTGAAATTGTCAGCATGGATTAGGTAACTGGGAGAAAATAATGAGAAGTGAACCACAGATCCTTTATGGCAAAGGTTTGTTTTTAGATTCTGGAATTTATAGTACCCCACTATTCATCTCGCCGCATAGCAAACTTAGAGTCTTTTAGGACAGTGCTTCCCAACAGGTTATGTCGTACCAACACAGGAAGCAATGCCGTGTGTGGGGCACTCTGGGGTAAATTGATGAGGCTGCTTTACCGAAAGGAACTGATCCAGGGCCTCTGGGTCCCAGCAGCCACCCTGTGTGCCAAGGGGATCGCTTTCTTGGATGCACTTACAACCCAGTGTGACCCACTGATTACAAAGGTTTGGCTGTGAGAGTACTGTGGAGTCATGGGCTCCCTGAAATGAAGACGGAGGCATAGAGAACAGACTTTGTGCCCACATAAATGTGAGGTCAAACATGGTCTGCCTTGGACAGAAAACTGACAGGCAAACAGATTCTGGACATGGGGTAGCATAGTCTTGCACCAACCACACCACTGTGTCGGGTCTTTCTTGTTGCTGTTGTAGTAATAATCATTTGGCTGTTCTGATCCATGGATTATGCACTTTTTATTTATTTTTTTTTTTTAAAGATTTTATTTATTTATTTATTTGACAGGCAGAGATCACAAGTAGGCAGAGAGGCAGGCAGAGAGAGAGGAAGAAGCAGGCTCCCTGCTGAGCAGAGAGCCCGATGTGGGGCTCGATCCCAGGACCCTGGGATCACGACCTGAGCCGAAGGCAGTGGCTTTAACCCACTGAGCCACCCAGGCGCCCCCGGATTATGCGCTTTTTAAAAAAGATTTTATTTATTTGAGAGAGCACAAGCAGGGAGCCTGATGCAGGGCTCGATCCCAGGACCCGGAATCATGACCTTAGCTGAAGGCAGACGCTTAACCGACTGAGCCACACAGGTGCTCCCATGGATAATGCTTTGATGCTGTCCGACAGCAGACATTTTTCAGGGCACTGTGGTCTGTCTTACAGGTAACCTAGACATAAACGCAACAGCCCCACACTACAGTCTCAGCTGTTTAAAGGCTGGCAGCAGACACGTAGTAGCCAAACAAATCCCCGTTTTCCTGACATCCAGTGACTGGTTTGGAATAAGTCCTCTTGTGAGTTGGGACAGCTTAGGGCATTTCTGAAAGCCTAAGTTTTGGTCAGACATCTCAACATTGGGATTTGGCTCTGCCATGATTAACTCTGTGATCCTTGCAAGTTACTTAACCCTTCCGAGCCCACACTGTCCTCTGTGAAATGGAGAGGACATGGAGAGCAGCTTTCTTGCTGGCTCGTGGAGGGGGAGAAGGAATCGAGGACTTAGCCTAGTGTCCAGCACAGCGCCTGGTGCTCTGTAGCGAATGTAGCTGCCGCTGCTGGGCACGGCTTCCACTCATTCACACTGTCGTGTGTCTCTGCAGCACCAAGATGGTATTTTTTGTTCAAAACGAGCCTCCCCACCAGATCTTCAAAGGCCATGAAGTGGCAGCGATGCTCAAGAGTGAGCTGCGGAAGCAAAAAGCAGACTTTCTGATATTCAGAGCTCTGGAAATCAATACTGTCAGTGAGTAATCCTGGGCAGCTGGGAAGAAGAGCCTACCCAGTGCCCACAGCTCCCCGCAGCCCCGCTGTCCCCAGGCTTCGTCTCCTGTTTTCGAGGAGCACGGAGACAATCACTTTGCTCCACCAGCAGTGTCCTGAAAGCGTCCCAACTCGGTGCAGGGGTTCTTCACCTGGGTTCCATGGGCCCGCAAGACAGTGGTCAGAGTAGTGGGCTAGGAGCTTGAATGCGAAAAAATGACGTCTTTATTTTCACCCACCTCTAACTGAAATCCATTACTTCCTGCTATTGTGAAGGTAGGCAAAAACCTCAGTAGTATTAACTGAACCTGTGACTTTTAAGGCAGTAGAAATCACAGGTAAGTTCATAGCACATTACATGACGAAACGTCATTTTTACTCATCATTACTTCAAAATTATGGCAGTTCTTAGACCCGCTGCTAGATCTGGTTACTTAATGTTTTCATAAAGACACACATATATTATTACGTTCTTAAATATTTCAAAAACATGCAATATCATTGCTTTCCTTTATAATACTGTGTATTTTATTTTGGCATTAATGTGATGCACAGAAGGGGTCTGTGGGCGCTGAGAGATTAAGAACTTCCCACAGGGAGCGGCAGCAAAGCAGGACAGCTGGACTGTGCCAGTGGCCTTGCTCCCTACTGCTGCCTGATCTGCCTGTGACCATCACTGTGGCCAGGCAGCGTGCATGCCGGCAGAGGCCCCCAGGCAGGGGCACCGCAGACTACAGGGCAGAGGTGCCTTCCATCCTCATGTGCGCTGGCAGCCGTTGGGCCAGCCCTGACTCCTGTCCCCCCCTCCCCTTTCCCGCTGCTTTCAGCGTGCCAGTTGAACTGTTCCGACCATGGCCACTGTGATTCATTCACCAAACGCTGTATCTGCGACCCTTTCTGGATGGAGAACTTCATCAAGGTGCAGCTGAGGGATGGAGACAGCAACTGTGGTGAGTCTTCTGCTCGGCACTGTGCCAGTGGCTTTGGCGCTGAACGTAGTTCTGAGTTGAGCAGGTGGGTGGTGGTGTTTCCGAGGCAGATGAGCAAGCGAGGAGAACTCTGTGTATGTTCTGTTTGCAGAGGACTTTTATTTCCTTCCTC
Organism: Neogale vison; assembly: GCF_020171115.1. Taxonomy (NCBI): domain Eukaryota; kingdom Metazoa; phylum Chordata; class Mammalia; order Carnivora; family Mustelidae; genus Neogale; species Neogale vison. The sequence goes on along the minus strand of NC_058092.1, from coordinate 27,130,831 downwards.
CACGCTACTCCGGGTTAGAGCAGGATTCTGCAGCAGGCTTGTACGAAGAACCAGGCTTAAGTCCGACCGAGTGCAAACTGCAGCCTAGGTTGGATCAGCTGCACGGTCTCCTTTCTGGAGTGCCTCTGTGCGGCAGCCCAGTGGGAGCCCTTAGATTTCTGCATGCCCCGGCCCCCCCGGGGAAAGCTCCTTACAGCCTGCCCCTCTGCCCCATGGGCTCAGCAGGGACAGTGCAGGGGGTTGAAAGCTTCAGCTGCCTACAGCTGCAAGGTCTCCCCTGTGCTGGGCTACTGTGGGGCTGCCTTGTCTGCAGAGCCAACCCACCTGCTGAGGCCGGGGCACCCCAGGCCGCCCTCCTGGCCTCTGTCTTCACAGCCCTCTCCATTTTGTTTCTCTTGGCAGAGTGGAGCGTGTTGTATGTTATCATTGCTTCCTTTGTCATTGTTGTTGCCCTGGGAATCCTGTCCTGGACGGTGATCTGTTGTTGTAAGAGGTAAGATGGAGTCTCTTCGGAAATTCATTAAAGCTTCTAACTGTGTACTCATTAGGGAGGTATCTGGCATCTTCCACACAGAAGACACTGACTTGGCATCCCTTGTTTCCTGTCATGGCCTGAGGCAGGTGCAAAAAGGCTTTCATCACCCTCTCCCACTCCTGAGGACTGGGGCGTACTCCCTCAGCCAAGTGGCTGTCACTACCGATTTGCAGCCTGGGAAGTGTGGCCATGACCAGGTGGGAGCAGGAGGGCCCATCTGTGCGCCTGGCTCACCTCTCTAGGGCTGTGTTTCTACTCCACACCTGCCTCAACACATGAGTTTTCAATTCTTTTGCCCTTCTTTCTAGTTGGGATTCATGTGTCTACATGTTTCCACGTATTTGTGGACTTCGGTTAGTCATGATTAAACGTTTGGGCTGTTTTTGGTTGGAATCTTCTTATCTAGTCTTACGGTATTTAGGGAATGTTTATTAGATTTTTTTTCATTATTAATGATAAGTATGATTTCTGCATTATTTGTGCCAAGTACCAGGATAATTTTTTTTTTTTTTTTTAATGCATATAACCCCCTTTTCTCATCTCACAGCTAAGGAAATGTAGGCTCAGGAAAATGGCCTCACCTGTCCATGGACACACAGTTAATTAGTAGCAGAGCTGAGATTTAACCTGCAATTTAACTGCACGTAAAAAAAAGAAAGTGAAAACAATTTTTAAAAATTACCACCATTAATAGCTTGGTTTAATGCTTTCCTCCATGCTCTACCCCTCAGGCGTCAGTTTCTTGTTCTCTTGATTAATAGGGAGAAACGGAGCATGTCTGACTTCATGTTGCTTCCCTTCCCTTGCTGCTGTGATCTAAAGCTTAGGCACCTGTGCTGAGCCCTGCACATGGGCATACCAATCACTGACATTTACAAAACTGCTTTTTTACCTGAAACCTCCCTAGCTACCTACCTCGAGAAGATAAGTACATATAGAAATGTTTGTGCTGTGTTTAAGATTCACAGGCAGATTCCTACAGAAATCAACTGACCAAGGACAAAGTTCCACAGCCTTCTTGGATGTCTGCAGATATCAGTCACTTTTTGACTCCAGCCTCCTCTCACTCCCTACTTTACATGAAAGCAGCTCAGATCTCACGCTGGGGAAAATGGTTCTATGGGATAGGAGTCCACCATCTCCTCGTTTTGTTGGCTTTCTGAGTCAAGTTGCTTTTCTTGCCCCAAGCGCCTTTCCCCTCAGCTGTCGCGTGGGGAGCATGGCGAGCTTGTACTCCGTTACGGCTATGTTTTTAACCAATCTCTACTTCCTTGCACTGTGCAGTGGTGACTCCTTGGTCAGACAGTCATAGTTCCCTTCCCTTCCCGGAATTGGTGAGGAGTATGTGAAGAACCAGTCACAGCTGTCACCTTCCCTCAGCTGGGAAGCACAGGGGAAAAAACAGTCTTCCTGTTAGGCAGCTCGCAGGGGACAGGGCGCTCTCTGTAATCTGGCCGTCACCTGAGCTACCTGAGTCTCACACAGAACCCCCTTCTTGAGCAGCGGTGGGGGTTGTGTTTTTCAGGCAGAAAGGAAAACCCAAGAGGAAAAGCAAGTACAAGATCCTGGATGCCACAGATCAGGAGAGTCTGGAACTGAAGCCAACCTCCCGAGCAGGTAGTGGCCCTTGGGGTTAGGGGTGGGGCCTCTAGATTCGTGCACTCTCCCTGTGAAGACCCACCGTCATTAATTCCCTCCTAAATCTGTCGCTAACAGCTGTTCATTCTGGAAAAGCGTTTTGTCTATTGCTTGACAGAAGCCGTGTGCTTGCCTGGCAGAAGCCGTGTGCTTGCCTGGCAGAAGCCGTGTGCTGGATGAGCTCTGAGCTGGGGCCGCTTCTCAGGACTGCTTCACTTTGCTGAGGGACTCAGCCTCTTGCTCTTGTTGGCCGGTTCATTTGCCTCAGGGTTCCCTTCTGGCTTTCAGCTTCTCAAGCTGCCTCCAGTAGTCAGGCCTAGGGACCTGGGTCTCTTAGGCCTTAACTAGTCTGTCCTGTCTGGAAAGACAGTAAGGTGGGACAGCTCTCCAGATGTCCTCCTCCGTGGGCCTTCCTCTCCCATCTTCCTCTAGCCAGTATTTGGCAGATGCACAGGCTCTGCTGCTGTCCTGCAGCAGGCGGGAGAGCAGCTTGCCTGCTGGCTCCAGTGCGCGGGGGCCCATCTGTCCGGTGCCTCCCACCCAAGAATCACCAACTGCGCCAGCTTTGACGTGGCTTCGGTGAGGGTGTGGGCAGGGGCGCCCTTCCTTGGCCTGGTGTTGTTGGCAAGGTTTCCGTGCACCGAGGCCCTGGTAGGCATCGAGTATCTGTGGGCTTCTAGGTAGAGCTATTCCTAAACACTTGGCAAGCAGAACTGTTCTTAGACAAAGTACGAAACAGCACTCATAGTTAAAGCTTTGTATTAGGAGAGGTGGAAGGGGAGTACAAAGCGTTCCAAGACACAAGCTCTGCCCTCGGCATTCCAGGCTACAGAGGGAGCAAAGGCACATCAGAAGAAAACAAATGCTCTGAGGCGGTCTGGGCCTGCACCCGGGCAGCTGGATTCAGGGTGGCACCTGGAGGTGTGGGGCTCCTCAGGCAGGAGAGGGGTCTGGGGGTAAAAACATGCACAGTCCACCCTAAACATAGCAGCCAAGGTTGTTTTCACATGACTCCCAAAGGTTCCCCACCCCTTGAAATCCTTCAGTGGCTGACTTTGGGTCTGGCTGACGTGGCCTTGAGTGACCTTTCATCTGTTTGCTTCTCTGAGATCTTCCTCCTTGTTGACCTCTCTCTTCCTCAGCGAGTTCTGCTGGTTCATATTTCTGTCCAGAAAGCTCCTTCTCATCTCTCCCTTAACCTGCTCACGTTGTGCTCATCTCTCTGCCACGTGTCTGTTTTGGCATTTCTCTCCCTGTATTATACTAGTTATGTGCGTGTCCCCTTACCAGTCAGTGAAATCATTGAGGGCAGGGACTGTGTCTTACTCCTCAGTGCACGTGGATTGAGACCACTGTGTGCCAGGCCCTCTGCCAGACACTGGGGACGTTACGGTGAGCTCACCACAGACTGCTCCTGTGCAGCTTCTCCCAGACAGACACGAAACACATGGACTCACAACTGTACAGAAAGTGGTAATAAAAGGTCTTCACAGGAACATAAAGAACGCTTGAACTGAGACTCAAGGGAGGAGTAGGCGTTAGCCACACAAGGACTCTGAGAAAGAGCAGTCCAGGCAAAGGAGCAGAGTTGGTAAAGGCCCAGCTGGTGGAAGGAGCGGAGGGCATCTGAGGAAGGAGAAGGTGACCTACTGGACATGGCGAGCACGGGGTCAGTGCTGCGCCGGTGAGCAGGGACCTGGCTATGTGCTCCCTCTGAGAGCAATAGGGAGCCCCGGGCAACTTTTTAAGGAGGTAAATGATCTGTTTGACTTACATCTTTAAAAACCCTGACTGCTATGCAAGGGAACTGGAGAGGCAAGAATGGGTGAAAGGATTCGATAGAATGTCCTAATGGTGGTGAGGTGATGACATAAGGAGAGGCCCAGAGATTCCAGGTGCCTTTGCAGGGAAGATGGGATGCAGTTCAGAGTGTGCTGGCGAAGGGGTGTGGAAGAAAAGCAGACATGCAGTCTGGTCCCTGAGCTGCTGTTTTGAGAACGTGTGGACGGGGTGGTACTGGAGAGGAAGTGCTGGAGAAGAGTAGTGTTTAGTTAAGACCCTTGTGAATGGGGCTGAGGAAAGGAGGCTGAAAGACTGACAAGGACCAAAGTGTAAAAGCACTGAAAATCAGCCAAAGGAGTTAAGAATTCTGATGGTGATGAGAAGTGTCATCTTGAACGTGCTGGCTTAGGAAAATCAGTCTAATGGACGCCAGCAGGGAGATTTTTGCAGTGATCTAAGAGGGAGGTGACGATGGCTCAACCAGCATGGGGTCAAGAGGGTGGAGGGACAGGAAAGATCAGGGCTGACTTCTGACCTGAGGGACAGAGAATGACTCCATAGACAGAATTAATGCATTGGAGCAGTGATAGCTTGGGTAAGAAAAGATGAATTTAGTTGAACTCAGTAGAATGGTTGAACTGCCAAGCATCAATGTAGGAATCTTCTAGATACTCATGAGGGTCAACACAAAAGTGGGTCACATCCCTTCTGGGGAGGATACTGAGGGACAAAAGAAGAGTCCAGAACTGAAGAGCCCGAGAAGGACCATCAGTGAGGGAGGGGGGCATCATTAGGGAATGGTCAGGAGTGTCTGCTGCTGAGAAGACAGAATGTTTCCACGATCACTAGAGAAGTTTCTGGTCATCTAAAGAGCTGGAGGTAGGATGGGGACTGGTAGCAGAAGACAAATGCAGATTGTTCAGGCAGTGAATACGTGGTGAGGAAATGGACTGTGACTATTGAGAAGTCCTTTACGAATGGAGCAGTAAGCTGTGGAGAAGCAGAGTGGGGCTGGAAGGCAAGGCTGCAGGCAGAAATGAAGATAGAGGTGAGGCTCCAGAGGAGGAGAGAGGGAGTGGGGGGAAAGGAGAGGGTGGGGGATACAGGGAGTTGCTTTGGCAAGACAGCGTGGAGGGAAAGGCTGGGGGAGGGCATGAGAAAGTGCTGCATTGGAGGGGCAACATGCAAAGGAGGCAGATGCCAGTGAAAAGGGGTTGTGGCAAGGGAAAGCCCCACGGTGGCCAGTTGCATCTGGGTCACCAGGGTGAGACCAGAGGACAGCCAGGAGGGCCCTTCTGTGCAGAAAGTGTGTAGCTGAGGGAGCAGCGAGAGTCCCTGGGCGTTTGGGCTTATGCAGCTGACCAGGCTGAAGCCCCACTCTCATCCTAGACTTGGCCCATGAGTGGGTGCAACCCAGAGTAGAGCCACTAGCAGGACAGGGACAATGGGATTCGAGCCTGTCAGCCTAAGGCTTAGAATGGGAGTTCTTCAGCCCGAAGCGTGGGTTTAACAGGCCATTTGGTGTGTGGAGGGAAGCGGGCATCAACCCCGTCTGCCGGGACCCAGGCTGAGCTTGGACGAGGGGTCTCTGGGGAGCTTCAGCGCCCAAGGCCACCAGGCAGGGACTGAGGGATGACCACCCTCAGAAGACCTGGTTTACATTCAGCAACTGTGGTTCTGGGGTTTGTTTCGCTACTTTATTGACTTTTCAAAGCTTTCTATTGAGCATATTAGATTGAACCATATAAAATTACGGGTATTTGACTCTCTGACCTTTAAAAATGGTGGTGGTGGTTTTTTTTTTTTTTGGTGGTTCAGTCTAACGTATAGAAGATCATAAGGACAGCTTGATGGGTTTCGATAAGTGAACATACCCATATAATCCACCCCCTTTCTTTCCAGTCATTGCGTTCCCCCTGCCAACTTCCTTCTACCATCTTGGAGTGGTTTATATAAATGGAGTCACTGCATTTGGCCCCTTCCACTCACCATTACATTTACGACGTTCGCATGTGTTGTTAGGTAGAGCAGGAGTCTGTTCTTTCCCTGCTGTGTCGTTTCCCCGGTGTGAATGTCTTTGGCGGGTATACGGTCGTCAGGCAACTGAATTCTTTCCGTTTTTGGCTGTTATGAGGAGTTGCCGCTGCAAACGCTCTGGTCCGTGCCCAGCTTGTACTGTTTAGTGGGGGAAATCACTCAGTTCTCCAGGCAGAGCAGGAGTTCGTGTGGGCAGGTTTGTGTGAGTGCCGTCTACTGTGGAGCCAGGCGCGGGTTCCTGTCCTCAGCAGCCGTGAGGGGAGGAGGGCTTGGGACCAGCTTTGAGAGAGGGAAGCTTCATGTGGGTCCTTAGAGGGGCCTGCTCCCACAGGACAGGAGGAGAAGGATATTTCAGCTGCAGGGGCAGAGCTGGGGTTTGGGGGACCTTGACTCTTATGTTTGCCACTGTCCTCCGCCACACTGGAGCGGCTCGGGGTGCTGGTGTCAGCCTTATGTCATTCTGCCCAGAATGACGTGAAAATATTCTGAGAATCCTGAGAAACACTCCTTCGGAGTTTCAGGAGATCTGGGTGGGCCCAGGGGAAAGAGAGAGTGATTGTTGGATATGGGGTGTTCAAACACACCTCACCTGTCTGGTCACCTTTTAAGAAAGGAGGTAGTTTAGGTCCAGGGTGGGTGGTGTGGGGCCAGAAGCACTGCCACGCTGGGTCCTCGCCCTGGGCATGTCCCACTCCTTGTGCTGCTGGCTCTGCCTGCCTCTGGCTTTTTCTGGCACAGCTTCTGCAGCCTCAGGGATGACACAGAATGAAGGTGACTCCAATGGCTTGCAGAATCTCAAGTATCTTTTCTGACCTCGGGTGTTCCTTATGGGTCCTTGTTTGTGCGTTCGGATGAACTGAAGGCTTGGGACTGTGTCTGGGAGCCCTGGTACTCCGGTCAGGTGCTCCCAGTAGGAGCGACCTCTTGGAGGCAGGGGCCTGTTCTCCCTGCTCTCCGCCTCCCATACGTGCGCCATGGAGCCGGAACAAACCCCTCTGGGGCATGAGGCTGTACCTTCCTCAGTGTGGAGAACTCGGGCAGGCCCTTTGCCATCCATGCTGAGCCAGGACACGGTGAAAAGTTCCTCCTCTAGAGCTGACCTCTTGTTGTGTTTTCCTGCCTCCTGTGGGAATTCCATCCTGTTCATGAGGTGAGATGATAAAACATTCCACATTTCAATGAGGAGAACACTGTTGGGTGGCAGTAAGCGGAGCTAACAGATACTGGAGGTCAGAAACCCACACTGCGCCCCTGGTCTGTTGGTCCCATCTACTGGGTGACTTTCCTGAAGGAACTGCTCCAGCTAATCAGGACTGGGACAGGGACTCAGGGAGCCCCTCACAGCCTGGACAGATGGGGGGGGGACGTTCCCTGTCCCTCTGCTTCTCTTCAGGCTGGGAGAAGGGTACAGGGCCTGGCTAAAGCCGAGGAAGGTGTGTGCTCCTGACCCTGGATTCGGTTTCTTGCAGGCAGCAAACAGAAAGGCCCAATGCTGAGCAGCAGCCTGATGCGCTCTGAGTCGGAGCTGGACAGCGATGATGCCATCTTCACGTGGCCAGACCGAGAGAAGGGCAAACTCCTGCATGGTCAGAATGGCTCTGTGCCCAATGGGCAGACCCCACTCAAGGCCAGGAGCCCACGGGAGGAAATCTTGTAGCTACCTGGTCTGCTTCCTCAGGGGTGGGCAGTGCCAGGGTCCAGAGCGTTGCCGGGCTGGTCCTCAGACCTCCCATGTGTGGGCAGCTGTTCTTCCAGCGTCTGCTGGTCACTCCACCCTAATCCCCTCCACCAGAGCTGCTGGTACTTGAATCCAGAGACATTCTCCAGGAACCCTGAACGAAGCTGTGAACGAAGAGGTTTCCTCTTTAAACCTTTCTGGTAGCCCCACCTCCACCCCAACCTCCTCACCTCAGGGCCTCCTTTCTCGCAAACCCCTCCCCTGCTTCAAGGGCCATCCAGGCAGCTCCCAGCCCGGAGTGTTGCTGCTCCCAGGGTGCCTGCACAGGGAGGCCGGGCTGTGCCCCCAACACCTGGCTGTAGAACCAAGCATTCCAAGCCTCCAGCTCCCAGGCCTGCCTGTGGGCATGTTCTTGGTTTCCTTCTTTGGGACAGAACGCACCCTTTTGCTAGGTCCGGAGGAAGCGGTAACCCCGTCCTCACCACTGATGCGGGTGTCCGGCCGAGATTCTGGGAGGACTGTTTCAGGAATGGGGAGGGACCCCTCTGGCTGCACTGTTGTGTCAGACAGGGGGCGGGCCACAGACGTGTCCCTTACTCCTCCTGAAGCGCTTCAGGGCTCAGGCCCCCCCCACCCTGAGCCAGCAGGAGACAGTCACATGCTGACTGGAAGGTGACGGCATGAGCGCATGTGTGTGACTGCCCCACTGCGGGTCCTCTGTGTCCACCTACGTCTTCTCCGTGTGTCCCCTGCATGTGTGTGTCAGAATGTGCGCGCGCATCAGCTCCTCATAGGGCTCTCGGCTACCTGCAAGGCAACCTTGACCTGGACAGACTTTTAGCTCCTTGGAACAGAGACTTCCTGAACCCCTCTGGCCCTGTCACCGGTTCCTCAGCCATGTTCTGAGTGTTGAGGAACGGGAGCTTCGGGGGAGTGACTTTTTGGAAAGAAACTTAGTTTACACTACTGCACTACTGTCTGTTGTGAGATGATTAAACATGCTATTTAATTGTATGTGTGCCTGCCAGGTGTGCTGCGTCGCTGACCTGTACCATGGGTCCAGTCATCTGCGCATCCCGGTGATGCGGTCGGTGGCTTCCAGGAGGCAGGCTGCAGGCCTGGCATCATCAGTGCATATGGCCGATGGTGCTGGAATTCTGCCTCAGCTGCTGCTGGCTGGGCGGAGGAGTGCACGCTCCTGGCCCCCTGCCGGCTAGCTGCTCCTCTCTAGCTCTCAGGGAGGCAGGCTCTCTGTCTCTTCTCCATACCTTCTGTTAACACAAAAATGATTCATTCCCCCACCCCCTTGGCCAAGCAGGGGATTCAAAGTGTCCTGATGCACAGGGTGTAGATTTGAGACTGCTGGGCCCCTGCACTTCCCTTTAGGATTTCCAAAGCAGTAAGGGCAGCCTCGTGCCCCTGGAACACTGCAGTGTTCGTGGAGCAGCCTGCACAGCATGGGGGTGGGGGAGGAGGATTGGTGTATAGTTTTGGGACTCCCAGGGAAGGGAGGAGAGGGGACAGTGGCATTCATACTGTACCCAAGGCCCTGTGTACAAAAACCCACTGGGGGTGGGCAGTATTGGCTCTGTTTTTCCAGATTCAGAAACAGAGGCATAGCAAGAAGTAACTCAGTCCACATACAATAAATGACAGAATTAGAACTCGGGCCCTGCAGAGTCTATTTGGCCTCCATAAAAATTCCCTGGGAGGCTTGACACTGTGGGGCCCCAACTGCAGAATTTCTGACTGAGAAGGTCTGCGGTAGAAGAGAATGTGCCTTTCTACCAGGTTCCCAGGGGATGCTCTGCTGCTGGTCCAGGGACCACACTTGAGAGAACCAGTGGGTCTAAAGGCACAATATATAGTGCAGCATCAACATAGGCAACAGGTGTCCCATCCTGAAGGTGGTCAGAGGTCATCGGAGAAGCCAAAGCTCAAACTGCTCCAGGCTGGGTGTATGGGCTTCCTCAGTTGTGCAGGTCAGGCTACACGGGAGGAGGCAGAGAGGCAGGTGACCAGGACCTGGGAAGCTGAGTGTGACAGAAAAGCTGTAAAGAATTCAAGAAGGAACTACAGGATCCGACCACTTACTGGCTTTGTAGACTTTTCCTGTTCTGGCAGGTGAGTATCATTTCTATATCTAACTAACCTCAGCCACAGCTCACTGAGGATATGCCTCCGTCTCAGAGCTGAATAAATAAAAAGGGCAAAATCCAGGAACTGATGCTGCTATCCTCCATTTGCCTCCAGCTCAGGAGCACTGAAATACCCTTTCAGCATTACAAAAGCACCCATGTCCTCTTACTCATTGTCCTGTTGCTAGTCCTCAGCACAGTGGCTGGTCCACACTTCACCGTGTGCCTGTGAGGAGCACAGGCTAACACAGAGGGTGGGAGACGTGGTTCCTCAAAGGGAAATGGCAGCTGAACAAGGGAAAAGAAGGCAGATCTCATCACTGCTGATCTGAGCTGACACCCGAGGAGGACACAACCCACTAAGTTCCCAGTAATATTACTTAGGGAGTAGAATAAAGAGAAGGAATTAAAATACGAACAATAATAAAAAATGGGGGGGCTGGGGATCAAGTAATGACTGAAATTAAAGTAAGCTAAGATCCTTCCATAGTAGGACAGTAAAAAATGATGATTAGCTTTAGAGTTTAAGTCATGTATTCATGTTTTAAGTATTGAGAAAGCCATTGGGAACTAGAATATGTAACATCTACACCAGACAAGGGGAGAAAAAAAAAATTAAGAATACATCAATGAAACTAAATACAGGAAAGAAGGGGGAAAAAGCATTAAAAATGTGACACTTAAATGGGCAAAAGCTATCAGACTGTGTATTAAAACCACCACCACCACCACTTCCAAACAGAAGTTAATAGATTGAATATATTTATAAAACTATGTAAGAGAGACACCTAAAATATAACTGAAAGACTGTGTGTGTGTGTGTGTGTGAGAGAGAGAGAGGGAGAGAGAGAGAGAGAGAGAGAGATAGTAAGCTATACTACGGGCTTTGGCTCCTATTAAGACAATGAAGTGGCTCCCTTCCCCAGAATCTACCAAAAATCCCTCCCAAATCCTGTAAAAACCCATAGGAGACTGAAGGTCATCATAAACTGGGAAGTAGGGCATCAGTGACAGTGACATTGTCTGCCTTTGCTGTACATGGGATCGTCAGTCACATACATCACTGGTGTCAGTGGGACACTATTAGGGCAGCCCAAGAGCTCTGCTGGGATGAAAAAGGATGGGCTTGTGATGCCTGGGAGGCTCAGCTGGTTAAGGGTCTGCCTTCGGCTCAGGTGGTGATCCCAGGGTCCTGGGATGGAGTCCTGCATTGGGCTCCTTGCTTAGTGAGGAGCCTGCTGCTTCCCCTGCTTGTGGTCCCTTCTCTGTATCTCTGACAAATAAAATCTTGAAAAGAAAAGGGATGGGCTAGGCTACTCTTGGGATTAAAAAACCTTCTCCAAAGCCCCAGGGCTGGTAGATGACAGCTGGGAAGTTGCTGCTTCTTCCTAAGGATCTGAAGGTAAATCTTTGAACACCTACTGGAGGGAGTGGTCAACAGGGACTATGAGGTATCTGGAGGTCATTACTTTCCCCTGCTTAAGCTCGCTTGGACAGGATAGACCTGGCCCCTGGCCCTGGCCTTTCATCAGTAAATGTCACCAGACAGGAACTGGTGCTGTGAAGGAACATGACAAGCTTATAGGCCAAAGTAACCAGATGCTGCCTGAGGAGTAAAATCCTCAGCCCCCCAAAGACAGCAAACTAAACATAAACACTGGCAAGGAACTGAAAATAAAGCAAAATAAAAGTAGAGGGAAATATTAGCCATATGAAACAGGAACAAGAACCACACTGGAGGGGCGCCTGGGTGGCTCAGTGGCTTAAAGCCTCTGCCTTCAGCTCAGGTCCGGGGTCCTGGGATCGCCACTGGGCTCTCTGCACAGCAGGGGCAGAGTAGTAGTGCCAACATCTGAGTAACTGGGAGTCCTTGAAGAAAGGGGGAAAAGTGCAAGAGGAAATATCTGAAGATACGACAAACTCACCATAATTAACAATGAAAGAATTCATGGATGAAAAGGTAGGGAAATGTACAAACAGAAACACTATAGTAAAAGACATTTAAGACCATCTAAGAAAAGCAAAAACTCTGAAAGCTCCCAAGAGAAATGGCAGATCAATTACAAAGAGAAAAGAACCAGACTGACATCAGGTTTCTTAACAGTATCCTTAAGTGAGAGACAAGGAATCACATTTCCAAAAAGCTAAAGGAAAAGAAACTTTGAACTCAAAATTCCTATCAAGACAAACTCATTTAAGCATGAGAATGTAATAAAAAATATTCTCAGGGCACCTGGCTGGCTCAGTCAGTGGAGCATGTGACTCAGTCTTGAGGCTGTGAGTTCAAGCCCCACAATGGGGGGCAAAGTTTACTTAAAACAAAAAACAAGAAACACAAAACACAAAAAACCCCAAACTCTCTAGAATACAAAGCTTCAGAATTTTTCACAAAAGATCCATTTAAAAAATACTCTTGGAAGAAGCAGTAAAGTATGAAAAATAAATTTAGACATGAGAAGAGCTATAGGAAGTAAAAGTGAGCAAATAAAATACTCTGGCAAAGTTTGTAATCTGCAACAGCCTGGGCCAATGGAATACAAAATGAAGTATATCAACAATCTAAAATCAAAACTCCAAAGAGTACCAACTTGATACAGTTGGGAAGTCCAAAGGAACCTAAGAGTATAATAGTCTTACTAGGAAGATTTAGATGGTAGTTATGCCAATTTGGGGGGGGTGGTAAACAGAAATGATTAGTATTGAGTAAAATCAATAAAAATAAAATGGGAATATATTACTACTTTTAAACAGGTAGAAGAAAATTTTCCACTGCTACTCCATGGAAAGCAAGGGGGAAACAGAGTACAGTACCTAAACTCTGAAATACCAGCAGAAATAGGTCAGTTGGGAAGATGGCGGAGTAGGAGGACCCTAACCTTGCCTCCTCCCACAGAGGCAAAACACTCATATCAATATAAATAACACAGAAAAATGATCCAAAGCCTGGCAGAACAAACTCCACAACTAAAGGAAGAGAAGGGGCCACACTGAAGAAGGTAGCCAGTGGTGCAGAGAAGGGGTGGGGAGTGGTGGTGAAAAGACTCACATCAGGCAACCCATGATCAGGGAGGATGAATCTTGGTAATATTTGCCTTTGAAAGCAACAGGGGCAGAATTTTGTGAGTTCTCACAACCAGAGGGATTTAAAGCCTAGGATTTTTTTTTTTAAAGATTTTATTTATTTGACAGAGATCATAAGCGGGGAATCAGGCTCCCTGCTGAGCAGAGAGCCCTATGCGGGGCTCGATCCCAAGACCCTGAGATCATGACCTGAGCCTAAGGCATCAGACGCTTAACCCACTGAGCCACCCAGGAACCAGCCTAGGATTTTAAAACTCTGCATACTCAGCTCTTAGGAGAGCCTGGCTGCAGGGCCTTAGAAAGCAAAGTCCCCACCCTTAAAGAGATAGCACAGCCTGTGCAAAACAGCATGGAAGGAGCATTTTCAAAAAAACACCAGGTGGAGATGGGAGGGTGAGTGATTTACTAATCTTAGAGCAGGGCCTGGAAGAACAGGGATCATAGAAAGATGCCTCCAGGAACAAAGAAGCTGGCAGTCACCATTTCCTTCCCTCACACCCCAACATAAACCCAACCAGCAGGGATCCTGCCCTGATACTTTATTTAAATTCCTTGCACCAACATTCCCCACCCCTCCTCACTTCTACCTATCTGCTCTTCTCAGTGACACTCACCATTAAGTCTTGGTGGTTCTAGCCCCACTCCAAAAGACCAGTGCAAACCCTGCCGAAGTATCTCCTGACTCCTGTTTTATGGGCCCTCTGGGGTGGCGGGATGGGGAGGGAGGAGGCATCAGGCCTCTTTTCCCAAGCAGACCACCACATACCTTGTTACAATGTGCTCCACCCCTGCTGGGGATCAAACACTGCCCACAATGGTCAAAAAGAACCTCCGCATGCAGCTGGAGTAAGGAAAAAGAGGACAGACTCAACAGCAAAACACACACAACACACAGAGTAGATACTCCCTGAAGTGCTGGACCCTGGGGAGCAAGGAACACAGCACTCTGCACTTCAGGGCACTAAGGGACCTCTTCTTCATAAGGCTATTACTGTTAAAAGCAAGAGTAATTAACCTTCCTAACGCACACAAACAGACACACAAAGTTATGAAATGAGAAGACAGAAAAATATGTCCCAACTCAAGAACAGGACTAAACCACAGCAAGAGACCGAAGTAAAATGTATGTAAGTAATATGCCTGATAGAGAATTTATAGCAACGTTCATAAAGATACTCAATGAACATAAGAGTGGATGACATCAATGAGACCCTTAACACAGAAACAAAAAGAACCGGACACCAAGAACACAGAGCATCTCAGAAGACAAAGAAAAGGAGGCAAAAAATTTATTTGAAGACATAAGAGCTGAAAACTTCCCTAATCTGCAGAGGGAAACAGATAAACAGATCCAGGAGGCTACCAGAGACACCCCTAAAACTTCAACCTGAGGAGGTCCACACCAAGAAACACACTAATTAAAATGGCAAAGAGGTGGCTCAGTAGGTTAAACATCTGCCTTTGGCTCAGGTCATGATCCTGGGGTCGAGCCCCGCATTGGGATCCCTGCTTGTCGGAAAGTCTGCTTCTCCCCCTCCCTCTCCCACTGCTTGGGTGCCCTCTCTCACTGTCTCTCTGTCAAATAAATAAAATCTTTTAAATAAATAAATAAGTAAAAATGGCAAAGAATAGGGGTGCCTGGTTGGCTCAGTCAGATAAGCTTCTGCCTCTGGCTCAGGTCATGATCTCAGGGTTCTGGGATTGAGCCCCACATCAGGCTCCCTGCTGCTTTTCTCTCTGCCCCTGCTTGTGCACTCTCTCTCCCCCTTTCTCTCTCCAATAAATAAAACCTTTTTAAAAATGGCAAGAAATACTGCTAAAGAAAAAAAAATTAGAAGTAGCAAGAGAAAAGACTACAGTTACATATAAGGTAAACTCCAGAGGTTATCAGGTTTTTTCAGCAGAAATCCTGAGGGCCAGAAGGGAATGGGTTTGATAGATTCGAAGTGCTGAAAGGGAAAATCTACAGCCAAGAATTACTCTATCCAGTAATTTTATAGGAGAGAGACTGTTTCTCAAACAGAAACTAAAGGATTTCATGACCACTAAATGAACCCTAAAAGAAATTAGTATTAAAGGGGACTCTAGGGGCGCCTGGGTGGCTCAGTGGTTAAGCCTCTGCCTTTGGCTCAGGTCATGATGTCAGGGTCCTGGGATCAAGCCCCACATCGGGCTCTCTGCTCAGCAGGGAGTCTGTTCCCCTTCCTCTCTCTCTGCCTGCCTCTCTGCCTGCTCATAATCTCTGTCTGTCAAATAAATAAATAAAATCTTTTAAAAATAAATAAATAAATAAATAAAAATTAAAAAAAAAAAAAATCAAGGGGGCTCTAAGTGGAAAGACCCTAAGTGGAGTATAAAAAACAAAACAAACAAACAAAAAAACCCCACAAAACCACAAAAAGTAAAAGTAAGTATTTCTATAAAAATAAGTCAAGGGATTAATAAAATAAAAGGATGCAAATGACAACATATACCAAAACATAGGGAGGAGTGGAATAAAGAACAGGTTCAAATCTAAGTGACATCAACTTAATATAGACTACAATATATAGAAGATGTTACAGCCAAACCTAACGATAACCAGAAATGAAAAACCAGTAATAGATATGCAAAGATATGCAAAGAATCAAGAGAAACAAATCCAAGTATATCACTAAAGAAAGCCAACAAATCATGAGAGTAAGAGAAGAAAGAATCAGAGAAAAATCTATAGAAACAACTACAAAACAAGTAACTAAATGGCAATGAACACCTATCCGTAACTACTTCAACTGTAAATGGACTAAACGCTTCAATCAAAAGACAGAGTAACACAATGGATCAAAGGCCCACTTATATGATACCTGTAAGCGACTCGTTTTAGACCTAAAAAGATAACGTAAGGAGAAGGGAGAAACATTTATCATGTAAATGGATGTCAAAAGAAAGCTGAAGTAGCAATATTTGTATCAGACAAAACAGACTTTACAACAAAGACTGTTGACAAGAGACTAAGGACACTATATAAAAATAAAGGGGACGGACGCCTGGGTGGCTCAGTTGGTTGGACGACTGCCTTCGGCTCAGGTCGTGATCCTGGAGTCCCGGGATCGAGTCCCACATCGGGCTCCCAGCTCCATGGGGAGTCTGCTTTGCTCTCTGACCTTCTCCTCGCTCATGCTCTCTCTCACTGTCTCTCTCTCTCAAATAAATAAATAAAATCTTAAAAAAAAAAAAATAAAGGGGACAACCAAACAAGAGGGTATAATAATTGTAAATATTTACGCACACAAGATGGGAGCACTCATAAAACAGTTAATAACAAACATAAAGGACATTACTGATAATAATACAATAATAGTAGGGGACTTTCACACCCCTCTTAAGTGGATGGGACATATCATCCACATAGAAAATGAACAAGGAAACAGTGGTTTTGAATGACTCCGATACCAAAACCAGATGAAGACACCATAAACAAAGAGAACTACAAGCCAACATCTCTCATGAATACCGATACAGAAATCTGCAACAAAGTGTTAGTAAATGGAATCCTACAATACATTAAAAAAAACACACATACGTCACGATCAAGTAGGATTTATTCCTGGGATGCAACAGTGGTTCAATATTCGTCAATCATTATGACTATTTTCAATAAGAGAAAGGATAAAAACTAGATGATGATTTCAACAGATGCAGAAAAAACATTCAACAAAGTACAGTATCAGTTCATGATAAAAATCCATCTGCAAAGTAGGCCTAGAGGGACTGCACCTCAACATAATAAAGTCTTTATACGAAAACCCACAGCTAACACTATACTTGATGGTGAAAAACCATCAAGTAGGAGTTTTTCTCCTAAGGCCAGGAACAAGGTAAGGACATCCGCTCTTCACCACTTTTATTCAGCACAGCACTCGAAGTCCTAGCCACAGTAATCAGACAACATAAAAAAATAAAAGGCATCCAGATTGGTAAGGAAGAAGTAAAACTCAGGATATTATATACAGAAAACCCTAAAGACTACCCAGAACTACTCGAACTGACAAATGAATTCAGTGAAGTTGCAGGATATAAAATCGATGTCTAGAAATCTGCTGCATTCCTATATACTAATAATGAAGCAGCAAAAAGTGAAATTAAGAAAATAATCACATCTTCCATTTCACCAAAAACCAATAAAATATCTAGAAACAAACTTAACCAAAGAGGTGAAAGACCTGTACCTTGAAAACTCTGAGACACTGGTAAAGAAATTCAAGGTGATGTGAAGAAGGAAAGACATTCTGTGCTCATGGACTGAAAGCACAAGTATTGTTACAATTGCTATACTACCCAAAGCGATCTACAGATTTAATGTAATCTGAATCAAAATACCAATAGCATTTTTCACAGAATTAGAACAATCCTAAAATTTGTACCTCAAATAGCAAAACCTCAAATAGCAAAAGCAATGCTCAAAATGAAAAACAGGAGCATCTGGTGGCTCAGTCAGTTCAGTGTCTGCCTTCGGCTCAAGTCAGGATCTCAGAGTCCTCAAATTGAGTCCCACATCAGGCTCTCTGCTCAGCAGTGAGTTGGCTTCTCCCTCTGCCTCTGTGATCTCTCTCACTTTCATGCTCTCTTCAATAAATAAATAAAATCTTTTTTAAAAAATGAAAAAGAAAAAACTAGGTATCATGATTCCAAATTTCAGTTATACTACAAAGTGGTAGGAATTAAAACAGAATGGCAGTGGCATAAAAATAAACATATAGGTCAACAGAACAGAACAGAAAACCAGAAATAAACCCACAAGTATTAATTAATCTTTGACAAAGGAGGAATGAATTTAGAGTGGGAAAATGACAGTATCTACAACAAATGGTATTGGGAAAACTGGACAGTAACATACAAAAGAATGAAACTGGACAACATTGGACCACTCTTTTCATCATATACAAAAACACTCAAAATGATTAAAGACCTAAATGTGAGTCCTAAAACCATAAAAATCCTTGGGCAAAGCACAAACAGTAATTTCTCTGACAGAGGCCATAACAACATTTTTCTAGATATGTCTTCTGAGGCAAGGGAAATAAAAGCAAAAACAAATTACTGGGATTACATAAAATAAAAAGCTTCTGTACAGCAAACAATGAAACTAAAAGACAACCTCTAAGTGGAAGAAGATATCTGCAAGTGACATAAGCAATAAAGGGTTAGTATCCAAAATATATAAACTGATAAGATAAAATAATGCAGTTAAAAAATAGACAGAAAACAGAAAAAGGCATTTCTCCAAAGAAGAAATACAGGTGGCCAAGAGACACATGAAAATATGTTCAACAGCACTCATAATCAGGGAAATGCAAATCAAAACTGTAATGAGATATCACTTTACATCTGTCAGAAAGGCTAAAATCAAAAACACAAGAGTTGGTGATGATGTGGAGAAAAAGGAAAACTCTTACACTGCTGGTAGAAATGCAAAGCAATCCAGTAATAGCACTACTGGATATTTACCCCCAAAATACAAAAACACTAATTCCAAGAGATTACATGAACGCCGATGTTTAATGCAGCATTATTTACAATAGCCAAACTACAGAAGTAGCCTAAGTGCCCACAGATAGATGAATGGACTATTACCCAGCCATGAAAACAAATGAAGCCCTGCCCATTTGCAACATGGGTAGAGCTAGAGTATAATGCTAGCAAAATACGTCAGAGAAAGACAAATACCATATGATGTCACTTATACATGGGAAGAAATAAGCAAAGCGGGGGAGGGGGAGAGACAAATCAAGAAACAGATTCTTAACTATAGAGAACAAACTGATGTGTTACCTGAGGAGAGGCAGGTGTTGAGGGGGATGGGGGAAACAGGTGATGGGGATTAAAGAATACACTTATCACAATGAGAAGAAAAATAATGTTAGATATAAGTTCTAATAGCAGTAGTTAAAATGAATATAAACATTTTAGACTTAACTGAAGACAGACTCCCACTCCTTCTTTTCCATCTTCACCAGCAACTTTTGCACAGAGACATTAGCATTTGAGGAAGCAAAGGGTGTGGAGTAACTGGGTGTGCCCAGAGCCCAGGCAGTCTGCTGGTGAGGGGTACCACAGTGAAGCAGCCTAGCAGCAGAGCAAATGAGGTGGTGGGTGGCCAGAACGGTAAGGAGACAGAAAACATTGTGCAAGTAAGTAATTCAGAAAGTAAGTGCATATATTGAGAATAATGGGAGCCAGATTTCTCACTGTTTTATAAAATGATTTATGAATGTGTAAAGGGAGAAGGCTAGAAAGAACCCCAACCAAGGGGTTGGATTGAAATTGCAAGAAATGGTAAGAACTCACAAGCTAAAATAAATGGGTGGATGGAAAGATATAGTTGTATACAGTTATGTGATATGTGTGTAATTTGTTTATGGATTGACTGATTCTATACACCAATAGGACATAAGAAACAATTTTACCTCAGTAAGATGAGCACCAAGTGCTAAGGCATTAGGATTCCACGACGGATTCCAAGATTAGGGCAGGGAAAATACAGAATAATCTTGGAACATCTTGTTTTGAGTAAGTAAATGCTGAAAAAATGATGGGGAGATATCAGAAGGACATAGGAGGCGACCAGAACAGGCTTCCATTGGTTAAATCTAGGACAATCTGAGTATTAAAACAAATAATGAGAGCATCAGATTATAACCCAATGAGTAAAATAGGAATCCATGAGTCTATACTGATATAAACAAAAGAGTAAAAAATTAAAAGATTCTATGAATTCTATATAAAACATCTAACAACAGAGAGCAAAAATGATGGGAAAACATTATCAGGCAAATGTTAATTATGGGAAAGGTAAGGGATCAATATTTATAGTATCTAAGAAGACAGAATTCAATACCAAAAAAAAAAAAAAAAAAAAAAAAGACTGAGAAACTGCATACTGATTAGAGCAATTATCAAGAAAATGGATATTAGTATACCTCAAAGATAGCCTGAAAACTGACAAAATTTTAGGCAAGGAAAGGGGGGATGGATAACACTTGGGTTAAAAAAGGAAATGAGAAAACACCTCCAAACAGACTGATGATAATAAAATCATGTCTGAATCTAGGGACACCATTAAAGAGCTGAAGGGAAAAATAGATCTGAAGTCATTTTTCATTTTCATGAAATCATTTTTAGCAGTAAGAATGATTAAGAATGAATAAAGCAATCATTCAATTTAAAAAATGAATCAAAAAAACAAAACAAGAAACACAGTAACAAAATCAGAAATAAGGAGAAAAGTAAGACTGACAAAACCAAATGATGGTTTTTTGAAAAGATTCTTGGATAAGATGGATAAGAAAAAAGAAAAGGCAAAGAATACCAAATATAGAATGGAAGAAGGAAAAAAAAATTTATGAACGATGTTAATAAAGCTGAACATAAATGAAACTATGAAAAACTTATAAATAAAAAATTACAGAGAAAATAGAAAATTACAGAGAAATATAAAAATCCAAATTGACATAAAAAATTTGAAAAGGCCAGTGAACATTCAGTGAATTAAAATTGCAAAGACCTCCCCTTTAGAGGGATAAAAGCAATTAACAGAATTATAAATTTTGTAGTTTGACTATACATTCAAAAACAAGTTTTCTGTAAGTTCCACAAAATGAAAAAGGAATAAAATGCAGTTAAAAAATAGACAGAAAACAGAAAAAGGCCCAATTCTTTTTGAGTCTAGTGATTCTAGACTCTAGTGATTCTAGTGTCTAGTGATTCTAGACTCTAGTGATTCTAGAATCTAGTGATTCCAAATTCATTCATCTCATTCAGATGAGAATTCAAGAAAAAAAATTAATATTTCACTTGTGATTACAGACACAAAAGCAAAACAAAATACTAGTTAGCCAAACCTAACAGTATATACATATTTTTAAATTAATAAGGGTTTGTGGGGGCGCCTGGGTGGCTCAGTGGGTTAAAGCCTCTGCTTTCGGCTCAGGTCATGATCCCAGGGTCCTGGGATCGAGCCCCACTTTGGGCTCTCTGCTCAGCAGGGAGCCTGCTTCCTCCTCTCTCACTCTCTGCCTGCCTCTTTGCCTACTTGTATCTGTCAAATAAATAAATAAAATCTTTAAAAAAAAAAAAACAAGGGTTTGTAAATAAATGCAGAAACTGTCCAACATAAGAAAATTAATGTGCTTCATAACATTAATAAAGGCAAAAAATAAGGACTATTAAAAAAGGACATCTCTTGGGGCGCCTGGGTGGCTCAGTGGGTTAAGCCGCTGCCTTCGGCTCAGGTCATGATCTCAGGGTCCTGGGATCGAGTCCCACATCGGGCTCTCTGCTCAGCAGGGGACCTGCTTCCCTTCCTCTCTGTCTGCCTGCTTCTCTGACTACTTGTGATCTCTGTCAAATAAATAAATAAAATCTTTAAAAAAAAAAAAAAAAGGACATCTGCAAGTTCAATACTTTTTTATAACAAAGAAAAACTCATGGCAAACTAGAAATAGAAGGGAATGTCCTTGGTAAATGTTATATATCTAATCCAAAAGTATATATTAAAAATACACATAAAACCAGAGTTTCATCAAGGAATGCAAGGATGGTTTGAGATCAGAAAACTCGATCAATGTATTTCACTAAATGAATAATAATACAAACTATATAGATACATAAAATGCATTTGGTAATAATCTTTTATTTAGTGGAAGGAGGGGAGGTTTTTTGTTTTGTTTTGTTTAGTAAAAGCTATCAAAACTTTCTTATCTTGATGCTTAAGATTGCCTTCCAGACTGGATATACAGTTGACCCTCAAAAAACATGAGTTTGAACTGTAAGGTCCACATATACTTGAATTACTTCATAGCACAGTACCATAAATATTTTCTCTTCCTCATGATTTTCTTAATAACATTTTCTTTTTTCTTCTTCACATTATTGTAATACAGCATGTAATACATATAATACACAAAATATGTGTTAATTGACTATTTGTTAAATCAGTAAGGCTTCCAGTCAACAACTATCAGTAGTTACGTTTCTGGGGAGTCAAAACTAATCCTCTGATTTTCAACTGTGTGATTACTGCCCAACTCCTGCGTTGTTCAAGGGTCAACTATACAGATCAGTTATTCTTGCAATATGTAAGGGTTTTTATATCCTAATATGAATACACTTGGCATTATTCACTTTTCTTATTTGGCCAATCTTAAGGACATGAACTGATAGATTTGAAGAGAAATTCCATGATTACTAAAGGAATCTGAACATCTCTTCACATACATGTTCCCTGTTTGGGTTTCCCTTCTATGAAGTATTCATTATTCTTTGTTTGCTTTTCTTTACAATTCAGCAGTTGTGGGTATATTCGAGATATATATCATTTGGTGGTTTTGCAAGTACAGGTATTCCCACTCTCTGAAAGTTGGTATTAAGCTACTTCACTTTTACAAAAACTTACATTAGTACCCATTTCTGCTAACCGAAAGATATCAGAAGAGGATTGTCACTTTCACAAAAAAGGCACAATGCCAAAATAGGATTCTGAATTTTGCAGCTAGTCCTTACAGAGGCAGTACACACCCCAAAGAGCAAAAGCAGCACCACTAAGCTCCTTTCCTGGGAACTACCCTCAGCGTCTCAGCATCAACCACCTCCGTCTCCGTAACTCTCTCTGCAAGGTGTCTGGGAGCATCTGTCCTTTATCTTGGTTTATTTTCTGCATCTGTTAGCAAGATGTGCCAAGAATCAGAAAAACCTAAGAGGGGTTGGGTCTGGGAACGCTAAAATTTTCCATATAGATTTCCATTCTACACTGTTTTGGCTTACTTAAGTTTTCATAGGAATGCTGTACCTTTAGAGAGTGGGGAAACCTGTGTCTTCTCTGAGTCTGTCATCTGTTTGCTATCTTTTACTGACAATTATCTTTAATTCTGATACAAAGTTAATATATAAATTTTCTCCATATGGTTTGTACTTTGGGAATTTTAAGAAGCTCCTTCTCTCCCCCAGATCACAACAATATTTGCCATATTTCTATTAATTTTATAATTTTACCTTTCACATTTAAGACCTTTAAATCCATTGAGAGCCCACCTTTGGACATGATGCTAGTTAGGTATCCTGTTTTCTCCATGTAAAAAGCCAGTTTTCCAACACCACCTACTAAAACAAACACAGGATTTTTGCACATTACTTAATTACTAAATACTTTATAGCTTTCAGTGCTACTGTGAATAGTATCTTTTCCTTTTAATCACATTGTCTAATTAGCTGCTGCTCTAGTAGAAAAGTGCTTGAAATTTTCATGAACTACTTTGTAGCTATCATTCTTAAACTTATTTTTCAGAGTTTGCTGTTTTCTTAAATATAAGTGTCACTGCACATCTGAAAATATGACTTAAAAATAATGAGTTTCATAAGCGCCCTGGCTGGCTCGGCTGGTGGAGCATCCAACTCTTGTCTCAGGGTCATGAGTTGGAGCCTCACACTGGGTGTAGAGATTACTTAAAAAATAAATAAATAAAATAAAAATAACGAGTTTTCTCTTTCCAATACAGACAGTCTCTTTCTTTTTCTTCCTTATGTTCAGGATTAGAATTTCTAGTTCTATGTTAAGCAGTAGCATGACCCTGGGTGTAGTAAATCTGTTAGGAAATTCATTTGTTTACTTTAGCAGAGACCAAATAACAATGGCTGAAGTAAGACAGGAAGTTTCTGACTTTCTCATGTGAAGGTCTGCGCTAGCAGGCAGTTCAGTAGAGAAGTGCCCCTGCCTTACGAGGTTAATGTGCTTTTGATATGCTGCCCTTTCGCACGCAGACAGAAATGGGCTGCCATGAGCGTAGTGACATTCTGGCCCATTGAAAAGGGGAAATTACAAGACGAAGGCAAGCTCTTTCCATTTAACGATGTGGCCAGCTAGTTATAAACGGTTTCCATCCCCTTGGTCAAAAGTCAGTCCCATGTTCACAGTTGCAAAGTAGCCTGGAAAATATAAGCGCTTACCAAAGAAACTACTGCCTAGCTAAAACAAGGCAGAGGAGTACGGGGTTCTGTTAATGAAAGAAGAAGTGGGAAGATGTATATTGCTGTATAGTTGTCTTGCTCCCAAATCATGGTATAAAACCATTACTAAGTAAATGAAATTTCGTTTCATTCAACTGCGGAAATTTCTGCAATTGAAAAAAAAAAAGGTATATCATGTATTTCCTCCTTCTTCTAACTAACTGTAGTAAGTTATCAGTGGATTTCTGTGATGTCAATTACTCTTCATATGTATATAAGCATGAGTAAAGAATTTATGATTACATAAGGTACTTAGTTATTCTAAATATTTGATTCAAATCATATAGGATATTATGTTTTGCAGAATTGGAAGCACTGAGGTGCCTGGGTGGCCCAGTAGGTTAAGCAAGCAGCTGCTGTTGGCTCAGGTCATGAACCTGGGTCCTGGGATCGAGTACCAAACTGTGGTCCCTGCTCAGTGGAGAGTCTGCTTCTCCCCACTCTGCCTGCTGCTCCCCCTACTTGTGCTTTCTCTGTGTGTCAGATAAATCAATAAAATCTTGGGGGGGAAAAAAAAAAGAATCAGAAGCACTGAACTTAGTGAAAATACAGGCTGCAGGAAGGGGATTAACCTTTATTTAAAATCTTGCTATATGCCTAGCAATGTTATGATAAAAAAAATCTATCACATCCAAAAGCCTAACATGTGCCAAATTCATAAAAGTTATTCTTATTCCCACTTTATAAGAAAACTGAGGCACACAGTAGTTAAGTGATTTACCTAAAGCTATACAACCACTAAGTAGAAAGACTAGGCTCCAAAGCCTCAGATCTTCCTACTCTGTAACAATGCCTCTCAATGATTATTCTTTCAACAATGATAATACACAGGAGGAACTAGGGGAATTAGTGCCTAATTCTTTCCTCAAATTTCAACTCACTACGACAGTGAACTTTTTTATTTGCATAGAAAATTAAATTCTGAATTTAATAGAAAACTGGGATTCATACGTAGAAACTCATTTTACTTTAGACTTCTTGGAAAAGTCCTGTTCTACAAAATTAGGAATGCCAAAAGGCAGTAGACAGAAATAGTCCATGTGGAATTGATAGCACAATACCCAGATAGAGTGAGAGTTGATGGAAAATGCCATTTAGTCTCACATTTCCAAATTACGTATTTATCCTTAAGAAATAGATATATATTCTTTATCCCAGTCTCACAATTTCAGAATCATTCAAGGTGAACTGATGCAAACTTTGTAAATCTCAAAAAACTTTGCCTGAAATGAAACCTATACCTATAGAGTACCTGGTATTTCTAAGCTTTCAGTGCTCTCCCTATAGTTAATTAACTAAAAATGGGAACGAGTCTTTTGATGGAAAAAGAAAACAAGTGAAAAAACTTCACAATGAAACAATATGCTTACTGCACTAAGTAAAAACCAAATAATTTATTTCCTGAAAACTGCTCTCTCTTAGTAATATACCATCTGTTGGCTCATACACATAAGGTTAAACAGAAAAAAA
Organism: Neogale vison; assembly: GCF_020171115.1. Classification (NCBI taxonomy): domain Eukaryota; kingdom Metazoa; phylum Chordata; class Mammalia; order Carnivora; family Mustelidae; genus Neogale; species Neogale vison. Next base: position 27,105,432 of record NC_058092.1, on the reverse strand, counting down.
ATATTTAAAATTCGTTCAAGACAAAGAAAAGGAATAACTCACCCATCAAATACAAATATACTATTTTATTCTAAGGGAATATTTCTGTAGTTTCTGCAAGGGGAAAACCCAAACGTGGTTAAAAAACAAAAAAGAACAGAAAGGATAATTTAGATGTTTTGCTTGTTTGATGTTTTTTTTTCCCTCACCTGGAAATAAAAATGCAATTTTACATAATTTTAATAAAATTTTAAAAAGCAAATAGTCTGACACACATATTAACAGCTATGCTTATGAAGAATGACCAATAATTAATCAAGATTTTCTTTTACGTATTAATTTAGGGTCTGGACAACTCTGTGGACTAACATGCAATTGAAGTCCTGATACAGTCATTGACCTGGGTATTAGCTGTTCTCAGTTAAAATACAGACTTCTTTTTTTCTCTCTGGTGTTTTCTAACAAATGTATCTACTATGCCAACAATATTTGTTCTTGATACAACTACAGAAGGGGAAATGTTAGTGTTTATACAAACCATAAAATTTGTATAATGGGGGCTATTACAACTGATGTTTCTGGATAGTTTATTGGCAGACTTATCAGACAATCCAGTTGCTTTTCCTCCATATCAAACAAGATCTGGATGTAAGAAGTTTTCCAGTCAGAAATGACAAACACAGATGGAATTAATCATACAGAATTGGGGCAGATTTACTTCTTTCACAAAGTTCCTGGTAACCAAAACGAAATTCGTTACAGGCAGAGGGACAGAACCATCAGTATACAACGTCAAAAGGCCTACTTTTAAACTTTTATTGTACTTAAATGACTTTCATTTATTTTAAAAAAAACCAAAACACCTGCCACCCCCATCTAAAAAATGGGATATACTGAAAAGTCTTTCAAGGTTAAAATTTCTAAGAGGCTTTTTGGACTTCTTGCATTTCTATTACAGGGTCAAATTCACCTCAGCTAAAGAAGTTCTGTGATTGGCCAACAACATAAAAGCTTTGAGTCAAAATTTTCTGGGGTAGAAGCTGAGAATGGAGATGAGGGAGATGGATTGATATGCCAAACACACCTATGACTTGCAATCCTCAAAGAGCTACTACAACAGCTAGAGTCTGGAATAATGCTATAAGACCTGCTGTGGATATGCAAGACAGTCAATGTCTTTGTATCCTAACCCCAGAATCCATATTTTCAAGTTTCTTAGGGCAATAAGATCATCTTCCAAATGCTTTACAGGAACGTACTAAGACCTTTTCTACCATAATTCTGACAGCTAAGTAATACTGTGTCTTTGTGGAATCACACACAGGTTTGCCAGAGTAAGGAGAGACTATTCTTTTTGAAATGACAAGGGCCTCCAGAAACTGGTGCAAAAGATAAAATAAGAGGATCTGGGAAACAGGAAGATAAAACAATGAGAGAAAAGCTGCCATTTGGGGATAAAATGAAAACAAAAGAACCCCCATTTCTGTGTACCACAGCTCATGCTATGAGACAGCAGCAATAAAGGCTGACACCCAAAGAAGTGGGCATTTTAGTGGGTTTTCTACAAACATTTCAAGACACTTGGGGTCTAATGGGCTCCACAGATTTTCTGTGTGCATAATCAGTTCGTGGAGTTTCAGCCCCTTTACCTCAATTTACCCACATCTAGACCCACAGCTGAGAAGGCTAGACCCAGAAAGTGAAGGGACACATTACTGTGTTAACAGCAGTGAAGGCCTTTTTCCCTGATGTGAGGGGCCCATGGCAAAAGCACCAGAGGCTTCTATCCTTCACAGAACTGGCTTGGCAGTGAAAATCAAAATCAAGACCACATCACTCTCTACCTTTTAAAAAAAAGTTGAGTATTTTTATTGGGTCTTCAAGTCTGGGTCCCACAGTCCTTATCTGATGTCACTCTTAGCTCTGCACTGATTTCTCCCCTGACGTGCACATAGGGCTTGCCCAAGTAGCCTACTGCAGCCAAGGTTTGATTCCAAAGCTACCTCTCTAAGGTCTAAGGTTACTATGGTAGAGTTTTATACAACAGTTTTCCTTAAAAATATTCCACAATTTGTTATTCCCAAACAAAATAAGATTATGCACCACTCAGAGAAATTGGTTAGTCATTCTGAAGATGTCTAAGAACTATATCACTGCCAAAGAACAACATTTCTCAGGTTCATATTCTTTCCTTCAGTTTTCATTTGTACATCCACACTGTGGTTCACGAGTCATCTGTTTTCCATTATCTTATAATCAAGTCAAGAGGACTTGGACTTGTACATCGTTTTCCAAAGCTGGATGCATTCACAGTTTGGTGCATACCCATGTGTATGAAAATAGGAACCCCACTTCCACTTTAATCTGATAATTCAACATCAGAGTCTTCTGATTTGGCTTTGGCAAGTTCTTCGTGTACCTCCCTCACCATGAGAATACGTGTTAACATGGTGTCCAGGGTCCCAGGGTCTATCGGGAATGTGGAGTACCACATGGGACTATTCGGAACACAGGAGCGCTCGGGTTGCAGGTAAAACACATCATTCCTCTGCTTCACACTTTCAGAACTATCCACAGGGGAAAAAAAAAAAGAAAGAAAGAAAGAAACTAAGGAAATTGGGGATCAGAAAATGTAGGAAATATGTAACTACTCTTTAATATAGTGGCTCTCGCCTTTTTCCCTACTGTGACTAATGTCATAGATAAGCGATGCACCCAGGGAGATAAATAAGTTTACAAGCACTCACCCCCTGGTGCAACCTGTGACTGCACATTTTCTATACTTACCGGAGGTGAGTATAATGTTAACAGAAGACAAAGTATAAGTCGTTCATGAACTTTAGTATTTAAAACATTATTAGGAGCAACAAAAAATTCAACTCACATATGACACTATGGCTGAGAACCACATATCCTCAGCACCCAATATCCTGGAATAATCCCCAGGAGCATTCAGTACACATTACCACGGGGCAAACCCAGTCACTACAGTTCTCTGAGAAAAAAGTGCTTTAGTGTGGCTCCTATAACTCTAAAGTCTTAAAGTTTCTGTAAGAGAAAGACCATTCAAAAAATAGAAATTCCTTAAAAATAAACTGTTTTTCTATGTACAGGTTTAGGAGTACAACCTCTCCTCTAAAATTTTTCCTAAATAAATAGCAAAATCACAACATAGTTACCACATAAAGGGTGAGCAACAGTTGTAAAGATCAAACAATAGCTGTGATTCTTGCTTTTGAAGAGATTTTTAGAAAAACAATTATCAAGATAAAGCAGTTTGGTTTGGGGTCCAAAATCCAGGCAGATATGAGAAAAGGAACAAAAAGGAGATTAAAGGTATACCTTGTCTAAAGTTGTATTTCTGATATTCAAGTATCTTAAATCCAAGACATGTTAACTACTTTTTGAACTGTGCTGAACCTAGTCCAGAGGAAGGCTGCTTACCATTTTGACAGGTAAAACTCATAAAGTCGGACTGGACATCGTAATGGGTTGTCAGTATTCTCTGCCATCTCCACACCCACTGGAACCTCATCATCTTCATTTCGTTTCCTTTTGCCAACAGTTAGTTTATCTTGAGATGGGAAATAATAATCAAAATATTAGAAGAATCTTTTCTTCCAGTCTCAAGACAGGCACTGAGCTTTGTTTCCAGTCAGAACTGTCAGTCCCTTCTCCTCCCACGAGCACTGACTGAGCACCTACGGAGGCCCTAGACAGTGTTTTAAGTACTGCTTAATAGGACTGAACAAATCAAAGCCACCATTCTGCAAAATTTATGTTTTCCAGCTCACCAAAATGGGTGTAGCATGGCAAAAGCATGGTACAGAGAGTTAGGTCCTGATTCTGAACCTGATTTTGCTATGAAATTTCATCAGGTATATCTTAAGCCACAGCAAGATAAAGAAGGGAAAAAAAGGGTTCTAAGTGCTCTTCTACAGAAGAGATCAAGAGAGAAGTTGTCACCTCTTTACCTGAAAATACTTTTACTGTGGGGCATCAGAGTCCAGTGGGCATTATCAAGTTTCTTCTAGCTGTCATAGTATTATAAAAAATGGAATCTTTGTTGGGAAAAGAAATTCCAAGTTGACCATTTGATAAGAAAAGGACAAGCCCTTTTCCCCAACAGAATTTTGTAAAGACCAAGGGTTATCAAAAAGAAACCAGGGTGAAGACATGGAAAGTAGAGCTGTTTCTTTTCTACTTTCTCCATTCAGGCTTTAAGAGAATATTAGTGGGTGGTGGATCTGCTGCAAACCTGAAGAAAAAGGTTTTCTTCTTTTCTTATAGCTGCTCTTAATAGGTGGCAAAGAACTTTCCCCAGCTTCCTGCATTAGTTATTACTTAAAATTCACCCCAGTTTTCTATTTAGAGGGTACCTAAATATAAAGACTCATTCATTCAGAAAAGAAGCTGAACTTACTACCAGTCTTGTAAAGCACCTCATCAGAAAACAGGGAAATGTTACCTGATTGCCTCTCCCTGCCCCCAATATTAATTAAGAGCATAGAGTGGGCTATATATGAGCAAAATAAAGGAGACAGGACATAGTCATGGGGTGAGAAAGCACAATGGTGTTACATTTTCTAAAGGAAAGGAGCAACTGAAAGAAAAGTTAACACAACCATGAACATCACAATTATTCTTTACAGACTTTAGTTTCAGTAATTTTTAAAATTTCACACTCAAAACATATATATATTTCATTCTTATCCCAAGAAAGTAACAACTTGACTTTCAGAATTTTAGAACTTACAATTTTGGTTAGAATTAATATGTTTAATTTCTAGTTCCATAATATGTTAGTTTTTTTTAAATGTTAAAAACAAACTACTGCCTCCGGCTCAGGGCGTGATCCTGGAGTCCCGGGATCGAGTCCCACATCAGGCTCCCAGCTCCATGGGGAGTCTGCTTCGCTCTCTGACCTTCTCCTCGCTCATTCTCTCTCTCACTGTCTCTCTCTCTCAAATAAATAAAATTAAAAAAAAAAAAAATCTTAAAACAAACTACTACTGAGTAGGCTGTGTTGGGAATGTAAGACCATAAACCTTCTAAGAAAATTCTGACCGCTGACATTACTCCACTGTGACTAAACTGATTCAGATCTTCCTTGACATACAATGGGGTTACAACCTGATAAACCCACCCCGAACCAAAAATGCATTTAATACATGTAACCTTTCAAACACCATAGCTAAAACATGCTCGAAACACTTATATAGCCCACAACTCCACAGAAATCCCCTAACACAAAGGCTATTTTATAATAAAGTATTGACTACCTCATGTCATTGATTAAATACTATACTAGAAAGTGAAAGGGCTGACTGGGTACAGAATGGCTATAAGCATACTGTCCACCCTTGTGATCCTTGGGCTGACTGGGAGCTGCAGACTGTTGCCACCCAGCATCACAAGTGAGGATCATATTGCATTCCACTAGCCCAAGAAAATACCAAACCCACATTCAAAGTATAGTTTCTACTGAATGCATGCATGTCGCTTTTTCACGACTGTAAAGTTGGAAAATTATTAAGTCAAACACCATCTGCATACTCTAGGCCAGGTTTTAAGTTTCTTCAGAAATTGACAGTTAATATTAACTATAAAGAGTTTTAGTTAACTATTTTTTTAACTAAAAATCAACCAATCAAGATTTAGAAATAACAGGCTTAAAAATTAGGTTCCTTTAAAATAGCGATTGGGTGATCTAGTAACTCTAAATCAGTGATTCTGACTCTTAGCTGTGTTTAAATTCTCTGGAAAGTTTTACAATACAGATTTATTTGGGCTTTACTTCTGACCATTACATCCGAATTTCTAATTTAAAAGCCAAAAAAAGTACAGTGAAGCACGTGATCGTGGCAAGTCTTTAACCTAGCCTTGGCAATAAAAAAGCATCTATACTCTAAAGCTACATCTAAAGCTACACTCTTCCATGTCTAGAATTTTTAGTTATCCTTCTGTGGTAAGTCTCTATTTACATACTAACCAGACTTCGAATAAAAATCTCACAAACTCCACCACACACCTGGTTCTGACTCCTGCTTTTGTAAAGGTGGAAAGAACCTCAGATAGGTCATCTTGGTGCTATACTTCAGAGTCCTAGTCCGTCTCATCACATGGGCAAAGGAAAGCTTCAAGTGTTCAGTCACATTCTTGAGTTGAAAGTATTTGGTATTGAAGAAAAGGAGGGTGTTCAAGAGGACGATGGGTGAGTAGGCGCCCAGCTGTTTGCACTCCCACAAATGCTCTTCTTCAATGCGAGAGAACATGTAACCTGCACCGAAGAAGGGGGAAAGCAGTAACAGTACTAAGCTCCCGCTACACAGGACCAAGTAATAAATTCTCAGACAGGACTATATAAAGGAAATGACCCATTGTTCCCCTCTCCCCTCCTCCCTTCTATGGAAAATCAGAAAAGGCACCCCAAAGAGCGAGCAGATGAGTCCAATGAAGCAGACGCCATGAGCAATCCCCTGAAACAGTTTTAATCTATTGTTATTTTAGACCAGGGTTTGGCTAACTTTTTCTGTAAAGGGCCAGAGGGTAAATATTTCAAGTACTGTGGGACACGGAGGCTCTGAACAACTCTGTTGTTACCGAAGATGGGGAGCAGCAGACAATATGGAAATAAACAGGTATGGTGTGTACCAATAAAGTTTACTTATACATGGAAATTTAAATTTCATACAATTTTAATTTTCCTTTCTCACAAAATATTACTCTTCTTTAGATTTTCTCTAACCATTTGTAACTCAAGGACTATACAGAAACAGGCAGCAGGCCAGATCAAGCAGTTTGCAGACTCCTGTTTGAGATCATAATGCTTACTGTTAACTGGTTCAGTTTCATTTTAACTCAGATCATTAAAAGGCAGCTACCTCCCTCATACACCCTCTTATTTTAAATTACATTAAGAGTGATTACTGTGATGACTTAGATGGGATTGTTTTTGAAAAGCAGGTGTCCTACAGAAGAATTAAGATGAGTACACCTTTAAGCACACACTCCTCATGACAGGCTTTAAACGCAGGTCCTTCCTCATGTTCTCACCAATCCTCTTTGTTGCTGCTTATGCATTCTATTTTTGGGAGAATAACCACAAGCATGAATTTATTACTTCCAACTCTATCTCCCTTGTCTCTTCTTTGGATGCTAAATGCATCAAGATACCACCCTGCTTAGAACGCTTCAAAGGTGCTCTTTGCCCAAAAGGGGCACAAAATCCTAAACGTCACCGTCAACCTCTCTGTTCACAGCCAAGGAGCCTGAGACCAGGAGTAAATCAGGAAGTTGTCCAACAACGTATGGTCAAAGATAATTCAACAATGAAGACTTAAGTCCTCTAACAACCAGTACAGGGTACTGATAACGAACTACTGAGGAAGGTCCACTGCTAATGGGTACAGTCTAGAAGTAAAGTATATGTCAGCTGCTGGTATAGTGTTCAACTTCACTGACACTACCAAACCAAAAATGGCTTCTAAAAAGTAAATACAACTTCCAGTTTTATTTTTGTTACACTGTATGGAAGTTATAATTTTACTGAAATCAATAATAAACCGAAGAGTTTCTCCTCAGAAGTCCAAATATGCTATAAATCAAGACAGAAATATAAATGAATAATTTATTAAAAGATAATCATAAAAATTAAGCACTTTAGGAAGGCATATCATGAAAAGAATCAAAATAAAAGATAAGCATCCTACCATTAGGAAGTATTGTAGGTTCCCATATTTTCAAGAGTTTGGTAAGTTCAATCATAAATCTGGAATAGGGCTCAGTAAAAATGTTATCTATTCTACCATTTTCAAACAGGTACTACAAGAGAAAAAATGGAAACATATATGTTGATACAAAGAAAACACAAGCTTTTTTAAAAAGATTATTTGAAGGAATAAAGTTTACCCTTAATTTTTGCCCTTACCATTGTGAACCATTTTAAGGAAACACCTTGAAATACCAGGATGCAAACTATAAGGTCCTTTTCAAATGAACTATCAATATCCCAACCACTGAGCTTGCAAAGTAAAATTTTCTATTTCCTTTTTAAAACATGCATGATACAGGATAATTATAATAAATACTACAAGTACCTTTTACTCAGTTCATGAAACTGATATACTAAAAACTGGTTCTAATTTGTATTTTCCAAATCACTTTTCAAACTAACAGGATCTGAATGCAAATGTACTCTCAGAAGTTTTTGGTTTTTTAGCCTAGTTACAAGATCACTTCTTGAAATAATTCAGTTAGCTAGTGTCAGGGGACCTAAAGATACCCAAGTTTGAAACCACAGCTCTCAGCTCTCTGCCCTGCAACCCAGCCTTCAAAAAGTTCAAGTCCAATTATAGGATATAATACTATCCTAATTATAACCAAGAATCATTTCACAGAATGGGAAACATGAAACAACGTGGGTAAAGTACTGCTAAAAAACATCTTGAGGGTAGAGGGCAGGTAGATGACATCACTCAGGGAAATAAAATGAGCATTTACAGAACAACACAAGGTATAATTACATGCTGAAAATCTTTTGCTGTTTTTGAGATTCGGTATTTTTGACTTATTTTTCTATGGCTATTTTGGTTTTCTGCTCTTCTATCCAATGTATGACCTGGAGAAAAACTTTAGTTACATTTGTTCTGGCTACTGAAAATTATAAGCCATTTCAACATACATTTTTAATAGGCCTCTTCAAAAGCAATTCATGACATTGCCAGATTACAGTTTTACTGTTGAGAAGTATTCACCTTTTTCTTCTTTTAATAATTTTCACAACCTAAAAATATATATCCTCATTACAGAAAAAAGTTAAAATACAGAGAAAGTAGAAGAATGACATACTCCAACTCACTACATATTAGAAATACAGAGTTGAGTTTTATACCTTTACTCAAATGCATGAATCATATAAAATAAAAGTTTTAAAAATCACTTTCCCCCTTGGACCAGGAAAAAGTCAAAATTGCCTGTTCTTGCCACTTCCATTTAACATTGTACATGAAGTCCTAGCCAGAGTAACCAGGCAGGAAAAACAAAGGCATTCAAATAGGAAAGGTTCTAAAGAGTAAAACTACCTGTTTATAAATGACATAAGCCTACATACAGAAAATTCTCATACATACACACACATGAAATTGTTATTAGAGTTAATAAATGAATTCAGCAGTTAACAGGATACAAGCAACAGAAAAAATCACTTGCAAAGAACAATCCAAAAAGGAAATTAAGAAAACAATTCAATTTACAATTGTATCAGAAAGAATACTTTAGAATAAATTCAACCAAGGAGATACATGACTGACACACTTAAAACTACCAGAAGAAAAAAAAAAAGTTAAGAAATTAAAGAATTCTTAAGAAAAACATCTCATGGGGTGCCTGGGTGGCTCAGTGGGTTAAAGCCTCTGCCTTAGGCTCAGGTCATGATCCCAGGTTCCTGGGATTGAGCCCCGCATCGGGCTCTCTGCTCAGCAGGGAGACTGCTCCCCCCTTTTTTCTCTGCCTGCCTCTCTGCCTACTTGTGATCTCTGCCTGTCAAATAAATAAATAAATAAATAAATAAATAAATAAATAAAATCTAAAGAAAAAAAAAATCTCATATTCATGGATCTGAAGAGAATACTAGTAAAATGGCAATATTGCCAAAGGCAATCTACAGATTCAGTGCTATCCTATCAAAATCTCAATTTTTTAATTTTTTATTTTTTTGTAGAAAGGGAAAAGCCAATCCTCAAAGTCATATGGAATTGCAAGGAGCCTTGAAGAATCACACTTCTCTATTTCAAAATTTAGTACAAAGCAACAGTAATCAAAATAGTGTATATTGCCGTATGATTAACCATGGAGACCAATGTATTAGAACTGGAAGTCCAAAATAAACACATGTCAAATGATTTTCAACAAGGATGCTAAGACAGACCATTCAATGAAAAAAGAACAGTCTCTTCAACAAAAGGTGATATTTACATACCCAGTTATCCCTAACTCACACGTATCCCTACCCTGCATGAGATTTAAAAAAGAACTCAAAATGAATCAGTGGCCTTGATATAAACGTAAGAACTAAAACCATAAAACTCTTAAAAGGAGACAGAGGGATAAATTTTCATGAATTTCAATTTGACAATGGATTCTCAGATAAAATACCAAAAGCACAAGTAACAGGAAAACTGAACATCAAAATTCAAAACTTTTATGTATATTTTTATGCATACATATGTATACTAATAAGAGAATGAAAAGAAAACCTGGAGACTAAGAAAAAATATTTGCAAATCACATTACCTGATAAAGGGTTTAATATTCAGAATATAAAAAGAAATCCTACAACTCAACAACAAAAAGACAAATGACCCAATACAGAAATGGAGCAAAGGACTTAAATATTTATCCAAAGAGGACAAAAAGAAATGGCCAACGAGCGCATGAAAAAATGCTCAATGGCATTTAGTCATTAGGGAAAGGCAAACCAAAACTACAATGAGATATCACCTAACAGCCATTAGATGACTATTAAGAAAAAAGGAAATTAACAAATGTTGGCAAGGCTATGGAATACAAATAGAACCCTCATACACGTTGCTGAGAACATAAAATGGTACAGCCACTGTAGAAAATGGTTTGGTGGTTTTCCAACAAGCTAATCATAGAGTTACCACATGACCATGTGATTCCACCTGTAGGTATAAGACTCAAAAGAATTAACAACAGACGTTCAAACAAAATCCTGTACATAAATGTTCACAGTTTGTTCACAGTATCATTCACCTTTCGTGATAGCCAAAAGATAGAAACTGCTCAAATGTCTATTAACAGATGAGTAAATAAACAAAATGTGGTATACTCAAGAATTAAATAATTTGTACACCAAAGGAGTGAAGTACTGATTCATGCTACAACATAGGTGAACTCTATGTTGCAAGAGGCCAGACACAAAAGGCCACATAAAGCTGTGTAATTCTATTCAAATGAATAGGCAAATCCATAGAGATAGAAAGCAGATTTAGGTTGCCAGAGATGAAACGGAGGAGGTTAAGAGGGAGTGGCTACTTAATGGGAATGATATTTCCATTTAGGGTATTAAAGTTTAGAGCAACATAGTGATGAGATTGTACAACATCCTGAATGTACTAAATGCCACTGAATTGTACACTTTAAAATGGTTAAGTTTTATGATAGTGTATTTTATAATATAAATATTGCACTACACTACTTTAAAAATATATGTCTCTAAGAGTTTTCCATGTAAATATATATAAAAGCAATTCACTGCTTTTTAACTACTCTACAGTATTCAACAGTACAGACAGATTATAGATGATTGAACCATTATTATTTTGATGAACATAAAGATGGTTTCCAATTTTTTGCTGTTAAAAACAATGCTACAATGAAAATACCAGTACATGTCTATGTACAAGTGTGTGCATTTCTTTGGGGAAAAATACTGATCAATGGATTTACTAGATGGAAGAATCTACATGCATTTCAAGTTTTGTTTTGTTTTAAGATTTTGAAGTAATCTCTATATTCAACACGGGACTCAAATTCATAACCCCAATACCAAGAGTTGCGCACTCCACTCACTGAACCAGCCATGCACCCCTCCATCCATTTAAAGTTTTAATAGTCACATCAACTTGCCCTCTGTAAAGGCCCCCACACAAGAAAAATGTACACCTATCTTCACTAATACTTGGTATTACCAAACTTTTCAATCTTTCAATTTTTAATCAGCCTAATGGGTGAAATTTTTCTTTGGTTATAGTTGAACACCCTTCATATTAGAGAGGTGGTCCACCAAAGTGATCGTAAGAACAGACTCTGAAAATAAACCATCTGGATTCATACCCTGGCCCTGCCAATTAATACCCTGTGGACTTCAGGCAAGTTTTAACTCACTGTGCCTCAGCAGAAAATGGTGATGATCAGAGTCCTTACACATCAGAGGGGCACACTAACAAATAAATGGAGTTAAAATATGAAATAAGCTTATATTAATACATAGCAAACACAGTAAATGATTGTTAGGCATTCCTGTACATTATATCTGTTGGCTGTTGATTTTCCTTGTTACTTGTCTATTTATTTCTTTTGTCAATCATCCCCCTTCTTGGCTAATGTTAACAGTGGTGGCCCAGGTGTTGATATTTCAGTTGAATTTAGTTTATTTCTTTACATTTTTATGTATTTCCAAAATTCTTTACAATAAGCATAATTATTTTTATAATCAAAAAAAGCAGGACATTTGAGATGTCAACATAAGTAACTTTTTAAAAATCTTTACACTTAAGGGAAAGTTATTATTTGTCAAAATTGGTAAAAGGCTCATAATATTTATTTTCTAAAACAATCAGCTGACAATTTATTAACTTACGTAATCTTTTTATTAGTATTTTATACTCATTTGTAACTATAAACATGATAAATACACTAGAAAAAACTTTCATAAGTTTATGACTTATCTCATAAATTAGAGAGTATTTTATAGGTACCAGAGTATTTGGTATGCAAAGCAGTCAAATGTTTTTGACTGAAATCACAGCAACAACATTTTGATTATATTCAAATCAGAACAGGAATCACTACCACACTTGACATCTCCACTGATAAAACCAGAAAATGTTCTTTAGATTCATAATATCATAAACTCTGTAAGTACAGGAAGTCTGTTTAGAGTCTTCACAATTTTTACCTAGCCAAAATGCACACATGGTAATAAATTTTATTGGTTGAAAGAACCTACAAAAGTCCTCTCATATGCTGATTTTAAAAATTATCTTTTACAATCAAGAAACTGAACCAAAATATAAAGGGAGCAATAATTAAATAAGGAAAGTACTCTTTTGAATGTAGGGAAAGTGAATGCTGCTTGCATAAATAGATACCATTGCAAACGTTATTCATCAGAAATATATTTGTATCATGTACAAAAGTGAATTTCAGATGTATTAAAAATAATCTTAAAAAATTATTTTCTGGAAATAAATTAATGAGAATTTGAGTACTTAAAAGTAGGAAGTCCAGTTTTTCTGAAAATAAATAAATTGGAAAAAAAAATAAAAATAAAAATTAAAAAAAAAAAAGTAGGAAGTCCATTTTAAGCAACACAGAAAAACCAGGAATTTTAAAGGGAAATAAATGATTATTAAACTATGTAAAAATGAAAAATTTTTAAATGGCAAATATATAAACAAAAATTGGAAGACAAAAATATACTGGAAAAACCTGTTTCAAGCATTTACATCAGAGTTCCTATCCCCAACATAAAAGAGATCCTAAAGACGGAATGGAAAAATCTGAATGACCAACAGCATAAAAAAAGATACTACTTTATAAAACTGGAAAATACAAACTGGAGCCTAGACCATAAGAACATTAAAAAGAAGATACTACTACTTTATAAAAAAAGATACTACTTTATAAAACTGGAAAAGATACTACTTTATAAAACTGGAAAATACAAACTGGAGCCTAGACCATAAGAACATTAAAAAGAAGAGAATTCAAGAAATGGGCATGCATAACACTGCTCGTAAAGCTGTAAATTAACCATTCTGGGTAGTAAAATGAAAATCTATATTTGGGGGTGCCTGGGTGGTTCAGTTGGTTAAGCATCTGCCTTCAGGTGCAGTAATGATTCAAGGATCCCCGGATTAAGCCCTACCACCTCTGGCTTCCTGCTTAATGGAGCGTCTGCTTCTCCCTCTCTCTCTGTCCCTCCCCGCGCCCATGCTCTCTCTCTTAAATAAATAAATGAAATCTTAAAAAAAAAAAAAAGAAAAAGAAAGAGGGGTGCCTGAATGGCTCAGTGGGTTAAAGCCTCTCTGCCTTCAGCTCAGGTCATGATCTCAGGGTCCTGAGATTGAGCCCCACATCGGGCTCTCTGCTCAGCAGGGAGACTGCCTCCCCGCTTCCCTCTATGCCTACTTGTGATTTCTGTCTGTCAAATAAATAAATAAATAAAATCTTAAAAAAAAGGAAAGAAAGAATGAAAGAAAAACCTATATATGCTTTAACCTAAAAATAAAAGCGCCATAATCTCTTCCAGTCCCGTCCATGTTGCTACAAAAGTTGGATATTCATCCTTTCTGATGGAGGCATAATACTCCATAGTGTATATGGACCACATCTTCCTTATCCATTCATCCGTTGAGGGCATCTTGGTTCTTTCCATAGTTTGGTGACTGTGGCCAGAGAGAGTCAATTATCATATGGTTTCACTTATTTGTGGAGCATAACCAAAAGCACGGAGGACAAGGGGCGTTAGAGAGGAGTAGGGAATTTGGGTAAATTGGAAGGGGAGGTGAACCATGAGAGACTATGGACTCTGAAAAACAGTCTGAGGGGTTTGAAGTGGCGGGGGGGTGGGAGGTTGGGGTACCAGGTGGTGGGTATTATAGAGGGCACGGCTTGCATGGAGCACTGGGTGTGGTGAAAAAATAATGAATACTGTTTTTCTGAAAATAAATAAATTGAAAAAAAATAAAATAAAATAAAAGCGCCAGTTTATCGCCTGATAAAGTAAAATATTTACTAAAGCACTGTTTTTAAGAATAAGGGGGAGTAACCTGAATACTTTAAAAGAAGAAAGGGTGAATAACTGGTATACTCATATTCTGCAGTATTATGCTGCTTGCTTTTATAAAGGAAGCAATTTGATTTATACTCACCTGGAGGGACACACAGATTGAGAAAAGTAAGCTGCAAAAGAATGTGTATGGTAACAACCCCATTTTGCTAAAAACTAAACACATCTAAAATATCTATACACATTCACAAATGTGTGGCACAGAAGGACAGATACAACACTGGTTATCAGAGACTAGGAATGAAAGAGAAAAAATTATCCTTATATGCGTTCAACTCACTGTTTTAACAGTTACACTGAGCACACACTACTTTTATAATTTAAAAACAAAACTTTAGGAATGATTGCCTAAATAAAAGAACATCCTCCCCACCATACAAATGGAAGAAAATTTGGGAAATAGAGAAAAAAAAAAAAATTAACAACATCCAGAGCCTTACCACCCGAGATGATAACCACTATCAACATATTTTGGTGCATTTCATTTTATTACATATTTATAGGACTGGTTTTTAAATCACTGTATGTTAACATATACCAAAGCACACAGAATTCATACTCTCATTTTGTTCATTTAATGCTTTAATATTATATTTTTACATGTTATCAGAAGTTACTCTGTGAATAATTTTTATTGGCTACATAATATGCAACTTCATAAATATACCATAATTTACTTAAACATAATACTCTGGGGGCGGGGTGTCTGGGTGGCTCATTGGGTTAAAGCCTCTGCCTTCAGCTCAGGTCATGATCCCTGTCGTGGAATCACGCCCCGCATCAGGCTCTCTGCTCAGCGGGGAGCCTGCTTCCTACTCTCTCTCTCTCTCTCTGCCTGCCTCTCTGCCTACCTGTGATCTCTGTCTGTCAAATAAGTAAATAAAATCTCTGGGGGGCATTGAAGTTATTTCTGCTTTTGTGCAAACGATGTCTGAACTTCAGAGTATTAGCCCTATCAGATTCCCAGAAAGTATTACTGGCGAAAGAGTATGAACATTCAAAAATATTCCTGAAACATGTGTTCAAAACTGCTTTCTAGAAAGTGTGTACTAATTACCAACAGCTATGAAGGCAAATTCCCTTCACAGAATTCTTATCAACAAAAACTGTTATAATTTTTTTTTTGCTAATGTGATAGACAAATAATGGTATATGTTTTTATTTTGTTTTAAGATTTTATTTCTTTACTTGAGAGAAAGAGCACATGAAAAGACAGAGGAGAAGCAGACTCCCTGCTTAGTAGGGAACCCCAACATTGGGCTCGATCCCAGGACCCTGGAATCATGACCTAAGCTGAAGATACCTGCTTACCCGACTGAGCCACCCAAGTACCTCTGTTATTTTAATATGCATTTAAAAAATTTTTAATGAAACCACACGATCTACATAAACACATATATACATACAGTCACCTATGTCACTTTTTGTGAATTTTGCTATTTTTGCCTTTTTTGTCCATAACTGAATAAAATGCACTATCCTCAATTTCTGTTCTTCTACTAACAGTCTCAATTTGACTTATGATATGATCAAGACTTTTAAATCAGGGGAAGTGGTTCATTAAGAACAGAGTGTAAAAGCAATACTAAATGACCACATACACTATAATTTTTCAGCTTGAATCAAAGGAGCTATCAAAATTATTAAAAACGCAATACATTTTAGAACAATTACTGAAACTGATACCTGCTGAATTCCAAGGCACAAGTATAAGATACTGTCTGGATCATATTTTTCACCATTTGGTCTCCGCACTTCTTGGATAAACTGGCATAAACCCAAACTCAACTCAGCGAAAGTGCAGGACAGAATGTCTTCCTTCAGCTTGATAGAACGGACTATGGAAAGGTAGAAAACATCTGAAATATTAACTTATTAAAAAACATTAACTTATGAGAAACACAGTAACATAATTCATTGAAAAACTACTGACTACTACTGTGGGCTCAGGTACTGTAGTGTACACTGATGAATACATGGATTACAGACAAACCCGATGTCAAGGCTTTTTCAGTTAAAGAAATAAAAACAATGCAGTGCACCATGTGTAACATGTGCTATGACAGGGGTTGAATTTAAGAAGGATTCTAGGAAAGCAAATGAGGACCATCTATCTGACAGGGAAGGGTCAGGTGAGATTCTGGAGGATGCGACACAAATGCCAGACCCTGAAAGGTTTAAAAGAGTTAAACAAATGAATAAAGAATGGTCATCTAAGGACATAAAAATATTCACCAAAGCATATTCCACAATTCCACAAAATACTAGTAACATGAAAGCTGGAGAAAACCGGGATTCTAAGATCTGATAAATTTAGAAAATAGCAGCATATTATATCAGTGTCTAAAGAATTTTCAAAGATATATAAAAAGAGGTTTATTAAAGGTTCTGAGAGTATCTGTATAAAAATGCTGTGTAACTTCCTCTAACTCAGATTAGAATAGAGAACACTTCAAATAATATACAACATCTTCCTGCCCCTAGAAATGCTGAATACAGAAAAATGAAGATTGAGGGGACTCAGATGTACAGGAAAAAATCAAGAAGGGTAGATCAGGGTAGACTGTCGTAAATCTAACCTAGCATATTAAGGCTTTGAAGACAACTAAGAACTGAATTAATTTTACCAGGAGAGTGACCCAATTTGATTTGCAGAGATCCTATAGAAATTGCAGATCCTACAATTTGATACGTAGAGAAACTACTCCAGTAGAGACTCTACTTCAATTCAGATTAAAGTGGAAGCACTCTTTCTAGTCATTGCTCCTCTGCATTTAGACAAGTTTGCATGTTTTCAAAGACGCACTTGAGCTTCCCTGATTTGGTTTTGCAAAAGGTAAATGGTGGTTCAGAAGGGCAAGGACCATGTTTGACCTTTTCACCAAAGTAACTAACTACCATGCATGGTACATACCTGGTACATAAATTCAGTACCTTTTGGATGAATGAATAGCAGAAATGAGTAGGCATCTCCTGCGGTTATCGCATATAGGCCTGGTAGTCTAATATAATATTACCTCTTCATTCTCCCTACCCCTTTCTTCTTTAAAACAAAGAGTGCTGTGGTTCAAACTAGGAGTTAAAGGGCATAATAAACCTCCCTCACAGAAGTATACTTTTATCACTCAGCAGAGATTACACATGATCTGCAGGAACTCAGTGAGTCAGTCACAGACCACAGCAGCCAGTAACTGCTCCAATAAGGAGAGTGACATGTACCTAAAAGCCAGCAGGGTGGACTGAGATGAAGCCAAGAGTGCACGCAATTACCTGGTTGTTAAAAAGAAGGTATAGTTGGAAAGAGGCAAAATATCTAGTGACAAAGACATATTCATCCATTCCTGCCATGCCCATCTCATTCCACAAAGATTACAGCAAGTATCTTACATAAAACACAGATAATAAAAAAGGAAAATAAAAACTAAAAACAAAAGTTTAGAATAGGAACTTCAATACCAGGGAAGAAATAAGTTAAAGTAGGCTCTAAAATTAAACACTGCTGCTCTATGTGAATTGTTTATTGGGTCCCAAATTTCCTGGCACCCAGTATCACAGAGGTTATTATTAGGAAAAATTCCTACAGAAGAGAAAAGGCTTTTCCAGGTATTTTTCTCAACACCACCACCAGAAGCAGAAGTGTTACACTGGGTTCCATATGGGTTATTTTACAGATAAGGGCTCAAGAATACAGATTTGAGTCACCCACATACTGTTAGAGAAAGGAACACAATTCCTCATATTTGTGTAACAGATTCATGCCCATACAACCTTACCTTTATAACAAGCTCGTTATAATTGAGAACAGGGTATTAATTCTCTTTTACCATAAAACTCCAAATTCTGAACAATCTCAAATAGTCCCATTTACAAATTTAAAATTGGCAATAATATTAAAAGTGATTCAGAGAATTCAGACTACAAAGAGAGAAATGATTTTACCTCTACAGCTTGGGTCTGAGGATTCTTGAGAGAGTGCATGGTCTTGAGAACTTCCTAAAGAGTCAGAACATGGGCTAGATGCAGCATGTTCAATACCTGACAAGAAGAGAAAAAGAAATAAGAAGTTTAAATAAAAATGGGAAAATTTAACACCAAAACCAAAGTTTTATGCAGGTTTTGACCTAGTAGGTATCCCTTTTGTATAGACTGATGACTTGAACTATATAACCCCAACCCTCTCAATCAAGACACAAATTCATACTGTGTATTTACCGCCACATTTCAGATCCCCCTGCTCTTCCTTGGCATTTTTCCACTGAACCCAGTTCTTCCAGGCATTTACCCCATACATGTATTTCAGTGTCATCCCAGACACTGAACACCCCTGAAAGGCTCCTTGAATAAGACTTCTGGGCTCCACAGCTACTATAGACTTCTTCCGTCCCTGTAAGAATTTCAAAAATTCACAGAATATAAAATTTAGTTATGAATCTTTAAGAAACACAGTTCTCAATGAAAGAAGAAAATAAATTTATAGAACACACAATTAACTATTAGACCCTAAAGATTCAAGCTCTTCAAGCTAGAAAGAGTTTTAGAGGTTAATCAAAACCACATGAGGAAAGAAAAAAAGAGAGAGCTGAAATGCAGAACTCTAATAATTTCTAACATTAAGTACTCACTATGTTCCAGATACTGAACCCACCCAATGAGGTATGAATAACCGTTATTACCACTCAGGTCTACTTCATGGAACAGATGAGCAGATCCATTCTGGGATACAAAAAAGACCCCATATATTCTCTAATTACAATCAAATCAAACTAGAAACCAATAATGAAATGATGTTAAGAAAATCCTCGAGAATTAGAAATTAAACAACACATTTATAAATACCCATGGTCAAAGAAGAAACCACAAATGCAATTAGAAAGTATTCTGAACTTCAGTGAAAATGAAGACATCAATTTTTCCCCCACAGTGCTAAAGCTTACAATGACATATATAATATTAAAATGTTTCTATGAAAAATAAATCAAAGTCTAAAATCAAGAATCAAAGCTTTACTTTATGAAACTAGAAAAAAGTAGACCACATTAAAACCCAAAGTAAGAGGGGCATCTGGATGGCTCAGTCAGTTAAGCAGCTGGCTCTTGAGTTCAGCTCAGGTCATGATTCTGGGGTCATGAGATCAAGCCCCACATCAGGCTCTACACTGGGCATGGAGCCTGCTCACCTGCTTGGGATTCTCTCTCCCTCTCCCTATGTCTGCCTTTCTCTGTCTGTCTCTACCCACACACTAAAAATAAATAAATAAATAAGATAAAACCCAAAGTAAGGAAAACTAAAGAAATAATAAAAATAAGGAAAAAAATCAATAAAAATGGGATAGAGGATAAAAATAATAAAATTTAAAAGCTGGTTCTTTCAAAAATTTTTTTAAAAAATCAATACATTTCTAGCTAGAATGATCAGGGAAAAAAAGACAGAAAACATAAATTACCAATACCTGACCCTAGATACATTAAAAGGGGAGTTAAGAGAATGCAGTCATGCCCATAAATTTGATAAGGCAGATGAAGGAATTTCCTGAAAGACACAAACTAACAAAGCTTGCTCTAGAAGAGATAACCTAAACAGCCATAAACATTTAATTCATAGTTTAAAACTTTCCTACAAAACCCCTGTAGACCCACCAGTTAAATTTTATCAATTTTATTTTACAGAAAAGGAGTAAACACCAACTCACTGTACAATGCTACCATTATGCTGAGAACAAGGCGAAAGAATCATTACAAGACTACAGATCAGGGGCACCTGGGTGGCTCAGTGGGTTAAGCCTCTACCTTCAGCTCAGGTCATGATATCAGGGTTCTGGGATCAAGTCACGCATCGGGCTCTCTGCTCGGCAGGGAGCCTGCTTCCTCCTCTCTCTCTCTCTCTCTCTCTCTTGCCTCTCTGCCTACTTGTGATCTCTCTCTGTCAATTAAATAAAATCTCTGAAAAGAAAAAAAAAGACTACAGATCAATCTCTCTCTTCAATGGAAACATTTATAAAACCTTAACAATATATTGGCAACCTGAATCCAACAACAGACAGAAGAATAAATACATCAGAAGAAAGTAAGGTTTATCCCATGAATGCAAAGTTACTTGACCGTTTTAAGAATTAATGTATGTCATCATTTAACAGACTCAGAAAGGAAAAACCAGGTAAGTATCTCAATAGATTCAAGAGAGCCACCTGACAAATTTAACACAAATCATGATAAAAATTTTCAGCAAATTAAAAATAGAAGCAAACTTCCTGCCTGATAGGGGCCATCCACAAGAAACCTACAAGTAATATCACAGTTATTATGGCAAGACTGAACACTTGCCCTAAGATAGAGAATAGGCATGAAGATCTGCTCTCATCACGAATATTTCAACACTGTACTGAAGTTAGTACAATACATAAAAAAATCCTAGCTAGTACAATACATTGCAAAAGAAAAGAAAAAAGAAAGTGCATTAAGATTGGAAAGGAAAAAGTAAAACAATCTTTATTCACAAATAACAGGATTGTCTAAGGTATGATATCCTAGACTTTAATCGAGCAAAATCATAGTACATATAATCGATAAAGAAAAAGAAATCTTGGGGTGCTGTGGTTAAGCACCCAACTCTTGATTTTGGCTCAGGTCATGAGATCAAGTCCCACCCACAGTGGACAATACTCACAGCTGGGGTATCTGCTTGAGATTCTTTCCCTCTCCCTCTGCCCTTCCCCCAGCTTGTACTATCTCTCACAAATATATAAAATTTTTCAAAAAAGAAAAAGTATCATGTTAACTGGAATTTAAAGAAAAACTTGAAACAAAAAATATACATATTAAGAAACAAATTAAAAATAAAAGAAAAAAATCTCTGTTTTTATATGAGAATGAACACCAGAAAATGAAATTAAAAATACTACTACTTAAAACAGGATCAAAATAAATTTCAAAAACTTACAAGTATAAGACTTGGACAGTATAAAACACTTGTTGTTGTTGTTTTAAAAAGATTTTATTTATTCATTTGACAGAGAGAGAGTACAAGCAGGGAGAGCAGCACATAGAGTGAGAGGGAGAAACAGGCTCTCTGCTGAGCAGGGAGCCAGATGCAGAACTCGATCCCAGGACCCTGGGATCACACACTTGAGCCGAAAGCAGCCGCTTAATGAACTGAACCACCCAGGTGTCCCTAAAACACTGCTGAGAGAAATTAAAGATAAAGGAGAAAAATACCATCTTCATAGATCGAACAGCTCAAAATTGCAAAGATATCAATTCTCTGCAAACTGACCTATGGATTTAGAACAACCCCAACCAAAGTTCTAGCATGCTTTTTTGTAAAAACTGACAAGTTGATTCTAAAATTTATATGGATATGCAAATGATGATTTTGAAAAAGAACAAAGTTCAAAGACTTACACTCCTGATTTGAAGACTCATAAAGCTACAATAATCAAGACATTTGGTACTATATTAAAATATACAAAACAGACATATTAAAATAGACATAGTTCCCTATTCAAGGGAACAGAACAGAAATTCAGAAATAAACCGACACATATATAGTCAGCTGATTTTAACAGAAGTGCAACACAGGGGCGCCGGCTGGCTCAGTTAAGCATCCAACTCTTGATTTCAGCTCAGGCCATTCTCTCAGGGTCCTGGGATCAAGACCCACATCAGGCTCTGTACTTAGTGCAGAGTCTTCTTGGAATTCTCTCCCACCCCCCTCCCTCCGCTTCTCCCCCTGTGCTCTCTTTCTCAAATAAATAAATGTGTTTTTTTGTTTTTTTTTTTAAAGTGCAATGTAATTCAATGAGGGAAAGCATAGTCTTTTCCAAGATGGTACTAACCAACTGGACATCACAAACAAAAACAAGAAACCTTGATATTTTACTCAATTCATACATAAAAATAATCTTGGAATGATTATAAGCTAAAGTATAAAACTTTAAGTATAAAACTAGAAGAAAACATAAGAGAGTATCTTAGTTCTCACAGGTTAAGCAAAGACTTTTACATGGAACACTAAAAAGCATGAATCATAAAAAATAAAAAATTGATAAAAAGGACTTTTACAAAATCACAAAAGTTCTGCTCTTCACCATTAAGAAAACAGAAATGAAAATGCAGAATAGGAACAAAAGTCATGTCTGAGAAAAGAATTATATCCATAATAAAGAACACAACTCAGTGAGATGACAAATAACCCAGTTTAAAAAATGAGCAATAGTTCTAAACAGACACTTTACCAAAGAAGATATAATAATGACAAATATGCACATGAAAAGATGTCCAACATCATCAGTCATTAGGAAAACATAAACTAAAGCCACAGTGAGATACCACTATGCACTGGCTAGAATGGCTAAAATTAACTGACAATACCAAGTATTAGCAAAGTCATGGAACTGATTGGAACTCATACATTCTTGATGGGAATTCAAAATGGTACCAGCTATTACTTTGGAAAACCATTTGATAAGCTTTCTTACAAAGTTAAAAACACACATACTGTAAGACCTAGCAATCCCACTTCTGCGTGTTTTTCCTCAAATGAAACTGTATGTTCACACGGACATTTATATCTAGAATGATCATAGCAGATGTATTTGAAATTGCCCAAACCTGGAAATAACCCAAAATTTCCAACCGTTAAACAAATTCTGGTTTGTCCATACAATGAAATGCTACACAGAAATAAAAAGGAATGAATGGCCTTCTGATACATGAAACAACATAAGTGAATCTCCAAAACATTATGCTAAGTGAAAGAAGCCAAACAGAGAAGACTATAAATTATGTAATTCCATTTATATGACATTTTGAAAAAAGGCAAAGCAGTACCATTTTGCATCAATTTGCAAAGGAGATTGGTGCTTATCAGGAGCTAGAGAAAATTGATTCCAAAGGTCATGAGGGAGCTTTTGGGACAGTGGAAGAGCTATGGTTATGGTGGTAATTACATACTGAATATGTATGTTGAAGGTCATCAAATTTTACACTTAAAATTTATAAAATTTCTGGATCCAATTATAACTCCAAAGAGATAATTTTTTTAAAATAAGGCTATTAGTGGGGTGCATGGGTGGCTCAGTGGGTTAAAGCCTCTGCCTTTGGCTCAGGTTGTGATCTCAGGGTCCTGGGATCAAGCCCTGCACTGGGCTCTCTGCTCAGCAGGAGCCTGCTTCTCTTCCTCTCTGCCTACTTGTGATCTCTGTAAAATGAATAAATAAAATCTTTAAAAAAAAAATAATAAGGCTATTAGTCTTTCAGTTTTAGTATGGAAAAATCCTATCAATATAATAAAGAGTCCATGTGAATTTCACTATTATACTATATTATAAAAGTAATAACTTCATTGTTATAATATGTAAAAAAGAAAAAAAAAACTAAATTTAGAGACTTTTAAAAAAGTGTACAACGAGGATTATAAAAAACTTTTTAAAGTAAAATAGAACAAAACACACTTAATTGTAAAAACCAAAGAGAAAAACCATGATAAAAGAAATACAAAGTAATGGTCTTTTTTTTAACAACAGCTGTCTGTCTTATTATCGATATTTTTAGTTCATCAATTATAACACAAATTCATTAAAATGTAATGATTATGTGGCACATACAAAGGTGTTGTGTCATATGCTATTGTGGAGTGGCAGGAATGCTGCTCTTTCTTGTGTCTGTATGGCTGAAACCTGGACCATGGGTAAGTACATGCTCCGAGCTCATCAGACCCCAGTAACTCCAGAATGACTTACTGTAACACAAGTGAGTAGCAGAACAGAGTAACAAACCATCCACTAGTAAACTGCAAATTTTCCTGGTACCAGGAAGGGTATTTCCCTTCTATCAGATGGAAAAGGCTTTTAATGATGATCCAGATGATGACAATGGCAACAAACACTGAGCAGCTACATAATAACCACATACTAAGCATATGCCATGTGCTGCGCTAAAAAACTTATCTTACCAACTCTATTACCGAAACATCGAGGTTTACACATCCCTTTAAAATATTCTAAAGATATGGTTCTTGATTATACAAAACAGAAATAAAGGCACAAAACTACAAGACTGTGTAAAACAATGTAGGAATACACTAAAAAACACCAAGGAAAGAAAATGGTAAAAAAATTAAGCTACTGCTTACTCTTCGTCTAGGCTGAGGGAAGCCATCTCTGTGCCGTCGTCTTGTTCGGGAACGAGCCTGGATTCCCTGTCCTTTATTCAGCGGGTCAAAGGATTCTATAATAATTAGCAGAAAGCAAAATTTGAGGTAAGTAACTCATAGATTTATATAAAGACAGACTGGGGGAGGAAACATCAGGTAATCATCTCTATATTATTTTGTTCATGATAAAATAACTTACTTATATTCTTAAAAGAAACAAAAGATACAGCACTTAAAAACTTCTTTAAAAATCAAGGAAACCTCCTACATGGTTACAATGGAAAGGTTAAAAAAAATTAACCATTTATCATTTAACCTTCAAAGGTAGGGATCATTTGTGTCCTAGACTATTACACAGTATATCTGCTTCATAATGTCAACAAATCAAGATGTTCTAAAATCAAGAGTATTTTATGACACACAAACCAGATGGAAAATCTGCTTCCAGATCCTGCTCAGTTTCCCCTTTTGAGAGCGGTTTCAAGTCTGAATCAGCCTCTTGCACAGCATTTGACTTTAAGGCATAATGATTCAACTCTTCCTCCCAGCTATGTGGAGTAGATACTGCCTCTGATTCAAGGTCACCACTGTATGTACTTCCTTGGTCTGAAACAGACAGAAAACAAACTCAAAATAAAACAGACTCTATATAGCTAAGAAGCCTTCTTGAACTCCAGAATAACAAAACTGAGATATGATTGCTGATTTAACTAGGTACACTAAAGAATAAAAACTTCTTTACCAGCCTCACAAAACTGGCTTCATATTCTTGGTATACACTTTAGATTTTATCTCAATTAGTCCTTAAAACCAGTATGTGAGGGGTGCCTGGTGGCTCAGTCATTAAGTGTCTGCCTTCGACTCAGGTCATGAGCCCACGGTCCTGGGATTAAACCCCACGTTGGGCTCGCTGCTCAGTTGGAAGCCTGCTTCACCTACCCCCAGACGCCCTTCTTGTATTCCCTCTCTCACTATCTTTCTCTCTCTGTCCAATAAATAAATAAAATCTTTAAAAAAAAAAAAAAAAACCCAGAAAGAAAAAAACCAGTATCGGAGGTACCTTTTATTATTCTCATTACATATAAGCATACACAAACACCTGATGCACCCTACAAGTAGCTAAAATTGCAAATATTAAATCCAAGGATACTAATACTTTATTATTTATATTACTAAATATTTTCTTTTAAAGATTATATATATTTATGAGAGAGAGAACACAAGCGGGGGGAAGGCAGGGAAGACGAAGCAGCAGACTCCCTGCTGAGCAGGAAACTTGACAACAGCTCTATCCCAGGACCCTGGGATCATCACTTGAGCTGAAGGCAGACACTTAACCAACTGAGCCACCCAAGCGCCCCGAGGATTGTATTCTAAGATCTGAAATATATGTAGAATTACAAACCTTTTTCAAAAATCTTGGTGTCTAGAAAGAGTTCCTGTTCAGAAGTTTGGGATCCTAAAGAAAGAAAAAAAAAGGTATACATTTAACAACTTACATGTATACATAAAGTAAACTGGCTCTCAAATGAAATAACTGCATTACCTAAATGAATCGTACTAGGGAATGCTAAAATAGCCTTCATATGCAGAAAGAATGATTCATTAATAAAACTAGGCATTAGTGGTAAATGAAGTCAAAGAAATTATGACTGGTAACAGTAGTTGTATTTCTAGGTAGTAGTATGAGAGAAGTCAGGTCAAGAGAGACCTTTATTTTAGATTTTACACTCCTGTTGTGCTTTCTGAATTTTTTTTTTTATCATGAAACACATACGCACACACCCACAACTTACAAATTGAAAAATATGCTTTGAATTGCTTTTTTCTCCCAAAATATAATATGCCTTACTGTTGCACTGAAAAGAACAGAGTTTTACCAATTAACTACTTAAAAAATAAAAAATGTAAGGACTGAAAGTAAAAAAATAAAAAAAAGAAGAAGAAAAAGAAGAAAAGAAAAATGCTTTTTAAAGCCTAGGAAAATTGCTTTTTTTCTCTGAAATCATATATAAATTAGCCAGTTCCCTTCAGATGGAATTCATTTCTCCCTCCTGTATGTTTCTAAACCATTTGATTTTACTTACACTATAGTGATTACAACTATCTTTCTTGAAGGTTAGTTTTGAAAGTTTTTTCAGTCTGACTCAATTTTTAGGTTAAGGCAAACTTACAATATTTATACAGAGGAAGCACCTGAAAATGTTAACTATTATTATGAATGGAGATGCCAACCTAAAATGAAGTTTATTATCAGAAACTGCTCGAACTTCTAAACCAATTATCAGAAATTAGAAGATAAAGCACAGGGGGCAATACCCTAAGACATTAAATTCCACATACAAATGGGTCTCAAATTACGAGATTATACACTAGAGAGCAAAATGAGACCAGAAACTGAGATAATAACAAATAAGCTTTTTATGCATCTCTGAGAATATATATGATTTTAAAACTTAATGGCAACACAAGAGGAAAGCTGACATTTTTTTAAGTGCTACAGTATTCTGAAAATCATCTAGCATTTATTATGCAAAATCTAAACCTGGTGGCTAGCTTTGTAAAAACTGTCACTGAAAAAAAAAAAACAATTTCCTGACTCCTCAGTGATACAGGAAAAGGCCTTCATGTATTTCAACTATCCAAACACCATTTTCTCTATCTCTTCTTATACCTACAAATCAAGGAGGTACTAATTAAGGCTAGAAACCTTTCTGGATATGTACTGCAACTTCTTGTTACTGCCATTTGCTTTGGAGTCAAACGGAATTCAACTGGTTCCATCACATCCTGACTGCATAACCAGGGCAAGTATGATATCCTATTTTCTGAATGAGGAGTTTCAAGTAAACAGTATTCACCCCACAGGGTGGCTGTAAAGGTTAAATGAGTGCATTTAGGACATGCCCAGGGTATGGTAAGCACATAACTACTATTCTTATTGATGGTCTATCTATCTATCATGGGATTTATCTATAGGTAATTTTGAGCCAAACAGTTTTCCCATCCTAAGGCTCTTCTATCAAAATGCTTACTATTATACAACAGGAATTTCTTAAATAGGTATCACGCTTGTAATATAGGAATAAAGCCAGAACATAATCATGAAAATGGATTTACAGATTATTTTTCTGGAAAAATTAAGAACTAAAAATAGAATATTAATACTTAGTTTTATAAAAAGGATAGAACTTTCAGTTATCAATTTTAACAAATCCATATACTTGCTATTTAGAAACACCTGACTGAGATACCCAAATATTTTTAAGTGTCCTTTTTACTTTCTTTACTTTAAAATTATACCAACCTCCCTGGGATAGAGTTTTCTCCTTCTCTTCATCTTCTGCAATCATTTCTGCCATCTCAAGAAGATCAGCTTCAAATGGATGTGAAGGAAGCTTCTCCTTAATGTCTTCAATACTCTCAGTGACTTTATCTTCATTATCCATTGAGGATGGAATTAGCATAGGGACAGGCATCTGAAAGACCAAGAACAGTTTCTGGGGAGTATGTCTATCAACAAAACTATTATTTGTGAGATGATTTAAGTACTAAAATAATGAACAAATGTAGGTATTTCTATTTCTAATGATTAAAACAGTCCTGCTAGTTTGTTCTTATAAGACTAGAGCCATCTGAATAAAAATTCAATTCAGTTCAATTTTCTAGACAATCAACAAAAAAGTATGTTTCTGAATCATCTAAAAGAGTAATTATCTAACACATTTTTGTTTCTGATTATATTCTTGCTTAACATTTTCAGTTTCACACAACCATTTTCCTTAAGAATTCACCAAGGAAAAATATGTTTCCAATAAAAAAAGAATACATTTCTAAGAAAAAGAATGATGTAAATCACAGTTTTTACTTTCTCACCCCCGCTAGACTCTAGAATTTTAGCACATACACACAGTTTCTGTTCTTTTTCTGTTTGAGTGGTCTTATTGTGTATGAAACGTTATGAACAGGCTACATCACAGCATTCTCTGAGAAGGCAGGGTATAAAGAGAGGCAGTCCTTCACATACTCCATATTAAAAAATATAGTGATGGGACGCCTGGGTGGCTCAGTTGGTTAAGCAGCTGCCTTCGGCTCAGGTCATGATCCCAGCATCCTGGGATCGAGTCCCACATCAGGCTCCTTGCTCAGCAGGGAGCCTGTTTCTCCCTCTGCCTCTGCCTGCCATTCTGTCTGCCTGTGCTCACTCTCTATCCCTCTCTCTGACAAATAAATAAATAAAAATTTTTAAAAATTTTAAAAAAATATATAGTGTTATGATAACAACCAACTATAGTCAGGAATATTTTACCAACAAGTGAAGAGGTTTTTTATGGCATTCTAAGATATTAGTTGAGGAATACGTGCACTAAATCAGTCTTAATCTCTAAATGATTACTCACTGGAACTGGAATGCCAAATGGGACTGGTGCATACTGAGTATAAAGATGAAGAGGTATGGGCACAAACACTGGTACGGGAACTGGTACCACGATGATCTGGGGCTGACTTGGAGTGTCTTCTAATGAAAGGGGAAAAAATTACAAAAAACAAAGAGAGTTAGAAACATTCCAATAACAGAAAAGTTTTAAGGGAACAAAGATGTATAGTCCAAAAGAATTATAATTAAAAAACTTTTTAAAGCACATAGACTTGGGGTGCCTGGGTGGTTCAGTTGGTTTAGCATCTGCTTTCGGCTCAATGATCCCAGGGTTCTGGGATGGAGTCCCACATCAGGCTCCCTGTTCAGCAGAAATCTGCTTCTCCACTCCCTCTGCCTCTCCCCCCAGCTTGTGCTCTCTCTCTCAAAGAAATAAAAGAAATCTTAAAAAATAAAAAATAAAGCACACAGACTTAAAGTTCAACATAAGTGTAATCTCTGACACTCCGAGTCCACAAAAGTAGAAACAAATGAATAGAGAAGAAAGGATTGAAGAGAGCAGTGATTAAAAGTGGGCAACACAACAATGATTGATATGAAGATACAGTGAACGAAGGATATAATTTGGATAATGAATATAAAGAACTGGAACAGTAATCTTAGAAGAGAGTAACAGAAAACTAATAACATGAATAAGAACAGAATGTTGAGATTAAGTAGGCAGAAGAGCCATTTTTGTGAGGCTATAATGAACTTTTAAAAATCTTTCCAGTAGATAACCCGGAACTACTACAGATTGGTTAGCACAGAGTAATATGATGAAAATGTCGTTTTACAAGTTTAATTTGGGGGCGCCTGGGTGCCACAGTCAATTGAGCATCCAACTCTTGGTTTCAGCTCAGGTCATGATGGCAGGGTCATAAGATGGAGCCCCACATCGGGCTCTGTGGTAGCATGGAATCTACATGAGGATTCTCTCGCCCTCTCCTTCACCCTCTGCCTTCCCCTCATTCATGTGCACATGTACACACACTCTCTCTCAATAAATAAATAAAACCTTGCTTAAAAAAGTCTAATTTGGAGACCCTCTTAGCATGGAATAAGAAGAATATCATGTATAAAAGTAGGCAACAATTGCAATGTGTAGAGCTATGATGATGAGGACCTCAAGCAGGGTGGTTATGATACCTATAAAAAAGAATGAATATATACAAGCAGATGTTCTGAGGTACTAGAAGATGAAATAGAACATAGAAACCTAAATATGAGTAGGGAAAAAGTGAGTATTATGGAGAATTCATTAAATTATTTAATAGGTATCCTATAGAGTCCTTTCTATGTGCCAGAAAAATACCCTAGAAGATTATAAAACCATTAACGTAAAAGAAAGATGATGCTAGTGACAAGAAGTGAAAAGCTGACAAGCTGAGTAGGGTCAGAGGTGGGAAATAATATGGGATCAATTTTACTATGGTCCAGTGGACATTAAAAAAAATTACTTATGGATAGGGGACTGAGAAAAGTGGGTGAAGGGGAAAAGGAGATACAAGTCTCCAGTTATGAAAAGAGTAAGTCATAAGAATAAAGAGTAGAGTATAAGTAATACAGTCAATGATACCATAATAGCAATGTGATGGGACAGATGGTAGCTATACTCCAGTTGAACATAATGTATGAACTTTTCAAATCACTAAATTGTACACATGAAACTAATATAACACTATGTGTTAACTATACTCAAAAACAAAAACTCCCAAATCACGTGATTAGCAATGTCTGATAACCAAGCTACATAATACTAAGTCATTATTAATTTAATACAAATATAGGCTAATGTCATCTGTAGCATTACTAGTCAATGTGGTTCATGGGAGCTTTAAGAAAGTCAAAGCCTCAGACCCCACTAAATTACAACATACTTAATAAAATTCCTAAGTAATGCATATGCATATTGATGTTTTCTCAAACACTGACCTACAGGATAACCTTCCAGATCTAGGATTACTTTCTGGTTTAAGAATTCTGAGGCTTGGGGCACCTGGGTGGCTCAGTGGGTTAAAGCTTCTGCCTTTGGCTCAGGTCATGATCCCAGGGTCCTGGGATGGAGCCCTGCATCGGGCTCTCCGCTCAGGAGGGAGCCTGCTTCCCCCTTCTCTTTCTGCCTGCCTCTCTGACTACTTGTGATCTCTGTCAAATAAATAAAATATTACAAAAAAAAAAACAATTCTGGGGCACCTGGGTGGCTCAGTGGGTTAAAGCCTCTGCCTTCGGCTTAGGTCATGATCCCAGGGTCCTGGGATAGAGCCCCGCATCGGGCTCTCTGCTCAGCAGGGAGCCTGCTTCCCCCTCTCTTTCTCTGCCTGCCTCTCTGCCTGCTTGTGATCTCTGTCTGTCAAATAAATAAATAAAATCTTAAAAAAAAAAAAAATTCTGAGACTTTTTGGGTACCTGGGTGGAGGCCCTACTGCAGGAATGGCAGGCCAAGAATACTGGGTCCCAATCACCCTCGGCCCTAATCACTTGCAGGGCAGAGATTCTATGCCAGGAGAGGCAAGCTGAGAAAATCAAAGGATAGCACCATACCCAGAATCCAGAAAAGTAGCTGAGAGCTTTTGCCTGGGGGAGAGGCCATTCATAAGAAAAGAAAGCCCTTTTGCACAAAAATCTGACTTTATTTGAAACAGAGGGTGGAAAAGTTCAAACCTAAGGATGCTCTACAAAACAATAGTTCCTCAGGGGGCCTGGGTGGCTCAGTGGGGTAGGCGGTTAAGCGTTAGCCTTTTAGCTCAAGCTGTGATACAAGGGTCCTGGGATGGAGCCCTGCTTCAGACTCCCTACTCAGTGGGGAGTGTGTTTCTCCTTCTCCCTCTCCCTTCCCCCTCCCCCATCATTCTCTCTCTCAAATAGATAAATAAAATCTTAAACAACAACAACAGTTCCTCTTAATTAAGACCCTGTCTATATAATTTCAAAATCTAGGCTTATTTCATAAAATTACACTGTTATTAATAACAAAAGAAAATTAAGTATTCAAAGCATGGTATTATAAATTAAAACCCTCTCTTTGCCATAATTTCTTAATTCTCAGAGGGTGAAAATACCTAACTCACTGTTGTGAGAACAAAACTGGGTAAAGTATATAAGCAACCAAATACATAACGCAGGAAACAGTAGGCACTCAATCCATGTAAACAGCTTTCATATTCCTTTCCCCTAAAAAAAAATTTAAAGGAAGAAAGTGCAAGGAATATACCTGTCTGGCATTCTTTGTTTTGGGTATGTGGTTTGCAAGAGGTGGCTTTAGTCTGTGTGATGGGTTTGCACAATAAAGCTTTATTCTTCAAAAGTCTTGGGGGTTGGGAAGGTGGCAGTTTCAGGGCATCTGTTTGTGTACTTGCCTAGTAAAAAAAAAAAAATCAGAAACCAAAGAGGTTTTCAAAAGCTTATGATTAATTACAAGAAATATTATAACTTCAAAGGAAATACTATATTGGTATTACATGTAAAACAGAGAACTTACTAAATATGTAAGAAATACAATGTTCCTGAAATAGCAAGAGTAATAAAATAGTTTGATAACTATATATGGACACTGAATGTATCTAATTAACAGTTCTATTTACCAAGAAAAACACTATTTCTATTGTAAGATACTGTTGGCCAATAACAATATTGGCTATGTTTAAAATGAAAACGTTATTTCCTGGGTTGAGTCTTAGAAGACCTTGTTTTCAAGATAACTAGAAATAACAGAACCACTTAGGGTCACTTAAGTAACGTAAAAGAAAGATACGAAAGTTATCCCAGAGACCAGAAAACACTTTAGAAATGCCCCTGTTCTAGTCATAAGTTTTTCTCGTATTTATTTTTTTCTTCTCTTGTTTAAGAGACCAAAAAAAAAAAAAAAAAAAAAAAAAAAACTGAGTAAAAACCCAACAATGCTTATTTAAGGATAATCTGCCCTGGGTGAAAAACAAAGTACATTTTGTAAATATTTCATCTATAATCTGACTACATTACAAAACACCTCAAATATCTTTTACACCTGGATTATGTAAAATCTAATTCTCTAAAACTAAACTAAAAAAACAAACGAACAAACAAAAAAACCAAGAAAAACATAAACCAAACGAACCAAAAAAACCGCCTTCAGTAACTATACAGAACAAGCATTCAAAGAAATCAAAGTACATAAAAGGCCTAATGAAATAACCAGAATATCTTGTTCCCAAAGATTAAATGAGCTTATAAAATTTATTTCATATAAGAAAGAATAAAGCAAGGAAAATTAGCATAGACATATTCAAATGTATAAAGCTGGAACATTAAATATAGTGGCAATACCAGTTAAAAGAATAAAACTTACATCACCAATGATTTTTGCTGTTACTGTTGGAACTGCACCTAATATAAATGAAAATAAATACTTAGGACCTTACACAATTATTTAAACAGCAGCATTTAAAGCTGATGGTGTAATGACAGACAAAATCCCATAACAAAAACAAGAATTATCTTAATTCACAGGAATACTACATGTAAAGTGTCACATGAAAAAAAGATATCTGGAAGTGATGAAGACATTGTTTAATGCCCAGCAGCCCACAGGGAGGCGCCACTCATAAGGTAAGTGTGTCAAACATAGGAAAATGATCACTGATGGAAAAAAAAGATACAGACTGACTGTATTCAACTTCAAAAGGCTAGATAAATGCTTTCAAATCAGACATACCTTGTAACACACTGTTAGAATTCACTGTGGGCTGAGCAGCAGGAGCACTGGCTAATGATACTACATTAGCTATAACTGGAGTTGAATCCTTTCTTAGAGATGGGGGCCCTGCTGAAGCAGCTGGCACCATGGAAATACTTGCTAAAAAACAAAAATTTGAAAACCTTATAATTTATATGCACAAACAAAGAAATCAACATCTCAAGGAGGTTAAACGATGCTTTTAGCAAGGTTAAATTCTAAGAATCACTTAAGGATTAACTGGGCTTTTGTCTACCTTTTTAATTAGTGAAACTTAAAAGTATTCCATGTACTTTCTCTTGCATAACTATGCATGTGGTACAGTTAAAAGGCATGTGATTAGACTCTACGTCCTTTGTTTTACTCTCAAATCCTTTTTTAAGGATGTCAAGGTATATATACACAATTATAAATATTAACTGCCATTCTTTCCCATAGTTCTTAGAGTTTATTTAATTCAGTGTGCTCAGAGAAAACACAATGAACTCATTTTCACAAAGCCTTAATCCAAGATGTTAAACAAAACAGGGATTTAAATGTTAATGTCATCTAAACAGAATGAAATTTGTGAATTTGCATTTTATGAAATTATTAACAGCTGTTTAAAGTTCCCAATCTGTAGAACAGTAGTTGTTCCTGGCACTGATCAAAGACTGTAAAGTTTAGTTTTACCTGCATTGTTTTGTGAAGGTGGGTCACACATACTCTGCTGATTACAGAACATCAAGATACAAAGCAGGTTACAGAAATGCTTCATTTCTCCTCGCCATTTCAAGGACTCACTGAGTTTACCCTGTCGCTTACAACCATCACATTTGGCCATCTAAAAATGAAGTTAAGATGGTAAAGGAGTAAAAAACAAATTATCCGTGGCCTGACAGAATTAAAGCAGCACACAAAAGACAAGTGAGGAAACTAACTTAGAATCTAGAACACAAAACTGAAGGTTAACTACCCTAAAATGGTACTTAACTTTTTTATCTTTAAACTAAACTTTAAACTATCTTTAAAATAAACATTAAGGGATGCCTGGGTGGCTCAGTTGGTTAAGCAGCTGCCTTCGGCTCAGGTCATGATCCAAGCGTCCTGGGATCGAGTCCCACATCGGGCTCCTTGCTTGGCAGGGAGCCTGCTTCTCCCTCTGCCTTTGCCTGCCATTCTGTCTGCCTGTGCTTGCTCTCTCTCCCTCTCTCTCTCTAATAAATAAATAAAATATTTAAAAATAAATAAAATAAAATAAACATTAAGTCACATTATAGAGATGCCAATAAAGGGTAATTTAAAAACACAGTGAAATCAAAATAAGACACAATCACCTTCAAAATCATCAGAAGACAAATTCATTTTAGATAAAAAATTAATAAAATGCTAATTTTAAATACTTTAATATCTTAAGACTGGTAAATCTTCCATAAGGAAATTTTAAAAAAAGAATGTAACTTCAGTGACATTAAAGTCTTCCTAAATCTTGTATTAATACTGAAAGAGGACATAATACATTTATTTTCTTTAATGCCATACAGTTAACACTTACAAGTTTTAAATCACTAAACTGCCCTTCGTACTACGTTAAAAAATAAAAGGAAGCAATGTATGCCCTAACTTGAAAAACTCCAGGGATATGGATTATATTTACCTGATAGAACAGAACTGTGTATTTGGACATGCATTCTTCACAACAGAATTCTTCTACTTTTCCCCCCAAATTATTCTGTACCAATTTGGGAGATGTCTGTAAACAATAACTGCACATTTTACAGTGATTTCCCCAGCGTTTTGCCAAGTCATGTTTATAAAGCAATTTGCAACCTAAAAACAGGAAAAATAAAATTTACGTGAGAAAAAAATACTAAGTATCTACATCTTTAAACTTAAATGCCCTGTGAAAATGTTTTCACACTTGGATCCTCACCAATTAGTAGATTAAGAGAACAATTTAAAGAAATATCATTTTCTTTTATTAAACAAAATAAGACAGGACAGAAAACATTATAATGCATCACACATAATAAAAGCCAGTTTTATTTCATAAAAGTTTTATTTTACTTGGGTGGGTGATAACATACTAGGTCACAATGTAAAATGTATTCTTCTTGTGTGTTGTGGTCAAAAGGTTTGAAAGCCACTAGTCTAGGAAGCCAATTGTGTACAGTTTTAGAATAAAACAAAACATTTTAAATATAGAAAATACTAATCTAAATAAAGAAGACAATCTACCTCACATTGATTTGCCTATTCAGAAACATATCCATTTAAAACAAAAGAAGTGTAATCTTAGGATGCTACCAAAATTTAAGAAGTTCTCTTTTTTTTTTTTTTTTTTTTTAAGATTTTATTTATCTGACAGAGGTCACAAGTAGGCAGAGAGGCAGGCAGAGAGAGAGGAGGAAGCAGGCTCCCCGCTGAGCAGAGAGCCCGATGCGGGACTCGATCCCAGGACCCTGAGATCATGACCTGAGCCGAAGGCAGCGGCTCAACCCACTGAGCCACCCAGGCGCCCCAAGAAGTTCTCTTTAGAAATAAGAGTAACAGGAGTGCCTAGGTGGCTCAGTCGGTTAAGTGTCTGACTCCTGGTTTCGGCTCTGGCCATGACCAATCTCGGGGTCCTGGGGTGGAGCCCCGACTCAGGCTCCATGCTCAGCAGGGCGGCTGCTTAAGATTCTCTCCCTCTACCTTTGCCCCTCCCCCACCTAATAAATAAATGATTTTTTAAAGTGCAATAACTACAAGATCCCTATCAACGTAAGAACAGAAAATGTTTTTCATATCACCACCATCTTCTGTAATACAGTTCAATGATTTTTCCTTCATTTTGACATCTATATGATATGAAGGACTAGCTCAGAAGAAAAAAGCAAACCAAGTGTAAACAAAAGGCTTTGTTGTTATACACAAAGGATAAACTAGATATGCTTAAACAGTAACAGCTTAAACCATCAGTTACTTTTAAAAGGATCAACATGATCAGGAGTAAGATGATCTTGCCTTTACCTTCACTACAGAATGACTTGTCAGCACCTGAGAATCGCACAGTCTCCTTTACAATTTTCTCAATTTTACAATATTCACACATTGCCATTACATTATTTATTTTCTTATATTCATCAGAACAATTCTTGCCACAGAACTGAAACATTTTACCCTGCAAAGAAATAATCATCAAGTACTAATTAAACATTTGGTTTATCTTTTGGAAATTCTATTCTCTCTTACTTTCAAAACATGTAATGTAATTCCAAGAGATAAAAAGCCAGAAATGATTTTATATATAGGCCATCTTATACTCAAACCCTTTATCAGGATCCTATACTTTACCTTATAGTCAAGAAGTTCTGGTTTTGTGGCAAAAAGACGGTTACAGTGCTGACACTTGAGTTTCACAACACTTCGTGCAAACCCAACATGCTGGGATTGCGCAGCAAGTCGCTGGAGACCAGCTGCAGCAGAGCTACTGATAGAAGTAGGAGAAACAGCAGAGGTGCTCCCCGCTCCTGCTGACACTGTTGAACCTGTGGGGATGCTTACAATTACTTGGCCCTGAGACAAGGGCACTACTGAAGAATTCATTCCCGCTGGTTTATTGAACAAATTCTGAAAAATGAAACAAACAAGATGATTAATGTAATCATTTGTTCAAATAAACAAGCAAAATTCGCTATCTTTGAGCAGCTTATAACTGAATGGGCACAGTTTCACTTATATCCAAAAACTAAAATAATTTAACTAATAATCTCATTAATTTTAAAAACTTTTTAAAAAAGTAATCTCTATGTGCAACATGGGCCTTGAAGTCCTGATCCTGAGATGAAAAGCGGTTTGCCCTACTGACTGAGCCAGCCAGGGCCCCAAACTAATAACCTCCTTTAAAAATATCCTCCCAATAGATAATCTGGGTAATAACAATTCCACTTAATGTTATGCGAGCCAGTTAAACAACAATCCTCCAAACACACCAAAGTCAAAGAATCCACGTTTAACAAGACTGAGAAAGTGTAGGCAACTGGGGCAGGAGCAAACACCTACCAAGTTTACATACTACATAGCAGGCGCCTCACTGACTGGAGGAGAGGAAGATTTCTGAAGCCGTACCTGGAACGCGACAACACAGCTGTAGCTGCAGAAGTTGCGTATACTTCCATCTGACATGGCGAGGTGATACTGAGGAATTGCTGAGGTTTTACAACTGTTACACTGGACTTGTACACCTTAGCAAATCAAAATAAAAACTAATGAATAATATATACAAATGTATACAAATGTTTGAGAAAATAAGTAACTATTATCCAATATATGAAAATTCAAGGGCCAGGTCAAGTTGCAGGAACTGAAACTAAATCATGTCACATACAGACAAAAACTAACTTAACATTAATAACATTTCTGTTAATTTAAAGTTGGAATAGCCTACCCTGAAACTACAAAATAAATGAATACTGAAATAAATCAGGTATGGATAAAAAGATATATTAAAGAAGCCATATGAAATTCTTTTGGAAAATGGGAATACACAAATAGGCAAACAACTAAACATCTAACTTAAGAAATCAAGGCAAGAGTTGATATTTTACAACACAGACCTGAAATATTTTAAATCTGCCTTAAAAATCAATTAAATTTAGACAAAAATCTGTACCATACAAAAGAGCAATAACCATAACTTTTTTCAACTATTATATAGTTTATGAAACCAGTATTACCTGCAGAAGTAACCATTTTAACTCTGTAAGCAGATAAGCAATTAACAGAACAGAAAAGCTCTGTCTTTCCCAAGCTATTGGTATTTTCAATCATTTCTGCTGAGGATCTCAATGATTTGCAAAGCGCACATGGTGTAATTTTGGCTGATTTCTATTAAGAGAATAAAATAACATTCATTTTTACCAAATTATAAATAAAAGCATAATTCTTTGAAATGTTTATACTTAACACTGTTGAGATATTTTAAATTAGTGGCTTTCAAACTTTTACGATTACAATCCTCAGTAAGAAATAAATTTTACAAAGTGACCCAATACATACTTTTGAAGTTTTACTTGTGTATTACACATATATGTATATAAAACTGAAAAAGTTTCATAAAACAATATAAATCATGATGGCATGTGATGCATGTTTATATTTTCCATTCTATTTTATTTCATTAAAAAATAATGTTGACCATAACCTGGCAATTAATTTGGGGATCTATTAATTGATTGTAACTATAGTTTTAAAAATGGAATTTTAAAAAAGTACACAATAGGCAATTCATGCTCTTACATCATACTAAAGATCAGAAGAACCCCTCCCCCAAAAGGTTCTATCCATGGCCATAAAATGTGAATTCAAGAGAATAAACTTATTAGAAAATTCATTACCAAATACTCTACCAGTATTAACAACAAAGTACACAAAGCAATAAGCAAGGAAGCAATGAAGTGGGAGCAAACTTTGGATATCAAAGTGTCTACATATAAGCAATCAACGAGTCTGTTTAGCAAACAATGCTAAATACTACTAATGTATCACGTATTCAGGGTAACTTATGAAGTATATCCAGTATTCATTATCTCTGTGAAATTTCTGCTGATAGTTTCATCTTGTCCTATCAAGTAGAACTGGTCATGTTTCCTCTGTGCCCTCCTGTACCATAATACTTCCATCATACTATCTCTACTCAGCAGTAGGTCTATCTCCCCCGAGAGACAGGTAGACCTTCAAAACAGGAATCACATCTAATGTCTGTTTAATAATTACATATAAAGAAGGAAAAAAATTATATATGAAAAAGGAAAGAAAGCAGCAGATATGACCATCCTCAATACGCCAGGTTCTATACAAGGTGCTTTCTCATTCTTACTTCACATAATCCTAACAACATCTCAGTAACAATAGTAGTATAATATCCATTCACAGATAAGAAAATGGACCCAGGACTTTAACTGCTTTCCCCATGGTAAAATTCTGTTTGAATAGAAAGTCAAGTAATCAAATAGAGATCTGCTTTACTTCTAAATTCACGTTCTTTCTCTACATCACAGTACATATTAATATGTGAGAAATTTAATAGATATTGGCTACATTAAAAATAATAAATTAATTTAAAATGAAGATGATTCAGGTGCCTGGGTGGCTCAGTGGGTTAAGCCTCTGCCTTTGGCACAGGTCATGATCTCAGGGTCCTGGGATCGAGTCCCCCATGAGCCTCTCTGCTTGGCAGGGAGCCTGCTTCCTCTTCTTTCTCTGCCTGCCTCTCTGCCTACTTGTGATTTCTCACTGTCAAATAAATAAATAAAAATTTTTAAAATAAATAAATAAAATAAAATTAAGATTGTTCAACCTATTTCTCCTCTTGTGGAATATAAACCATCTTTCAATGGACTGAATCCAAGTAACTTTAAACAATACCAAGAAACAATACCAAGAAAATAGTCCTTTGGACAAGGATAAGCTCATGAAGATACTGGCTTTTTTCCCCCTGTGAAAGCAAAACCAAGGTGTTTCTAGAGGAAGAAATAAATAGTAAAGCTAAGCCCCTTTAATGTGCTCCATAATAACAAGAAATAGAAACACCGTATAACACTGAAAATTACAAAATCACTGCAAAGTATTAATAATAATTTAAAAGAAATTTCTCACACATTACATTCATGAATCTTGTTAGACTGTATAAAAATTCACTATTTTAAGAAAAAGAGTGATCAGCTAATGCACTGAAACAGGAAGGCACTGTAAAACTTAAAATGTAAAAGGTTTTTACTATTCCTTTGGATTTATGAATTTTAAAATCTAATTCGTGATCAAAATTTACTAATACAATACAAATACAGTAAAAATGAAACTACCTAACAGACATTTGTCATACAGCATTCATCTAATTCATCTTTTATAAACCTCATCAATTCACAAAATAATATATGATGTACATTTATTTTTTCCTATTTCATGAAGAAAAGGAAAAACCTTTTAAAGACAATCCTAAGATTTTTTTTTTCTGAATTCCAATTTCAACTATATGGATTTGATGGCAAGAATATATGTTAACTTGGACCTTACCTTGTCAAATAATAAAGTATACACTTATACACAAACCAAAAATATATTTTAGAGAAAGTTATTCACCAAAAAGATGAGACTGGGTCTCTCTGGGAGATGCATTATTTTGCTTTGTGTATTTTCAAAATATTGCTCAAAAACATGAACCATATTTTAAATACCAATGCCATGCCCTAAAAACATGTATTTCAAATGCACGAAGAGAAAAATATGCTACTTATAAAACTCTGTAAGTGGATTTTTAATACATATTCATTTGACAGGTTCTATTTATAGGTTAAAATATTAATTAAGCTAATAATAACATCTTAGTATTTTTGTGACAACATGTTCATAAATAAGATCTACCAAAACAAGTAGATCCTCCTAAAAGGAACAATAGTCATGTACCTGCTTATATGCTGTGACACATGCTGAGCTACAAAACTTCTTGGACTGGCCCTCTATCTGAAGCATGTGGCACTGCCCAGAGCCACTGTAACAGTAACCCCCACAGTTCTCACAACAGTTCATCGTGAGGTTGTTGGCAGACCGAAACTTCGAGAAGCAGGCATCACTGCAAAGTTTATGTACCACATTCTGGTAATTAACTTCATGTCGAATCTAGGAATTAAAAAACAATACACCACCAACAAGCGGAGACCATCAAAAGCTGTTCTTAAGCACAAACATTAATCTCTCTGGACCCCCTGCCCAAAAGTAAGATGACTTACAACAGCATTCTTCTGACACATGCTGCATTTGGTTGAAATGCTGTTCGTATTTATGGTGACAACAGGTTTCCTTTTCAGTTCATATGTTGACAGACATGACTGGCTGCAAAAATCTTTACTAGTGGTGCTATTTTCAAACTGGGCACTGATCACATCCTTTGGATTTAAAATATCTCTAAAAATGATAATAAAAATAGGATAAGCCACAGTATCATTTGTATTTTTCCTTTTTGTCAGTTAAAATAAATAAAACAGGGGAGCCTGGGTGGCTCAGTTGGTTAAGTATCTGCCTTTGGCTCAGGTCATGGTCCCAGGGTCCTGCCTGGGATGGAATCCTGCATCCAGCTCCCTGCTCAGTGGGAATCTGCTTCTCTCTCTCTCCCCTCTCTGCTCATGCTCTCTCTCGTTATCTTTCTCTCTCTCTCTCTCAAATCTTAAATAAATAAATAAGTCAGAGACAATTATATATATGGAAAGGACACTGATATTTAAATAAGAACACCTCGGTTTTCCCAGGTACACTGATAAATTGCTCTGATCCTTACATTCTGTTCTATAAACATAACTAAGACATGGCTTACTTCATAGAACTGTTGGGAGTATAAGGTGTTTCAAGACTAAATGGATATACATCAAACAGTTATCATTCATTATCTCTAGTAGGTAGGATTATAAGAGATGTTAATTTTCTTCTTTAGGCTCTTCTGCATTTTCAAAATATTCTATAAAATAATACTACATTTGAAAAATTTTAGAAACACCATATTTTAAAAGTACAACTACAGGGCACCTGCCTGGCTCAGCTGGTGGAACATGTAACTGCTGAACTTGGGGTTGAGAGACCCTCCATGTTGGGTGCAGAAATTAGTTAAAAATAAAATCTTTAATAAATAAATATATGTGAAAATACATTTCAAGCTACACAGTGTCTACTCTAGCATGGTTATATAAAATTGAGTACTGCTATTTTTTTTCTTAAAGATTTTATTTATTTATTTATTTTACAGGTGGAGATCACAAGTAGGCAGAGAGAGGACAGCAGGCTCCCTGCTGAGCAGAGCCCGATGTGGAGCTTGATCCCAGGACCCTGAGATCATGACCCAAGCCGAAGGCAGAGGCTTTAACCCACTGAGCCACCCAGGCGCCCGGAGTACTTTTTAAATAATTTAATTTGTAAGGGTGCCTGAGTGGCTCAGTGGGTTAAGGCCTCTGCCTTCGGCTCAGGTCATGATCCCAGGGTGCTGGGATCAAGCCCCGCATCGGGCTCTCTGCTCAACGGGAAGCCTGCTTCCCTTCCTCCCTCTCTGCCTACTTGTGATCTCT
The DNA here is from genome assembly GCF_020171115.1 of Neogale vison. Taxonomy (NCBI): domain Eukaryota; kingdom Metazoa; phylum Chordata; class Mammalia; order Carnivora; family Mustelidae; genus Neogale; species Neogale vison. Next base: position 27,062,503 of record NC_058092.1, on the reverse strand, counting down.
GTCTGTCAAATAAATAAATAAAATCTTAAATAATAATAATAATAATAATAATTTAATTCGTAAGCATTAGTAGCAAATCTAATGAAGATTCAAACACTTCTAAGGCCTCCTACCATTCCATTCCTTATTCTAACCCCAAACCAGTATTCCCACATAGCAGTTTATTAAATACATTAAGTGAAAACCATTTTAAAAGCCAATAGAAGGGGCTCCTGGGTGTCTTAGTTAGTTAAGCAACCAACTTTTTATTTCAGTTCAGGTCATGAACTCAGGGTCATGAGATCGAGCCCCAAGTTGGGCTCAGCGCGGAGCATGGAACCTGCTTGAGATTCTCTCTCCCTCTCTCTGGCCTTCGTTGGTTCATGCTTGTACTCTCAGGAAGAAAAAAAAAAAAAGAAAAAAAAAAAAGCCAGTGGGGGAAAAAATGCCTTGATGGAAATTTTCTAAATGGTATCTCTCTCCCATGAGTATACACCCACATTAATAGTATATAAATGATTATATTCAACCTTTCATCTTAGATTTTACTAATAGAATACTTTTTACAAAAGATTACAACTTCAGTAAAAGGTAACAGTAAACATAACAGAATCATCACAAGGAATACCTCCTTGTTGTATATACTTGTATATATACCTTGCATATACTCATGGAGTGTATAACTCCATACCTCATCTTCTGTACTTAACAGCTGTAGGCTCTTCTAACTTTCTGCATGTTTTTGCCTTTACAATTACTTTTTAATTAGTTTTTTTTAAAAGATTTTATTTATTTGACAGAGAGAGAGAAAGAACATGACCGGGGGAGGGGCAGAGGAAAAGGAAGAAGCAGGCTCCCCACTTAACAGGGACCCCATTATGAGGTTCTATCCCAGACCCTGGGATCACGACCTGAGCTGAAGGAAGATGCTGAACCAACTGACCCACCCAGGTGCCCTTAGATTTTTATATAGTACATTTACAGGGGTACTTATTGAGTACTTTTATTGAACCACGCACTAGCTACACCCTGTGTCACAATATGGTACAAGCACGTACTCAAGAAGCTTACAGTATAATGGGACAAAAAGACAAGTAACATATAAAATACCATCACAGAAGTGTCCTTAAAAATATAAAAGTAAAATAATTATGAAAAAGCGTAATGTACAATAGAAACAAAAATGAAGAAACAATTATTTCAGACAATATGTGACATGAAAGGCTACCCTACCTGACATTTTATCTATATCTAAAATAGGAGCTTTGGAAGGTTAAGGAGATAAGGATTGGGGAGCAGCATGGATCAAGGCAAGGAAAAATAAAAGCAAGTATTATTTCTCTTATGCCTAACATCCAACTACATTACATCTTACTGTAGATTATATCTGATTCCAAATAGTAAAAATTCAGAAATGATACAGACAATCCTGAAATAGTTACTTCTTTGAGTATCATTACATCAAGTAATCTGATCTAACAATATTAAAAAAATTATCCTCCAAACTACCTCTTTTATGGAGGATCTGAAATAGATTTTTAAAAACAGTGGTAGGTCTGGGGCGCCTGGGTGGCTCAGTGGGTTAAGCCGCTGCCTTCGGCTCAGGTCATGATCTCAGGGTCCTGGGATCGAGCCCCGCATCGGACTCTCTGCCCAGCGGGGAGCCTGCTTCCTTCTCTCTTTCTCTGCCTGCCTCTCTGCCTGCTTGTGATCTCTCTCTGTCAAATAAATAAATAAAATCTTTAAAAAAAAAAAAAAAACAGTGGTAGGTCCTTATTACTAAGGAGACCTGAAAATTAAATGATGATTACCCAAAATATACTCAAGAGTTTAGGTTAAATTCAAGATGGTAAAAGATCTGGTTAAGAGGTTAAGAAAAATAAAACTGTTACTTCAAATAGCTAATCAGTTTCTTTCAACCCAAGTGCTACTGCTATATTTCTACTGGTCTATAAAAATAGCACTGGCTATCAGGAAGGAAATTTTTTCTATCTCCACCCATTCAAATTAAATTGAAATCCTTCTTGGGATCCTTCAGGGGATTAACTTATAATTTAAACCTGTTTGAAAATATAGACTGTGGGGGGTGGGAAGCTGCAGGGCGGCAGGTGGAAGAGGGTTAGTAAAATTAACCAGCTATGTGACTCTGAGGAAATCTTTTAACTTCTTTGAATCCAATTTCCTTATATTTAAGGTATAATCCAAATGAACAATTTTATAGTCAGATAAACCAGACTATCCAAAACTGCTGTAATGACTGTGTAAATAAGAGGAAAACAGGCGCACCTGGGTGGCTCAGTCAGTTAAGCGTCCAATTATTGTTTTTTTTAAAGATTTTATTTGTCAGAGAGAGAGAGAGCACAAGCAGGGAAGAGCAGTAGGCAAAGGGAGAATCAGACTCTCCACTGAGCAAGGAGCCTGATGTGGGACTCGATGAGTAGAGTCTTACCCAACTAAGCCACCCAAGCATCCCTAGGTGTCCAATTCTTGATTTCAAGTCAGATTCTATCTCAAGGTCGTGAATTCAAGCCAACGTTGAGGGGGTTTAAAAAAAAGAAGAAGAAAAAAAGAGGAAAACAAGGGTAGGCAGGGTAAAGCGGTAAAAAGGAAATAAAAGAGTAGTTCAGGAAGCAAACAGAATGCAAGGAAAATGAAGACTGATCATGGGTGAGGGCCGAGCAGCAACAGCAAAGATATCCTATAAAATGAGAAGGGGAGAAAAGTCAGGAAGCATATGGGAAGAAAAGGCAGAGGTGACAGGCCGTTAAGGAGTACCTGCTGGAGAACAGTAAGAGGCAAATGGAAAAGAACAAGGGGTGAAAAAAGCGTAACAGGTAAGTGAATGAATGAGGAAGTAGAAGAGTTAAGTAGAATAAGTGAATGAATGAAGAGATAAAACAGTTAAAGAGTCAAGGAATGACAGGGTGAAAACATGGAAGATTTATGGATAAGACCAAACATAATAAAAGACAAATGCAATTTTAAAAGATAACTGAACTATGTAAGATCAAGATGGGTATGATATGACAAGTAGGTGAAAATGACCTATCTCCAGATAACACTAGGCAAACCAAAGGGATATAATAAATTTAGATGAAAAGAAATAATATGTATGGACAAGAATTTAAAGACACAGACAGAAAGAGGGCATACATTTTAAAACTTCTCTGAGTGTTCATTTTAAAATTCACTGATACATCTCTGAAAATATTTATTATTATGAAAGAAGAAATAAAACAAATTTTAGAAAGTGCCAATCACTAAAGTAGAATTAAATAAAGAAGCATAAGACAAAGTTATTACATGCAATTATCTCATGGCAAAACAAAAAAAACCCTATAAAAATTATAATTTTCAAGTTGATCTAATCTTAGAACCTGCTAATAAGTATACGAGAATATAGAAATGAAGTACACACATTTAAAAGTATATTTTATAATTCAAACAGTATAAATAAAGAAGTCTGTTTTAACTAAATCAAACATGAAACATAAAAGGAAGCCACATAACTAGCTGTGAGAAAGACTTGGAACCACATTCAAATTTCTATCAAGTCTATAAAATGCCTTTTTCCAACTAAACCAGAAGAGGGAGCATCTTGTTCCCTTTCCAGACAGAAAAAGGGAAGAATCCATATTAGGAACTATAAATACAAATACCTAAATTAACAAATTGTGTTTTGAGTAGCTTAAAAATAGAGGCCAAAATGTTTTAGAACAAGAGCATTATTCATTTTTCTCTGACTTATTTAAGTGGTTTCTAACGATCACCTTACCAAATCAGCCAAAATGAATTCGTATTCTTCAAATATATCAAGGATGACTGTTATCACGGACTAAGGTCATGTTCTTTTGATATTAAACACTAAAATGCAACCTCTGAGGTAGTTCAGAGAAGATAAAAAATATATACACTGAAGACCTTTTAAAGATAAGAAAAGATAACAAGATATACAACTTCAAATATCTGTGGATTTCTATTACCTGTAAGATAAAATGTTGTGGTATTACATGATGGCATGGTTTTTGTTTTATAAAGCATCTCAATTAACAAGGATGGGAAGGCTTATTTCAAAAACATATCTTAATATGTAAAAGGCACATTGTTTGCAATTAAAATAAGCTGAGCACCTAGTATTCAGAAAAACTGAGAAGGGTGCCTGGGTGGATCAGTCAGTTGAGCGTACAACTCTTGATTTGGGCTCAGGTCATGATCTCAGGGTTGGGAGAGCAAGCCCCTCAACATCAGGCTCCACTCTCAGTGGGAAATCTGCTTGAGATTCTGCCTCTCTTCCTCTCCCTTTTCCCCTCCCCCCCAGCTTGGTCTCTCTCAAATAAATCAATCTTAAAAACAAACAAAACAGAACTGAGAGCAGCAACATGCTGTGGGAATTCTCAATAAACATGGAAACGTAGAAAATTAATACACAGATAAGAACAAAGAACATTAAAAGGAAACAAACAAAGGAGATAATTTAGAATTCTGCTATACTTTGAGCAACTTGAACAAGTTTTCTTGGTGGGCGGAGGCGGTGGGCGGGCAGGTGGAACTGTATATCCAGTGAGGCACAGCGTGGAGCAGAAAAGCTGAGTAGACCCCTTCCTCTGATAAGCAGTTTGCCCCTTCTGGAGGATTTTTTTACAACCAGAACAGGAAACTCGGACAGCTGTGGCTGGAACTGAAGGAAGCATTTTATTCATGCCAGATGACGCCAGTGAAGGCTGAAAGCCAGTAGTCAACTGTGGAGCTTAAAACAAACAAACAAACAAAAAATTTAATGTTTTACTTTTTGCCATGAACTTTAAGTATATATATCCTTTCTTTCTCTTCTAGAACTAGTGTTGAAATCCAAAACTAATTATGTAATATACAATTAAAGCCATTCTAAATGGGCAGAGAACTGCCTAGTTTACTAATCAAGTAGATACTTCTTCTCATCATACTGGTCAGAATAAATAAACATGATGCACTTTACTCAGTTCTGTTTCTTACCAAGAGGACTGCCACTGACTGAAAAGACAGCACTAATTTTCAATTCCCCTTCTTGAGTTTTTTGCTGTTGGCCATGACTATACTCCTTCAAAAAAGAAAATAAATAAATAAATACTTAGAGAAAAGAAGAAATACACTGTATATAAAGAAATCCAGACATTCAACACATTTTCTTTGGCTACACAGCGGGGAGAAAATGTTCAAACTACATTACCATTAGTAAGAAATAATAGCAAGCAAACTATAATTGCAATAAGGGTATAATCAGTTTGCATATGCTGAGAAAGTAAGAGGTAAAAAGTGAAAGCCTACAGTCTGTAGCACTATCAGATATTTAAATTATTTTTGAAAATTCTTATTATTACAGTATTTTAAGTTGTTATTTATCTATTATAAAAGTAATACACACTATACAAAATTTAGACAAGCAGAAATAAGGAAAAAATTCTACTCAGATTTCCATTACACCAAGACAACCACTGTTATTCTTTTGGTATATTTCTTTCCAGTCTTTTCCCCTCCTGTAATTTAGAGGCTTTTATTTTTCTACATAGTAGATTCATTAATTAAACTGAATATATCATATTATATTCAGTAATTAAACTGAATATATCATTCTAATAAAATGATTTCTTGATCACTTGAGTCAACTGAACATTTGGCTATTATTACATCTGTGTTTTTTAAGTTGGATTCCAAGACCCTGTGGTCTGCAGATGTATTCTAGGGAGTCTGAGAATTCTGAGAGAATACTTTTTTAAAATGTTATTTATTTCAATGACTTTTTTGGTGAATGTAAACATTTCTCAGCATGAATAACCACATATAACTGAGTTGTACTACAAGTTTTCAGTGCTGTTATTGGTTTTTACAATTCTATTATTTCACTGTGAAATCTTTAAGTGGCAGGTTTAACTTTTATTTCCACTCATTGTTTATCACGTTGAAACTTGCAAAACCCCAACGGACCTCTTTTTCTTGGAATTCTCAGACAACACCAATATAACCTCCTCTTTTGTGGTTAAGAGGTATCTGGTGCATTACTCACATTTGAGAAATATTGATAGATAAATGATTTAACAGACATATCAGATTACACAGGGATGAGACTGGGATTAGGGGAGTGAGAAACCGACCTCAGGCACAAAATTAAGGTACCAAAAATCTCAGGAAACACGATAAATATTTTAATGCATTATTTTTTAAATGTACAATCCATGATGAATAAAACAAGAAAACTTATATAAATAAAGACAGGATCAGTATTCCTGATTTTTCCTTTGGCCTCGGTCTCCAATTTAATGGTCCTACATAACACTGAGAATATATAACCATAACCCAATGTCAGTCCACTTGTTTCCCAACATTTGGTATAGTCAGAAATACCATGATGAACATTTCTGTGAATACTCATACTCTCATACTTAGCATTACGTTCTAAAGAAAGGATTTTTGAAGTGAAATTACTAGGTAAAAAGGTTCACAGTCAATGTTCTTGATACACAATGATAGTTTTTTTAAATTTTTAATTAGATTTATGCTAGCAATTTGTGTAAAAAGCCATTTAAAAGTCTTTCTCCACTGTTGTCTCAATCTGCAATTCTTTTTGTAATATCTACTTATAAAAACAGCATTGTAATGTACCAATATTAACTTTGTGTAGCATGTTATCAACATTTTTTTGATATTTACTTTTTAAATTTTTTATGTACGGGTTTTCATTTCTATGCCAAAAATCTAATTTTTACTTTTGTAAAATACCTTTGATTTCTTATAAAGTTGTAGTCCTTTAAACGAGAGGTCAGCAAACTTTATCTGAAAAGGGCCAGATACTAAATATTTTCAGCCCTGGAAGCCATACTACCACAACTACTCAACTGTGCCCTGGTAGAGCAAAAGTACTCCCAATATGTAAATGAATGAATGTAGCAATGAATAAAACTTTATTTACAAGAACAGTGTGCAGAAAAACAAAAACAAAACAGAAACACAGAAAGCAGGCTGGATTCGGCGTGCTGCTGAGAATTTGCCAACTCCTAATTTAATCCACCTGGGATTTAATTACTTTGATGTTTAAAGGGCAATTTTTCCCCCTTCTCTGAGTAACTACTGAATTCCTTCCATTCACTGTTAACATACCAAATTGTTTAAAAATGTCTTGTGGCAATCTATTCTGTATCATTATCAGCCCAATTTTTTTTTTTTAAAGTAAACTCTACCCCAACATGGGGCTCAAACTCACGACCCTGAGATCAAGAGTTGCACACTCTACCAACTGAGCCAGCCAGGCGCCCCGTTATCAGCCTAATTTTAGGATATCACACTCTCCTAATAAACCTAATTGGGATAGGTCTAACCATTTAATAGTCCACCACTATCAACCTACTTTTTTTAGAACACACGTGTAATGTTTGTGTGCATACATGCCTATTTATTCTTCAAAACATCAGGACCTACTGATATTTTCAGTATTATACCAAAACTCTCTCTTAGTTTAGGAATCATTAATACCTTACATTTTTAAAAAGTCACTCTATTCTATTAAACTGTCTTTTACCTGACATAAGTACTTTTTAAAAGTTGCTTTACCAAAGGGAATACATTTTCATATTACCTGAGAAACAATGATTTACAGAAATATTGCTGTCTTTTATATAATTAAAATTCACTACTTCATTAAGCTTCCATGAATTCTATTAATTCCCTAATAGATCGTTACTAGTAAACAATGATAATTTTCCCCCCTCTTCCATTTCTTCTCATTTCTTTAACATGTACCAGGTCAAAAATCCAACAATTTAAATAATAATGCTGACAGCAGTAATTTGTGTTCTTTTAGTAATTATTAACAGGTTTTCATCATTTTACTCTTAAATAATGATTGTTAGTGATCTGAAGTAGATATTTCCTTACCATGAGCAAGAGCATCTATTATGAAAAATGAATAGTAAATTATGAGATGTCTTTCTGCATCTACATATCTACCCATATACTCTTATTTGACCAGTTGAAGTTATATATTAAAAGATTTCCTAATATTGACTCATCCTGACATTCCTACATTATATAGTATATTAAAGAAAATTTCAAGGAAGAAAAAAATTTTTTTAATCTCGGGAAACTCCCCCCAAACTAATACTCATTGGCGTACTTTAATGGTCTCCAGTCAGCAACTTTTCTCACTGTTTATGACAATTATTCCAAACTTCTGATTTTTCTTTAAGCCTCAAGTACATATTACTTCTGTAACATAGTAAAATAAGTATATATCTTAAGTACTCTACTTATACACCCCAGGATGCCTTCAAGGCAGAATCATGTTTATGTCAGTATCCCCCTAATAATGAATAACTTCAGAAACCTTTAATTATAAACAATGACTAATAACTTGAGAAGTGAAAATCTGATGACTCAAAGACTTTCAGAAGTAGAAAAGCAGATGTCAAAACAAAACAAAAAAAAATCCTTTATCAATAGCTCTACCTTCCCTTTACAATAAAGGAAGACCTGTAGCAGTACCCCAAGACAGTATTTTGGAAATGAAGGACCCAGCACCTTCAGCCAAGTTAATCTGACATACCTAAAGAAAGCCCCAACATTTAATTATTGCATTCCACTTCCTAAAACTATATGACTCATTATTATTGATAATTCATTTGCTTCCCCACCCTAATCCATTTAACAAGAGATTAAAATTAGCTTTCTACTATGAGCAAAAAGAACAAAAAATCCTAACTTAAATGTAGTATGCACTGAATTTCAAACTTTTAGAACCTAGAGAAAAGGGGAAAAGGAAAAATGAGGTCTCTGGCTCTTTAAAATTTCTATTTAAAACCTTCTCTAGGCATTTTTAAAAAATGAAACAACTTTTATTTATATAAAGATTGTCAGACTAATAATAGTAAGACCTTGATTATGACCCCATAGTGGCTCCTTCCTGGCCACATGGCCTTGAGTAACTAGCTTAACCTTTATGAACTTCAGTTCCCTCATTTATGAATGGAATTAATTATCACCTACTCTGGTCATCTTATGTAAGAAAGATGAAACAGCGTGGTACACATAAAAGCATCTATACCTGTAAAAATATTAAAGAAAATATAGTAACATGTGATGGGAATTTGAACAAAGAAATGAAACTGGAAGGCCAAATGATATTATGTCAGTAACAGAGGCAGGAGAATGACAACTGAATCCAGAACACCATAACTGAAGAAATAAACAAGAACAAATGGGTAGAAGTCTTTAAATATATAGGCACACACTTCAGCACTTTAGGTACTTTGGAAAGAAAAGAAAGTATGGAAATCAATGAAATTAACACCAAAATGAATTATGTAAAAAGGAGAATTAGGAAGTGAGCTGAAAACAAAACTACAAGTTAAGCAAAGAGAAAATCCAAAGGAGATTTGACAAAGGGGGAATGAGCTAAAGCTATGATCTTACTAAATCACAAGAAAAGTTTACTACTAGCAATTGATAGTCAAAAGTAAAGCGTGACCACAACCATTAAACCTATCAGTATTTTATGAGAGTTAGGTTAATGGTACTGTTTTAGAGACTATTAAAATAATACATTGGAACTCCCTTTTCCAGTCTATGGGAAGTGAGTAAGAGTGATAACGCATTAGGCAGTACTGAACAGCAAAAAATACAGACTTCCAATGATATGGTAGAGAAATACCTTAAAAGAACAGGACAATGAAGGGAGAGGAAAAGGAGTGGGAAAGGAGGAGGGGGAAGGAAAAGTAAGAAAAGAGGGAAAAGAAAAGAAAGACCACGTATCTATAGTTTAACAGAAGGTCCCCGGAGGGATCTCTAGAAGAATTAGAAAAGGTCTGATCCCACAGAATTGATGTGGTAACAACAGAAAGGATTTCTCAGAGAAAACCTAGGTTTACTAACATCCTGGGACTGCCTATTATAGTGTCAGGGTAAAGAATGCCTCTGGACCTTATGCCCAGGACCTACACACATTCCTGCTTGGTTCTGAAGAGTCCAATCAATCAGGTGCTGAGCCTTTGAGGAAGTTCTTTCCTGTAATCATGATGAAATCTCACATTTGTCATTTTATAACACATTAGTACTCTCTGAATTGAATATAAAAATGTAGGTGTTTCTAACAATTCCATCCTATTGGTATTCCCAGACCACTGAATGTTTTTTTAAAAAAAAGTAATAAAAATAATCCTTCCTGATGCACTCTTCCCTGAAGGTTATTTATTTGGTCTTTACAATAACTGCCTTTCCATCCTAAGGAAAATACCACTGGGTCACAGAGAGAAAGTGATGCCTTTGGATCCCTGCCAGTATTATGATTTCTTATGAATTTCCCATGTTCACATTGGGGCAAGTAAGAGACAGAAAATCTTCCCTATATACAGATATGTTTGTACTCTTCTGAACCATACAGTGCCACATGAACTTTTCCTAGGTTACCAGTACATTTCTTTAACCCTAATTCAGATAACCAAGATCTCCATTCTGCCTTCCTGTATGTAACTATTTTCATATTCCTACTCCGCCATCTTCTGTGTTGCCACGACACTCATAACCATCCAGCTCCTACATCTTTATCATCACTATCCTATACAGCTACCTTCCACTGAACACCAAGAAATTCCTGCTTAACTGGGTATCAATCTGATTCATACAAAATACCTATTCTTCCAACTCCTTACTATAAAAGAGTGGTTCTCAACAGCAGACAATTTTGACCCCTACTCCCATGGGACAAATGGCAATGTCTGGAGACACTGGGGTGGGGGCGGGGAGGTGTTATTAATATCAAGTAGGTAGAAGCCAAGGATGCTGCTAAAAATACTACAATGCCCAACGCAGCCCCTCACAACAAAGAATTATCTGGCCCCAAATGTCAATAGTGCCAAGGTTGGGAAACTGTGCTTACAGACATCTGAATGAAAATACCTCTTCTACAGAAGTCTCACATTCTCAGCCCTCCAAAGAGATATATGGAAAGATAACCTTTCTCCAGATCAAATGTGATTTCAGAGAAATAACCAACTCATGCCAGCTTTACTTCTCAGCCTCTGAATTAATGCCATCTGTGTAAAACATAGACACTCTCAAATAATTGCTGACTTTGTGTACTCATCCCTCAGTCCCCTTCATATACTCCAAAATGATTACGGCAACTAACATATTTTTTTTCTTCTATTCTAGCTACTGTAGCATCATTAACTACATGGATATCTTCACTGATTTCAGGACTTCAGTTATAGGATCTCTGAAACTTTTACCTCCAGAGCAATCTTGAAATAGAAGAACTTGATCCTCCTGATTAATTACAAGTCTGAAATTTGGAATCCCATTTCACCCACCAAAGCCTCCTTTACCTTCTATCCACTGATCAAATTAACTGGTTCTTCAAACAACTCTTTCAAAGATAACCTATCCATTAATTCCTCCCCCACAACCCTTTAATCCATATAGAGCTTGTATTTCATTAGCAAAAACTGCAAAAGGCTTATTACTACTTTGTATAACCTTAATCACAACATAAACTCATAAACAACCATAAACCTTCAACCATGCCTGCTTATCACCCTCAAATCCTTGAAGATTCACTTTCTCTAGTCCTGCACTGAAAGTAAAAATCACACAACAGTGGTATTAAAGAACAAAGTGGATTAAAAGCCTAAATTACTACTCAGGAAAAGTTTCATATAATTCTTGATTCCTTAGCATTATTCTCACAAGATAATTCAAATTACCTCAACTTTCATTAAAAGTCTCCTCTCATACTGTCAACAAACTACTTCACTTCTTAATCAGGAACTTCCTCTCTCAAATGAGTAATTCATGTGTGGAACAAAAAAAAAGGAGAAAGTAAAGGTGAAATGTTTACTTGAGCATTGTCAGGTTCATCTTTTATTTTGTCTAGTAGTCCCTGCTGTGGTGCCATTGCTTTGTCATACTCATCATCCAAAGGTTCTTCTTTAATTCTAATATTTGATGCAAAGGAATTTCCCAGTTCCGAACCAATGGATTCTTTATTGGCAAATGGATAGCTGGAATCCTAAAACACAATATAAAGGATTAATAAATATTCAGATTTAAAAATTATTCCTCTTCAGGTTCAACACCCAAAGATAAGCTCATTGGAAATGAAGAACTCTATGGATAGTCCTCAGAGTCCCTATGCCTAAAAGAAAATGTGATCTATCTAAATATAAAATACAATAAAGAAACTAGGATCTGAAGCTTCTTAAAACACCTTCAAAGATGTCCTTACCAAATAATAAAGCAAATTTTTTTAAAAACCCATGCTCTACCTAACACATATAGTTACAGTTTAGAAAATGACATAAAGAAAACTTTGACACTTGCCACAGTTACAGCAATCTACATACACACTGAAAACTTACCCTAAAGTTTGTTTCTGGGGTTTGTGGTAAATGGGTATGTAATGTTTCTTCAACTTGATTAGCTATTGAAGGAAAAAAAAAACAAAACAAACACATGTATATGAATAACAAATCTTATAAAGAGTGACCTAAAAAGCTGTCATTTGATAATCACCTCTCTTTTCCAATAAAGATGCTTATTAGAATGAAATGGGTCCCCCAAAATACTCAAAAGATAGCTTCACTCAAAAGCCTGGCCCCACCTTACTTTTAGCCTCATTTTACACTTTCCTTGCTCAAACCTAAATAAAGTGTTACTTTAATCACTATGCCCTGAAAACTACTTGTGTTTGTTCTTGTCCATTTCTGCTAATATCATTTCAAGGCCCCGCTATCTATCTTATCCCTATACGGTCTTCCAGATTCTTCTTAGTTCAAAATCCACCTGTCCTCTATAAATCTTCACTGACCACTTAGTTAAAAAATCAGCTTTTTTCTAAGAACACCTAAAGCACTGTTTCAATTCTTCGAAAGAAATCTTGTAAAAAGAAAAAATCTTCTGCCATTATCTTTAATTATAAATTAAATCTTGTGCTATTCAACTGGTCACTGATGCTTCTACTACTAGACATTATGTTCCTTGAGGATAAATACCCTCATAATTTATCCCCTGTAGGAATATCAAATATATATATTGAGTAATATATAGTCAAAAATATACTATACCCTTTATAGCCTGGTATATAATAGATACGTAAATTAATTGTTCTTTTTTAATGATACTAATTTGTTCTTTCTACCATATGTTCCCAGCATTGTCAGAAAAAATGTAAGGATTTTTATATTATACCTTGCTTTCCTTCACATCTATTAAACATTTGTTAATATTACTATTTTCCCTATACCAGGTTAGGCCCCAAGAATACAAAGATGAGTAAGACACAATCTGGTTCTCAATAAACTCCTACGCTAGTAAGTAAGGCAAAACAAATACAGAAGTATAGTACTGTAAGGACTACAAATAATGAAGTATAAACAAAATGCTCTGGAAATACAGATAAATAATTCATTCTTCATGTAGAGAGGTTAGAGATGACTACAGAGTAGAAGAGGTTTTTGACTTAGGTACTATTGGATAGAAGTACTCTTACAAGCATATATACAAAGAAAGAAAAGGACATACAGACAAATGGAATAGCAGGGCAAAAAGAAGGCAGAGAAATAGGAAAATATGCGACATATTCAAGAATGGAACTGGAGCTACAGTATAGGGTACACTGGGCAAAGAGGCTCAAGAGAGGGCCTCGAGAAACTTCTAAAACATACAATAGAAATATTATCAAATAGAAAAACCCTCCCTAAGTTGGACTAATTTGTGGGACAGCAGTTTGAATTAGTGCTTACAGCACAAAGAAGTTAAATCCAACTTCAGGTTCCAATGTTCAACCAAAGAAAATGAACAGGTGACTTGAGTATCTTGCCTTCTCATCAAAATATTGCAACCAGGGAAGGGAGAAATGAGGTTTAGAGCTATTTTTCAATCATTTTTACCATTACCAAAAGTTACTGGGAGAAATTCAGTCACTCTGCAAAGAACAAGGATAAAAGAAAAATGACAAGCTTACAATGAATTTAACTGTTCATATTTCGCTTAGCATCACAAGTAATAAAAGTTATATTATTATCAGTACGTTGTTATTTATTGTGTTTTATGGCTCTATTCCAACAATTATTACCTGCTTTATCAAAAAAACTGCTTTTCAACCTTGAATCCAACTCTTTATGGGGTTTATCCAACCGTTTTTCACGTTCATGATAAGTTAGGTCTCTATTTTTCTCCTTTCCAGAAAATGTCTCTTTGCTGTTTTCTCTTACTAGACTAAAATCTTTCCGTATTGACTTAAAGACAGAAACCTGATCAAACTGTTTAGGAAAGTCTTTTTTTAATTTATTTTGAATTTGTATTTCATTTTCATTGTCTGATTCATGCTGTGTGACTCTTCTCTCTACTTCCAAGCTATCATCAGTATGAATTGAAGAAACAAGATTGTCCTTTGAACTAAAATCCTGTTCATCCTCATTGTCACTACCAACGACTGGAATTCCTGCAAGATCCCCAGAGTTCAAAAAATAATCATCTTCATCCAGCAATGAATTTTCAGATCCTGTTTGATTCGGCATTCCATAAGACATGCTGTCAAGGGTAGGAGTTAAGTTGTGGTCTATATCTTCAGACATTTCTGTATCCATGATACCACCACCTTAAAAAGTAAAATACTGTTTAGACAAACGATAGTGCTAAAGATGACCACATTTATAAGGTCTGTCTGGTACTTAACCAAATACATAATTTTTCTTTTCAAACAAAATATAAGAAAAATAACAGCACAGTATTCATTTAGTACTTTGATACATGTGTGACAGATACGACTACCCTAATGTGACAGAAAAGGAAACAGAGACCGAAAACTTGATAAGCTATATTGGGTTAGAAAGGAGGCAATGTAATACCCCCCCCAAAAAAAAAAGAGAGAGGGAGAGAGAGAGAAAGCGAGAGAACCAACTTCAAAATCAGACATATCTGTGTTGGAACCCTAGTGTGATCACTACAAATCTTTTATGTGATCCTGAGAAGTAAACTCTCACGTTTATCTATCAAACAGTATAATACTCACCTTAGAGATTAATTTGTGGTGAGGATTAATGATAGTATTATAAAAGGCCTTTAAACACAGTAACTGATACACAGAAGGAACAGAAAAGTGATAGTTTTAATTATTATAGTGATTATTCTGGGGAAGTGAGATTAGAACCCAGGTCTCTGGTCTTAAAGTCTCACTGTCTCTGGTTTAACTCTAATAAAGACAGCAGGTAATGTTTACAACAGTAAATATTTAAACATAGAGAATAAAAGTTATCCAAGCCAGAATTTAAAAACTATTTACTGTTTGAAACTACATGTTCACATCTCTCCCATTCCAAATAAAACTAAAAAATCTCCCAGCCCTTATTCAGCTCTCCTTCACAGTCAATTCTCTAGAATAAAAAGGTCTACGCTGGTTTGTTTTTACTTCACCTCCCAGTCATTAATCCTTTGAACTTAATGCAACTTCAGTCCCAACTTCACACTGGAACTGCTCTCATTAAGATCTTCAGTGATTTCCTAATGGTCAAAACCAACTGATTTTTTTCAATCGTCAAGTGGCATATGCCTCCTGGAATAAAGGCCTTTAGTTTCTATGACACTACACTTCGTCCTATCTTTCTAACTGGTCTATTAATTTATTTGATACTACGTCTTCCTCTGTTGTTGCCCTCAATATGCCAGCTGTCTTCTCATTTTATACACTCGGAACAGATTAATTTACCCCTGTAGCTTTCACCTTTGCTGTGAACTTCCTAAGCACTTTAGCTTACACCTTTCTTCCAAGATTCAGATCTCTATATTCACCTAGCTCCTCTAAACCCCAGGAATCTCCAACTTAGTACTTCTAAAACCAAGCTCATCATGTTCCCATTCCAAGCATACTCTTCCTGTATTTCTGTCACTTAATTAACAGCATCACCATGACAGCAGTTTGCTTATGAAAAGAGAATCAGTCCAATTCTCCTTCCCTCCGGACAAATTCTATCAACTGTACTACTTAATATCTCTCCAGTCTTCTCCACATGTCACTACTCCAATGCTCAACATCTCTTACTGTGGCCATCTATAAGAACATATAGGAAGCAACCATATTCTTACTTTCAACAACACTTTATCCTTAGGACCAGACCACATAGCACATGCTCAATAATGGTTCATGATGAAAGAACATGCATTTCATATGGCCAGCAGCTTAATCCAAATTTTATTAGTATATGAGAAGTCAATAGTAAAAAGTAATATTGCAAGCAACTTTCAAAATCACTACATTCAAATTCAGGATATGGTATTGGAAGAAAAGGGTACCACTTGGAAAAAGTGGATCCTTAACTGCTCTCAAAATAATTTCCAGAGGTATTTAATGTTTAAACATAAAAAATCAGGGCGCCTGGGTGACTAAGAAGGTTAAGCTCTGCCTTCAGCTCAGGTTATGATCGAAGGGTCCTGGGATCAAGTTCCGCACTGGGTTTCCCTGCTCATCAGGATGTCTGCTTCTCCCTCTCCCTCTCCCTTCCCAACCCCCACTAGTGCACTCTCACAAGTGCGCTCACGCTCTCTCTCTCTTGCTCTCTAATAAATAAAATCTTGAAAAAACATTAAAAATAAAATACTGACATTAAAAAATGGAAAAATTATTTTAAGTCTTAAACTAAGGAAAAGTCTTTCTAAAAATGACACAAAATCTAGAATAAAAGACTAATTTATTGGGGCGCCTGGGTGGTTCAATGAGTTAAACCTCTGCCTTCGGCTCAGGTCATGATCTCAGGGTCCTAGGATCAAGCCCTGCATTGGGCTCTCTGCTCAGCGGGGAGCCTGCTTCCCGCCCCCCACCTTTGCCTGCCTCTCTGCCTATTTGTGATCTCTCTCTCTGTCAAATAAATAAAAAATCTTTAAAAAAAAACTAATTTATTGAATAAAACAATTAACAGATCAAATGTAACTAAAAAATTCCTAGCAGTGCCTGGGTAGCTCAGTCAGTTGAGCATCCAACTCTTGATTTTGACTCATAATCTCAGGGTCATGGGATCAAGTTCCAAGTCAAGCTCCACACTCTGCTTCTCACTCTCCTTCTCCCTCTGCCCCTCCTTCCACTCATGCACTCTCTCATTCTCTCCCTAAATAAAACCAAAAAAATAATTCCCAAGGAAAAGAAAACCCAAAGCAAACCAAAAGATTAAAGATAAAGTGGTTGAAAAGATTTTATCGTATATTCTATGAGAAAGGGTCATTTCCCTAATGAATAAAACATTAAGATTCTAATACCTCAGTAAAAATAGAAACAACCAAATACACATATAAAAGGATTTGAGTGAACATTTCACAGAAAAGGAACATGAAAGATAAGCTTTACTCAAAATGCAAAGTAATAATTCAATGAGATACCATGTTCACATAGCAGGTTTGTAATGACGAAAGGTTTTGGTAACAGCCTAGCGCTATGATATAGGCCAAAGCTGCCAGACTTTGGCCCAAAGCCAAAAGATACATACAAAGAAGAGTTTGTGACACAGACCATATGTGAGCTGAAAAGCCTAAAATATTTACTATCTGGCCCTTGAAAGAAAAAAAAAAGTTTGCCAATTGCTACCATCCAATACTTCTGGTAGGAATATAAACTAGTACGATCCTAATAAAAGAACCAGAAGATAAATATATGATACTTTAAATATACTAATACCTTTGAGCCAGCATTTCAACTTCCTACAGATGTAATCTTTATTCATTTTTTAATTCCAGTAGAGTCAACATACAGTGTTTATTAGTCCTACAGATATAATATTGCAAGAGAACTATGAAAAAAACATTCATAGCAGTAAAGACTGGAAATATCTATTCATCAATGAGGGTAAATTAATTACAAGACATACCTACAATGTTATATTATGTGGTCATAAAACAGAATGAGGTAGTTTTATAGGAGTTTCCCAGGTTAATTAAGTAGAAATATCTAAGTGATATCACTGATTTACTTTTAAAAATTTATGTGTACGTATAATTATTTATATATAAAAATATCTTCCATTGATTTTCTATGAATACCATAATTGGTAGCTAGAAGACTGAAACACCAACTTTTCAAAGCGCACCTTTTGTATCTTGAGTTTTGAAGCACATATATCTATGACATATAGAAAAAAATTTTTTTACCCTTATTTGAAAATGCACTTGAGATTTAAAGCTTCTTCAGAGACAACAATTTTTAACAAAACATCTAATTTGAATTTGAAATTTTGCTAGTTATCACATAAGAGATCTGTAGGCTGAACAAATCTTAATGAGGTTAAAACATAAGTACTAGTTATATTAAGACATGTAATTAACTGGACAAGAACTCTCCTCATCCTTAAAGCCCAAATAATCAAACAAAAGAAATGGCTTCTGTTTTTCACAGCCTAAAGCTACAAGACACTACATTCATTTGAGAATCACAGAAGCAAATGTAACACTTGAAAGCATAAACTTCTCATGGAAGACTTCTAGCTGTTAGACACTGTGAACATGCTTGGCACATGTGAGGAAAAGCAAGGACCATATGGCTGGAACTGAATGAGTGAAAGGAAGAGTGCTAAAAAATGAGAAGAGAGAAAAAGCCAGAGAATAGGTTTATTATGAATTCGCAGACCATAAAAAAAAAAAAGCAATATATTCAAGTGAGAAACGAAGTCATTAAAAGATCCTGAAGAGGGATTAACATGATTTATATTTTACAGGGATCACCCTAGCTTCAGTATGACTTCTTCAAGCCTGTTATATGTTACAGTGAATGAAGAATGGAAGCAGGAAGAATAGTTATGAGACAACTGCAGTAATCCAAGGAAAAATTGGTGGCTAAGACCAGGGTAGTAATGGTGAATGTGGGGAAACAGTCAGATCTGGGTATGTTTTAAAGGTCTGTGGCATTTCCCGATGTGTACGAGGCCAGATATGAAAGAAGCAAAGGTTAACACAAGGTATCATTTCTTGACATGGGAACACTAAGGGAGAAACAGACAGGAAAAGGGTAACTTGATCTTAGGCTTGTTGATTTTGAGAATTTCCAACTGGACATACATTAAAAAGAGGAGTTAAAGAGGCTCTTGCCAAGCAATGACATGAATATTTGGAAATCAATGAAAAGATGGTACTTAAAACTAATGGGACTAGATAACACCTAGCAAATTTATTTACTATGGATGGAAAAGAGCTAAAACATCCTCTTCAACATTAGAAATCTGGTAGAAAGGAGGGAATCAGGAAAAGGAACTAAGATGCAACAGCCAATGAGGCAAGAAGAAAATTAGGTGACTGATGTCAAAGAAGCTAAGTGAAGAAAGTAGTTCAACAAGAAAGGCCTGAGCAACCGTAACAAAAGCTACTGAGATAAAACATAAAATGAAGATCAGGAATGATTATTAATATTGGTAATGCGGAAATGAACTTCTAACTTGACAAGAGCTTTATCAGTGGAAAAATGAGTGTGCAAACTGGAGAGGGTTGACCCCAACCGAGACAACAGAGACAGAGAAGACAGAAGTGGGGAACCTTAAGTTCAGAAAACTCTCCAAAAGAGTTTTGCTCTAAAATAAAGAAAATAACCAGAAACTGTTATAATGTGCAGTAAAGATTCTTTCTGACTTTATATTTTTGTTCTGTTTTCCTTGTTATTTTTTTACTTTCTGGTGAATTGTTGTTATTTTTAAAAGATGGAGAATATTACAGCTTGTAGTATACTCATGGGAACGACCCAATAAGAGATACTAACTAATGAGTTCAGAAGGAAAATTTGTGTGTAACAGGGAATGTGATCCGTACATAAACTTCCTTCATAAAGGATGATAGGAGTATACGTTAACGTTAAATTCAAGTAAGCTGTAAGACTTTGTGAAAGGAGAATTAAAGTTATTTTAAGCAATTTAAGTACAATATTTTCATTTGATACTGCAAGTAAACTTCATGATGCCAGGTTAGCTTTTTACTCCTGGTCTTCCTGCTTAGTCATTGCTTTAAGAGGCATACTGATATTTCTACACTATACCTAAGAATCAACATACCTTAAAATGATGGTACAAAACCAACCAAGAAATGCAATAAACATGAAAGTGAACAGTGCAAAAGGGCTGTTGCTTTCATTGCCAATATATTACTTGATGCCTTCATACATTTTTGCTCTTAATCAAAGCATAATTTTCAGAGATAAAGTAAGGTTAATTCTAATTTTAACTTTAGAAATCATGGTTCTCGGGTGCCTGAGTGGCTCAGTTAGTTGGGCGACTGCCTTCGGCTCAGGTCCTCATCCTAGAGTCCCAGGATCAAGTCCCGCCATCAGGCTCCCTACTCAGTGGGGAGTCTGCTTCTCCCTCTGACACTCTCCCCTCTATTGCTCTCTCTCTCTCTCTCAAATAAACAAATTCTTTTTAAAAAAAAAATCATGGAGGGGGCGCCTGGGTGGCTCAGTGGGTTAAGCCGCTGCCTTCGGCTCAGGTCATGATCTCAGGGTCCTGGGATCGAGTCCCGCATCGGGCTCTCTGCTCAGCAGGGAGCCTGCTTCCTCCTCTCTCTCTGCCTGCCTCTCTGCCTGCTTGTGATTTCTCTCTGTCAAATAAATAAATAAAATCTTAAAAAAAAAAAAAAATCATGGTTCTCTCTCTTCAACATGGTATCATTTCAACAAGGTATCATTTCTTGAGATGGGAACACTAAGGTTGCTTTTCTCTCTTAGATTAAAAAAAAGAAAAAAAAAGAAAAACTCTGAAGCATGTAAAACAAGTAAGAATAAGCATAAAACAAGGTAATCTTGGTTCATTTTGAGATATTTCTAAGAGATGATTGTGACTCATTAAAATAAAATTTCCTCAATAATAAAAGCCTCATTGGGCACCTGGGTGGCTCAGTGGGTTAAGCCTCTGCCTTCGGCTCAGGTCATGATCTCGGGGTCCTGGGATCGAGTCCCGCATCGGGCTCTCTGCTCAGCAGAGAGCCTGTTTCCTCCTCTCTCTCTCTCTGCTTGCCTCTCTGCCTACTTGTCATCTCTCTCTGTCAAATAAATAAATAAAATCTTTAAAAAATAATAATAATAAAAGCCTCATTGAACTATAAAATCAAGAATGTAGTTTAATAGTTAAAATCCAATAAAGCCAGGAATCATTAAAAAAATGAAACATTTATTTTTATTTGGGATATATTAAGGCACACTGTCCAATCATTTGATGATCAACCAAGACTTGCAAAAGATGCGTGCTAATCTGAGTTCTTTCTTACAAGTCCCATTCATAATGCAAAGTTCATGACTGCTCTTTTGGTTTCTTTTAAAGCAGGATGACAAAATAAAGACACTTGCACCTCCATGTTTTTACTGACTTACCTACTAAGTTTTTCCAAAGCATTCAAATTATTCACAGAAAACAACTCACTTTTCGGATTAAACTTCATTAGTGTAAAAACAATAAAAATCATACAATTACTATGACAAGTATTACTAAAAGAAATAGGTTTGAAGACAACTGACTCTTGGTAAACATGAAATTCATCAACAGCTGAATTTATGTGGCTTTGTCTGACATTCTAACTTCCGCCCTTATTGACAGACCCTGATTCTCATTAGGGTACACTTAACAGTAATACAAAGAATGGTAATTCATATATATAATACTAAACTGAAAACCAACCTTGGTATTAATAGGCCGGTAACAAAACAAAACTTTTCATGGAAATTGGACTATAATTAGAATACAACAATCCAGTGTTCTTTCAACTTGCAGGTATTTCCCATTAGCAAGCCAGGGCCACAAAATTGTTTTTTAATAGGTTAGAATAGAAGAGGCACGGGGCTGGCTCAGTGGGTAGAGCATATGACTCTTGATCTCAGGGCTGTGAGTTCAAGACCCATGTTACGCATGGAGATTACTTAAAAAATTAAAAAAAAATTTTTTTTAAAAGGCTAGAATGGAAAACGAAGTACATCATTCAGAGTGACAGTAAGTAATACTACAAAAAATGCTTGTACACATAGGTCTCCACATAAAATAAATTTCTGTATGTGTCAAAGTTAGATAACTGGCAATGGATATTAACTTATTACAGTAATTATTTTATAATACATACATAAAGCAAAGCAATATGATGCATAGCTAAAACTAATGCAATGTTATATACGAACTTTATCTCACTGTAAAGAATTCAAAAACAAAACAAAAACAAGTACCCCCTAGATAATCTTGCTTCTAATGCACAGATATGCTGGAGGATCACTGAGCGAAAGCAAAGCTTAATCAATGATTATCGGCCATCAGAAACTCTTGGTGACCTTACTGGAAACAGATACTTGATTTCCACATCACCCCCGAAAAGATTCTCGTTCTGTAGGTAAGGATGAGAGCCAGAATTTGAGTTCTAAGATATTCCCAAGTGATGCTAATATTGCTGATCCAGAGAGCACCCCTTGAGTAACAGGCTCTAGTTTTTTATGAGCCAGCCATAAATAAACTATGCAGATAGTAAATCACCACACTCAGAGGTTGAAAGCAATCTTCAGATTTATCAAGTCAAGCTCCTTATCAGATGGTCCAATTTCTTCCATGAAAACAGCCCACTAACCCAGCCTATTGAATCTTCTACCAACAAAGATGAACCAATGAATGTCCTACCACACCAGAAATGACTGTTAAGTCCTAATGAAGATGAATGAGTTCCCTAAAGAAGTCCCAACTGAAGATTACAGCTCTCTTTTCTTGTTTGTATTTAATTATGCATTGTTATTGTGGAACTATTCAAGTATGTCATCGTAACCTCTACACATTCAATAAGGACAGATGAGACTCATAGGTGAGATTCACAGAACTTACTTTCACTAATTTTTGCTTTTATCTTTCCCATGGGTGGGGGGGGGAGTTTGAAACCAGGGGAATATTTAGAGCGATTTCATTTTATTTATAACTAAAAGATTTTATTACTAAAAGGTGACCAACAAATGCTGACACTTGATATACCTCTGACAGAAATTACACATAATCAATTTCAACAGTCTACTTTGTACACTATTAAGATAAAAAAACGTGATTTTAAAGCACATTATAAAACACCTTATAAAACAAATAACCATTTGTTCTTCACTGAGGACAACTAAAGGCAACAGACTACTTTATTTAATGTTCACTGATATTTATAGTGCTCTAAAAGTAATTATCAAGAAAGCAGCAATATCTACAAACTGATAACATGCAGAGGCGCATGGGTAGCTCAGTCTGTTGAATGACTTGAGTCTTGATTTCAGCTCAGGTCATGATCTCAGGATAGTGAGATCGAGCCTCCCATCAGATTTCCTTCCACTCAACAGAGTCTACTAAAAATTCTTTCTGTCTCTCTGCCCCTCCCCTCCCCTCATGCACTCTCTATTAGAAACAAAAGAAAGCTTGGGTGCCTCGGTGGCTCAGTCGTTAAGTATCTGCCTTTGGCTCAGGAAATAATCCCCGGGTCCTGGGATGGATCCCCTGCATCAGGTTCCCTGCTCAGCAGGGAGTCTGCTTCTCTCTCTCCCTCTGCCTTCCACTCCCCCTGCTTATCCGCTCTCTGTAAAATAAAATAAAATATAATAAAATAATTGATACATTCCGTATATACCTAAAAACTGTCCAAGGTCTATTAAAACTAAAATACACCACTGTAACAGAATCTCATACACTTTAATGAAGTAAAACATTTACATGTTTTTATAATATTTCAATGCATATTATTTTTGAAAGCAGAATAAAATAAAATTTTAAAAACATCATAAAAGTAAAAGTAATTTAGGCAATAGTTCCGGAAGCACAATGCCACAGAAGTATGAGCAAACAGTTCCAGCTGTGTCCTATAGTTATACATTCCTGCTATTCTTCCTTCTAATCCCAAAATTTCTGTAACATGGTTCTATTATTTATAAAATGAAATTTTTAATTTTCATCTTCTCTCCCTTCTTGCCCACCAGAATCAGCTGATAACTCTTTCTATGAGAAACAGGAACTGTTCATACCCAGAACCCAATTTTTTACCCTATTCCTTATAGCCAGAAAAAACTGCAATGTTAAAATAATAATTTTAAGAGCTATAAGACTGTACAGATTTACATGCACTTTTTTGCTCTCAACAGCATCAGTAAAATTGTAATAATTTCACTCTGTTACTCTTATAAGCTCAGTAAACAAAAGATACACCAATTTTACTAATTGCAAAGGAAGGAAATTCTGGCACAGGCTACAACACGGAAGAACCTTGAGGATATTATGTTAAGTGAAATAAGCCAGTCATAAAAACATAAACATAATATGATTCCACTTATATGAGGTACCCAGAGTAGTCAAATTCATAGATAGAAAGTAGAAGGGTGGCTGACACAGCTAGAGGGAGGAGGAGGGGGGAGTTATTACTTAAAAGAGACCAGTTTCCGTTCTGCAAGATGGAAAATGTTATGGAGACTGGCTGCACAACAATGCCAGTGTACTTAACATTACTGAATTGTACACTTAAAAATGGCTAAGATCGGGTGCCTAGGTGGCTCAGTGGGTTAATCCTCCGCCTTCGGCTCAGGTCATAATCTCAGGGTCCTGGGATCGAGCCCCAAACCAGGCTCTCTGTTCAGCAGGGAGCCTGCTACACACACACACACACACACACTCTCTCTCTCTCTCTCTCTCTCTGCCTACCTCTCTGCTACTTGTGATCTATGAAATAAATAAATGAATTAAAAAAAATTTTTTTTAAATAGCTAAGATCTAGGTAGGGGTGCCTGGGTGGCTCAGTCAATAAAGCATCCAACTTTTTGATTTCGGCTCAGGTGATGATCTCAGGTTTGTGAGATCAATCCCCACATCAAGCTCACGTGCTGGGGGTGGAGTCTACTTAAGAGTCTCTCAAAAAAAAAAAAAAAAAAGCTAAGATGGTAAATTTCAGTTTATGTATATTCACAAATATGTTAAAAAAATTAACATGAAGTTGGGAGAGACAGAACAAAAAATTACTAGTATCAGGAATGAAAGGTACAGTAGTGATGATTTCATAGAGAGTGAAAATAAACAGGGTCACCTGGATGGCACAGCTGGTTAAGCATCTGCCTTCAGCTCAGGTCATGATCCCAGGGTCCTGGGATTGAGTCCCGAACTGGGGTTGCTGCTCAGAGGGAAGTCTGCTTCTTCCTGTGCCCCTCCCCCTGCTCATGCTCTCGGATGCAAACTCTCAAATAAATAAATAAAATCTTTTAAAAATATAAACTTAATTAAGAATAAATTTTTAAAAGCTATGAATTGAATGATAATACATTTAAAAATTATTAAGAACTTTATGGAAGGGAAGCCTGGGTGGCTCAGTCGGTTGGGCCGCTACCTTCAGCTCAGATCATGATCCCAGGGTCCTGGGATCGAGTCCCACATTGGGCTCATTGCTCAGCAGGGAGTCTGCTTCTCTCCACCTCTGCCTGCTTGTGCACTCTCTCTCTCTCTCTCTGACAAATAAATAAAATCTTTACCAAAAAAAAAAAAAGAACTTTATGGAAATAAATGTGCCAGCTTATCTTCACTGTCCAACAAAGGAAGCCACTAGCCACCTATGTCTATTTAAATTAAATTAAAACTTCAGTTCTGCACTCATGACATTTCAAATGCTCAACTGCCACAGTACCTAATGGCTACTATACAATAATAGTGTACATAAAGAACACTTCCATCATCAGCAAAGTTCCTTTTAGCTATGCTGACTTACAGGAAATGCCTTGAAAAGTGCAAACTGCCAAACCAGACATAGAAGAAAAAGGAAATCTGAATAGCACCAGGCCCAAATAACTTTACTAACAAATTAAATATTTAAAGAAATGTAATACCAATCTTACATGAATTCTTTCAATAAATATAAGAGAAAAGAGTAATTCCTAACGAATTTTATGGGATTAGTATTACTCTGGAATCGGAACCAAAGAAAGACATTACAAGAGAACTTGCAAAGCCTGGGTAGCTCAGTCAGGGAAAGCATGGACTCTGGAATTCAGCTCAGGTCATGATCTCAGCATCCTGGAATCAAACCCTGCATGGCAAGCTCAGCATGGACTCTGTTTGTCCCTTCTCCCTGCTCCGCCCCAATCAAAATCTCTCTCTCCCTCTCAATAAATAAATAAAATCTTTAGGGCGCCTGGGTGGCTCAGTGGGGTAAAGCCTCTGCCTTCGGCTCAGGTCATGATCCCAGGGTCCTGGCATGAGCCCTGCATCAGGCTCTCTGCTCAGCAGAGCCTGCTTCCTCCTCTCTGCCTGCTTGTGATCACCGTCTGTCAAATAAACAAATAAAGTCTTAAAAAAAATAAAAAAAATCTTTAACAACAAAAAAAGGAACTTTACACCAATACCCCTCATAAATCTAGATGCTTAAAAGACTAGCATACTTAAAATACTAGCAAACTGAATGAAAATATATAAAACAAATAATACATCAAGACAAAGTAGGATTTAACCCATGAATGCAACATAGGTTTAGTACTGAAATAAGTCAGTTCACCACATAACACAATAAAAGAAAAAACAAAACCATCTCAGTAGATGAAGAGAAATCATTTGACAAAATTTAATATTCATTCATTAAAAAAATCTTTGAGCAAACAACATAAAGAGAAGAGAAAGTCCTCAGACCAGGAAGTATATCTACAAAGATAATAAAGGTCATTTGGAAACCGGAAAAAAGAATTTTCAATCATTATAATGTAATAAAAAGTAGAAATACATTTGAAGGAAGCAAAGAAAGGATTATTATTCAATAACGTAGCAAGGAATCACTGGCCATCTCCGTGCGGGAAAGCTGTTCATAAACTTATCCACAAACAAAAAATCCAGGCACAATACTGGAAAGGCTATAGATAGACAGATATAGATATGTACACATACATATACTTATTTGTTTATTTTTATTTATATTTATATTAAATTTTATAAAACATGTACAAAATATGTAGACTAAGAAGTACAAGATTATTTAGAAACTTAATTAATAATCTAGATACTATTTAAACATTTAGAGAAGACCTAAATAAGAAAACTGAATATATTTAAGATGTCACTTCTCCCCCAAATTAATCTACAGATAATACAATTCCAATCAAAGTCCCAGTGGCTTATCTGTATGTTTATATATTAATTCTAAAATACATATGTAAATGCAAAGGACTTCTACAGACAAAACAATATTTAAGAACAGAGGTGGAGGGCGCCTGGGTGGCTCAGTGGGTTAAGCCTCTGCCTTCGGCTCAGGTCATGATCTCAGGGTCCTGAAATCGAGTCCCACATCAGGCTCTCTGCTTGGCGGAGAGCCTGCTTCCTCCTCTCTCTCTCTGCCTATCTCTCTGCCTACTTGTGATCTCTCTCTGTCAAATAAATAAATATAAAAATCTTTAAAAAAAAAAGAAAGAAAGAAAGAAAGAAAGAAAGAACAGAGGTGGAATGGAGCATCTGGGTGGCTCAGTTGGTTAAGCATTTGACTTCAGGATGGTTATGATCCCAGGGTTTTGGGATCAATCCCTGCAGTGAGCTCCCTGCTCCCTCTCCCTCCGCCCCTCCCCCTGCTCATGCTCTCTCTCTAATAAACAAATAAAATCTTAAAAAAATGTATCTAGAATAGTAAAACAACTTTGAAAAATATGCCTTAGGATAACTGATTTAATATAAAATTAATCAAGACAGTGCGGTATCAGCCTAAGAACAGACCTATAGATCCACAGAACACAGTGAGCCCCGAAATTGACCCAGCATGCAGATAACTGATTTTCAACAGAAGTACCGAGACAAATCAATAAAAGAATAACCTTTTCAATAAATGGTGTTGAATCAATTAGATACCACACACAAAACTATATATTAGATTCTTACATTACACTATATACAAAAACTAAGTTGACATGGATGATGAACCTAATTATAAAAGCTAAAGCTAAAACCATCAAATTTCTAGGGGGAGAAAAGTATAAATATTCATGATCTTGGAATAGGTTTCTTAGGACACAAAGAACACAGACCACAAAAATAGAGAAATAACAATAAAATGAGGGCTTTTTTCATCAAAATTAAAAATGTGCTTTTCAAGGACATATGAGGTCAGGAAAAGCCAAGCCACAAGATGGGTGGATGGATATGAAGAAATTTGCAGACAGATACAGATAGATGGAGATAAATATCCCTACCTATTTCAATCTATTGGTCTATATAACAGAAGACTTGTATCCAAAACATGTAAGAATCCTTACTACCTAATAACAAAAAAACACACTACCGAAGTTAAAATGGGCCATGATTTGAACAGACACTTCACAAAAGAACATTTAAGAATGACCAATCCACACATTAAAAAGATGTGACACATCATTAGCAGGGAAATGCAAATTAAAACCACAATTAGATGCCACTGTCCTTCCCACTAAATTGCCTCAAACTCAAAAGACAAAAAGACCACTTAAATAAAATGGACAAACTCCTTGAAAAATAAAAACTTGCCAGAACTGACAAAAGATGAAATATAAAAATAGAAAAACTTAATTTCTACTTGAAAATTTTAATTTATAACTTAAACTCTCACACCAAGAAATCTCCAAGCCTAAATTTCACTGGTGAATTCTAGAAAACATTTAATAAAGCTATAACTCCAAGTGTAAACAAACTATCCATTTTAACAAAATATTAACAAATGGAATCCAGGAATATATGAATTACCAGTATTTTTCAGCCATTCCACAAGGTAAACTGGGAATATAATTTTAAAAATGGAGGGCGCCTGGGTGGCTCAGTTGGTTAAGCATCTGCCTTCAGCTCAGCTCATGATCCTGGGGTCCTGGGATCGAGTCCTGTCATCGGGCTCCCTGCTTAGTGGGAAGCCTGCTTCTCCCTCTCCCCTTGCTCCTCCGGCCAGTTCATGCTCTCTCTCTTGAGTAAATAATACCTTTTAAAAAAATGTAATAAAGCCTAAGTGATACAAACTAACAATAATTAGCCCTAAATAACAAAATATGAGAACCAACTAACTGAACTCATAAATTAGTCAATGGTGACAACTACCATGATTATCATTTAATGTAATCCTCTAAATTTTAGCAAAAATAATAAATTATATAATTTGAGCAGTCACTGGAAAAGAGAAATAAAATAATTTTAGTTGATAGGGTTTTGTATGGATAACTACAGATTCAAATTTTACTACTACTACTACAAATTTTACTACTAGAGGGGTGCCTGGGTGGCTCAGTCATTAAGTATCTGCCTTTGGCTCAGGTCCTAATCCCAGGGTCCTGAGATGGAGCCCCACATCGGGCTCCCTGCTCAGTGGGAAGCCAGCTTCTCCCTCTCCCACTCTCCCTGCTACTGTTCTCTCTCGTTTCTCTTTCTGTCAAATAAATAAATAAAATCTTTATAAATAAATAAGTGAATAAATAAAATACTACTAGATTTAGGGGCACCTGGGTGGTACAGATGGCTAAGCCGCCAACTCTTGGTTTCCGCTCAGGTCATGATCTCAGGATCACGAGTTGGAGACCCATTTCAGGCTCAATGCTATGCAGAGCTTGCTTGAGATCCTCTCTCCCTCTTCCTGTAACCACCCCTCTCTTTAAAAAACTAAAATAACAAAAGATGGGGTGCCTGGGTGGCTCAGATAATTAAGTGTCCCACTCTTGGTCTCAGCTGAGGTCTTGATCTCAGGGTCATGAATCAAGCCCCTCATTGGGTTTCACAATGGGCAGAGCCTACTTAAAAAAATAGATAAAATTAAAATTAAATTAAATAAAATGAACAAATGATAAAATTAAGAAGGCAATGGCTTAACACAGCAGGAAAATGTCTATACCCAAAGCCAATGCATATATAGTAATAATAAAATATTTTTATAATAATACATACAAATAAAACCAATGACACTGGTATAGAAATAAATATTAATATATAGTAATATATAATTTTGTAAATATTAACAGAACTTTAACAATTTCCAGAAAGAGATTCCCACACATATAGAACTTAAATATATCACAGTGCCAATTCAGTTCAGTGACAAAAAGATCAACTATTTAGAGGAAAAGATGAATTATTTAATATCCAGTAGCATACGCCATCCATCTGAAAAAAAAGAGTAAATCCTAATCTTATCCTACATCCAAAAATAAATGTCAAATTAATTAAGACTTAAATGCTAAAACATAAAAAGCTTACAAGGTAATCCTCTACAGGTCATAAAATGTTACTGAAAAGCATTAAAGATTTAAATAAATGGAAAGACATACCAAGTTCATAGATAGGAGACTAAATATTACATACATACAAATCCTCTGTTCATCTACAGACTCGGGAAAATTCCAATCAATTCCCAGCAAGATTTTGTTATTTTATTTTGTTATTTAAAGGAAATTGGTAAAATATTTCTAAAATGAACACTGGCAAGAATCAGCAAAATATTCCTAAAGAACAATTTTCTGGGGGCACCTGGGTGGCTCAGTGGGTTAAAGCCTCCGCTTTTGGCTCAGGTAGTGGTCCCAGGGTCCTGGGGTCGAGCCCCGGATTGGGCTCTCTGCTTAGCAGGGAGCCTGCTTCCTCCTCTCTCTCTCTCTGCCTGCGTCTCTGCCTACTTGTGATCTCTGTCTGCCAAATAAATAAATAAAATCTTAAAAAAAAAATCTTAAAAAAACCAAAACAATTTTCTGGGATGTGAACAATCAGATTATCAAGATTTATCATACATCAAATTAATTAAAACAACATGGTACTGCCCAGAAATAAACAAATAGCCTACCCAAAAATGTGGGGAAAACCCCAGATACACGTTATAGAGTAGGTTCGTAGATCACCATGAAAAAAGAAATACTACTTGATAAATGGTGGTGAGACAATCTGTTTAGCATTATGAAAAAAATCAAAATAAGAAACCTTAACCCAAGCTATATAAACATTTAAATCTAAGATAATTCAAGAGCTACATGTAAAAGATAAAATCAATGACTATTTCAGGAAATAATATACAAGGTCTCTTTCTTATCTCAGCCTAGATAAGCTTTTCCAAAATGAAACTTTTTTTTAAAAGCAAACATAAAGGAAAAGACTCATAAATTTACTATGATTCAACTGCATTAAAATTAACTTCTCCTTATGAAAAAACTTTAAAAACACAAGTCATGAATTGGAAGTTATTTGCAATAACTGTAAGTGATGAATTTTTGTTAAGGATATTTAGAGAGCTTCTCCAATTCAGTTAAGAAAAGATCAAGAACAGGGGCGCCTGGGTGGTTCAGTGGGTTAAAGCCTCTGCCTTCAGCTCAGGTCATGATCCCAGAGTCCTGAGATCGAGCCCCGCATCGGGCTCTCTGCTCAGCAGGTAGCCTGCATCCCCCTCTCTCTCTCTGCCTGCCTGCCTGCTGCCTACTTGTGATCTCTGTCTGTCAAATAAATAAAATCTAAAAAAAAAAAGAAAAGAAAAGACCAAGAACCAAATAGCAAGTGGACAACACATTTAATTAAACAGGTATTTTGCCAAAGAGGAAACAGAAATGGCTAAAAACATGAAAAAATTCAACTAAATTACTAATCAAGGAAATGCAATGTTTTAAAAAATATCAATTCCATGTTGTATCTACCATACTGGCAAAATTTAAAAGTCCAATATCATCACGTGTTGGCCAGATGCACAGTGAAAAAAACTCTGAACACAATGGTATAAGTGAAAATAGATAAACTACTTAGGAAAATAAATTCTGCATTTCTGATTAAGTTGAGAATATACACAGGCCAGGATTGAGCGATCACCGTCCCATATATACTCTTGAACAAGGGCAGATGAACTACGTGTGCATGCCAGATCCAGAATTTTTAAATGGTTTTAAAAAAAAACCAACAAACAAAGGAGAAACATTTCCTGACATATGGAAAATTATGTGAAATTCAAAATTCAGTGTCCACAGTTTTACTGGAAACAGACACATTAATACCCTTACATACCTGCCAAGAATGCACAGCTGAGTTGTTACAATAGAAACAGTATGACCTATGACTACACTGAGACACAGTTATGCTTCCATCACAGCAAATTTACTGCAGTGGTAACAATGAGAGCTATAACATTTTCTGCTAAGCTCATGGAGTAGAGAGGAAGTAACAAGACCTTTCAATACCAGAAACAAAGAATAGTAATTTTAGACCACTTGCCTAAAATAGCAATCAATGTACTTCCTACAATTTGACTTCCAGGGCCCTAAAATAAAGAAATTGGATCCCAAATATTACAGGTGGGGAATCTTTGAAGTATGTTCATATCTGAGGGGAGATCAACCCAACCCAACCCAAAGAACTAGACTGACTAACATTGCAACTGTGGTTTGAACAAAAGTTCTTTTTGAAAGGGCTATTTAAAGCTTTGCGCAGTGGCAGTATCGTAGCCAATGAGGTTTATCCAAGGTGCGATTATTGCTAATTAAAGGCGCCTTTAAAGAGCTCAGTCTTAGGATACTGAATTATACACTTAAAAATAATTAAGATTGGGGGTTGTCTGGATAGCTCGTTTCCTTGGGAAGCCAACTCTTGGTGACTCTTGGTTTCAGCTCAGGGCAAGAACTCAGGATCCTGGGACTGAGCCACACATCCAGCTGCGCGCTCAGCAGGGAGCCTGCTTGATTGAGGCTTTGGTCTCTCACTCTCCCTCTGCCCCTCCCAGCCACTCACATAGGAGCTCCCTTTCTCTCTCCCTAAATAAATAAATACATAAATAAACCTTTAAAGAAAATAATTAAGATGCTATATTTTATGTTTTTACCATGATTTTTTAAAATTGTATTTACTGAATAAATACAAATCACTGATAAATGAATCACAGCTACATACAACAGTATATAGTCAAGTCTCGGGAATACATAATAAACAGAAAGTGGTAACATATACAACAGAATTCAAAAACTATACAAAGTCCATAAACAAGCAAAACTAAAGAATATCTTGTTAATGATGTAGAGGTCATAAAAAGTATACAGAAAAGCAAGGAAATAAGCAAAATCCAGGATAATAGCTATTTGGAGACAAGAACAAAATGGGACTGAAGGATTGGCATGAAACACACAAAAAAATGCACATTTTAATTTTATTTTTTTAATATTTTATTTATTTATTTGACAGAGATCACAAGTAGGCAGAGAGGTAGGCAGAGAGAGAGGAGGAAGCAGGCTCCCTGCTGAACAGAGAGCCTGATACGGGGCTCAATCCCAGGACCCTGGGATCATGACCTGAGCGAAGGCAGAGGCTTTACCCCACTGAGCCACCCAGTCGCCCCAATGCACATTTTTTAAAAGCAGGGTGGTGAAGCCAAGGGTTTTTATTTTTAATATAGCTCACATTATAAATATTTTGTATTTAATGTTTTATAAAAGTATTTTCTCATACTCCAAGAAACGAAGCATATATTCCAAGGGTAAGGAAAACTTTTTTAACCAAGACTGCAAACTGTGATTGTAAAAAGATCAAATTTTTTAATATTAAAAACATTTGTTTAGGGGCACCTGGGTGTCTCAGCTGGTTGAGCAGACTTGGCCTCAGGTCATGATCCCAGAGTCCTAGAATCGAGTCCAGCATCCGGCTCCCTGCTCAGCGGGGAGTCCACTTCTCCCTCTACCTCCTACTTGTGTTGTCTCTCTCTTCTGCATGCTCTCTCTCTCAAATAAATAAATAAAGTCTTGAAAAATTTTTTGTTTAGGAAAAGATGACGCAAACAAAAGGAAACAAAAAAAAGGAAATCAAAAACCCCTACTCCATTATTTAAAGAACTGTAGGTCACATATTCTGAAAGTTAAATTTTCTGAGTGAATGACTATCTTTTTAAAAGTACACCTGAGGGTGCCTGGGTGGCTCAGTGGGTTAAGCTTCTGCGTTCAGCTCAGGTCACGGTCTCAGGGTCCTGGGAACAAGCCCCGCATCGGGCTCTCTGCTCAGCGGGGAGCCTGCTTCCCTTCCTCTCTCTCTCTGCCTGCCTCTCTGCCTACTTGTGATCTCTGTCAAATAAATAAATAAAATCTTTAAAAAAAAAAAAAAAGGTATACCTAAATCTTCTTTCAGATTTATCTTTACCATGCCTACTATGACTCACCTTACCAACTAATATTACAGTATTAAAAAAGCCTGGCACGGCTGGGTGGCTAGTCAGTTGAGATTTGGACTCGATTTCAGCTCGGGTCATGATCTCAGGGTCCCATGAAGCCCCACATTGTCGGGGATCCATGCTCAGCATGGAGTCTGCTTGGGAATCCCTCACTCAATCTCCCACTGCCCCTCCCCCTGCTTATGTGTGCATGTGTGCACTCTTGCTAAATAAATACATAAAATCTTTTTAAAAATTTAAATTTAGGGATGCCTGAGTGAATCAGTCAGTTGGGCGTCTGCCTTCAGCTTGGATCATGACCCTGGGGTCCTGGGGATCAAGTCCTATATCAGGCTTCTTGTTCAGAAGGCAGTCAGCTTCTCCCTCTGCCTGCTGCTTCCCGTTTGTTTTCTCTGACAAATAAAGAAAATCTTTAAAAATATATTTTTTTGAAATTTTTTGAAAATTTTAAGACTACAAATTGTCATGAAAAAACTTTAAGATAACGGGCAAAGGATACTTATTTAGTTAACAAATATTTATAACTAGACAATACAGAGGAGCCAGTCCAAATGCTGAACTTATTAAAAACTGCTTAATTCAATTCAACAGGAGTTAAGAAAAATGCAGAATAAAGTTAATAATGTGCTATTTCATATCCATCAGATCGCCAATCCTGAAGAAGAACTAAAATATACATTAATGGGATGGAGGGTGTTCTTATACATTTCTCATGGAAATGTAAGGCATTCAAATTTTGAAAAGCAGGCAAGCAACATCTATTAAAATTACACATACCTTTACTGAACAATATCCACTCTTCATAATCTATGTATACATACAAAATGGACATTTTTAACCCACATAAGGACATTCTTAAAGGATTTTTAATGCATCATCATTTATTATGGTAAAAAAAACTAAAATAGTATCAATGCCTAGCAGGGCAAAAGATGACTTGTACATCTAAATCATGGGATATTACAAAGAGCTGGAGCTCTCCCAGTTGAGGTGGAAGGGTATCATGAAATACTCCCTAAATGAGAGAAGGTAGGCAGAAAAATCTACGTAAATGATGATACCACCTGCTGAACAAAAAATTTTTAAAAAGCTTCAAAACCCTTACATATATTTATCTGTATATATTTATGCAAATAATGATTTTAGAAACAATGGAGAAAAACATGGAAGACTACCTACAAAGGTGTAGGTGGGATGGGGGTATAGGGACAATAATATGGAAAGGAAAAACTGGGGCACCTGGGTGGCTCCGTTGATAAAGCATCTGCCTTTGGCTCAGGTCAAGATTCCAGGGTCCTGGAATGAAACCTGTCAGGCTCCCTGCTCAGCAGGGCATCTGCTTCTCCCTCTCCATCTGCCCCTCCCTTCCATTTGTGCTCTCTTTTGTGTTCTCTATCTCAAATAAAAAATTTTTTTAAAAAAAAGCATTTAAAAAAAGGAAAGACTAAGAGAGAAAACGTTACTTGTAAAAAAAATCATATATGATCAGATTCATCAGTCTGTGTTTCTATATTATAGGAAGTAGTCAATGTTACGAAGATCCAAATATAGACCTAAAAGATTAATTTTTTTAAAGTCATCTTCTGATACACAATAAAATATCCTATGATGGCATTATATGTTGTGAAGTCAGGTTGTATTTTCCAAATATGGCTGCAACAGTAGCTCCTGTCTACATGGTTTTCTACAATGTGACTTTGACCCTTCTGTCAAGAAGTGAGGTATGAATACTTTTTTCTTCTAAATCTAAACATGCTTATGACCGACTTCCTCATAGCCAAAAGAATGTGGCAGAAGTGATGCTATGTGACTTCTGAAGGTAGGTCAGAAAAGATACAGCTTCCGCCTTATTCACCGAACTACTCTTGCTTGGAGCCTGAGCCACCAACAAAAATGTCTGACTATCCTGAGGCTGCCATGCTGGCACATAGGAGGCACTCAAGCTGGCAGTCCCAGTTTTTGTGCCCTCAAAGCCCAGACCAGATATGAATGAATAAACTTACAGATTATTCCACGACCACTAAGATCAGGAGAGCTAGTTACCTCTCACTATGTAGTCTAAAAAACCTGTTATCTCTCAAAAATATTAACAAACTAATTCCAAAGAGAAAGAAAGTACTCATAGATCCTACTTATGGAAGTTACCTTAATCAACAAAACAAAAAATTGCATATTTTCCTTGACTCAGTAACGCTAGATAAGAAAACTTATCTTAAGAATACAAATTCCCTTAGATGATTCATCACTTCTATTCTTGGAATTTATTCTACAGAAAAGGATACACTTGCTTTGTCTACTTCAACAAGTAAATAACAATGTGTATAGGAATACATACTTAATATTGTTTGTAATAAAAAAAACTGAAAATAATATACATATATATAAAAGAGTAAGTTGGTTAAATTATAATACAGCCATACAATGAAATACCAAGTAGCCATCAGAAAGGATGGAATAGGCCAAAATCCACTGACATAGAAAGACGTTTAGGCAGTTGAATAAAAAAAGCAAGAACAGTACCAAACGATCCCTAGAGACATACAAAAATCCCCATTCATCATCTATAGATCTGTATATATTCACAGAAAAAAAGTCTGGAAAGATATATATTAAACTTTTAAAACTGATTGTTTTTAGAGAATAGTGAAGACAAAGGCTTTCATTTTCTATTTTTCTCATTTTTGTATTATAAAATTGAATGTATTACTTTTATAATCCTAAGAAACAAAGTTGGGTTTTTTTTTTTTTTTTAGAGAATCATGTAAAACAGAAAGACTATAAACAGAAAATTAAGAGACCCTATAAACAAAGTAGAAACTTTTACTGAATAGTAATTATAAGCTTCTATATGATTCATACATACACAAAACATGGCTATATTTCAACATTAATAACTGTGAGAATAAAATATTTACTAAAAAATAGTAAAACTCTTACAATTAAGATTAATTTGCTGAAGATATTAACAGGGTGATGATATCTAAACTAAATCAAATTATACCATCACATTAATAGGCCCTAATTAAACACTGTTACAGATAAATGCTCTATCTAGACTTGATTACTATCTATCTCAAGACATGACTGTTTTTTTTTCTAAAATGGTACTTACAGTTCTCTACAATTTCATCAAAAACTGCACCAGTTTTCTGCTCAAACTGAAAAAGCAAAAAAGGAAAGAAAAAAATAACATTATTGTCACATTCTATCTTACTTTCCAGTATCCCTCTTCACTCCGCTAAAAGCTGTAATTTCCAACCCAAAGTATATAAATTCACAACATAAACAAAACACTGCCACACAGAGTAAAATTTAGAACAAAAGAAATCCTTACATGAAAGCCCCAAACCAAAAATAAATACATGCCCTCATATAAAAAACTTATTTTTAAATCACTTTTAAGTCACAAAATACAGTCATGTACATTTAAAATAGTAATAATAAAGACAGCCACACTTACAAAAAACTTACTAACACTTAACTGGTAACTACATAAAACTTCTAATCAAAATTAAACAGAACAATCAGCATCAAATACGCTTTGCTCTTGGCCAGAAATCTGCTACTCTTCAAATGAAAGCCAAATTTTCAAATTTTCATTTTAGAATTTTCAAATGAAAGCCAAATTTCCAAATTTTCAAATTTCAAATGAAATAGGATGGTACCTATTTCCATAATGTTATGGCCTAAGACTGAAGCAGAGCCAAGTCTGAAGTAATTTTGGATCCTTAAGACAGAGATCCAGAAGGGGTGGGGGGAGGGATGGGACTCACTCAGTGGTGAGGCATGCCACTCTTGATCTCTGGGTTGTAAGTTCGAGCCTCATGTTGGGTGTAGAGATTATTTAAAAAAAAAAAAAAAGGAAAATTTTATCTATCTATCTATCTATCTAACAAGACCTGGATGGGGGCGGGGGGGACTACAACAAAGGCAACTCTACTCAGAAGCTAAAGACATTCCCATGCTCCATTTTAGTCTGTAAAGTTCTCCTCATTTTGGAAAGTGTGAGCATTCCAGCCTCTTGTTTTTCTTCCTACTACTCATCAAAAGGCAAGAACACAAGGAAGGCTGCTTCTTGATAAACATTGTCCACTGAAGCCCAAAGTATGTATCCCCATTCAAGAGAGAAACTTCTCAAAAAGAACTGCCTAGATACCTACGTAACTACAGAGGAAACACAAAACCTGGCTGTAGTAATCTATAGTATCTGAAATGTATAAATGTGAAGAGACAACCAACGATCCCAGGTTTCTGAAATAAATGAACTATGTGAAGGATGGGCGCCTGGGTGGCTCAGTGGGCTAAACCTCTGCCTTCAGCTCAGGTCATGACCTCAGGGTCCTGGGATCAAGCCCTACATCGGGCTCTCTGCTCAGTGGGGAGGCTGCTTCCCCCTCTCTCTCTGCCTGACTCTCTGCCTACTTGTGATCTCTCTGTCAAATAAATAAATAAAATCTTAAGAAGAAAAATTAAAAAAAAAAGTGTGAAGGAGAAAGCTCAAGGTGAATAAAGAGAATCAATACTCTCGAAGGAAACAATTTACAGAAAGGAAACTTCTAAAAAAAAAAAAAATAGAAACAATCATGACAAGGAGACAAGGAACTACTTGGAAACAGAAAAATGACTGCAAAAATTTAAATTTTACTGGAAAGCCTAGTGATAAAATTCTGTTTCAAAAACAAAATCACAGGGCTCCTGGGTGGCTCAGTCGTTAAGCGTCTGCCTTTGGCTTAGGTCATGATTCCAGCATCCTGGGGTCAAGTCCCACATCGGGCTCCCTGCTTGACAGAAAGCCTGCTCTCTCTCCCACTCTCCCTGCTTATATTCATTCTCTCTCTCTCCCTCCCTCTCTCTCTCTCTGTGTGTTAAATAAATAAATAAAATCTTAAAAAAAAAAACAAAAACAGGGTGCCTACGTGGCTCAGTGGGTTAAAGCCTCTGCCTTCGGCTCAGGTCATGATCCCAGGGTCCTGGGATCGAGCCCTGCATCGGGCTCTCTGCTCCGCAGGGAGCCTGCTTCCTCCCCCTCTCTCTCTGCCTGCCTCTCTGCCTGCTTGTGATCTCTGTCTGCCAAATAAATAAATAAAATCTTAAAAAAAAAAAACAACCCTTTAAATAAAAACAAAAACAAAAACAAAGTCAAAGAGCTAGAAAAGACAGCCTGTATGATGACATGGAAGGACTGAAGTAGTAGGTCTAGGAGCAATCTCAAAGGCACCCCCACAGGAGAGAATAATGGAAAGGTGAAATAACAGAAGAAAATTTTCCTCAACAAAAAAATACAAACACTTGAGACTGAATGAGCCTACCAAACACCAAAGAGGAAATGGAAAAAAGATACATCCTGGTGAAATTTCAGAATTCCAAAAGAAAACAGCAGAGTAGTAAAAAAAAATTATACTGTAGGTGATTCATAAAACACATTTAA
The DNA here is from genome assembly GCF_020171115.1 of Neogale vison. Taxonomy (NCBI): domain Eukaryota; kingdom Metazoa; phylum Chordata; class Mammalia; order Carnivora; family Mustelidae; genus Neogale; species Neogale vison. The sequence continues at coordinate 27,022,995 of NC_058092.1, read as the reverse complement.
CATAACTGAACTCAACTATATAAACATGAAAAAGAATGGAAAGAAATAGTAAAGGCCACTCCACCTACCAACTACCCAATGAGTTATGACCCAAAATAAAAGAGAAATGGGACATGTGACTCGGCAAGCCAAAAAATCAAAGTACTTGTGTGAACAGAAGGGGATCTAAGCATTTAAAGATAAGACACATGTTGTACAATCCTGCCCCTATACACTTTGCATACACAACAGAAGAAACTACAATCTTGCTCAAGGATATAAGAAAAGATAAAACATAGTAGTGACACTACCCATGGTGATATGTCTATACTTTATGGGTAAATTAGAGGGATTTTCTAAGATAAATTGGATTATATACCATTTACATATAATTATATGAGCGGATTATAAAACCTAAGCGAGGGGCGCCTGGGTAGCTCAGCGTAGATTAAAGCCTCTGCCTTTAGCTCAGGTCATGATCCCAGGGTCCTGGGATCAAGCCCCCGCACTGGGAATCTCTGCTCAGCAGGGAGCCTGCTTCCTCCTCTCTCTCTCTCTGCCTACTTGTGATCTCTGTCAAATGAATAAATAAAATCTTAAAAACAAACAAACAAACAAACAAACAAAACCTAAGCCATAATACAGTATTGTGATTTAGTCTCCTAACTAAAACCATGTTCTGTAAGAAACAACAATCAAGCTGATATCACACTTCTCTGCAAGCTGGAACACAAAAGCTCAATGATTTTCAAGTTCTAAGAGAAAAAAAAAAACTTATACCATACAAATTTTATTATGAAAAATACTTAACAAAATGGATTAAAATTATACTGGACACAAGAAACAGAAGCAACTACTTATGATTCAGAAGAAATAAAAAGACCTAGATGGGAAGAACATAAGAAGACACTTCAGAAAACACTTTTGTTTGTTTGGCAAAAATTCTACGATTCAATTTTCTTCTCTACAGTTCAAAACAGAAACTGCTTTCTTACCTCTCTTTCCCTCCCTCCCAAACAGAAAACAAAAACAAAGACAAAGACTGAAAATATTGCCACGGATGCCAAACAACTAACAAGTTTGTTTGTAATATACAGTATCATCCACAATGTGTCCCCCCCCACTTTTTTTCTGACACTGGTAAACATTTCAAAACCATAGAGACAAAATGGATTAGTGCCTGCCTAAAGCTGAAGGGAGTAGCAAGAGTAGGAATGCTTTTTCTTTCTTTTCTTTTTTTAATTGTAGTATAGTTGACACAGTCAGTGTTAGTTTCAGGTTTACAACACAGAGATACAACAATTCTCTGTGTTATACATTATGCTATGCTCACCAGAAGTATTGCTACCACATATCACTAATATGACATGATTAAAATACCACTGACTATATTCCTTATGCTATACCCTTCATCCCCATAACCTCCTCATTTCCTTACTGGAAGCCTGTACCTCCCATTCTCCTTGACTGCTTTTTGCCCAGCACCACACCCTCTGACAACCACCAGTTTGCTCTCCGTACTTATGGGTCTGGTTCTCCTTTTTGCTTATTCATTTGCTTTATGAGATACCACACACAAGTGAAATCACTTTGTTTTTGTCTTTCTCTGGCTTATTTCACTTAGCCTAATACTCTCCAGGGTCATGCATGTTGTCACAAATGGCAAATCTCCTCCTTTTCTATGGTTGAGTAATATTCCATTGTGTACCTATACCACATTTTCTTCATCCATTCATCCAGCGATAGACATTAAGGTTGCTCCATATCTTGGCTACTGTAAATAATGCCACAATAAATAAGGTTGCATGTACCTCCTCAAATGAGTGTTTTCATTTTCTCTGAGTAAAGACCCAGTAGTGGAATCACACAGTATTTCTATTTTTAGTTTTTTGAGGAACCTCTATACAGATGCTTTCCTGTGGCTGTATAATTTATATTCCCAACAGTGCACAAGGGTTCCTTTTGCTCTACATGTTTCTTGTGTTACTTCTGCCATTCTGACAGATGTGAGGTGATATCTCATTGTGATCTTGATTTCTATCTCCCCAAAGATTAGTGATGTTGCACATCTTTTCATGAGTCCGGTTAGCCATCTCTACATCTTCTTTGGGAAAATGTATGTTCAGATCCTCTGTCCATTTTTAATCAAATTATTTGGTTCTTTTTCATGTTGTGTAAGTTCATTACATACGTGAGATATTAACCTTTTTATCAGGTTTATCATTTGCAAATATCTTCTCCCATTCACTAGGCTGCCTTTCCATTTTATTGGTTTCCTTCACTGTGCAAAAGCTTTTTATTTTGGTATATTTTATTTTTGCTATTATTTCCCTTGCCTGAAGAGACATACTAGAAAAATGCTGCTAAGGTCAAAGTCAAAGAAATTACTGTTTATATTTTCTTCTAGGAGCTTTAAGGTTTCAGGCCTCACATTTAGGTCCTTAACGCATTTTGAAATTATTTTTTTGTATATGGTGTAAGAAAGTGGTCCAGTTTCATTTTTTGTATGTAACTGTCCAGTTTTTCCTACCACTTACTGAGAAGACTGTTTTTTCCCTTCTTAACCGCCTTTGTCATAGACTAACTAACAATATAAACATGGGCTTATTTCTGGGCTTTCTATTCTGTTCCACTGATCTATGTGTCTAGATGTAGTATCTAGACACATAGATACTAGATACCACAGTACTGGTACTGTACCAGTACTATACTTTTTTATTACAGCTTTGTAGTCAGTCAATATGGGTACAGGACTTCTTTCTCGGTGATGAAAATGTTCTTAAACTGACTGCGATAGCACAACAATGAAAATATTAAAAACTACTGAAATGTGTGGCTGCTCAACAATGTGCAAGCAGGTAACACTAAAAATACTCTCAATTAAATGACAGGCAAGACTCCAGAACACCTATTTCACCTATAATCTCAACAAATGGGTGACAAAAACTTATAAGTAACAACTTAGTTTGGTGATGATATAATGGTTTTATGAACCATGTTTGAGTGATTCTTGTCCAACCTGTACATTTATAAGTAAGAAATTAGTATAAGCAGTTTTTATAAATTTATCTATGAAATTAATGTCCTACTAGTCATCCCTCACATTTCATATACATTTAACTGAATTTAAAAGCCAACCCAATTTAATTTTTAAGAGTCTGTAATAATTATTGTGTATATGCAGGGAGTTTCTCAATACTATGAAACCAAAAGTAAAAATTTTTTAAATAAACAAGTGTGGATACTGATTTAAGACAAAAAATACCAGTTCATTTTTAATTGTAGAAATAGTCTCATGGGTTCTACCCATTAACTTCAGAACATGTAAATGTTACATGCATAAACTTGTAAAATAAAACTTACAACCTTAAAAAGTATAACCGCAAATGAGAGCATGTGCTCCAGTCTCAGGTCACATGAGTCTGAATCCAACTCTGGCCACTTATCAGATAAACAACTTTTAGACTTAAATTTCCTCATCCATAACATATAAAAATAGTAATACCTACTACCCAGGATTGTCCAGATGATTAAATGAATATATTAAGCATGGTGCTTAGCAAACTGTAAATTCACAATAAATGCAAGCTATAATTATCACACTACTAAAAGATATCTTCCCTTGATTTAAAAATTAGGGTTCATGGGGCGCCTGGGTGGCTCAGTGGGTTAAAGCCTCTGCCTTCGGCTCAGATCATGATCCCAGGGTCCTCGGATCGAGCCCCACATCGGGCTCCCTGCTCAGCAGGGAGCCTGCTTCCTCCTCCCTCCTCTCTGCCTGCCTCTCTGCCTACTTGTGATCTCTGTCTGTCAAATAAAATAAATGAAATCTTAAAAAAAAAAAATAGGGTTCACTACAACATTTCACTTATAAAATATATCTACTGCTTAAAATAAAAGGAAAGCTCTAGGCAAATGACTCAGCCCCTATATTGCAAAAATTAAGCACTGGGGATAAAGTACATTTTTAGTTATAAAACAAAACACTAGAAGTAGAGGGAAAAAATCCAAATATACTGTGAATTGGTAAGCATTACCACCCACACCCACCTGAAAAGAAAAAAAAAAAATCACAATTAGAAATTTACTGTATCTTGGGATAAGTTTTTTTTTATAAAGATTCTACTTACTGGGGCACCTGGGTGGCTCAGCAGGTTAAGCATCTGCCTTCTGCTCAGGTCATGATCCCAGTCCTACATCAGACTCCTTGCCAAGCAGGGAGCCTGCTTCTCCCTCTCCCTCTACCTGCCACCCATCCCTGCTTGTATGTTCTCGCTCTGTCAAATAAATAATTAAGTAGAGACTGAAAACTGTCAAATGTGCTTCATTTTATTCCTCTTTTCTAAAAACGTGATCTTTTCATAACTGGGCCCTTTTTCCTTTTAGTCACAGCCCCAAGACCCTAGAAGTCAAACGAGAACTCTCAAAATTAGGGTGTTCCCCTATTCCCTTCAACTGATCAATAGTAAGAATCTTCATTTCTATCTCTGAAACATCTTGGTGTTTCAGATAAATCTCTACCAGGATGAGCTAACCTATACAAGAAGTCAGGAACTGTTCCTTAATTTAAGATCTAAAGGATGATTACCAAGAATTAAAACATGTGAAAAGGTAGAAGAGAAGATTAAAGAAAAGAACAGCAAATGTAAAGGTTCTTAGAAGGAGCAAGAATAGAAAATTCAAGAAATAGAAAGTCTAGGCGAATTAGAATTCTGTGAGTAAAGCAGGCCAGTCTGTAAGATAAAACTAATGCCAACTCATGGGCCAAACACCACAGGACATTCTTCACAGATGGGGTGACCACACTCCACTTAACAAGTGGTACCGTTGTTTATGACTATCATATCCATTTAGTTATTAATGTGCTCCTCTTCACTCTCAAAACTGTCTTAGTTTCTCAGTTTGGTCCCCTAAATATTAGTGTTTAGATAATGGTCTTTACCTTAAGGAAAAGCACTGGAAGAGATGTCAGGAAATAATTCCTCAGGCTATGGAGTGAAAGTAATTTCTCACTCCTACCCAAATTTCTAATCATACTACTCTCCTATTGTTTTTCTACCTACTGGTAATGACATCTACCTGATGAAACCCCATTGCTTCTTCAAAGTGTGGCTATTCAAGGAAGCCTTGCCTGATAACCCACTGAGGCACATTTAACTTACGTATATGTCAGTATCACTTTCTAGATAAAACTTTTTTCATCCTGGGATACCTACAGGCCCTAATATATTGTACTGTGCCTATTGTAATGCATTAGTGTTATCTCGTATATTAACCAAATGCCGTTGATTCTTCATTTCTTAATTTTTATTATGTAAAATCTGCAAGATACATTACAATAGAACGATTTCTGTGATCAAATAAATACGAGAAATATAAAACTTTTCTCGGTGATTAACATCAGCATCAAAGGTTTCTATGTTTCTAACGAACCTTAATACAAGGTCATTTTTTAATTTAGAAGTATACTCCAAAATAATATGTTTTCTTTAAATAATCTTGCCATTTGGGTACTTGGGTGGCTCAGTCAGTCAAATGACTCTTGATTTCAGCTCAAGTCATGATCCATGAGATCAAGCCCTACGACAGGCTATGCACTAGGCAAGGAGCCTGCTTAAGATTCTTTCTCTCTCGGGGCACCTGGGTGGCTCTGTGTACCTCCCGGGCGCCTGGGTGGCTCAGTGGGTTAAAGCCTCTGCCTTCGGCTCAGGCCATGATCCCAAGGTCTTGGGATCGAGCCCCACATCGGGCTCTCTCCTCTGCAGGGAGCCTGCTTCCTCCTCTCTCTCTCTGCCAGCCTCTCTGCCTACTTGTGGTCTCTGTCTGTCAAATAAATAAATAAAATAATTTTTAAAAAAAATAACCTACTCTAAAATAAATAAATAAGTAAAAATATTTTGAAAATTAAAAATACATAAAATTATCTAAGAACTTACAAAATTTTTCAGACAGTAAACAGATAATATACCATTTTGACAAAAGAAAAAAATTCCATCCTATGAAGAATATAATTTCCTCACAAAAGACAGAGCGTGGGGGAGTAAGAGGTAAGTAGATAAAACAATTATCAAGGACATATAGAAAAATAAAGCTAAAAAGAATATCAAAGAAAATACTGAATTATAATATTAACAAGAGAAAAGTATGCCCTATCATATATCAAAGGTACAATAAATCAAGTATGTGGTATGGGCATGAAAATTAGTAGATTAATGAAACAGAACAGAAAACACAAAGTTCAAGGTTTACTTAAGAGTTAGAATATGAGGGGCGCCTGGGTGGCTCAGTGGGTTAAAGCCTCTGCCTTCGGCTCAGGTCATGCTCCCAGGATCCAGGGATCGAGCCCCGCATCGGGCTCTCTGCTCAGCAGGGAGCCTGCTTCCTCCTCTCTCTCTCTCTCTCTCTCTCTCGCTCTCTCTCTCTCCGCCTGCCTCTCTCCCTATTTGTGATCTCTGTCAAAATAAAATAAAATAAAATCTTAAAAAAAAATTTTTTTTAAAGAGTTAGAATATGAAAAAAAAAAAAAAAGGAAAAAAAGAGAATATGACCAATAATCACTTAAGGTGAGAAAACTTGGATCACCACCTCACACTTTACAAGAAAATAAATACCAAACAGATTAAAAACAAATTGAAAAAACAAACACTAGTAAGATAGGAAAGTCATATTACCAGAAACAGAAACAAGTTTAGAAACTGAAAATCCTTAAGGACAATCTGGGGTAAAAGTTTATATTAATAACACTACAATGTCAATATCCTACTTATAAAGCAGTCTTAGGATCCATTGAAGAATACCAACCAAACTCTTCCCACCATCTTTCCATGCCGTAATAATGCTGAACATGAATGTCCTAACAGATGCTCTCAAACGAATTAACAATGCTGAAAAGAGGGGCACCTGGGTTACTCAGTATGTTAAGTGTTAAGTGTACAACTCTTGATTTCGGCTCAGGTCATGATCTCAGAGTTGTGAGATAGAACCCCCTGTCAGCAAGGGGTCTGTTTCAAAGATTCTCTTTCGCCACCCACCTCACCTGCAAATTCCCAACGTGGGTACATGTGCACGTTCTCTCTTAAAAAATAAAAAATAAAAATGCAGAAAAAAAGAGGGAAACACTGGAAACTTTGGGATGACACTCCAAAGTCATCCTCCCATTTCCAACTGTGATGATGAAGCATAGTTAACATTGGCAAATTTGAAACCACTGATGATCACAGAGCTGGGAAAATCGTGAACCTCATGGGCAGGTCAAAAAAGCACGTAGTGATCAACCCTAGATTTGATGTACAACTCAGAGACCTAAAAAACTGGCAGAATAATCTGCCCTCATGCCACCAACATAGTTTCACTGTACTGACAACCTCAGCTAGCATTATGGACCATGAAGAAACACAACAAAAACACAAGAGGAAAACCCTGGGACTCTTTTTCTAGGGATGTAACACGGGCCTACAAATAAAATGTCTTAATGGAAAAAAAAAAGAAATAACATCCCCCACCCCACCCCCAAAAAAAAGGCTAAAGACCACAAATAAGCACAAAACTTACTCAATCTCACCTGAAAAAATTAAAATGACATACCATTTTCTCTCAGACTAGCAAAAATACAAATAGAGATAAAATTTTCCCTCTTTTTTTTAAAACCTAAATATATCTAGGGAATTTCTCAGTGAACAGATCTATCTGTTTAGGGGCACTGGGGTGGCTCAGTCAGTTAAGGTCTGCCTTCAGATCAGGTCATGATCCCAGGGTCCTGGGATTGAGCCCCATGTTGGGCTTAATGTTCACTGGGAAGCCTGCTTCTCTCTCTCCCTCTGCTACTCCCCATGCTTGCTTATGCATGTTCTCTCTGTCAAATAAATAAATAAAATCTTTAAAAAAATATATATCTATCCAATTCACTCTAGCGGCCACATAATCTTTTATTATATTATATTGATGCACATGTAGGTTGTTTCCAGCCATTTTTCAATACAGTACTATTTATAGTTGTCATACTTGTATATATAAACTGGCTTACATATGTGAGCCTATATGTGTGTGTCTGTGTGTGTGTGTGTGTATATAATCAATTCCTAAAAATGGAATCAAGAGGTTAAAGGGCATAGGCGAGGAAACTCTTTTCTGCCACAGGTCCTGTCCCTGTGCATTAATAGAAACACCTTTTTGCAAAAAAAAAAGGGGATGGGGCAGAGGTGAATATATATTTTTGACAGATGTTACTAAATTGCCCACCAAAAGCATTTCACCAATATATACAGAAACCAATAGGCGGAATTTTTGTGTTTTTAGGGTTTTGTTTTGTTTTTTTTTTTTTTTGAAAATTTTATTTATTTATTTGTCAGAGGGAAAGAACAAATGAGCACAAACAGGGAGAAAAGCAGGCAGAGGGAGAAGCAGGCTCCCCACCGAGCCAGGAGCCCAATGTGGGGCTCAATCCCAGGACCCCGGGATCACAACCTGAGCTGAAGGAAGCCACCCAACCAACAGAACCACCCAGGTGTCCCAGAATTCTTGTTTCTTAAGAACTTCTCCACAACTTGGTATGAAGTGTTTTTCATCGTTCTCAGTTTGGTAGGGAAAAATGTAACCTCATTGCTTAAATTTGCATTTTGTTGTGATATTTTCCATTTAATCATTTTCATTTTTAAAATTTTGAATAAGAATCTTTTTGAATAGTTATTAACCATTTGTGACTGTTTCTATCCACTGCCTGATTATGGAATATTTTAGGAGATGCTGAGGCAGAGATTCCCAAACCATTATAGTTAGTGGTTAAAACTTCGCAAGAACCTCACTCTATGCCTGGCACTTTTTTCCAAGCACCTTACATGACCTAATTCAATTTAGTCTCCCCAAAATCTGATCAAATAAGTACTGTTAGCACCTCTATTTTACAGATGAAGAAATGCAGTTCTGATAATTTAAGGGAACATACATAAATATATTTACACAAAGAGCTCTGAAAAAGGCTCCCCCAAAAAAGTCCAAACATCCAGAATCTGGCTCCTCCTACCTCAACTGCTTCATCTTTTCCTGCCTTCATATTCCCATTGCCTCCCTACCGCAAAAGCAAATGCTCGAGTTATTACAAATGACCAGTAGCTTACCTAGTCTTTCTGGTAGTTTCATGCCTCTCAACCATTACAAACACAGTGCTTTAGCTTTTCTAGTCTTATTTCCACAGTAAACATCTATTCAGCTATCCTGACTGAACTAAAGTTACAACTCATTAATAATGCCATAATCTCACACAATGCACATATGCCCAACTTTCTGAACAAGGTAGAATTCACAACTCTCTTTCACAGCACTACTACAGCAGATCTGTCTATAATAGCACTATATAAAAATTTACTCTAAAGTTGGGAATGCTATATGGAATCAAGTTCCCATATGCATTTCTGAAGCTGTCACATGAAATGTCCCATTCTTGTTGTAGCTCAATCTGCGGACAACAGGGTGTGGAGTTTTAACCCCACTGTGGAGACCATCTAAAACAGAACCCAATTTTTTAAAATGCTGTTTTTATACAAAAGCCTCTAGAGTTATATAAAAATTAAAAATATCTAGTTTCCTTCAATCTAAATTAAATCAAGACTCTATAAAGAATTAGAGATTTGACATTTCTCAAAGAAGGAAACAGGTCAGTCAGGCAAATGACTGCCTTCAGCTCAGGTCATAATCCCAGGGTCCTGGGATGGAGCCTCACATTGGGCTTCCTGCTCAGAGGGGTGTCTGCTTCTCCCTCTCCCTCTGCCACTCCCCCAACTTGTGCATGCTCTCTGTCTCTGTCTCAAATAAATAAAAATCTTTTAAAAAAAATAAAAGTCAGTAATGTAAAGCTTTTTTAAAATAAAAACTTGAATATCCGAAGGGTGTACCTTTTTTTTTTTTTTAATATTTTATTTATTTGACAGAGAGTTAGAGAGAGAGCACAAGTAAGCAGAGCGTCAGGGAGAGGGGGAGAGAGAGAAGCAGGCTCTCTGCTGAGCAGGGAGACTGATGTGGGCCTCTATCTCAGGACCCTGGAATCATGACCCAAGCTGAAGGCAGCTGCTTAACCAACTGAGCCACCTGGGTGCCCCCGAAGAGTGTACCTTTAAAAATTACAAAAATAAGTGTGCCTGGGTGGCTTAGGCAGTTGAATGTCCAACTCTTTGTTTCGACTCAGTTCATGATCTTAGGATCCTGGGATCTGGCCGGCATCGGGTTCTACACTCAGCACAGAGTCTGGCTGTCCCTCTCCCTCCCCTTCTGTGCACATACACACTCTATCACTCTATCTCAAATAAATAAGATCTTTAAGATATAAATAAAATTTACAAGACTCTCAAAGATTAAGCAGAAACTTCAAAATGTTTTTTATACAAGCAAGAGACCACTTTAAATTAAATGTCTTCGCTCTTTCCTTCAACCCCAAATGGTAATGCTTGTCTTTCCCTACTATTATTCCAATTTAAACATCCCTTACTTATACTTTCAAATTTGTTCATACCAATGATCTTCATAATTATTTTATCAAGTTAGAAAATGTAACAAAACAGTACTCACTTTGAACTGCAGCGCACAACCATGAAAAAGACCCTGCAAGCTGAAACTGAGCAATCTCATTAATCAGAGGGGGGAAAAAAATCACAACTGTTCTGTGAACTGTAAAATTTCTGTCATAACATTTAAAACCATTTAAGATTTTTTAACGGTCAATTATAAATGCACAGGAAAATGGCAAGTATTGTGTGATTAATATTCACTATTTTATAATTTAAAACAGAACATCAAAAATAAGAGTGTTCTCTTTTTTCTTAAAAAAACTTACCAAGGGTAGGCAGTTCTTGCCTTCTCATTTTCCTCACATAACTTATCACACAGATTAAACAGAGGTTTAACAGATAAAACAAGGTTTTCTGTGCCTTGGCAAATTCTCTACAGCTGTTCCAAGTATGGTTCAGCTTCCAACCTTTTACCTTTGACCTTTCAAATATTTTATCAAATATTTCCAAGAATTTCTTTAATGTGGAATTTTTGCTAGAATCACTTCCTTTGGGACATCTTCATCCTTCCTATCACAATGACTTTCCTCACTCATGTTGAAAAATTCACCTTTACTGTAAATTCCTTGGGCTTCATATGAATACTGTTCCCTTTATGAACACTGTATCTTTCATCACATTAAGTTACTGATGGCCTGCAGTCCCAAACAGTCCTATCGCACATTAAACTGTTGATGATAATTACTTGCTCATTAATCTTTGGAATCTGGGTGTGAAGTTCGTTCATCATCCCAATTTGCTCAAGTAGCTTAAACCATGCTGATTCTGAAAAGAAACCATCATTCACTAGCAATAAAAAGTTCTTCAGTCTCCTTTTCTTTAGTTTTCTTTCATGCAGCAAATAAACTTCAACACTAATAAATAATAGCCAAACTGAGTTCCTATTACAATTTAAATCTAATGATGTTAAAGTGATTTTACCTTTTTTTTTTATATACTTACAAGTTTTTCAATATAGTTCATACTATACCTTCATACAGGCCTATACCTTCATAGAGTGACCTATACTCTGTCACTGTTTTCAAATGGTCTATGATATCCAAATTTTCAAATCTAGTGTTATCACTTTTCACTTCTTTGCTGCACTTTAACCTTTGTTGGTCAACCCTCCCCTCTGATTACCTAGTTTTGTGAAATGCCACACAGATTTACCATTAGAAGACAAAGAAGTAACACAACTACATCCTTTGCTGTTTATGCAAGAACTGAACAGACGCAGTGACCAATCTCCAATAGACTTTGAGAGAAGTAACATGACCAGTCATTGTTCATAACTGACATCTAGTAATTACCTACTGATTTGTGAACTGAAGAGCTAGCACAGTTTATGCACTAAACAAAAACTGAGAGTTCGCATACCACGAAAATGACATATGAAATGTGTTGTTAGGGGACTGGTATTATTTAACAAAACTGTGACAACAGAACTTCAAGCAAAGTGAGCACAAACTAAACAAAGAAAAAAGTAGTTAGATGTGGAAAATATTTGCTGTCAAGTATGTGACAGGTCTCAAAAAGACTATAAATATCAGTATTTCTCCATTCTAGTCACTGATCTGCTACTAACATACTTACAGACCTTAAGCAAGAAACTTACTTCCTTGGGGTCTCACATTTTTCAAACCATGTAATTAATGAAACTGGTCTACAAAATCTTGAAAGTTCTCTCCAAACTTTGAAACTTGATGCTCACAATTCACTCCAAGTGAGGATAAATTAAGAAAACGAACTGGTGTAATGGGAGAATGAAAACTTGATAAAGATACAATAAAAGTAAATCTCATTTTCTCTCCATAATGGCATTTCCTAACTAAATGATTTATTAGGACATTAACAAATCTTCCTTTAAAATGGAATCATATCAGGGGCACCTAGTTTGCTCAGTCAGTTAAGGGTCTGACTCTTGGTTTCAGCTGAGGTCATTATCTCATGGGTCTTGGGATCAAGCCCTGCTGGGCTCCCTACTCAGTGGGGAGTCTGCTTGAACATTCTCTCCCCTTGCTCCTCCCCCAGCTCAAATGCGTTCACACTCAAGCTCTCTCTAAATAATAAATCTTTTTAAAATAAACAAATGAGGGACGCCTGGGTGGTTCAGTGGGTTAAAGCCTCTGCCTTTGGCTCAGGTCATGATCTCAGCATCCTGGATCGAGCCCCGAATCAGGCTCTCTGCTCAGCGGGAAGCCTGCCTCCCCATATCTCTCTGCCTACTTGTGATCTCTGTCTGTCAAATAAATAAATAAAATCTTTTAAAAAATAAGTAAATACAGATAAAATAAGCAAATGAAAATTTTAAAAAGAATCATATGTATTTTATTCATTGTAAAACTTATGTAAAGTTAATAATTGTTCCCACTGAAATTACTTTGATATGAACTAAAAATTAAATAGCCTTGACTACTCCATCAAAATAAATCAACTTACAGTAGATACACCTAGAGTTTCTTTTTTTTTTTTTTTTTAAGATTTTTATTTATTTATTTGACAGACAGAGATCACAAGTAGACAGAGAGGCAGGCAGAGAGAGAGGAGGAAGCAGGCTCCCTGTGGAGCAGAGAGCCCAATGTGGGGCTCGATCCCAGGACCCTGGGATCATGACCCGAGCCAAAGGCAGAGGCTTTAACCCACTGAGCCACCCAGGCGCCCCCCCCCAGCATTTCTGATTCATATTTCATGTGCTGTCAGCATGCTTTATTAGTAATGCTTCTTTTTTATTTTTTTTAAGATTTTATTTACTTATTTGACAGAGAGGGTACAAGCAGGGGGAGTGGCAGGCAGAGGGAGAGGGAGAAGCAGCCCAATGTGGGGCTCAAACACAGGACCCCAGGATCATAACCTAAGCCAAAGGCAGATGTTTGACTGAGCCACCTAGGCACTCCAGTTTAATAATGTTTCTTAAAGTTTGTGTAGAATAAAAACCAAAGTTCTAAGTAAAAGCAGGTGAGGTAAGATGGATTTTACAAATTAGTAATTCTATAAAATGAAGCAACTGAATTAATTTCAAGTTCAAAAATGTCTGAACTCGGCCATTAGAAAATGTTTTATTATGGCACCCATCAGTCAGTACAGCATGCGAGTCCTGATCTCAGGTTTCTGAGTTCAAGCCCCATGTTGGGTGTAGAACTTACTCTAAAAAAAAATTGGGGGGACGCCTGGGTAGCTCACTTGGTTAAGCAGCTGCCTTCGGCTCAGGTCATGATCCCAGGGTCCTGGGGATCCACCCAGGCACCCCAAAGATTTTTTATTTTAAAAAAGATCTTAAAATAAGTTTAAAAAGATTGTTAAACTTATTGATAAGATAAAAGAGTTTTAAAAAGGTTAAAATAGGATTGAGGAAAAATTAAAAAGAATAAGAGAAAAGTAAAATTTAAGAAATTAACTTTGAAAGACTATAGAATCTTTGCTTGCCCACACAGGGCTCCTTGCTCGACAGGTAACCTACTTCTCCCTCTGACTCCGCCTGCCTCTCTGTCTGCCTGTGCTCACTCGCTCTCTCTCCCTCTGTCTCTGACAAATAAATAAATAAAATCTTTTTTAAAAAATTGGGACTTGGGAGGAAGATGGCAAAGGAGTAGGAGACCTAAATATCATCAGGTCCCAGGAGTTCGGCTAGATAGTTATCAAACCATTCTGAAACTTACAAACTAAACAGGAGATAGAAGAGACGAGCAGCAATTCTAGGAACAGAAAATCAACCACTTTCTAGAAGGTAGGATATCCAGAGAAGTGAATCCAAGGCGATATTTACAAAGAGAGACCACGAGGGGAGGGGTCGGCGCCCACCAAGGGGTAAAGCAGCAGAACACAAAATCAGAACTTTTAGAAGTCTACTCCACTGAGGGGCATCACTCCAAAGGCTAAGAGGGGGATGGAGCCCTTGCAGCAACAGTGTGGTCTCGGGACCCACGGGGTCACAAAAAGACCAGGGGTATCTAAGTGTGGCAGAGCTCCCAGGTGTAAGAGCAGGGAAGCCAGTTGCAAAGAGGGAGCCAAGGAGAGGGGTCTCAGCTCAGGGTCACCTTAAACCGTGATCCAAGGCACAGTCAGGCCACTGCTCTTCAAGCAGAAACCCCACAAGTGGCTGATCCAGGAAGACCCCCCTCCTTTCTCATCTGGGAGGAGTGGCGCAGGAGTGCACTGAAGGAATCTGCTGAGTTTGGAGATTCCAAATGGGGCCGTGTACCAGAGATAGAAATGCTTGGTCACAGGCCAGATGAGCATGGAGTACAGATAGAGACCAGAGAGACGGAAGATATTCATTGCTTTTCTCTGAGGGCGCACTAAGGAGTGGGGCCCCAAGCTCTCAGGTCCTACAGGGCAGAGACTGGGAGGCCGCCATTTTCATTCCCATCCTCCAAAGCTGAACAGAGAGCATTCACGGAACAAAAGCTACCAAGAGCAAAACCGAGCAAATTACTTAGCCTGGCCCCTGGCAAGGGCGGTACAATTCCACCTGGGGCAAAGACATTTGAGAATCACTGTAACAGGCCCCTCCACCAGAAGATGAGAAAGAATATCCAGACAAGACCAAGTTCACCAATCAGCGAGACCCATGGAACTCCAGAGCTAGGGGAAAACAACAAATACAATTCATGGCTTTGTCCCCAAGATTCTATAGTCTTTCAAAGTTAATTTCTTAAATTTTACTTTTCTCTTATTCTTTTTAATTTTTCCTCAATCCTATTTTAACCTTTTTTAAACTCTTTTATCAATAAGTTTAAAAATCTTTTTAAACTTATTTTAAAATCTTTTTTAAAATAAAAAATCTTTGGGGCACCTGGGTGGCTCAGTGGGTTAAAGCCTCTGCCTTCGGGTCAGGTCATGATCCCAGGGTCCTGGGATCGAACCCCGCATCGGGCTCGCTGCTCAGTAGGGAGCCTGCTTCCTCCTCTCTCTCTCTGCCTGCTTCTCTGCCTACTTCTGATCTCTGTCTGTCAAATAAATAAATAAAATATTTTTTAAAAAATATAAATAAATAAATAAAATAAAAAATCTTTTTAAATTTTCATTATTATACTCATATTCTATCCCTTCATTGTATTTAATCTTATTTTTTGTATACATATAGCTTTCTCTTCCTTCAAAATTTTGGGATAAAGTTTCATCTAACAGATCAAAATATACCCTATATCTAGTTCATGGCAATGTTCTAGTCTCCAACCTGATGACAGTCTTTCCTCATCTTCTTTTCTTTATTCAACCAACTTCTTATCAATTCCTTTTTAAGAATCATTTTTTTAATTTTCATTTTTACATTCATATTCCATCCCTTCATCATGTTTACCCTTATTTTTGTACATATTTAAGTTTTTCTTTCTTTGAAATTATAGGAGGTAGTGTCTTCTAACAGACCAAAATACACCAAAAATCAAGTGTGTGGTTCTGCTCTATTCACCAGTCTAATATATCTGAGTGTGTGTGTGTGTGTGTGTTTATATAACTACTGTTTCCTTTTTTTTCCGCCTTTCTTCTTCCCCTGGTTTCAGGTCTCTTCAGATTTGGTTAGTGAATATCTTTCTGGAGTCACTGCTACACTTTTAGTATTTTGTTCTCTCATTCACCTATTCTTATCTGAATAAAGTGACAAGGCAGAAAAACTCACAACAACAAAAAAAAGAACAAGAGGCAATACCAATGCCTAGGGACCTAATCAATACAGACATTAGCAATAAGTCAGAAATAAAGTTCAGAATGATGATTATCAAAGTCCTAGGTGGGCTTAAAAAAAGCATAGAGGATACTAGTGAATCACTTTCTGGAGAAATAAAAGAACTAAAAATCTAACCAAGCTAAAATCAAAAAATGTATTAATGAGGTGCAATAAAAAATGGAGGCTTTTTTTTTTTTAATATTTCATTTATTTATTTGAAAGAGAGCGATACAGAGAGAGAGGGAACACAAGCAGGGGGAGTGAGAGTGAGAGAAGCAGGCTTCCCGCCAAGCAGGGAGCTCAACACAGGGCTCGATCCCCGGACTCCGTGATTATGCCCTGAGCCAAAAGCAGATGCCTAATGACTGAGCCACCCAGGCACACCAAAAATGGAGGCTCTTACTGCTAGGATAAATAAGGCAGAAGAGAGAATTAGTGATATAGAAGACCAAATGATAGAGAATAAAGAGGCTGAGAAAAAGAGACAAACAACTACTGGACCACAAGGGGAGAATTCGAGAGATAAGTGATACCATAAGATGAAGCAATAATAGAATAATTGGGATCCCCGTGCTCGCTTCGGCAGCACATATACTAGAATAATTGGGATCCCAGAAGAAGGAAAAAGAGAGGGCCAGAAAGCATATTGAAGCAAATTACAGCAGAGGATTTCCCTAATTTGGCAAAGGAAACAAGCACCAAAATCCAGGAGGCATAGAGAAGCCCCTCAAAATCAATAAAGACAGGTCCAAACCCCATCATCTAATAGTAAAACTTACAAGTCTCTGACAAAGAGAAAATCCTGAAAGCAGCTCAGGACAAGAGGTCTGTAACATACAACGATAGAAACATTAGATTGGCAGCAGACCTATCCTCTGACCTGCCAGAGACTTGGCAGACCAGAAAGGACTGGCATGATATACTTAGAGAACTAATGAAAAAATATGCAGCCAAGAATACTATATCCCACTAAGCTGTCATTGAAAATAGGAGAGATGGGGCGCCTGGGTGGCTCAGTGGGTTAAAGCCTCTGCCTTCTGCTCAGGTCATGATCTCAGGGTCATGGGATCGAGCCCCGCATTAGGCTCTCTGCTCAGCGGGGAGCCTGCTTCCTCTTCTCTCTCTGCCTGTTTCTCTGCCTACTTGTGATCTCCGTCTGTCAAATAAATAAATAAAATCTTAAACCAAAAAAAAGAAAAGAAAAGAAAATAGGAGAGATATAAAGCTTCCAGGACAAACATAAACTAAAAGAATTCACAAACACCAAGCCAGTCCTGCAGCAAATATTGAAAGGGGTCCTCGAAGCAAAGAGAGCCTAAAAATAACAGACCAGAAAGGAACAGAGATAATACAGAGTAACAGTCTACAGGCAGTACAATGGCACTAAGTTCCTATCTTTCAATAGTTACCCTGAATGTAAATGGGCTAAATGCTCCAATTAAAAGACAAAGGGTATCAGAATGGGTAAAAAAATAAGACGTGTCAGCAAGAAACTCATTTTAGACCCAAAGACACCTCCAGATTTAAGGTTTTGAAGTGGAAAACAATTTACCATGCTAATGGACATCAAAAGAAAGCTGGAGTGGCAATCCTTATACCAGAACAATTAAATTCTAAGCCAAAGACTGTAGTAAGAGATAAGAAGGACACTATGTCATTCTTTTTTTTTTTTTTTAATATTTTATTTATTTATTTATTTGACAGAGAGAGAGAGAGATCACAAGTAGGCAGAGAGGCAGGCAGAGAGAGAAGGAAGCAGGCTCCCTGAACAGAGAGCCCGATGCGGGACTCGATCCCAGGACCCTGAGATCATGACCTGAGCTGAAGGCAGCGGCTTAACCCACTGAGCCACCCAGGCGCCCAAGGACACTATGTCATTCTTAAAGGGTCTGTCCAACAAGAAGTTCTGACAATTCTAAATATTTATGCCTCTAACATGGGAGCAGCCAACTATATAAACCAATTAATGACAAAATCAGGGTGCCTAGGTGGGTTGGTGGGTTAAAACCCTACCTTCAGCTCAGGTCATGATCTCAGGATCCTGGGATCGAGCCCCGCATCAGGCTCTCTGGTCAGCAGGGAGCCTGCTTCCCCCTCTCTCTCTGCCTGTCCCTGCCTACTTGTCAAATAAATAAATAGAATATATTTTTTTTTAATAACAAAATCAAAGAAATGTATCAACAATAATACAGTAACAGTAGGGGACTTTAACAGCCCCCTCACTGAAATGGACAGATCATCTAAGCAAAAGATCAACAAAGAAATAAAGGCTTTAAATGACACACTGGACCAGATGGACATCCCAGATATATTCAGAACATTCCATCCCAAAGCAACAGAATACACATTCTTCTCTAGTGCACAAGGAACATTCTCGAGAATAGATCACATCCTGAGTCACAAGTCAGGTCTCAACGGGTACCAAAAGATTGGGATCATTCCCTGCATATTTTCAGACAACGGTGCTTTGAATCTAGAACTCAACCTCAAATACATGGAAGCTATAGAATGAATGGGTCAAACAGAAAATTAAAGAAGAATTGAAAAAATTCATGGAAACAAATGAAAATGAAAACACAACTGTTCACAATCTTTGGGACACAGCAAAATCAGTCCTGAAAGGAAAGTATATAGCAATACAAGCCTTTCTCAAGAAACAAGAAAGGTCTCAAGTATACAACTTAACCCTACACCTAAAGGAGCTGGAGAAAGAACAGCAAAGAACTCTTAAACCCAACAGAAGAAGAGAAATAATAAAGATCAGAGCAGAAATCAACAAAACAGAAACCAAGAGAACAGTAGAACAAATCACTGAAACTAGGAGCTGGTTCTTTGAAAGAATGAGATGGATAAACCCCTGGCCAGACTTCTCAAAAAGAAAAGAGAAAGGACTCAAATCAATAAAATCATGAATGAAAGAGAAGAGATCACAACCAACACCAAAGCAATACAAACAATTATCAGGACATATTATGAGCAACTACACACCAGCAAATTTGATAATCTGGAAGAAATGGATGCATTCCTAGAGACATATAAACTATCAAAACTGAACCAGGAAGAAACAGAAAACCTGAACAAACCCATAACCAGTAACAGGTAATCAAAAATCTCTCAATAAACAAAAGCCCAGGGCCAGAGGGCTTTCCAAGGGAATTCTACGAAACATTGAAAGAATTAATACCTCTTCTCCTGAAACTGTTTCAAGGAGAGAAATGGAAGGAAAATTTCCAAACTCATGTTATGAGGCCAGCATTACCTTGATTCCAAAACTAGGGATCCCAAAGACCCCATCAAAAAGGAGAATTACAGAACACTATCCTTGATAAACATGGGTGCAAAAATTCTCACCAAAAAGTAGGATCCAATAGGATCCAACTGTACACTAAAAGGATTACTCACCACAACCAAGAGGGATTTACTCCTGGGTTGCAAGGTTGGTTCAACATCCGCAAATCAATTAATGTGATATAATACATTAATAAAATAAAGAACAAGAATCATATGATAGTCTCAATAGATGCTGTAAAAGCTTGACAAAATACAGCATCCTTTCTTGATCAAAAATTCCTCAAAGTGTAGGGATACAGGGTACATACCTCAATATCATAAAAGTCATCTATGAAAAACCCACAGCGAATATCATTCTCAATGGGGAAAAACTGAGAGCTTTCCCCTAAGGTCAGGAACACAGCAGGACTGTCCACTATCACCACTGCTACTCAACATAGTACTAGGAGTCCTATCCTCAGCAATCAGACAACAAAAAAGAAATAAAAGGCATCTGAATCAGAAAAGAAGTTAAACCCTCAATCTTTGCAGATGATATGACACTTTATGTGGATAACTCAAGACTCCACTCCAAAACTGCTAGAACTCATACAGGAATTCAGTAAAGTGTCAGAATACAAAATCAATGCACAGAAATCAGTTGCATTTCTATACACCAATAGCAAGAGACAAGAAAGAAATTAAGGAGTTCATCCCATTTACAACTGCACCTAAAACAATAAGATACCTAGGAATAAACCTAACCAAAGAGGCAAAGATTCTATACTCAGCAAACTATAAAGTACTCACAGAAGAAACTGAGGAAGACACAAAGAAATGGAAAAACGTTTCATTCTCATGGACTGGAAGAACAAATATTGTGAAAATGTCTATCCTACCTAAAGCAATCTACACATTTAATGCAATCCCTATCAAAATACCATCATTTTTTTTTTCAAAGAAATGGAACAAATAATCCTAAAATTTATATGGAACCAGAAAAGACACTGAATAACTAGAGGAATGTTGAAAAAGAAAACCAAACTGGGCAGCATCACAATTCCAGACTTCAAGCTCTATTACAAAGCTGTAATCATCAAGACAGTATGGTACTGGCACAAAAACAGACTCACAGATCAATGGAACAGAATAGAGAGCCCAGAAATTAATATAGCTTAAAAAAAAAGGAAAGAAAGAAAGAGAAGACCCTAGGTAGCTCAGTAGGTTAAGCATCTACCTGCAGTTCAGGTCATGATCCAGGGTCATGGGATCAAGCCCTGTGTCAGGCTCCTTGCTTAGCAGGGATTCTGCTTCTCCATCTCTCTTTGCCCATCTCCCCGCTCATGCTCTCTTCTCATGCTCCCTCTCTGTCTCTCTCAAATAAAGAAACAAAATCTTAAAAAAAAAAAAGAAATGTATTATTAAAGATACACACTTACCAATAAATGGTGTTGGGAAAAGTGGACAACTACATGTAAAACAATTAAACTGGACCACTATCTTATACCATATTCAAGATGCATTAAAGACTTGAATGCATGACCCAAAACCACGAACTCACTAGAAGAAAAACAGACAATAAACTCTTTGACATAGGTCTTAGCAGTATTTTTTTTTTTTTTTTGATCAGTCTCCTCAGGTAGGGGCAACAAAAGCTAAAATAAATGGATATACATCAAACTAAAAAGTTTTTGCAAAGCAAAGGAAACCAACAAAATGAAAAGGCAACCTACCCAATGGGAGAAGATATTTGCAAATTATACGTCTGATAAAGGGTTAATATCTAAAATATATATAGGTCTTACACAACCTAATATGAAAAAAGAAAAAATTAAAAAGGAAGAAGACATGAATAGGCATTTTTTGAAAGAACACATACAGATGGGCAACAAGCACATGAAAACATGGTCAATACCACCAATCATCAGGGAAATGCAAATCAAAAACCAAAATATATCACCTCATATCTATCAGATTTGTTATTACCAAAATACAGAAAATAACAAGTGTTGGCAAGGACACAGAGAAAAAGGAACACTTGTACATAGAAGAAAAGTAAGTAAGAGGGAAAAAAAAGAAACATAAATTGATACAGCCATAATGAAAAAAAAAGTATGCAGACCCTTACAAAAATACAAATTCAGGGGCACCTGGGTAGCTCAGTGGGTTAAGCCTCTGCCTTCGGCTCAGGTCATGATCTCAGGGTCCTGGGATCAAGCACCACACTGGGCTCTCTGCTAAGCGGGGAGCCTGCTTCCCCCTCTCTCTCTGCCTACTTGTGATCTCTCTGTCAAATAAATAAATAAAATCTTTAAAAAAAATTTTTTTAAATACAAATTCAAAAGAATACATACACCCCTATGTTTATTGCAGCAGCATTATTTACAATAGCCAAATTATGGAGGCAACCTAAGTATCCATCAACAGATGAACGGATAAGGAAGACGTGGTATATATATATAAACTGGAATATTACTGAGCCATAAAAAAGAATGAAATCTTGCCATTTGCAACAACATAAATGGATCTACAGAGTATAACGCTAAACAAAATAAGCTAGTCAGAGAAAGACAAATACCATATGATTTCACAGATACATGAAATTTGAGAAACAAAACAAATAAAAGAAAAGGGGAGGGGGCCAAAAAACAGACTTAACTACAGAGAACAAATGAATGGTTACCAAAAGGGACATGGGTGGGGGATGGGGGAAGTAGGTAAATGGGATTGAGAGTACACTTCATCTTGATAAATACTGTATAATATATGGAATTGTTGAGTCACTACAATGTATACCTGAAGTGAATATAACACTGTGCATTAACTACATTGGAATTAAAATTAAAAATAAAGTATGGAGGTTCCTCAAAAAATTCACAGTAGAAATACAATATAATTAAGCAATTCTACTTCTGGGTATTTACCCACAGAAAATTAGAACACAACTCCAAAGAAATATGCCCGCCTATGTTCACTGAAGCATGATTTACAATAGCCAAGACAGGGATGCAACCTCCTGTCCATGGAAAGATGAATGGATAGAGATTTGGGTGGGCATGTGAATACATTAAATATACACACATATATATACACTGGAATATCACACAGCCATAAAAAGAATGATATCATGGGATGCCAGTGTGGCTCAGTCAACTAAGGGTATGACTCTTGATTTCAGCTCAGGTCATGATCTCAGGGTCAGGAGACAGCCCTACACCGGGCTCTGCACTCAGCATGGAGTCCGCTTGAGATTCTTTACCCCTCACTCTCCCCACTCTCAGGCTCACTCTCTCTCTCCAAAATAAAACAAAATAAAATATAAAGTCTTTAACCCACCCCACCCAAAAAAGAATGAAATCTTGTCATTTGTGGAAACATGGATGGACCTACAGGGTATTACAGTAAGTGAATTAAGTCAAACAGAAAAAAAAGACAGGGGCACCTGGGTGGCTCAGTGGTTGAGCCGCTGCCTTCGGCTCGGGTCGTGGTCTCGGGGTCCTGGGATCGAGTCCCGCATCGGGCTCTCTGCTCAGCGGGGAGCCTGCTTCCCTCTCTCTCTGCCTGCCTCTCTGTCTACTGTGATCTCTCTCTGTCAAATAAATAAATAAAATCTTTAAAAAAAAAAAAAAAGACAAATACTATATGATTGTGGAATCTAAAAATCAAAACAAAACAAAACAAAACAGAAACCGCTTCACAGATATAGGAAACTGCTGGTTACCAGAGTGGGGAGAGGCTGGAGTGTGGACAAAATACCTGAAGGGGATTAAGAGCTGTAAACTTCGAGAGTTTAAAAAAAAAAAATTCACAGAATGCATCACTTGAGTGTTAAACTTACACTATAGGAAACTTGGGTAAATTGGAAGGGGAGGTGAACCATGAGAGACTATGGACTCTGAAAAACAATCTGAGGGGTTTGAAGTGGCGGGGGGGGGCGGGGTGGGAGGTTGGGGTACCAGGTGGTGGGTATTATAGAGGGCACGGCTTGCATGGAGCACTGGGTGTGGTGAAAAAATAATGAATAATGCTTTTCTGAAAATAAATAAATTGAAAAAAAAAGTCTAAAAAAAAAACTTACACTATGTATTTTTATGGAAATAATCTGTTTAGATAGCTATAAAAACCTAATAAAAAGAGAAGAAATCAAAGTCTAAATTTATCACCAAATACACAGTATAGATTTTTAGTCACTGCTGTGAAAACAGCTTCAAACAAAACCAGATTCAATTGTGAAAAGCTATCACCTTAAAATGACTTCTTTCATGACTTCTTTTTGTAACAGCTAAGAAACATAAGCTATCTAGACTTTAAATGGAAAAAGTCATTTGGAGTAAGTGGATAATGTCTCCCTTTCAATGTGAATGTACAGATTGCTATATTTATCCTTACACATGAACTTATGAAGGAGGAAATATATGTTCCCATGATTCTGTATAAGTTCGGAACAATTAAACTAAACTTGTCACCAAGTTTAATACTCCAACATAGTGTATAAATTTGTTTTAAGTTTGGAAAACCAGAAACATTTATAATAAAATCTATGATAAAAAAAATAAAAATTTAAAAATCTATGTTACTCAAGGCAAGTATTTTCAGTGTTTCCTAAAATCTACAGCAAGTATGAACTTGTAAATTACAAAATTTACAACAAATAAAGGCTTTCTTCAATTATTTAAGGTGAAAATAAAAACCTCATAACCCTGACTTCAATCAAGAGGTAAACCTGCCAGAAACCAGAAAAACAAATATCAATCCAAGGAAATCCCCAAAATTATATACGTTGACAAAAAAATTGAAGAACCAACTGATATCTAGCTTCAAAATATTTATTTTTTTTTAAGATTTTATTTATTTATTTGACAGAGAGAGATCACAAGTAGGCAGAGAGGCAGGCCAAGAGAGAGGGGGAAGCAGGCTCCCCACTGAGCAGAGAGCCCGATGCGGGGCTCGATCCCAGGACCCTGAGATCATGACCTGAGCCGAAGGCAGAGGCTTTAACCCACTGAGCCACCCAGGTGCCCCCCAAAATATTTATGAAATAAAGACAGAAAGCAAAGATAACTCTGCCTGTAAAGATCTGTAACCATATAAGAAACTTTTAAAAAAGAAGAAAACCCGAGAAATAGTTGTTCCTTAGGGGTCCCATGGCCCTTTCAGGAGTTACCAAAGTGAAAATTAATTTTGCCATAATACTAACACATTATTTGTATTTTTACTGTGTTGACATTTGCACTAAGGGTGCAAAATGAATTCTGGCCCCTTAGGCAGTGACAACAAACAATACTGGTAGTCACTATATTCATTACTGCCCAATAATGACTGTCGTGGATATATATTAAGAGAAAATACAATTTAAATATTTTAAATTTCTTAGAAGAGTGTGTCTTGTAGAAGTAACCAGAAATCAAAAAGTACTTCTATTTAAAGAATACCTTAAAGGCAAGCCCAGTGTAATTAAAATATTTATTCCCTTGGAGATATCCCATTAACTTTTTTTTTTTTAATTTATTTATCAGACAGAGAGAGAGATCACAAGTAGGCAGAGAGGCAGGCAGAGAGAGAGGAGGAAGCAGGCTCCTCGCTGAGCAGAGGGCCCGATGTGGGGCTCGATCCCAGCACCCTGAGATCATGACCTGAGCCGAAGGCAGAGGCTTAACCCACTGAGCCACCAAGGCGCCCCCCATTAACTTTTTTGATCATGGAAGACAATACCAAAATCTAAACTCTGTGTTTTTTCCCCAAACTACAATTAATATAAGATTGTATGTAGCTGTACTTTAGTGTAACATTTAATACATTACACAAGATAATACAGGCAGAAGTCAGAGAGCTCAAACGTAAAATGTCATTAAAAAATAGGGACAACCTGGGCGTGTCTGGGTGGCTCAGTCAGTTAAGTGCTCGATTCTTCATTTTGGAGTAGGTCATGATCTCAGGGTTGGGACACTGAGCCCCATGTCAGGCTCTGTGCTGTATGTGGAGCCTGCTTCTATTTCTTGCTCTTCTGCTCTCTTGGCCCCTCCTTTCTCACTCTCTCTCTAATAAAAATAAAATAAAAAATAGGGGCACTCAGCTGACTCAGTCTGTAACGCAGAACACTCTTGACCTCAGGGTTTTGAGTTTCAAATCCCACACTGGGTATAGAAATTACTTGAAAAAATAAAAGCTTAACCCACTGAGCCACGCAGGCGCCCCAAAAAATAAAAGCTTAAAAAAACTGTCACAAAAAAATAATTTCTAACTAAATTTTCGTAGTTCTTAGTTTTCAACATAATTTATAGTGTCATGTTACATTAACTCCAGATTATCTAACAGACCAACATATAGGAAACCAATTAAAAATATATATATTTACAAATATGAAAACTCAGCGTGCCTGGATCATTCACTTAATACAAGAGTTATTCATCTTTTTTTTTTTTAAGATTTTATTTATTTATTTGACAGAGAGAGGGACAGTGGGAGAGAGACAATCAGGAGGAGTGGAAGAGGGAGAAACAAGCTACACCCACGATCAGGGAGCCCAATGTGGAGCTCGATCCCAGGACCCTGGGATCGTGACGTAAGCCGAAGGCAGACACTTAACAACTGAGCCACCCAGACACCCCTAGAGTTATTCATCTTTTTGAACAAATATTTTACCAAATACACACATGCTATCTCTTTCTAAAGGACAGAAAAAGGCATAATACATATAAATTAGTTATGAGCAAACTAGTAAATTGCTTTCCTAGGTATAGAAACTAGATACACTCAAAATACATACCTCTAAACTCTTAACTGAAATGAATGCAAATGCTATTTTAGAATTATTTAAAATCAGTTGCTCATTTTCTTAAAGGATCCACACAGACCTGAAACATATCCCTTGAAACCAAGAACAGACCAATTATACACATCTAAATTGCACATGTGTGTATCACTTTGATAAGCAGAAAATACAATTTTAAGCCTTAATAAATTATATGTACATTTAATATATAACATATACTTTTAATATGAACATTTTAAAAAGGAATAGCAACAAGTGATAATATAGTAAAAGTTTTTTATCTTAACACACACTTAATCTTTTTTAAAGATTTTTTAAGAATTTTTAAAGATTTTTTTTAAAGATTTTTTTAGATCTTTAAATTAGATTTTTTAAGATTAGGGGAGCCTGGGTGGCTCAGTGGATTAAGCCGCTGCCTTCGGCTCAGGTCATGATCCCAGGGTCCTGGGATCGAGTCCCGCGTCGGGCTCTCCGCTCAGCAGGGAGCCTGTTTCCCTCTCTCTCTCTGCCTACTTGTGATCTCTCTCTGTCAAATAAATAAATAAAATCTTTAAAAAAAAAAAAAAGAAAAGAAAAGAAAAAAAAAAGATTTTTTAAGATTAGGTTTTTTAGATTTTTTTAAAGATTTTTTAAGATTTTTTTAAAGATTATTTTTTAAAGATTGTTTTATTTATTTGAGAGAGAGAGAAAGAGAGAGAGAAAGCATGAGCAGAAGGGAGGGCTGAAGGGAGAAGCAGATTCCCCATGGAGTGGTGAGCCCGATGCGCAACTCAATCCCAGGACTCTAGGATAATGACTTGAGCCCAAAGCAGACATTTAACCAACTGAGCCCAGATGCCCCAACACACATCTTTACAAATCTCTTAACCTCTAGAATTGTTCCTGTGCCTTTACAACACAGGATAGACATCTGTTGCCACATTATTTTCAACAATGAAATAATAGAAAAAAGTCCCTCCAGAGAAATGATTAAATGATTTATTAATACACATTATACTATGAATTCTATGCAGACTTTACAAAGAATAAGGTAGAAAGTTCTGGAGATGGTGGTGATCTTTGCACAACAATATGAATATACTTAATGCCTCTGAACTATAAACCTAATTAATAATGATTAAAACAGGAACACCTGGGTGGCTCAGTGGGTTAAAGCCTCTGCCTTCGGCTCCATCATGACACCAGGGTCCTGGGATCAGGCCTGCATCATCGAGCTCTTTGCTCAGCAGGGAGCCTGCTTCTTCCCCTCTCTCTGCCTGCTTCTCTGCCTACTTGTGATCTCTGTGTGTCAAATAAATAAATAAATAAAATTTTAAAATAATGATTAAAATGGCAGATGCTGAGACACCATGGGTGGCTCAGTCAGTTAAGCACCTGACTCTCAATTCCAGCTCAGGTCATGATCTCAAATACTGCAAATTCAAGCTAAGCAAATCCCAAATACGATAAATCTAAAGATATCCAAAGCAAGAAACTCTTAATGAAACTGCTAAAAACTAAAGACAAAGAAAAAATCTTTAAAACAGCCAGACAAAAATGATATATTACTTATCATTGCAGATTTCTCTCAGATCTCTTGAATGCCAACACTTTTTTTTTTTTTTTTTAAGATTTTATTTATTTAGGGTGCCTGGGTGGCTCAGTGGGTTAAGCCGCTGCCTTCGGCTCAGGTGATGATCTCAGGGTCCTGGGATCAAGGCCCACATCGGGCTCCCTGCTCAGCAGGGAGCTTGCTTCCCTCCCTCCCTCTCTGCCTGCCTCTCTGTCTACTTGTGATCTCTCTCTGTCAAATAAATAAATAAAATCTTTAAAAAAAAAAAAAAAAAAGGGATTTTTATTTATTTATTTATTTATCTATCTATCTGAGAGAGGCAGAATTTGTGAGAGCATGTGCAAGCTGAGCAAGGAGCACCAGGAGAGGAATAAGCAGAATTCACAAAGAGGGCACAGCCCAACACAAGGCTCAATCCCATGACCCTGAGATCATGACCTGAGCCAAAATCAAGAACCAGACGCCCAACGAACTGAACCACCCAGGCACCCCAGAAGGAGACACTTTTAAAGTGCTAGAAAAAGGGGCGCCTGGGTGGCTCAGTGGGTTAAAGCCGCTGCCTTCGGCTCAGGTCATGATCTCAGGGTCCTGGGATCGAGTCCCGCATCGGGCTCTCTGCTCAGCGGGGAGCCTGCTTCCTCCTCTCTCTCTCTGCCTACTTGTGATCTCTCTCTGTCAAATAAATAAATAAAATCTTTAAAAATAAATAAATAAATAAAAATAAAGTGCTAGAAAAAAATGACAACCCACACAGCTACATACAATAAAAATACCCTTTTGAAATAAAGGTGATATCAAGATATTCTCTAATGAAGAAAAGAAGTATTCACGGTCTACAAGCCTCCTCTAAAAGAACTTTAAGAAAGGTTTTTTATATAAAAGTAAAATATAAGAAAATTTAGATTAGAAATAAAGAACTGGTAACAATCGAAGTAAATATTACTTATAAAATACCAGCCATTCTTATACCCCTTATTTTACATGTTGACAACTAAATGTAAAAATAACATTACATGACAGAGATCTGTTATACATCTGTGAAATAACAATAACAACAAGGGAAAGGGTAATACAACCTATACAGTGGGATCCAAATTTCTGAACAGGAAGCTGGTCTCAAAATGCTAAAAATACCGTATGCATTGATTTATGATATTCTCCAAAAAAAACACCAAAAAACAACAAAAAAAAACCCTACAGTGACAGAAAATAAAATTGTGGTTGCCAGGGGTTAAGAGGAAATGGAGAACATGACAACAAGGGATAACATGTAGGAATTTCTTGGAACAACAGAATTGTTATTAATCCTATTTGTTGTGGTGCTTACAGGAATCTATACTTATGTTTAAAATTTATACAACTATACACCAAACATGAAAAAAAGAATTTTAAGGGCATACGTTCATCTCTAAAATAAAATACATACATGCATGCAAGATAAATGTGCCATAATTATAAATACACTGAATAGTGATATTACAAGAGATTTTTATCTTTACACTTCTAAAAAATCTTTCAAATCATCTACAATGACGGTTGTCTACAGAATAAAAAGAAAATATTCAAAAATAACCACAATATACTTAATTAAGCTAAAACTGTGCCACTTCAAAACAGTTATCTAATAGTACTATTTGGAAATGAGTAAATGAGAACACTACAGAGTATTCTGAGATCTCCAAGTGTAAAGTTAATCATAATAGCAGGCAGCTAAAATCCCCATCTCCAACTCTCTATCACAACCAATCTCTCTCAAAACTTACTAACAAATACAGTTGACCCTTAAATATCATAGTTTGGGGCATGGACCCCACCCCTAGTCAAAAATCCACATATGGGGTACCTTGCATCTAACTCCTGGTTTTAGCTTGTGTCATTATCTCATAGGTTGTGGGATGGAGCCTTACGTGGGGCTCCTTGCTCAGTGGGGAGTCTGCCTGAAAGTCTCTTCTTCTGTCCAACCCCTATACACTCTCTCTCTCTAAAAATAGATAAACCTTAAAACACACACACACGGGACGCCTGGGTGGCTCAGTTGGTTAAGCAGCTGCCTTCGGCTCAGGTCATGATCTCAGCGTCCTGGGATCGAGTCCCACATCGGGCTCCTTGCTCGGCAGGGAGCCTGCTTCTCCCTCTGCCTCTGCCTGCCTCTCTGTCTGCCTGTGCTCACTCTCTCTCCCTCTCTCTCTGACAAATAAATAAATAAAATCTTTAAAAAAAAAAAAAAACACACACACACACACAACTTTTGACTCCCCCAAAAATTAAGTACCAATAGCTGACTGTACTGCAAGCCCTACAGAAAATATTAACAGTCCATTAATACATATTTTGTATAGGTATTATATACTACATTCTTACAGTGAAGTAAGCTAGATAAAAGAAAACATTATTAAGAAAATGAGAAAGAAGAATTCCACTTACAATATTATACTGTATGTACGGTATTTATCAGATAAAATCTGAGTATAGGGCACCTGAGTGCCTCAGTCAGTTAAGTGACTGCCTTCGCAACTCAAGTCATGATCCCAGGGTCTTGGGATCAAGTCCGCATCAGGCTCCCCACTTCATGGGTATCTGCTTCTCCCTCTGTCCCTCACCCCAACTCAGGCACTGGCATTCACTCTCTCTTTCCCAAAACTAAATCAATAAAATCTTTTTAAAAAATTAAAAGGAAACCTGAGTGTAAGTGGACCCATGAAGTTCAAACCCATGCTGTTCAAAGATCATCTCTGAGATTCTGAAAAGATGGAAGAGTAAGGAAGCACCAGGATTCTGTCTCCCCACCTAGACAACAGGCATAATCTGTCTGATGTAACTGCTTCTGGAACTCTAGAGTCCACTGAAAATTTGCAACTGCCAGGGGCGCCTGGGTGGCTCAGTGGGTTAAGCCTCTGCCTTCGGCTCAGGTCATGATCTCTGGGTCCTGAGATCGAGCCCCGCATTGGGCTCTCTGCTCAGCATCAGGCTTCCTGCTCAGCAGAGAGCCTGCTTCCCTCCCCCGCCACCTGCCTCTCTGCCTACTTGTGATCTCTGTCTGCCAAATAAATAAATAAAATCTTAAAGAAAAAAAAAAATTTGCAACTTCCTGCAGGTAGATTTGGAAGGAAACTTTGGGGTCAATTTCAGCTTTTAGAAGGGTAGCATCTACCTATCCTCAATCTCCAACTACAGGGCAGGCAGGTGAACATACCTTCCAGAAACAGCTTATAAGAGCTAGGGTGGGAAAAAATGACCACGTCCTCCAAGTATTGGGCATCTGTGCCCTAATTCCTCATCGCTGCTTCCGATCACAGAAATGAAGCGAAAGAGGCATACGGCCATTCTTGTTGCACCAATCCCCCATAACTACAGGTCTCTCCCCTTCTGCTCAGTACCCTACTCCTCCCTTTCTTTTTTTTCTTTTGTCCCCTCTGAAACCCAAACATTAAAAAGAGTATGACATTCAAAAGCAACTGCACATATAGAAGAAATAAGAAACTCACCACCCATATCTAGGGAAAAGCAATGACTGAGAAAAGAGCTGAGAAGAAAGGTTGATTGTAACCACAAAGTCTACAACAATCAAAAAAACAAAATATTTTTTAAAATTCTGAAGAAGGGGAGATTCTCATTTTCAGAATTACCATATTCCTAGACTGAAATGTCCAGTTTTCAACAACAGCAAAAATCACAAATAAGAGAAAAACACAGCCCATACAAAGGAACAATATAAACTAACAGGAAATGTTCGTGAAAAAGACCTGATGATAGGCCTACTAAACAAAGACATCAGAATAACTGTCTTAAAAATGCTCAAAGAGGGACGTCTGGGTGGCTCAGTTGGTTAAGCAGCTGCCTTCAGCTCAGGTCATGATCCCAGTGGGGGGATCGAGTCCCACGTCGGGCTCCTTGCTCTGCAGGGAGCCTGCTTCTCCCTCTGACTCTGCCTGCCACTCTGTCTGCCTGTGCTCGCTCTCTCTCTCTCTCTCTGACAAATAAATAAATAAATAAAATCTTCTAAAAAGTGAATAAATAAAAATAAAAATTTTTTTTAAAATGCTCAAAGAAGGGGCGACGGGGTGGCTCAGTGGGTTAATGCCTCTGCCTTCAGCTCAGGTCATGATCCCAGGGTCCTGGATCGAGCCCCACATCAGGCTCTCTGCTCAGCCAGGAGCCTGCTTCTCCTCTCTCTGCCTGCCTCTTTGCTTACTTGTGATCTCTCTCTGTCAAATAAATAAATAAAATCTTTAAAAAAAAAAAAAAAAGGATGCTCAAAGAAGTAAATGAAGGGGTGCCTGGGTGGCTCAGCCGTTAAGCATCTGACTTCTCTCAGGTTGTGATCCCAGGGTTCTGGGATCGAGCCCCACGTCGGGCTCCCTGCTCAGTGGGAAGCCTGCTTCTCCCTCTCCCATTCACCTGCTTCCGTTCCCTCTCTCACTGTGTCTGTCTCTGTCAAATAAATAAATAAAATCTTAAAAATAAATAAAGGAAAATACAGAGAAAGTCAAGAAAACAATGTATAAAACACAGTAGAGGGGCATCTAAGTGGCTCAGTCAGTTAAGCATTTGACTTCGGCTCAGGTCATGATCTGGAGTCCTGGAATCAAACCCCATGTTGGGAGCCTAGGCAGGGAGCCTGCTTCTCCCTCTCCCTCTACCACTCTCCCTGCTTGTGTGTACTCTCTCTCTGTCAAGTGGATAAAATAAAATGTAAATTCGTTACACTCTGATGCAAAAGATGTAATATAGATTTTTAAAATAATACTAATAAGCAAAGTAGAAATATCAATATACTAAAAAACCTATAAGGAAACCAAACAAATTCTGGTGATGAAAAGTACAGTAAATGAAATGAAAAACTCACTAGCGAGATTTAAAGACAGATAGGAGCAGGCAGAAGAAATAATCAGCAAACATGAAGACAGGACAATGAAAATTACCAAGTTTAAGAAACAAAAAGAAAAATGACAGAACAAAATGAACAGAGTTATGTACCTAAGGGACACCAACAAGAAGACTAACATACACACCATGGGAGTCCCAGGAGGAGAAGAGAGAGAGAGAGAAAGGGGCAGGGAGAATATTTTGAAAAATATTAAACTGAAAACTTCAAGACATTGATTAACTCATTAAATTGATTGAAGACATGAATATAAATATCCACAAAGCTCATCAAGTCTCTCATAAGACAAATTCGAAGAAATTATATAGAGACACTTTGAAGAGCCGCAAAGAATCTTGAAAGTAGCAAGAAAACAATGATTCACATACAATGGCTCCTCAAAAAGTATATGTGCAGGTTTCTCATCAGAAATGTTGGAAGACAGAACCCAGTGAGTTAATATATTCAAAGTGCTAAAAAAAGAAATAGTCAGGGGCACCTGGGTGGCTTAGTCTGTTAAGTGTCTGCCTTCGGCTCTGGTCATGATCCCAAAGTCCTGGGAACGAGCCCCATATCAGGCTCCCTGCTTCACCCTCTCTCCATCCCTACCCCCTGCTTGTGCTCACCCTCACTCTTGCTATCGCTCTCTCTCTAGAATAAATAAATAAAATCTTAAAAAAATAAAAGAAGAAGAAGAAGAAATAACAGTCAAACAAGATTCCTATGTCTGGCAAAACTGTCCCTCAAAAGTTAGGGAGAAATTAAGACATTCTCAGATAAACAAGAATGCTGAAGGGTGTCCAGCAGTGTGAAATTAAAAGACAGTAAACAGTAATTCAAAGCCACATGAGGAAATGAGGATCTCAATAAAGGTAAATTCACGGCAATTATAAAACTGGACTGGGACACCAGTGTGGCTCAGTTGGTTAAGCGTCTACCTGCAGCTCAGATCATGATCTCAGGCTCCTTGCTCAGTGGGGAGTCTGCCTCTCGCTCTCCCACTTCCCCTGCCTTTTCCCCCACCTCTGGTTCTTATGCTCTATAGTAAATAAAAGCTTTCCAAAAAAATAAAAAAATAGGAGCGCCTGGGTGGTTCAGTGGGCTGAGCCTCTGCCTTCAGCTCAGGTCATGATCCCAGGGTCTGGGATCGAGCCGCACATCAGGTTGTCTGCTCGCCAGGGAGCCTGCTTTCTCCTCTCTCTGTCTGCTTCTCTGCCCACTTGTGAACTCTGTCAAATAAATAAATAAAATCTTTAAAAAAAAAAAAAAAAGTAATACACAAAATAAGGAACAAAAAAGCTATAAAACACATAAAAAGTAATTAGCAAAATGAGAGAAGTCTCTACCTTATCAGTATTTACTTTAAATGTCTTAAACTCCCCAATCAAAACACAGAGCAGCAGAATTAATAAAAAGATATAATTCAGGGATGCCCGGGTGGCTCAGTTGGTTAAGCATCTGCCTTCAGCTCAGGTCATGATCTCAGGGTCCTGGGATGGTGTCTCATATCGGGTTCCTGCTTAGTAGGGAGCCTGCCTCTCTCTCTGCCTCCTGCTCTCTCTGTTTGTGCTCTCTAGCTCACTCTCTGACAAATAAATAAATAAAATCTTAAATAGATAGATAGATAGATAGATAGATATAGATATGATATATATATATGCTGTCTTCAAGAGAATCAATTTTTTTTTTTAGAGTTTTATTTATTTATTTGACTAAGATCACAAGTAGGCAGAGAGGCACGCAGAGAATGAGAGGGAAGCAGGCTCCCCGCTAAGCAGAGAACCCAATGTGGGGCTCTCCCATATTGGGCCCTTTGCTCACCAGGGAGCCTGCTTCCCCCTCTCTCTCTGCCTATCTCTCTGCCTACTTGTGATCTCTGTCAAATAAATAAATAAAATCCTTAAAAAAATAAAAATAAAAAATAAAGATAGACAGGATGAAAGTAAAAGACAGGGTAAGATATTCCATGCAAAGAGTAACCAAAAGAGAGCAGGAGTGGCTACACTAACATTGTACAAAACAGCCTGAATCTAAAAGGTTGCAAGTGACATACATGAATACAACAGTCTGATAGAGCAAGATATAGCAAATACAAACATTTATGTACCTAATGACAAACTATCAAAATATATTAAGCTAAAACTGGCAAAATTTACAGCAGAAATAGTTCTACAATAATTATTAGATACTTCAATACCCCACTCTCAATACTGAATAGAACCACTATACAGGAAATAGATAAGAAAATGAAGAATTTAACAACACAATAAACCAACTAGACCTAACAGACATATACAAAACACTCTACCCAACGATATCAGCATATACACTCTTTTCAAGTGCACATGGAGTATTTTCCAGGACAGACCATATGTTAGTTAGGTCACAGACTGGGGTGCCTTGGTGGCACAGTCGGTTATGTGTCCAACTCTTAGTTTGAGCTCAGGTCATAATCTCAGGGTCATGGGACTGAGCCCTAAATTGGGCTCTGTGCTCAGTAAGGAATCTGCTCTAGATTCGCTCTCCCCATCCCACTCAGGCTCACTCCCTCTCCCTCTCTCTAAAATAAATATTTAAAAAGAAAAAAAAAGTCTCAGTCTTAAAAACACAGATACCATACAAAATATCCTCTCCAACCACAAAATGATGAATTTAAAAATCAGTAATAGAAGTAAAATGGGGGGCAACTGGGTGTGTCAGTCATTAAGCCACCTGCCTTCAGCTCAGGTCATGATCCCAGGGTCCTGGGATTGAACCCCACATCAAGCTCCCTACTTCTCCCTCTCCCACTCCCCTTGCTTGTGTTCCCTCTTTGCTTCATCTCTATCAAGTAAATAAATAAAGTATTTAAAAATAAATAGAGAAGTAAAATACGAAAATTCACAAATTCATACAACACTCTCTTAAGCAAGCAAAGAACCAAAAAAGAAATCACAAAGGAAATTAGAAAATACTTGAGACAACTGAAAGCAAAAATACAACATAACAAAACTTATGGGATGCAGCAAAAGCAATGCTAAGGGAAAAATTTATAGTTATAAACTCGTACCTATCATAAATAAAAAAGACTGGAACAGAAATTATAAAAATAGAGAACAGAAAAAGAACAAAGAAAAAATAATAGAACCAAAAGCTGGTATTTTGAAATATCAACAAAACTGATAAAACTTTAGCTACAGAGACTAAGAAAAAAGAAAACACTCAAATTACTAAAATTAAAAAATGAAAGTGGAGACATTACTGGTTCTACAGAAATCTATCACAAAGTACTATGAACAATTTTACACCACCAAATTGGATAACCTAAATGAAATAGACAATTTCCTAGAAACACAAAATCTACCAAAACTTAATTATGAAGAAAGAGGGGCTCCTGGGTGGCTGAGTCACTTAAGCATCTGATTTCGGCTCAAGTCATGATCTCAGGGTTGTGGGATCAAGCCCCTCATGGGGCTTTGCGTTCAGTAGGGATTCTGCCTGTCCCTCTCCCTCTCTCCCCCTCCCCGTGCTCATGCTCTCTCTCATTCTTTCTCAAAAAGATAAAAACTTAAATAAATAGATAATGAAGAAATAGAAATCCCAAATAGACCTATAACTAGTAAGAAGACTGAATCAGTAAACAAAACTCTGTGAAAAAGAAAAGTCCTAGACTTGATAGCGTCACCAGAGCTAAAAAAAATTTAAAGAAAATTACCCATCTTTCTCAAACTTATACCCCAAGATCAAACAGAATTTATTCCTAGAATGCAAGGATGGTTCAACACACGAAAATGAATCAACACAATACACACTAACAGAATGAAGGAGAGAGAAAATACATGATTGTCTCACAACTGATACAGAAAAAGCATGTGACAAAATATAACACCTTTTTTCATGATAAAAACACTAACATCGTACAACATGGATACAACTTGAGGACATTATACTAAACGAAACAGAGACAGAAAGTACAATGGTAGTGGCCAAAGATTGGGGGTAGGTGATAATATGGATTATCATTTAATGAGCATAATGTTTCATTTTATAAGAAAGTGCAGATGGTTACACAACATTACAAAAATGTTATCACTATACACTTAAAATGAATAAAACAGTAAGTTTATGTGTTTTCTACATCTATTTTGTTTTTTTAAAGGCAAATTAAAGGATTTTTCAGCTGTACATTCTTCAGATGGAGGAATTCTTCATCAACAAACCAGCCCAGGGGGCGCCTGGGTGGCTCAGTGGGTTAAAACCTCTGCCTTCGGCTCAGGTCATGATCCCAGGGTGCTGGGATCGAGCCCCGCATCAGGGCTCTCTGCTCAGTGGGGAGCCTGCTTCCTCCTCTCTCTCTGCCTGTCTCTCTGCCTCCTTGTGATCTCTGTCAAATAAATAAATAAAATCTTTAAAAAAAAAAAAAAAAAAAAAACCAGCCCAGAAAGAAATATTGAAGGTGTATTTGTCGAGGCGGGGGGGGGGGGGCGGGGGGAGGATAACATATGGAAATTAGGGTCTACCCAAAAGAATGAAGGTACTAGAAATGTAAATACCTGAAGGTACCAATTATAAATATATTGCCTCCAACTCCAAATCTACTTCTCTCTACCCTGCTTTGCAATAATGAAGCTGGTACCTGTAAACATTTCTTCTCTGCCTACTGACAAAATGTTAACCATTGTCAGCAGATGGCATTGGAGGAACACTCCAGATGGAAGTGGATACTCTTCCCTTTAGTGTGCTCTAACCTGCTAGTTCCAGTGGAGGACAGTGGTATGCAAAACACACAATGGCCCTCTCCCCAGGCACCAACTTCCCATCAAGTCTCAGTGACACATATACAACCCTACAGGTAGTTTTCCAGAAAATTCTGACAGCAGCTGCCCAGCAAGTTTCAGCAACACTCCAAAAGGCCAGACGCTTCCCAAAAAAGTGTTCCAGCTGGCTTCTTAGCCAGGTTCAGAAAAAGGCTGCCTAGTGACTCTGTTCTCAGCACCCCAAAAGGGGGTTTCCTGCTTGACAGAAAAAATCTGCACACGTCAAACTTCTCCATCATCCAGTGTAACACACCCTCTCCAACATGATCTAAATCTCTAGCCCTGAAAGTAGAAAATGGAGCATCTTCCAAATTTGTTCTATCCCTGCTACTGGGCCTCAGCCCCAGAGGCAGTGACTGCTCCCTCTACCTGCTACTGTGTACAATTTAAAGTTCTCTTTCTCCCTTAGGGTTAATTCTCTGCTACAGGTTAATAATTCTTTATCTTTTTTTTTTAAGATTTTTTTTTTTAATTTACTTGACAGGCAGAGATCACAAGTAGGCAAAGAGGCAGGCAGAGAGAGAGGGGGAAGCAGGCTCCCTGCCGAACAGAGAGCCCAATGCAGGGCTCGATTCCAGGATCCTAGAATCATGACCCAAGCTAAAGTCAGAGGCTTTAATCCACTGAGCCACCCAGGCACCCCTATAATTCTTTATATTAAACTTTCCCTGTTCAAATTATGGTGTGGTTTCTGACCTCTGAATGACACAGAACTGATACTGGTAGTGGTCACAGAAAACAGACCTACAAAGATGAGATATGGAAACTGGCTTGGTTGTGCCCTTTGGCTTACACAGGAAATAGGATGCTAGCAATCCCTGGCATGCAGCGGCATTGCAATTCATCAAGCTATCAACTGTGGTTGATCGTGATGAAGTGCCAAATGAAGTAAGTGCCTTGGGACCCCAAGTGGCTGTTGTACTTGACTGTTAAGGCAACAGTGATAACTACAAGGTCTGTTACATGAGATGTATTCTCTGTGTGCTCTTGAACAAGCACACAGAAAAATAAGTTCAAGTCCATTAACTGTCAGATTTAATCAGTCTGAAAAACACCATGTTCGTGCAGTATTAAAAAAATCTCCAAAAAAAATCTCCAAAAAAAATCTCTTCATTCTTATAAAATGGCAACAGGTTGACACTGCTGAAAATCAAATGCAAAATTTTCAATTTCAAACCTGGCAGTAACCTACCCTTTTGTATCTAAAGAGACACTTTCCTTTGCTTCAAAGTCCTGTGATCATATGTTCAGCAAATGACTTGAAGGAGGAAGCTCATTCTCAAGACCAACTACAATCAACCCTGTGGACACTAGACCCAAAAGTAGGTTCAAATCTCAGCATGTTATAGAGGAACAGGTACACACAGGACCAAGAGAAAACAGCTTACACACTAAAAAAAATGCCCAAATAGTGTTAATATATAAAGGAGAAAACCTGGGTCTGAAAATAGATGCTGATACGGGTATTAGACTAAGGAGGTTAGAATCCATTAATATGAGTGAGCTTCTACAGATTCTGAATTTGATGTGATAACTTGTGCAGTTGAAGTTGGCTTGTTGACTGAAACATACTCAACAATACTGCTATAGTCAGTAAGGAAATGCAAATCAAAATTATTCTAACACTGACAATGAATATTTAATAAGGTTAAGATATTGAAGTTTTACCAGCATTACATGGAAGAAGAAATCCAAAGGCTTAGGGAGACAGGAATACTGAAGTGGATTTATCCTCTGCTATCTATACACTTGCTACCCAACTGCATTCCATGAGAAGGCCCAGAAGACACTGTAATTAGTGAGGTAAGTACCACATATTAGAAAGCTATGTGGCTGCTCTTTTTAAGTCAGTTATGACTGCAGGGAATGTCACCACTGAGATGGGCTCCCTGATTTCACTGAGGGTGATGAGATCCCAAAGTAGCAGAGGCCAAGTGGCAACACTTAACTCCAAAGATAAGGGCAGCAGGGACGTACCGGTAATCAGAATGCTTTGGCCCGCAGGGATCTTTGGCAG
Source organism: Neogale vison (assembly GCF_020171115.1). Lineage (NCBI taxonomy): Eukaryota > Metazoa > Chordata > Mammalia > Carnivora > Mustelidae > Neogale > Neogale vison. The sequence goes on along the minus strand of NC_058092.1, from coordinate 26,983,542 downwards.
TGGCTAATTGATCACGATGTTCCTAGGAATGAAATAGATGGGCAGTTTAATCTAGACAGAAAATGTCTAAATCTTGTGGCCCAAAACTGACTTGAATCATCACAGTAAAAGTCAGACATCTGCCCAGTTTCCAGACCTGGGTCAATTCACAGACCCATAGCCTCTTGTGATCAAGGATAAAATGAGTCCACCTGAGGGAGGGCTCTGTACCATTACCACAAGTACACACCATAAATCTTTCTCCAAAACTTCCCAAAGGGACTACAGCCATAAGGTAGAACAGTGGTTTTCAAGCAGGGGCAATTTTGCTCCCCACATCTAGAAAATGTGGCGATATCTGGAGGCATTTTTGGTTATCACAACTGGGGAGCTGTACTGACATCTAGAGGGTAGAGGCCAGGGATGCTGTGAAACATCCAACAATGTATATTACAGTTACTACAACAGCTTAAAAGCCCCTCCATATTTAGATGATCTCATCTCCTACTACTATCACCTAGCTTCAGCTATCTTTGCTGTTCATAAAATATATACAGCATTCACCTGCATCATAACATTTACCCTTATTGTTCCCTCTACCTGTAATTTTCCTACTCTTAGAGATACTGACATAGCTGGCTTTTTCATTTCCTTCCGATTTTTGCTTAAATGCCCCTATTAAAAATGGCAATGCCCCTTCCACCATAGCACAGTATATTCTTTTTCTGTTTTATGTTTCTCTACAGTACTGTTCCATTTTAAATGCTCTATATTCATTATTTGATCAAACAGGTCTCTCTCCCATCAACAGAACATAAACTCTGTAAGAAATGTTCTCCATGGGCGCCTGGGTGGCTCAGTGGGTTAAGCCGCTGCCTTCGGCTCAGGTCATGATCTCAGGGTCCTGGGATCGAGTCCCGCATCCGGCTCTCTGCTCAGCAGGGAGCCTGCTTCCTCCTCTCTCTCTCTCTGCCTGCCTCTGCCTACTTGTGATCTCTCTCTGTCAAATAAATAAATAAAATCTTTAAAAAAAAAAAGAAAAGAAATGTTCTCCATTTTATTGGAGAACTGCATCCTCAGTTTCTACAATGTTTTCTTGTACATAACAGACACTCATTTTTTGAATGTAAGCATGAATGTGACTGGATGGAAATTAGGAATGTGAAGCCCTAAGGAATTCTAAGATGACTCCTAAAGTGGTTATCTGCTTTTATCTGCCCAGTACCCATTCTTCCATAAGGTCAATTCTGATCATCAGATATTTCAAATAGTTTTGCTATTTAAAAATGTGACATTTTCAATGTAAGCAAATCTACTGTTCTTTTGAATTATCTTTTTTTGGTTCATGCTCAAAATGGTATTCCCCGTATCAAGATGTTTGTTGTATTGACCTGTATTTCCTTTGGGCAACAGTTTTTTGTTTTTTTGTTTGTTTTTGGTTTTGAAGATTTTACTTATTTGAGAGAGAGAGAGAGCACAAGCAGGGGGAGCAGCAGGCAGAGGGAGAGGGAAGCAGGCTCCCCGCTGAGGAGGGAGGCTGATGCGGGCTTGTTTCCAGGACACTGGGATCATAACTCAAGCTGAAGGCAGTCCCCCAGGCACCCCATTCTTTGGTGAATAGTTTCATTTCCTTACATCTATATATTCAATCCCTATAAATTTGTTTTGGTATCTGGAGGAAAAGATCTAACTTTATTTTTTGCCCAAATGACCAGCAAACTGTCCAAACACAATTTGTAAAGAATAACTTTATTTTGTAACTATATTCTTATATACAGCCATGAATCTCTTTATTTGTAATAATTTAGTATAGCAGCATTATATTCAAGATTCTGTAGAACAAAGTACCCACCATTCCCCTACTCCTCTACTCTCCCATTATTCTTCTAATTCAAAACTGTACTAGCTAGCTATCTTTCACATAGTTATAATTCCTAATGAATTTCATCAATTTTCTCAAAATCTACCATCCTCACCATCAAAAAGAAAAAGAAAAAGAAAATCCTATTGGGTTACTGATGAATATAATATTAATCTTATGGGACATATATTATTATTATATTGGACTTTCCCATCCAGGAATAAGGTGTATCACTCATTTTTTTTTTTTTCAAGAGCCGTCAAAGCATAATGGTTACAGACTCTTTGGAGTTTGGACTCACATGGCCTGAGTGGGTTCCAATCCCATTATTCTTTATTCTAGCACCTATATAACTTCGACAAGGCACTTTACCTCTCTGTTATCCTCAGGCATTAACACTGTATTATAAGGTCATTTTCTGGACTGAGTTAAAACATGTACTTAAAACAATCCTCATAAAGGTTAGTTGTTGTTGTAACTATTATTATTATTAATTACCTTGTCCTTAGGCAAACTCTTGTCAAGTCTCATATATTTCAGGTTTATCCCAAGAATTTAGTTTTGTATTACTTTGTGAGTCAATCTTTATTTTCCAACTACTTACAAAGTCATTAAAATTTTATAGGATTTTAAAAAATATTTTAATATTATAACTAGACATTTTACTATTCCCATTATAATCCTAGTATATTTTTCTTTTCCTCCAGATTGCTTTCATTTTTGAATTTTTACTTCTTAGCCCTAAAATATTTTCGACTGATACTCTTGAGATTTCCAGACAAATAAATGTATCACCAGAAAATAATCATAATTTTGTTCTCCAGCCTTCCAAGATTGATACCTCTTGTTTCTTTTCCTCATCTAACTATACTACTCTATAACTTCCAGAAGAGTAATAAATAACTGTGGTAATAGCAGGCATCCTTCCTAAATTTCAAGGATGGCTGCTGGATTCCAACATATTTATTATGTGAAAGACCCTCTATTCTTAGCTTTATAAAGAGACTTTATTAATAGAAAATGAATACTAAATATATCAAAGTCCTTATTAGCACCTTTATATAAGATCTTTTCTATTTTGGCAAATATTGTTAAAACATGAAAATGGGCTGTTACTCAATGGTACAAAGAATAATTATAAACTTGGGCTGTTCTCTGACATTAATTCCCATTTTCTTTAAAGATTTTATTTATTTGAGGGGCGCCTGGGTGGCTCAGTGGGTTAAAGCCTCTGCCTTCGGCTCAGGTCATGATCCCATGTGGGATCGAGCCCCACATCGGGCTCTCTGCTCGGCAGGGAGCCTGCTTCCTCCTCTCTCTCTGCCTGCCTCTCTGCCTACTTGTGATCTCTGTCTGTCAAATAAATAAATAAAAAAACAAAATCTTAAAAAAAAAAAAAAGATTTTATTTATTTGACAGAGAGAGAGAAAGATCACAAGTAGGAAGAGAGGAAGGCAGAGAGAGGGGGAAGCAGGCTCCCTGCCAAGCAGAGAGCCCAATGTGGGGCTCGATAACAGGACCCTGAGATCATGACCCGAACTGAAGGAAGAGGCTTAACCAACCCACTGAGCCACCCAGGTGCCCAATTCCCATTTTTTAAAAAAATTTTTTATTTATTTGACAGACAGTGAGAGAGGGAACATAAGCAGGGAGAGTGGGAGAAGGAGAAGCAGGCCTCCCCCTGAGCAGGGAGCCTGATACACGGCTCAATCCCAGAACCCTGGGATCATGACCTGAGGCAAAGGCAGACGCTCAATGACTGAGACACCCAGGTGCCCCTGGCATTTCTTTTATTTTTCTTTAAGATTTTTATTTATTTATTTGACAGACAGAGATCACAAGCAGGCAGGGAGGCAGGCAGAGAGAGAGGAAGAAGCAGGCTCTCAATGGAGCAGAGAGCCCGATGTGGGGCTCGATCCCAGGACCCTGGGATCATAACCTGAGCCGAAGGCAGAAGCTTTAACCCACTGAGCCACCCAGGCGCCCCTTTTACTATGATTATTGAGGGGTAACTGACATACTGTTACATTCTCAACAGTTTGTAACTGAAATCAGCTTCAACTTGTTTAACCCCAAAATTACTTACAAGTTCTAAAATTTCCAAATGGCTGGACTGTTTTAATTGACTTTATTCACTTCAGCTTTATTGCATTGTGGTCAAAGAATGCAGTCTCTAAATTTTAAGCTTTTAAAATCTGCATTTTTTTTTCTGGAAGTATGAATTATGTATCAACTATGATTAAATTCTATAAATGTTCCACGAAAATGTAAGATGATCATGTTTTTCTAGAAGTGTACCAAATTCAAATGAACTTCAGTTCCTCTAAACTGTTAAAACTATTGTTTTATATCTGCCAATACAAGATTTTTTGATACATAATGATTTGTGGCAGTTACAGCCTCAGTGTAAAAATTATAGCTCCTACAAACAAAGTCAGAAATTTCTGACTTTAAAAAGTTTCTTTTTGGGGCACCTGGGTGGCTCAGTGGGTAAAGCCACTGCCTTCGGCTCAGGTCATTATCTCAGGGTCCTGGGATCGAGTCCCGCATTGGGCTCTCTGCTCAGCAGGGAGCCTGCTTCTTCTCCTCTCTCTGCCTGCCTCTCTGCCTACTTGTGATCTCTCTCTGTCAAATAAATAAATAAAATCTTTAAAAGAAAAAAAGTTACTTTTTAACAAATTAAAAAGTTAATTACTTTTGCCATAAACAGCTTTGTTTTCATATTAAAATTATCATTTTTGGGATGCCTGGGTGGCTCAGTCGGTTGGGCAGCTGCCTTCGGCTCAGGTCATGATCCTAGTGTCCTGGGATCGAGTCCCACATCGGGCTCCTTGCTCAGCAGAGAGCCTGTTTCTCCCTCTGCCTCTGCCTGCCATTCTGTCTGCCTGTGCTCGCTCTCTCTTCCTCTCTCTCTCTGACAAATAAATAAAATCTAAAAAAAAAAAAAAAAAATTATCATTTTTGCTGCACTTGCAAATTTGACACATTGGCATCCTTTTATTTTTAACTTTTATTAGTTTCATTTCATTTTACATTTCTAAGTAAGTAGAGATGATATTCAACATGAGAATCTTTGTCATTTAACCTTTTTAAATGGTTTCCAAATGAATCTAATTATGAACATGAAAAATACTTAAGAGGACACAGACTCCTACACTGGGTAGAAATTTCAAAGAACCCAAAGAACCCTTCTAAATCTAAAATTTAAGATGATACAACTTTAAAAAGTGGTTAAGTGTCAGGGTCTCTAAATACCATTTCCCACTAAAAGGAACCAGACCTCCTGGGGAAAATGGTGGACTTCAGGTCTGGAATAGGAATTATACAGATGAGACTGATTCATTCTGCATCAGAAAACAAGAAGTTATCAAAGACTACTGGAGTCATGGCAAAATGACTCCAGAGCTAACCTAAAGAGGCTTTTACCCACCAAACATGGCATAATAGACTAACATACAATAAATATACAAATCTATTTATAATGACTTGTCATTATAAATCATTTATTCCCCTTACTCCAAAAACAACCCTCAATGGTTATTTATGGAGGATGCTAAGTCTTCAACTCATTCTTAAAAATGACAAAAGAAAAAGAAATTGACTATGATGTTTTCTTTTCTTTTTTTTTTTTTTAAAGATTTTATTTATTTATTTGACAGAGAGAAATCACAAGTAGACGGAGAGGCAGGCAGAGAGAGAGAGAGGGAAGCAGGCTCCCCGCCGAGCAGAGAGCCCAATGCGGGACTCGATCCCAGGACCCCGAGACCATGACCCGAGCCGAAGGCAGCGGCCCAACCCACTGAGCCACCCAGGCGCCCCATCATAGTCAATTTCATGGGAACAAAAAGGTTGAATGAAAGGAATACTTGGAGCAAACATTTGCTTCTTAAATAATTAAAGTGTCACACAGAATAGAAGGCAAGAAAAAAGTAATGTTCACATTCACTTCCCAACAATGACTTCCAAGCCTTCCATGACACTACTCAATCTCTCCCCTTTGCCTCCAGAAAACACCTCCCAGTGTATGCTAGTTATTTCTTGTGCACTAACCTCCTGAAACCTACTAAGTTACATAGATCTTTATTTCTATTTTATCTGTAAGGAAACAAAAACCATGTTAATGGTAAGAACTAAGGCCAAAATGTACTGTGATAGTACATCTACTATGTACTATGAACCACTATGATAGTGGTTCCTACTTCGCAATCCTCCACTTAATCTATTTCAGAAGGTCTGGGACAGATAGGGACTAGACATTTGTGTATTGTAAAGGAGCAGGGATAGAATTCCCTCAGGGGATTCTGAAGCATATTGCTAATTAAAAACGAATACACCACGATTCTCCTGGGTCTCCTGTTATCTATCTGCTGATTCCCACAAAATTAAATCCATATCTGTATACGTGTATGTGTTCACCAGCCTCAATCTCAATTTCTGCTCTTTGAAAAACAATGTTAAGAAAATGAAGATGAGGGCGCCTGGGTGGCTCAGTGGGTTAAGCCGCTGCCTTCGGCTCAGGTCATGATCTCAGGGTCCTGGGATCAAGTCCCGCATCAGGCTCTCTGCTCAGGCAGGGAGCCTGCTTCCCTTCCTCTCTCTCTCTCTCTGCCTGTCTCTGCCTACCTGTGATCTCTGTCTGTCAAATAAATAAATAAAATCTTTTTTTAAAAAAAAAAGAAAATGAAGATGAGCCACAGACTAGGAGGAAAATATTTGCAAAACACATATCTAATAAAAGATTTATATCCAAAATACATAAAATAACTCAAAACACAACATAAAAAAACTTTTATTACCCAGCAATCCCACTAATTATTTACCCAAAAGAAATAAAGAATATTCATACAGAAACTTATAGAAGAGAAATTGAGACTTTCTTCTGTTAAAAAGAAAATGTTACTGAAGACAATGTTCACTACATTACTCAGTGTCTCCTACTCAAGATTCACATCTGAAACTACTTTTAGACAGTGCTACAATATGCTCTTTCTTCACAGATGCAGTAATATTTTTCTATGTGATAATGGAACATAATTATATTCTCTGATCAATTACAACATTAAAGTTACCATATCTGTATTTTCCTGTACCATGGTCCTTAATTATTTTAATCTTTATGTATCTTTTTGTAAACTACCTCAAAATCTTTGTGGAAAGTTAAACCTGAACTGTATACAAAGAAATTGTAACCAACATAACAAGCTTTCTTCTATTAATTCCTTCTCCAGAATGAAGGGTTTTTTTTCTTTCTTTCCTTTTTTTTTAATTTTTGGTGTTCAAAGTTTTCGTTTTTTTTGTTTTTAAATTTTTTATTATTTATCTGACAGAGAGAAACCACAACTAGGCAGAGAGGCAGGCAGAGAGAGAGGAGGAAGGAGGCTCCCTGAGGAGCAGAGAGCCCAATGCAGGGCTCAATCCCAGGACCCGGGACCATGACCTGAGCCGAAGGCAGAGGCCCTAACCCACTAAGACACCCAGGCGCCCCCAAAGTTTTTTGGAAATACCTCAGGGCACCTGGGTGGCTCAGTGGGTTAAAGCCTCTGCCTTCGGCTCAGGTCATGATACCAGAGTCCTGGGATCAAGCCCCGAAACTGGCCCTCTGCTCGTTAAGGAGCCTGCTTCTCCTCTCTCTCTGCCTGCCTCTCTGCCTACTTGTGATCTCTGTCAAATAAAGAAATAAAATCTTTAAAAAAAATTTTGGAATAGCTAATTATTAAAGGTAGTACAGTTGACCCTTGAGCAACATGGGTATGAACTGCACAGGTCCACTTACACAGTTTTTTCAATAAATACAGTACAGTACTGCAAATGTATTTTCTCTACCTTACGATTTTCTAAAAATTATTTTCTTTTTGGGATGCCTGGGTGGCTCAGTCAGTTAAGTGTCTGCCTCTTGATTTCTGCTCAGGTCATGATCTCACGGTCGTGAGATGGAGACTGCATCAGGCTCAGAGTGGCACACTGGGCATGGAGCCTGTTTAAGATTCTCTTCTTCTCCCTCTGTCCCTCTCCCCTACCTTCAACCCCCTTCTCATAGCCCCTCTCTCTCTACCTCTCTCAAAATAGGGGAAAAAAAAAAATATATATATATATATATATACACACACACACACATACATATATATGTATGTATATATACACATACATTTTCTTTCCTCTAATCTGCTTTATTGTTAACAGTATAATATGTAATACCTACAACAGACAAAATATGTGTTAATCAACTATTTATGTTATCACTAAGGCTTCCAGTCAATAGTAGGGTGTTAGCGATTAAGTTTCAGGGGAGTCAAAAGTTAGAGGCAGGGGTGCCTGGCTGGTTCAGTCAGAAGAGCATGAGACTCTTGATCTTGGGGTTGTGAGTTCAAGCCCCACAATGGGTGTAGAGATTACTTAAATAAGGGGCACCTGGGTGGCTCAGTCGGTTAAGTGTCTGCCTTTGACTCAGGTCATGATCTTGGGATCCTGGGACTGAGTCCTACATTGGGCTCCCTGCTCAGTAGGGAGCCTCCTCCCTCTCCCTGTGCTATTCCCCCTGCCTGTGCATTCTCTCGCTCTCTCCCCCACTCTCTGTCAAATAAATAAAGTCTTTTAAAAATTATTTATTTTTTTAAAACTAATAGGCAGATTTTTTACTGTGGGGGGACAGATGCCCCAACCCCACTGTTGTTCAAGGACCAACTACACATAAATGTGATAAAGCTGAATGTATAAATTAGGCACAGGAAGAGACTAACACCAGGAACAGAACAATTACAGCACTACAGTGTAATAAAAGTTAAGTGAATTGGTTCCTCTCTCAAAATATAGTATTCACTCTTCTTGTGTTGACATGAAATGATAAAATGCCTCTGTGATAAGATGAAATGAGGTGAACAACCAGGCACTGCAATACAATGTTAAGCTACTACTGACCTCCCGAAAATAGGGAGGATCGTGTGCTTCCGGATGGACCGCGGTTGACTGTGGGTAACTAAAACCACAGAAAGCAAAACCACAGATTTCGGGTGGGGGTAGACTACTGTGTTGGTTTTATAATTCCCTCCCACTATACTCAATTTTTAATAAAGTCTTGTTTAAAAGTTACAACCTCGGGGGGGCACCGAATTGGTCAGTTAGTAGAGCATGTAACCCTTGACCTCAGGGTTGTAAATTCAAGCAGCACACTGGATGTGAAGATTGCTTAAAAAATCTTTTAAAAAGTCACAGCCTGGTCTCAACTGTGCTGGGTGGAATTAAGCAAAGATTCTATCTCTACCTTCTGGCTGCTGGGCCAAGCAGGACCCCTACCAAGCTAGCATGACAACAGCAGAGACAATTAGAAAAAACCTCTCCCATGAGGGAAAAGTACCTTTCTTTTTTTCTTTTTTCTTTTGAAAAGTATATTTCTAAGAGGAGAGTAAGAGCCCTAATGCAACCTGCTTCTTGCCACAGGAAGAGAATCTGAATAGCGCCTATCTTAGCGAATTGAATGATTATTAAGGGAGCCAAATTGTTACCATATTGATGAACAGATTTTCATTTCTGAGAATAAATCAGTCTCCAGTATACAGAATGAATGGGAGAAGAAAACAACACAGATAGTGGGGGGAAGAGTTTTAAAGGCAAGGAAAGGGGCATCTGGGTGGCTCAGTGGCTTAAGCCTCTACCTTTGGCTCAGGTGGTTATCTCAGGGTCCAGCAATCAGGCCCCTCATCAGGCTCTCTGCTTCTTCCTCTCTCTGCCTGCCTCTCTGCCTACTTATGATCTCTCTCTCTGTGTCAAATAAATAAATAAAGGCAATAAATAATATAAATAAATAAAGGCAAGGAAAGTTAAGATGAAGCAAACAAAACAAGTACCATAATTAGGCTGGTGTTAGTAGAAATAAAATCTTAATCATATCTGAGGTAATCTCAGTAAGATTCACCAATTAAAACTGTATTGATAAGGGAAAGAGAAGAAGCAAGATGACTCAGAAGTTTCTAACATGGATGACTAGAAGACAGTAACTAAAAGAGAATATAAAAAAGGAAAACGGAGAGAAGGAATGGGGCACTACTTGTGAGAGCAACTACTTGCAAGAGGAATAGAGTCCATTTTAGGTACACTGAATAAGCAATATCTGTTAAACAGAACAATACAAGTCAAATTATACATCTGGCAATACAGATTTTGAGTTTTAGACACACAAAAAAAGAAGCAAAGCAGAAAGGATATCACGATGTATTGAATGGGTAGTTTTAAAGCAACTGTAGGAGATGACCCAAGAAAAACACAGGCCAAGGAAACAACACTTAATGGGCATGCAAAAAGAGTCAAAGATGACCGAAAAGAAGCAATTCAAGAGAAGAACCATGAGAATGCCATCTTTATAAACAAGGGAGAAGTTTCAAGGAGGAACAGGCAATAGGGTCAGATGTCTAAGAGAAATCAAATAAAAGCTCTGAAAAGCATCCATTAGACTTGGTAATTATTAGGTCATTTCAGTGATGTTAAAGACAATTTCAGTGGGGAAACAGAAGGAAAAACCAGATGTGAGTTGAGGAAGAAGTATAAAAAACACAAGCAATAACAGTCTCAAAAAACCCCTCTAATTTCAAAAAGCATATCTCAGTTCAGACTATACTCTGTAACTACCACTTCCTACTGAAAGGTACCCAAGGCTTCTTGGGAGTTAATTCCAAGTCTGAGATAGTAACAAAAGCATGAGCCTAGGCACATCCTTTTTGACTAAAAGGTAATAAACTTTCAAGGACCACTGAGTTAAATCAAAAGAATACAGAAAACTCGGGCGCCTGGGTGGCTCAGTGGGTTAAGCCACTGCCTTCGGCTCAGGTCATGATCTCAGGGTCCTGGGATCGAGTCCCACATCGGGCTCTCTGCTCAGCAGGGAGCCTGCTTCCTCCTCTCTCTCTCTCTGCCTGCCTCTCTGCCTACTTGTGATCTCTGTCTGTCAAATAAATAAATAAAATCTTTAAAAAAAAAAAAAAAAGAATACAGAAAACTAAGTATTTTATTTTTTTTATGCTTATATAAATGATTTTCTTGATTTCATTGCTAATGTGTGGAAATACTCTGATTTTCGTGAGATTTTTTAAATCCAGAACTCTGCTGAACTTACCACCTCTCACAGGGTCTGCGGGGATGGGGGATGTTGGTGGATTTTTAAGGTTTTCTATATATATAATCATGTCATCTGCAGTAAGAGATACTTTTACTTCTTTCTTTCTAATTTGGATGTCATTTCTAACTTGCCTAACTGCTCTGGCTAAACTTCAAATACATTGATTAGAAGTACCAAAAGAGGACATCCTGATCTAAGGGGAAAGACTTGCAGTCTTTTCACCATCAATATGATGTTAATTACAATTTTTCAAATATAGCTTTTATCATGTTGAGGAAGTTACCTTCTATTCCTAATTTATTAAAGAAAGTTTGATGAAGTTTTTCAAATGTTTTTTCCTACATCAACTGAGATGATCATGTGAGGGTTTTTTTCATTCTATTAATACAGTGAATTACACTGATATTTAGGAAAAATTTAACCAAGGAGCTACAAGACTTGTACACTGAGACCTGGACAAAATACTGCTGAAAGAAATTTTAAAGGATAGGAGTACCTGGCTGGCTTAGACAGCAGAGCATGGCACTCTTGATATCAGGGTCATGAGTTCTAGGCCCACATTGGGGGTTAAGTTTACTTAATTTAAAAAAAAAAAAAAAAATTTAAAGGGCATAGCTAAAAGGAAAAGATACCCCGCATTTGTTGACTAGAAGATTTAATAGTATCAAGATGACAATACTACCCAAGAGATTTATAAATTCAATTCAATCCCTAACAAAATCCCAATGGCATACAGTGTAGAAATAGGAAAAAAATCCTGAATTTCATATGGTATTTTAAGGGATGCCAAATAGCCAAAACAATCTTGAAAAGGAGAAACAAAGTTGGAGGACTCACACTTTCCAATTTCAAACTTCTACAAAGCTACAGTAATCAAAACAGTGTAGTACAGGCACAAAGAGACATACAAACTACTGGAACAAAACTGAGAATCCAGAAATAAGCCCTTATATACATGGCTGTTATGGACTGAATGTTTCTGTCCCCAAAATTTACATGTTGAAGACTGAAACCCCAATGTTATGATATTTAAAGATAGGACCTTTTGGAGGTAAGTAGGGTTAGATGAGGTTATCAGGATAGGGCTCTCATGACAGAATTAGTGCCCTCCTAAAAAGAGAAACCAGAGAGCTCACTCAATCTCTGAGAATACACAAAGAAGAGATTATGAGGGCACAAAGCAAAAATGGCAGCTGCCAACAAACCAAATGAAATCTACCTGCTAAATCCTTAGTCTTAGACTTCCCATCCTCCAGAAATAGGAGAAATAAATTTCTATGGTTTAAGCCACCCAATCTATGCTATTTTGTTATAGCACACAAAGTGATTAATACAAAAGCCAAATGATTTTTGACAAGGGTGCCAACATCATTCAATGGGAAATGAACAAACTTCAACATATAGTGCTGGAAAAACTGGATATCCACATACAAAAGAACAGAACTGAACACATACATTATACTATAAACAAAAGTTAACTTTAAATGGATTAAAAACCTACATTAAAGAGCTAAACTAAAAACTCAGACTTCTTCATATGGGAAAAACTACAGGATCTTATATTTGGCAAACGTTTCTTAAACTGAAAACAAAAGCACAAGCTACAAAAGGAAAACAGACAAATTAGACTTCATCAAAACTGAAAACTTTTGTGGCTCAATGGACACTATCAAAAATGAAAAACCAGGGGCGCCTGGGTGGCTCAGTGGGTTAAGCCGCTGCCTTCGGCTCAGGTCATGATCTCAGGGTCCTGGATCGAGTCCCGCATCGGGCTCTCTGCTCAGCAGGGAGCCTGCTTCCCTCTCTCTCTCTCTGTGCCTGCCTCTCTGCCTACTTGTGATTTCTCTCTGTCAAATAAATAAATAAAATCTTTAAAAAAAAAAAAAAATGAAAAACCACCTGAATGGGAGAAAATATTTGCAAATCACATATCTGATCAGAGTTTAATATCCAGAATATATAAATAACTCCTATAACTCAGTAACAAAAAGACAAACAACCCAATTAAAAAAGGGCAAAGGATTTAAATACACATTTCTCCAAGGAAGATATATAAATGGCCAATAAGCACAAGAACAGATACTCACCATCAATAATGATTTAAAAATTACAAATCAAAACCACAATGAGATACTGCTTCACACCCACTAGGACAGCTATTATCAGAAAAAGAAAAAAAAAAGAAAAAAGAACAAGCGTTGAAGATGATATGGAGAAATCAGAACCTTTTTCCACCTAATATACCTCTGTGGAAAACAATCTGGGGATTCCTCAAAAAGATAAACATAAAAATCCCATTTATCCCAGCAAGTCCATTTCTAGGTATATATCCAAAAGAAGTGAAAACATAGACTCAAACAAATTATTGTACAGCACTGTTTATAGCAACATTTTTCATAATCGCCAAAAGATAAAAACAACTGTGCCTGTCAACAAATAAAAGGATAAATAAAATGTATTACCTACATACAATAAACTATTACTTAGCCATAAAAAAATGAAGTTCTGATATATTATGCTAAGTGAAATGAGTCAGACACCAAAGGTCAAATACTGTCTAATTCCACCTATGTGAAATATCTAGAATAGACAAACTCATTGAGCTATAAAGTAAATTAAAGCATAACAGAAGCTAGAGAAAACAGTTATTCCTTAATGTGGACTGACTTTCTGTGCGGGATGAAAAAGACAGTGGTAGAAGCACCTGGGTGGTTCAGGTAGTTGACCTTCCAACTCCTGGTTTCAGTTCAGGTCTTGATTTCAGGGTCCTGAGATCAAGCCCTGAGTGAGGATGAAGCTCCGCACAGAGTCAGCTTAAGATTCTCTCCCTCTCTCTCTCCTTCCACCCCTCCCCACACTCACTCTCTCTAAAATAAATAAAATCTTTTAAAAAACAGAAAGAAAAGACAGTGGTAATACTTGTACAACACTATTAAAATGTACTTAATTCCATTGAGTTACACACTTTTAATAATTAAAATGGTAAATTCTAGGGGCGCCTGGGTGGCTCAGTGGGTTAAAGCCGCTGCCTTCAGTTCAGGTCATGCTCCCAGAGTCTTGGGATCAAGCCCCGAATTGGGCTCTTTGCTCAAGTAGAGAGCCTGCTTCCTCCTCTCTCTCTGCCTACTTGACTTTCTGTCAAATAAATAAATAAAATCTTTTTTAAAAATAAATAAGTAAAAAAAAAAAATAAAAATAAAATGGTATATTCTATGTCATGTGTATTTAAACACATTTAAAAAATTTAAGGTATCTTTTTTTTTAAGATTTTATTTATTTATTTGACAGAGAGAGATCACAAGTAGGCAGAGAGGCAGACAGAAGGGGAGGGAGAAGCAGGCTCCTTGCTGAGCAGAGAGGCTGATGCGGGGCTCGATCCCCGGACCCTGAGACTATGACCTAAGCTGAAGACAGAGGCTTAACCCACTGAGCCACCCAGGTACCCCTAAGGTAACTTTTAATATAATTTTTTTAAAACATTCAGGTGCTAACCTTAAAGACCTTGTTGTACGTTGAACTGTGGCCCCCAAAGATATGTCCTCCCAGGTATCCAGAACGTGATCTTTGCAGATGTAATCAGCGCAAGGATCTTGAAATGAGATGACCCTGGATTAGTGTAGGCCCTAATTCTCCTTAGAAAAGACAAAAACACAGAGAAGGCCATGTGAAAGCAGAGGTAAAAATTGGGAGTTAATGCTGCCACAAATCAAGGAACCTAAGGCCACCAGAAGCTGAAAAAGACACAAAGAAGATTCTTTCCTAGAGCCTTCAGAGAGAGGATTGCCCTGCTGACCCCTTGATTTTGGAGTTCTAGCCTCCAGAATTATGAGAGAATAAATTTCTGTTGTTTTCAGCCACCAAGTCTGTGGTGATTTCTTACAGCAAACCTAGTAAACTAATACAGATTTTGGTACTTGGAAATGGTATGTTGTGGTAATAAATACCTAAAAATATGGTAATAGATTTGGAACTGGATGAGTAGATGCTGGATAAATTTTAAGAAGCATGTAAGAGGCAATCTGTCAACTATCAAAAAAAAAGGGGGGGGTGTGACTGGGTGGCTCAGTCGGTTAAAGCATCCCACTCTTGATCTCAGCTCAGGTCTTGATCTCAGGGTCATGAGTTCAAGGCCCAGGCTGGGCTCTCCACCCGGTATGGAGCCTACTTAAAAAAATAACAAAAGAGCAGCGTGCTAGAAAAAAAGTCTAGATTGCCTTCAAGAGATTGTTGGTACAAATATAAGTATTAAAGACAATTCTGGTGGGGGCATCTGGGTGGCTCAATGGGTTGAGCCTCTGCCTTCAGCTCAGGTCATGATCCCAGAGTCCTGGGATTGAGCCCCATGTCAGGCTCTGTGCTCAGTGGGGAGCATGCCTTACCACCCCCTCTGCCAACCTCTCTGCCTACTTGTGATCTATGTCAAATAAATAAATAAAATCTTAAAAAAAAAAATTAAAGACAATTCTGGTGAAGTTTCACAAGGAAGTGAGGAACAAGAAGAGAAAGCTTATAACGTCTTAACACATATATACCATGAACAAAATGTTGAGAAAAATCTGATTGTTAAAGGTGGTTCTGGTGAGATGTCAGAAGGAAAGAAAAAATAGAAGGAAACGAAGAATATGTTATTGGGAACTAGAAGGTAATCATTATAAAGTAGCAGAAAACTTGACAGAATTGTGTTCTATACTGGGTAGGAAGCAGAACTTGGAAGCAATGAATTTAGAGATTTACTAAGATTTCTAAGCAAAGTGTTGAAAGCACAACCTGGTTTCTTTTTGTTGCTAAGAGTAAAAAGGAAGACCCAAGAGATAAATTAAGAAAATATTAAGCAAAAAGGAAACAACTCTTGATGATTTGGGAGGTTCTCAGCCCATCTCAGAGGATGTGAAAATTACGAAATTCACCATTAGAAATGTGCTCTAGAGAAAGGGCCAAGGATATAGCTAGACAACTATTTGCTGAAGATATCAGATGTATGACTCATGGATCCAATCAGTCACCTCAATTTAAATCAGGAATAAAGACTGGATTATCGAGATCCACAAAGAACCCTCTTGTCTAATTGTATGCACCCCCTTTACATAGAAGACTCGAGGTTTGTGAACACATTTTTTTAAAGACTTTATTTATTTACTTGACAGAGAAAAATACAGCAAGAGAGGGAACACAAGCAGAGGGAGAGGGAGAAGCAGGCTTCCTTCCCCCCAAGCAGGGAGCCTGATGCGGGGTTCAATCCCAGACCCCTGGGATCATGACCTGAGCCAAAGGCAGATGCCCAATGACTGAGCCACCTAGGTGCCCTGGTGTGTGAACATAGTATACTAACAAAAACACTACCAGCCTATAATTCAAAGAACAGATCAGACAAAAATGAAAAAAAAAAAAAAATCTGGAATTCTGTTGGCAGGAAAGAGCTAATAAAGCTACACATGTGTGAACATGTGTTATCCTTCAAAGAAAAAGAAGGTACACAGAAGTAGAAGTCAGAGAAGTAGGCTCAAAGCAGGGGTCTACAGTGTTTCAATTAACCCAGAAGGCAGAAGATCAAGCCAGAGAGAATTTTTCTCAGGTCCTGAAACCTAAGGAAATTGGTCCAGCTGGGTTTTGAACTTAAGTGGGACCAGGGATCCCTTTATTCCTTCCATTTCCTTCCTTTTGTAATGGGAATGTCTATCCCATGCCTAACCCAGGATTGTATCAAGAAAGCAGAAAATTGAGGCACCTGGGTGGCTCAGTGGGTTGAAGTCTCTGCCTTCGGCTCGGGTCATGATCCCGGGGTCCTGGGATTGAGCCCCGAATTGGGCTCTCTGCTCGGCGGGGAGCCTGCTTCCTCCTCTCTCTGCCTACTTGTGATCTCTGTCTGTCAAATAAATAAATAAATAAATCTAAAAAAAAAAAAGAAAGAAAGCAGAAAATTTGTTTTCTGGTTTCACAGGAATACAGATGAAGAAGAATTTTATCCCAGATGGGTCATACCCAGAATCACACTCGTCCTGGGATGGAGCCCCGAGTCAGGCTCTCTGCTCAGACCGAAGCTTGCTTCCTCCTCTCTCCTGCCTGCCTCTCTGCCTACTTGTGATCTCTGTCTGTCATACAAATAAATAAAATCTTCAAAAAAAAAAAAAAAAGAATTCATGCTATAAGGGGTTGAGACTTTGGGGGATGCTGGGATAGAGATGAATGTATTTTGTATATGGGATGGATTTAAGTTTGAGAGACAAGAAGGTGGACTGTAGTGGCTTGAATTGTGGCCCCTAAAAGACATATGCATTCAGAAGCTCAGATTGTGAGGAGAATAGGTCTTCACAGATGTAATTAAGGTAAAGATGTTGAGAAAAGATCATCCAGGATTAGGCTGGACCCTAAATCCAATGAAGACATCCCTAAAAGAGACAGAAAAGAAAACAGAAGGCCATGGGAAGAGGGAGGCAGATTGGAGTCATGCTTAAACAAATCAAGGAATATAAATCAAACCACCAGAAGCTTCCAGAATCCTTCCAAAAGCTGGATGAAGGAAAAATTCTTCCTTAGAGCCTTCAGAGAGAAGCTGGGCCTACTGACACCTTGATATCCAGCATCCAGAACTGAGAGAGAATAAATTTCTGCCATATTAAGCCACCAAACTGGTAGTAATCTGTTATGGATTACACATGGATAACATATGGATGTTATGTTAGGATTCTAATACAGATAGCCATTAATAAAAACTGAGACAAATTTAAACATCAAAAAGAATACTGACTACAACACACTTAAATATAGCAAACATATTAAAATCTATATCTTCATAATGATATCACCTCCCAGGCCTCACCTTTAGGATTTGCTCTGGAATCGATTCATTTTTCTGAAAGTTAATAAATAAAGGAGAAAAAATAAGCATTTACTCTCTGCTTCTCCTTAAAAATATTACAGGGTAACCAAATAATTGATGAAGAAATTCTTTACAGAAGAATACCAGTGAATAACATATGTTAAAAAAAAAGAAAATCACTACTCTAATGAAATCAAAGACCTAGGAGAATCATCTGTGACTGAAAATTCATTACGTGAGATGTTAAGAAACTATAATGTTTAGGGGTGCCTGGGTGGCTCAATGGGTTAAAGCCTCTGCCTTCGGGTCAGGTCATGATCTCAGGGTCCCTGGATCGAGCCCCGAATCAGGCTCTCTGCTCAGGAGCAAGCCTGCTTCCCTTCCTCTCTCTCTGCCTGCCTTTCTGCCTACTTGTGATCTCTGTCAAATAAATAAATAAGGGATGCCTGGGTGGCTCAGTTGGTTAAGCAGCTGCCTTCGGCTCAGGTCAGGATCCCAGCGTCCTGGGATCGAGTCTCACATCGGGCTCCTTGCTCGGCAAGGAGCCTGCTTCTCCCTCTGCCTCTGCCTGCCATTCTGTCTGCCTGTGCTTGCTCTCTCTCCCTCTCTCTCTGACAAATAAATTTAAAAAAAAAAAAATCTTTAAAAAAAAAAAATTTTTTTTTAAATAAAATTAAATAAATAAATAAATAAAATCTTTGAAAAAACAAAAAACTATAATGTTTAGATCCCCTGGGCAGAATGTAAATTGACCAATTTTAGTAACACTAAAAGTGTGCCTCCTGGAATAATGCAGCAAGAATTCACTGTCTACTAGCATCATCTAATAGGGTGACTATATATCCTAATTTGTCCAGACAGTCCCAGTTTATGGCTATTACCCCACTGTAAACAGTACACCCTTTTATTCTTTTTTTTTTTTTAAAGATTTTATTTATTTATTTGACAGAGAGAAATCACAAGTAGACTGAGAGGCAGGCAGAGAGAGGGGGAGGGAAGCAGGCTCCCTGCTGAGCAGAGAGCCTGATGTGGGACTCGATCCCAGGACCCTGAGATCATGACCTGAGCCGAAGGCAGTGGCTTAACCCACTGAGCCACCCAGGTGCCCCACCCTTTTATTCTTAAAACTGATTGGAAATAAATTATATATAACTCTATTCATGAATTTTTCTTCCTTTTTTTGTCACGAATTTTTCTTTCTTAAAGAAACTGAACCTAAATCTCATAAAGCTCTACCAATTCAAGTTCTCAATCTTGACTACAGAACTAAATCACTTGGGAAATTTTTTAAAATATTGATGCCTAAAATCCAGCCATGAATTCTCATTTCATGAATCTGAAATGTAACCTGAGAATCAGGATATTTAAAAGCTCTCCAGGTAATTCTCAAGTTTCAGCCAAAGTTGAGAACTGCGCTATATGTAACTACTAATTTCCGGGAAATATGAAGGGTAATTGAACATGTTAAAACACCAAAAGAATTCAAGCAGCCAACTCCAGAATGTGGGAAATTCTCCCGAACAAATGACCTAGTTTTTTCAACAGAGATAGCATGGGAAAAAGTACAGGGTCTATACAGTAGGGAGGGCAATAGTTGAAGTTAAGAGAAATTTTTTTTTTTAAAGATTTTATTTATTTATTTGACAGAGAGAGATCACAGTAGGCAGAGAGGCAGGCAGAGAGAGGGGAAGGGAAGCAGGCCCCCTGCTGAGCAGAGAGCCCGATGCGGGATTCGATCCCAGGACCCCGAGATCATGACCTGAGCCGAAGGCAGCGGCTTAACCCACTGAGCCACCCAGGCGCCCCTGAAGTTAAGAGAAATTTAAGAGGCAGATAAACCAAATAAAATGGCAAATCTTATTTGGATAGTGATTTAAACAAACTGACCATAAAAAAAAAATTTTTAGAGAATCAAAGAAATCTGAACAGACTGGATTAAGGAACTCTTAACTTTATTAGGTATGGTACTGGAGTTGTTTAGTTTTAATTCTCACTTATTAGAAATACATGCCCAAGTATGTATAGATTAAATGATGTCACGCCTGAGATTTATTTAAAATTATTTTGACCAAGTGCTCACTTCAGAAGCATATATACTAAAATTATTTTGACCAAAAAAAAAATAAGTTGGATGAGAGAGGAATAGCAAAATGTTGAGAACTGTTCAGCTGTCAAAGCTGGGTAAGAGGAATATGCAGTTTCACTGTACCAATCTATTTTATATTCTATTAGTATCAAATTATGAAACAATAAAAATGGGTTTTTAATTTTTGTTTATAAATATACAGTATGTATTTCTATGTGTACATATATATATCACATTTAAATTTATAAGACAACAAGTTAGGAGATGTAAAGAAAGATGAACACATGATCCTTAACCTCAAAGAGTAGTGGGTAGACCATGTGGGATAGAAAAGGTTTGCTCAGGTATCATATTTGGTGAAAAGCAGGAAGGTAGCTAACACAAGCTTCCAGGAGGCCAGAAAGATAGGAATAAAATCAAAGTAATATTATGCATATTCCCTAAGCATAAATGGGTGTGGGTGTTATTATCCCAATATTGCTAAATACTAGAGACTGTACCATAACCTGACTTTGAAAAGCCCATGCTCTATTACGTTCAGCTATTTGAAAATGCATTCTTGGCTCTTTAAGGATGACACAGTCATAGCTACAAGTGAGCTTCTGAGTGCCCCGCTTCTGTTCCTCACTCACCACTGCTTGCTCTCTCCAAGGAACAAGTCCATCAGAAAGCTGCGCTGCAGACAGGGCTTTTAAAGACACCAGGAAGACACCCGTGGAAACAGAGGCGGAATTCAACAAATTAGAATTACTCTAACCAGCACAATGTAAAATCTTTGGAGAAGGTATCTGCAACTTGATCAGAGGGACAAAGAAGAATCTCAAAGTAGAAGGCCAACTTTGGATGCCTACCACGACTCTGAAAATCACTACAAGGAAAACTCCTTGTAGTGAAGGTTCTAAAATTTGGGATCATTTTCAGATGAGGATCCACAAGCAACTCACTGACTTGCACCGTCCTTTTGAGATTACTAAAGCAAATTACGTTCATCACTACTAAGCCAGGAGTTGAGGCTGAAGTCACCATTGCACATGCTTATGTCAACCTTTTTAATAAACTGATTACAGTTGTCCAAAAAAATTAAAAAAAGAAAATGCATTTTTATAAGTCAAATGGTCAAGTATTAGCAATTTTATATGGTTCAACCTAATACTATGCTATAATGCTTTCCTTTCTCTTTCCGTTGCTAAAATAATTACATAATTAATGCACAGTAAAATAATCAGAATATTTAAAAGAAACATCAGTCTTCCTTAAAGAGTGGTCAGTTTCCTAATACAGAGTTGAAAATATTCACTAAATATCCATAAAATTGCAATTTTACATTTATCTCCTTAAATGGTCTTTAGTAAATTAGAAAATCATTCTATTTTCAAAGGAAGCACAAACTTTATCTTTAAAATAAATAATAGCTTTAAAATATTTAGTGTATACTTTCTTAAAAATAAACCTCTGAGTTGTGAAGATGTTTTAAGGTTATTCTGCATCCTAAGAATTTACACCTCAATTTAAGTATGATTCCACTGATTTTAACCACCAAAAATCCCAGATAATTCAGTACCTAGACTATTATTATATATATTACATGTATTTTATGTTACATGTTACATACGATTAACACATTAACTTTTATGTTATTATAATGAATTCTAATCTACACTATAAAACAGTATAATTTTTCAGTAATACCTGATACTGGTTTAGCCTATTATATTATGACCTTGAGCAAAAAAAAAAAAAAATCTCTGAACCTCAGTTTCCTCATTTATAAAATGGGACAGTAATAGTGATCACTGTTTATGGAATTAATGAGGATTGGAGGATATATTACACATAAAATAATTAAAATAATGACTAAAACTTAAATGCTTATAAATATCAAGTATTACCTTTATTTACAGAAACCTCTGCTAGTTATAAGATGGGTACCGTGAAAATAATTCAGAATCATCAACGCTAGAATGGCCTTTTCAAATGCTCTCTATACAAAGCCAACGCATTCAAGTAGATGCTTTACACTGTGTACATGTGAGCTGCAAATATTTTTAATATGTACCACTGTGCTTTTTAAGTAACACATTTAGTGAAAAGAGAAAAGATTAAAAGTTCATCAAGGAATTAAGAGGGATCAACCTCTTGCAATTATTTTATTATAAAATATTAAAATAACAGAAACCCAGAACAAAACTTCTCCATAATCCCATCACATGATAAAAATCAATGTTTTCATTTGTTCATGTTATTTTTTATTCCTTACCTACATGCATGTTCACTCTTTACATATTTACAATAATAATATGGATAACACTTTATAGCCTATATTTTCACGTAATATTATACCATGACTGTTTTTCCATTTTGCAAAAAATTTTCCCTACTCTCTTTCCTTCTTTATCCCCACCCCTTGAAGGTAATCAACAGTAACATGTAGCCTGACATGTAGCCTCCACAACTTTCTCCAAGCTCATACATATACAAGTATAGACACATATGTGGGGAAGGGAAAATGGTCAATTTTTACAAAAATGGAAGCATACTACTTATACATATGCTTATCTTTCTTTTAAGCATACCAAACACATATGCCTCAAATTTAATATACAGACAAGTCTGAGTGGATACAACTTACTAGACCATGTAATAACATATATACTTACCAAAGTCATCATTCTGTATGTAAACTTTGAAAAGATACAGGGATTTCACAAAAAAATATGGCCACTAGATTTAGTTAGATCTCATGCATGCTTCATAAGTTTATTTTAATAGCCATGTGTAAAGTAATTCCACTATTTACAAGCCTAACTAATGAATTTTAAAACTTACATTAGAAAATAAAAATTTTATAATCTTAAAATTCATAAATATCTCAAAAATATCCTAACTTTAAAGAAAGACTATGTGTATATGAACTTCATATGAACTTGGTTTTTAGCACAGATGATTGATGGATATGGTGCTGACCCACCCACATAATTAGCTTCCCCAAGTTCAAAAACTGAAAGACTGGCATTCCAATATAGTCAGAATACAATCAAATCAACCTTATCTAATGAATACCTATTGTTCTAAATGCCCACAACCATAAAAGACAGCCAGCAGTCCTACACAGAATTTAAGATTAACTCAAGTTGTAAAATACATTTTCCCATCTAACCATAATCCAGAACAATCAGAAGATCCCTAAATCTGAATCCACAGGAGACAATTTTGGAGTATAAAAGATGCTATGTAAGATTTACTGAAGCAACCAAAATTACAAAGCAAGTAACTCGGTACCAAAGCCCTAGAACCTCTACTCTAACAGGTGAACTTTCTTAACCAAATATCAATAAGTCTTTTTGAGTTCCTATTACATGGAAGTCATAGGTTTTGGAGATGCAAAAAAGCAGGAGAGCCAGAATAAATTATCTAAGATGATCATAAATATCACAGCGTAATACATAGCATACAGTTCAACAATTGGCATATGTGCTCAACAACTTTTTGTGACTAATGATTATACAGGTCAAAGCAGCTAAGCATCACAAATACAACACCATGTCATTCATCATCAATGCTATTTCAGATTAAATAACCTAAACTTATTATCTAGGCCTATGTACCTTTTTAGCTGCATCAAAGCAGTCAAATTACTTAAAAAGATACTGTTCTTGGGGCGCCTGGGTGGCTCAGTGGGTTAAGCCGCTGCCTTCGGCTCGGGTCATGATCCCGGGGTCCTGGGATCAAGTCCCACATGGGGCTCTCTGCTCAGCAGGGGCCCTGCTTCCCTCTCTCTCTCTCTGCCTGCCTCTCTGTCTACTTGTGATCTCTGTCAAATAAACAAAATCTTTAAAAAAAAAAAAAAAAAAGATACTGTTCTTTTGTACATAGTCTCCACTAATCTGTTTAGAATATATACACATATGGAATCCAGGAGTTTAGCATATATCAAAGAAATGAGGGGAGAAAAAAAGCATGTGTACCATGTGTACAGTTCAGGATAACCCTATTGAACATTCTAACCAAATATCAAAAACAAAACGGAGGCACACCTGTCTGGTAGAGCATGCGACTCTTGACCAAGGATTGTAGTTCAAGCTCCACACGGGGTATAGACATTACTTAAAAAAAAAAATTCATGAAAATAAAATAACTTAAAAAATGGATTATGGAGCCTAAAAGTTAATGAATATAACCTTCCTCCACAATGAAATTGGTAAAATAATGGGAAAAATCTGTAGAAGGGCTATCTATATATTAAATGATATTAAAAAAATAATGGTTTAGATTATTACCAGTGTGGCACCTTTAAAGTATATTAGAAGAGAAAGAAGTATTTAAAATCTAGATGAATTTGTTACCAACCTGCTTAGATGTTTTCCAGAACATTCCATTTTATAAGATGAATGATAATAGCATTAGCAGCAACTGGATTCAGCGATCTCCTTGAATGAACATTACACAGCTAAAGTAATTCATCCTATGTATTTTAACTGGTTGACCACATGCCATGTGCCTTTCCTCAAATGAGGATCCAGTTTAAACTGACTCAGAGCTTGAAGAGTAATTTAAAATTTCAAAACATGTGCATTCCATACCCAATATTTATATTAAATGAACTATTTAATATACTATCATACAACATATCTTGTTCTAGCTACAACTAATTTTTACATAAGGAAGATTTAAACTTCTATATACCTAAGACTATCAACATTAAATTTTAATTGCTCCAAATACAATGAAAGGCATTATAAAATAATTGATTATGGATAAAAGGCTACATATATGAGTAAATACGTTATAAAACCAATAAAATGTTAACAGTTGAATCTAGCAGTGAGTATACGAACGGTCTCTGTAAATTTTTTCAGTTTTGCTGTGTAACTGAAAATACTTCAGAATAAACTGTTGGAAAAAAACTATTTGACATTTCTCTGGTTATTTGTAATTTAAGTTTTGTTTTGTTTTAGGTAGGCATGCTAGGCATGGAGCCCAATGCGGGGCTTGAATTCAAGACCCTGGAATCAAGACCTGAGCTGAGATCAAGATCTTATGCTTAACCAACTGAGCCACCCAGGTGCCCCTATAATTTAAGGTTTTAACGGGAGACACAGAGATTGACATCGGACACAAGCATTGTAGTTGGGACAAACCTGAATTCAAATCCCAGATTAACCTCTTAAAGAGCTATCTGACCGTAAGTATAATTACTTAACCTCTCTACGCCCACATTTCTTCATCTGCAAAATGGGTTTTACAAAGCTAACGCAAAGTTAAATTCCTCCTATAAAGCACAGTGCCAGGCACATAGTAAGCACTCAAATTGTTAGCTGTAATTCATTATGAAATTGCTAATTCTATGCTAAATCATAAAGGCATTGTCAGTAAAAATTAAGTAGTAATTTTTTACATGGTTGGCTTAACACTAATTTGATCATTTTGGACCATTCCCCAAAGGAAGACTCCTAATAGGAAACTCACTGCTCAACATGCTAAGGTTTGGGAGGGCGGGGAGGAAATATTTTTTAAAAATCTGAAAAATATTTCCCAACCGATAGTACAGTATTGTTCTCCGTCTGAAAAAAAAATCATTCAGAATTAAATAAGAAAAGTTTCAAGACAAACTTTAAAAGGCATTGAATAACTCTCATGTACAACTGGCTTAACCTCTGCAGGTTGGTTGGGTACACCCTTGTGATGACAAAACTTGTCATAACGTTCTTAATTGTTGGTAAAGAGGCTAGACTAGAACACGACATTTAGAGTTGCCAAAATCTAAATGAGGACATGCCAACGACCCCACTTCTTCACAGGTAAGAGCACCACCTCCACCTTGGTCTTGATAACGGTTATGGGGGGAGGGGAAAGGAGGTAGGAAAATGAATTCGCGATGGTGTTACTGAAGAACCCTCCAGGTTATTCCTCTTGAGACCTGTCCACGACTTATTCCCGCCACTACCACCCCCACCTGACCTCTCCCCAGTCAAACTTCCAGACTCTGATTTACTGAAGATGCACTTAAGAATATGACACCTTCCCTCCCTTGGCCCACATAAGCCACCCTCAGTGCCAGAAAAAAATTTTTTAAAAAAAGAAAAATAAAGCAAACAACAACCCCCGCCCCTCCCCCTCCTAACCAGCAGCAAATCTTTGTCCCACCTGCCGAAGGACCACTCTCCAGCGCGCTCCATACCCAAGGTTGCCTCAGTCCTGCCCGCAACCTCTCCCCAACCGGGCCTCAGCGACCCCTCCACGAGCCTGCGCCTGGCCCATTCCCGGCCCCGGGACGCGACTCCCGCCCCGCCCCCCGCCGCCCGCCGCCCGAGTTCTGCCTCACCTCACCTACCCTCTTTCGGGGGCCGGACTCCACCTCTCTCTCCGCCATGTTGGGCCCCGCTCGGAACCGCTGCGGCTCCCGGCGCGGTGGCGGCGGAACCTCTCGGGCCCCCGGCCCCCGCCCACACTGCAGGCACGGCCGCCTCGCGGCAGCTTCCCCGGACCCAGCCGGGCCGGGCGCTGAGAGTGAGGAGGGGGCGGATGCCGCGCGCCGGGTCGGAGATGTAGAGATCCCACGGGTGCGCGCGTGGGCGGTAGGGCCTGCCCGGGAAAGGGGGGGGCCGGGACTCGGGGGGTTAATGGCCTCCAAGGGGCCCCGTGAGTAGGATTATTTTCTCTCAGAGAAATTCCTCCGCCTGCGGTTTCTTAAAGGGATCACTAAACCAGCCCCTTGCGCGCGCCCCAGATGCGCAGGCGCACCTTAAGCCCCTCCTTCCTTTCCCACCAAGCCCCCGGTCCTGAGCGTGCGCGGTGAGTGGCCAAGGGTAGGCCAAATCCTGCAAGTCTCTTTGCTGCCAGCAGCTGCTCCCACCACTCAACTATGGCCGCTGCCTTAAAGGGACCATGACGCAGTGATGAGGGAGGAATGAAAGAAATTGATGAAATGACTATCTGGAGAATTGGGTGAAATGTCAGTGAGGGGTCCAGATCATCAACTTACACCTGACTACGGCGATGCTATTGAGCTGAAGTTCTCAGTGGACCTCTGAACATGAAGAGAATCCCAACCAATACGGGAACAAGCCAGTCAACTCAAGGAGACCCAACTCCTTCCGTTACATAGCCCAATCTGAAGCACGGGCCGTAGAATATTAAGGGCCAACTCTGACAGCCTAACCTCAAAATCAGATCCTGTAATGATTTTGAAGACCAAACCAACAACTGGAGATAATTTCCTCAATAGTAATTTGTCCTTAGACTACCTAAATCGAAAAGAATCTCAGAAAGCATCTACTCCAATGCTCCCAATGGTAAAATTGCTGTTTGGTCCAGAAAAGTAATTTGCCTCAAGGCGCCTGAATGCTGGTGTGAATTTAGAATCAAGATTTGAGCAACAGCCTTCCGGGATTTTCAATGTACCAACCTGTCTTCAAAGCAAAATATAAATCAATTTTCATCTAGAAGATCAGAAATGGGAGTTCCATGATACTTCAAGAATATTGTAATTCTCCTCTGAAGACGTGTGATGATTCGCAGATAATTGTGTGTCCTCATTCACCTCCATTCAAGGAGCTTTGAGACTCTGGCTTAAAGGATGATCATCTTATTTCCAAGCAGAAAACTGGGAAGTAAATTTGGGTCTGTCTTGCCCTAAAATAGAAGCTGAGGAAGACTGTCGAGAATAAGGGCTTGATCTATTCCTCTTCATGCCTTCCAGTTCCTTAGCCTCAGGTGGAGAAAAATTGTTCTAATGGAGTTCATAATGATAGCTTAAAGACAATCAAGTAAGAAAGACAAAGAAGCTGCCTCTTGAAGGTCATTCCCCCACAGTAAGAAACATTCAAATGCAAATGAGAAACTCCTAAAATCACTGGCTAATGAGAGGTAATTTATGACTTTTGTGTGTCACTTGGTAGCTGTTTGGAAACTGAAAAGTTTCCTAACCCATCACATTTTGCTGGAAACTATCTGTGAAGTTGCTGGAAGTTTCCATGATGGTCCTTGCTGAGGCCTCTTCATCTTTAATTTCACTTCTTGGTAGAAAAAAGAAAAGGACAAAAGAATGTATATTTCAGCTGGAATTTTTGAAACTTGTCAGACCCTTTAGTTCCATGTTTAGGACAAAAAGGAAATAAAAAGAGAAAACAAGAAAAGACTTTTAGAGAATGTGGGTACATGAAAGGTCTAGTGGTTTCCACCTATTTTATTGGCAGTGGAATACTCCCTTCTAATAAAATCTGACAGCTTAAAATGGAGTTGCTAAATTAGTAGTGGAGATGGGAACCCATAAACTGCTCACCCATCCTTCCCCTTGTCCTCTCTCTTCTTCAATGCCCCCTCTCACTTTTAGAGAAATAGAGCATTTCTCAAAACACAGTTGAAAGCCATTAACTTAGTCGAACTCCATGTTGTAAACACAGAGTCACAGAGGCTCAGAAACTTGTATGCTCAGAAACAGCACCAGAACTGAAACAAGCTTCTTGACCCCAAGCCTAGCACTGTCTATTATAGCAGATTATTTCTAGAAGTATTAGGAATATATTGGGTCTTGAACAATAGGCAAGATTTGTGCATCCCAGATAATATACAAGCATATCATGAATGTTCACTGCAGTCATCCATTTAAAAGGAAGGAGAAAAAAGAAAACCAACACTCAGCACTGCAAGGTTAATCACAGTATCCTAATTTTACAGAGGGATTTCTAGAGGTTAAGTGACTAGTACAGGTCATTCAGCAGAGAAGCCAGAATTCAAAGGCTTTTGCTTTCTAGCTTATTCACACATATCATAAACTAGAGGTTCCAAATTGGCTGCCTTGCAACCACTCTACCCACAGACATGTATTTGGTTTGCACCACATACAGCTATGTGATATTGGTCAAGTTACTTGCACCATGCCTCAGTTTCCTCATCTGTAAAAGAGGTTGTTGGGAGAATTAGTTAATATTTCTAAATGTCTCAGAACTCTTGGTTCCTAGCATCATAAGAATATATTATTTTATATATTCTAATTTTTTATTTTTTAATTAGATCCCAACATTTAAAATAGGATTATGTCATGTACAAATCCAATTTTCTGACTTCTTTTTTAAAAAGGAGAGTATAATGGTATAATACTTTGCAAATATCAAGCCGATTCATTTTAATTTGCTTCTTTAAATCATGTTCCATCATTGACTCTTGCCTGAAGTAGAGCTCTGAGACTTATTTCCCTAATCGGGAAGGAGTAGAATAGGCTTAGTGGAGAGAAAAAGAATTTGCTAAATTTCCTTAATTCTATTTAACTTATAAAATTCAGCACATAGTAAGAATCTCAATTCTCCCAAACTCTGGAAGAGATGCTCCTTTTGTCTAAGAAAATAAGCCATGAGGCTGTGACATAGGGAACTAAAGGAAAGCCTGACTCTTAAAGAGTAGTGGGAAGAAGGAGGGAAAGAGAGACAATGATTGAGAGACAAATGCCTCTGTCTTTCTACTCTAGCTCTTCAATAGAAAGCACTCTTGTTTTGCTTCTGTTTGAAATTCCAGGTAGAGATGATTTGCAGACTGTATCCATGCCAACAGGCAAACAGCCACATACAAGTAAAAGTAATGGCCTCGTGCAGTTGGGAAGAGAGAGAAGGCCTGCACTGAGGCCCTCAGAGTGTCTGTCAGTTAGGGGTGAATCCAGTTTTCATGGGTTTTGAAGCTTATGTGATGGGGGCAGGGAGGAAATTTTTAAAGAAATAGAACACAAACTTCCACATACAAAATTAGATATAGGGTCTTGGAAGAAGTTCTGCATGGGAGTGGCCCATAATCCCTCTGTGATTTAGAATGTATCCAGAAGTTCTCACCCTCTGGGGAGGCATAGAGAAAGTAGCCGTGAGATTACCTGGTACAGGGGAAAGTAGCTCTGTAGATCTCACCAGACCTAGAACAAAATGCTGTAACACCCAGGCCTCAGAAAGAGATGAGGTTTGCCTGTAGTCTCTTAAGAAGCTTAGAGAGGCCAGGGTACAAGATACAGCACTCATTGACCAATAAGCTGCTGAGCATCCAGAGAAGTAAAATGTAGTACAAGGACACCAAATGGATCCAAGGTTTCAGGCTTCCTTAACACACTAACAACTCACACATGCAGATGTCATCTTAAGGACGTGTGCAGAGGTAGAGAGAGGCTATGAAAGACTTGGAGTTTCTTCCCCAAAGAAGTTATTATTACCTAGAGGAAGACTATCCATTAGATTAAAATATGTTTAAAACAAAATTGAACATTTAGATACATTAGATAAAATCTGAGGATGTTGAAAAGAAAGTAAACAGGCTTCGGGATAAAAAGTGACTGGAAGAGTGCTGCTTTAGTTGGTTAGTTACTTTAGTTAGTTTCTGAAGAACTTCTGAACTCTGGTTCTGAGAACTGAACAAGTAGAGAGGAAGTTGTGTGTCCCTTCTTTTGGAATGCTTCTTGTAGTGGGAAACCATCCTTCTTTCCATGCTACCTGGTGGGATAGTTTCAAGAATTCCACAATTAGGGGTGCACTGGTGGCTCAGTTGGTTATGTATCTGCCTTCAGCTGAGATCATGATCTTGGGGTCCTGGGATTGAGCTCCCCATCAAGCTCCCTGTTCAGTAGGGTATGTGCTTCTCCCTCTCCCTCAACCCTCCCCCTGCATGCACAGTCTCTCAAATAAATAAATAAAATCTTAAAAAAAAAAAAAGAATAGGGGTTCTCTGTCAGTCACTGAGCCAGGGCCCTTACCTTTATCGACCTCAGTGTTCCCATAATGTTAAATGATTAGAATACCTTAGGGAGGGCCTCACTGATGGCTCCAATTACTTGGTAATGGCTACTGGGGGCATTATGCAGAAAACATCTGTTGAGCCACATTTAGGTTCAATAATTGATTAGTGATGTCTGCCACCAGTGAGGGGTGGAAGTGACATCACCCATCACATATCCCATCCCTTGGCTAAATCTCTATTAATTATTTCCAATTCTAGATTTCTTTGATTCTGTCATTTTTTATGACTACTATTGAGAGCTATCCCAATCTAATTGCACCGTTTTGAGTATTTGCCTTTGTGTCGATGAGAATGGAGAGAAGAAGGTACAGAAAAAAAAAAAATTGATATTCCAATTTGACACTGCTCCTTGAGTAATGAAGACCCAGAAATCTGGTCTACTCCTTCCCTTCAAACCAAACCCAAGCCAGCAGAAACTGGAAAAGATGAATTCTTTTGTTAAAGGATAGCTCTTGTTTTTCTTGTCCTAAAATGGAGGAAATGATGCTTATCTCTTTTTCAGAACACCAGGCTATTATGTACAAAATTCTGACTTAAAGAATGACCTTCAGGGATACCTGGGCCATTCAGTCACCTAAGCATCTCCCTTTGATTCAAGTCGTGAGACAGAGTCCTGGGATTGAACCCTATGTCAGGCTCCTTGCTCAGTAAGGACTCTGCTTCTCCCTTTCCCAGCCAGAGGCTCTCCCAGCTCTCTCTCTCTCTCTCTCTCTCTCTCTCTCTGACAAATAAATAAATAAATAAAACCTATAAGGGAAAGAAGGAATATTATTTAATAAAAATAAAAACTTAAATCAAGGAAAAAATTAAATTAAGAAATAATGTAGAGGGGCGCCTGGGTGGCTCAGTGGGCTAAAGCCTCTGCCTTCGGCTAGGGTCATGATCCCCGGGTCCTAGGATCGAGGCCCACGTGGGGCTCTCTGCTCAGCGGGGAGCCTGCTTCCTCCTCTCTCTCTGCCTACTTGTGATCTCTATCTGTCAAATAAATGGATAAAATCTTTAAAAAAAAAAAAGAAAGAAAAGAAATAATGTAGAGATTCTCATTCTGAAATGAGGACAATGGAAAAACTGAAATTAAAGCAAGTGATAAAATATATTTCTATATCTTTTTGAACGAATAAAAAATAATAGTAAGAAGGACCATGGAAACTTTTCAGCTTCCATGACATGTGTTTCTGAGGAGAATGGTTTAGAGGACTGAACACCTAAATACAAATAAAAGCCTACCTAGCAAAAATGGTAGGAAAGAGGGAGAACATTCAGCTTAACTGATAGTTAACATTCATGTCATAAAAAAATTCAAAAATTTGGAGAATGACTACATAATTAAAAAAAATTCAAAATAGAGTTTTTAAATGTTATTTATTTTATTTATTTATTGTTTTTCAGCTATAGTTAACACACAATGTTACATTAGTTTCAGATGTATAACATAGTGATTTGACACAGAACAGAATTTAATCATGATTCGGTGATCTGAAAACACTTCAAAATTTTGTGGTATCCCTGAGCCATCAAGTCAGAAACCAGTGATTCTTACTCTCTGAAAGAAAGTGTGGGAGTTTGAGCTAAATCTTTCCTGATTCCAAATTTTGACATACATTGGAGAAATAAGGGATATTTTGTTTGTCATTTTCAAAAAGATAGTATGCAGAAACAAGATGGAGAGTGTTAGTGAGGGGTGACTGGGTGTCTCCATCAATTAAGCCTTTGCCTTTGAATCAGGTCACGATCCCAGGGTCCTGGGATCCTGTACGACATCAGACTGCATCCTTGCTCAGTGGGAGCCTGCTTCTCCCTCTGCCTGCCACTCCCCCTGCCTGTGGTCTCTCTTTCTCTCTCTGACAAATAAATAGATAAAATCTTTTAAAAAAAGAAAAGTGTTACTGATTTGAAGTTATTTAGATTCCTTATGTCAAGTTTACACACCTTTTATTAGTAGATTGTCCACATTTTCAATTCAATTTTTTCAGTGACTGTTCTTTATAAAAATCTCAAGTGTATCATGCCCTCATGTGTATTATCTCAAGTGTATTAATTACATTGCCCTCATGTGAACAAGAGGTTTTCCCCATTTCCCTTCACTAAAAAATGATCCACTGTAAAAAAAAACAAAAAACAAAAAATAAAAAACAAAAAACCAAACAAACAAAAACAAAAACTTCCATGTGATATTGTGATATATTATAAAAAATATTAATTTAGGGGCGCCTGGCTGGCTTAGTCTTTCTAGCATACAACTCCTGATCTTGGGGTTGTGGGTTCAAGCCCCATGTTGGGCATAGAACCTACTTTAAAAAAATAAAATAAAATAAAATATATTTGCACATATATGTATATATACACATACATACAGGCATGTAGTCTTCTTTGTTTCTGGCTCAGAGCTTCCAAAACCCTGGGAATTTCCCAAGTGCTGAGAGTGGTAAAGGTGTCTTTGGTCATGTTAATGAGGTGACTTTTTAAAACCATCCAAAGGTGGGGTCTGTTTGTCTGCAGAACAACTTTCAGTCCCACCCCCTGACCTCCAGAGAAGTAAGGGGGACTAGAGATTGAATCAGCCAATGGTCAATGACTTAGTCAATCATGGCTATTTAATGAAGTCTCCATAAAAGCCTAAGAGGTCAGCTTTGTGGTCATTTTCAGAGTGCTTCCATGCTTGGGGAACCAGAATACATAAATGTGCCATCAACCTAGGCCCCAAGGTCCATAAGATCAGAGGCTCCTTTGTTGGAGACCTCACCATATTTATCCCCTCATCTGACTGTTGATTCATAACCTTTATCATATCTTTTAATAAAATGGTAAATGTAAATGTTTCCCTAAGTTCTATGAGCCATTCTAGCAAATTAATTGAACCTAAGGAGGAGATTGTTTTACTCTCCAATTTATAGCCTGTCAGTCAAAAGCCCAGGTAACAGCCTGTGTCTTGTATTGGTTTCTGAAGTGGAGAGTAGAGGGCAGTCTTGTAGGACTAAACCCTTAACCTGTGGCATCAGATTGTACCCCCGGATAGATAGTGTCAGAATTGAGTTGAATTCTCAGATTCTCAAAGAATTCTCTGAAGTGCTTGGTGTTGTGGGAGGAAGGGGGAGAACCTACCCTCAAGGTTAATATTGGGTCCAGGCACCCTAAAAGACCCACTAAGACATGAATATTTACTGGATATGTAAGATATGATCAGACATGGAAGGAGACTTGGCTTTACAAGATCTAAAAGATGGGAACTTTTCCAAATGGGAGTTCATCCATCACACAGTCATTAACGACTTCTTACATCAATCCATACCCTTCCCTGAGCTCTAGAACCTCATAGCCACCGCATGATTATTTAACATAATATATGTATTTATGAACCTGGCACATGCCAGAAATTAGAGGTGACAAGATAAATGAGATAATGGCTAAGATGGACATATAATTAGACAAACTGGTTGTTATGATTAAGATAAATATACAGCATGGTAGGGAGCCCAGAGGAGATGTACCTAATTTGTGTAGACTCCAACTACTGTAAATATGTCTCTACTTGAACTCATTAACTGTCCTCACCCAAACTCATACTTTAAGAAACTAAAAGCCAACCATGGAGACTTGACATGACTTTTAAGAACCTAAGTTCCTTCAGGGCAACCCTATTTTTTTTTTTTTTTTTTAAGAAATTAAGCAGGATCTCAGCGATTATGCTTTTTTTTTTTTAAGATTTTATTTATTTATTTATTTGACAGACAGAGATCACAAGTAGACAGAGAGGTGGGCAGAGAGAGAGGAGGAAGCAGGCTCCCTGCTGAGCAGAGAGCCCAATGGAGGGCTCGATACCAGGACCCTGGGATCATGACCTGAGCCGAAGGCAGAGGCTTTAACCCACTGAGTCACCTAGGCGCCCCGCCTTTTTTTTTTTTTTTTAAGATTTTATTTATTTATTTGACACAGAGAGAGATCACAAGTAGGCAGAGCAGCAGGCAGAGACAGAGGAGAAGCAGGCTCCCTGCTGAGCAGAGAGCCCCGATGCAGGGCTCCATCCCAGGACCCTGAGATCATGAACTGAGCCAAAGGCAGGCTTTAACCCATTGAGCCACCCAGGTGCCCCAGGGCAACCCTATTCAATAAAGTCCCTGGAGATCCCCCAAAAGGTCTGGTGAAGCAGAAAGCCCTAGAATGAATTTCAGAAAACCTGTTTGTTTGTTTGTTGTTGGTTTTTTGTAGTTTTTGTTCTGATTCCATCTCTAATTGTAAAACCTTAGGCAGGTCTCTTCACTTTGAGAACCTAAGTTCCTAACCCTATGCAATAAAGTCCCTGGAGATCCCCCCAGAAGTTCTGCTGAAGTGGGAAAGCTCAGGAGAGATAACGGGCCCTAGAGATAGGAATGTTGCAGTCATCAGTACATGCCGTAAGACGGGATAGGATTAAGCAGAGAAAGTAAATTAAACTGAGCCCTGAAGCACTCCAACATTTATAACTCAGGAAGAGAAAGAGGATCACTTAAAGTAGCAGGAAGACTAGGAGAAGCACAGTCTCAGAAACCAAGAGTATTGGGGGTCCTGGGAGGCTCAGTGTGTTAAAGCCTCTGCCTTTGGCTCAGATCGTGATCGCAGGGTTCTGGGATCAAGCCCCACATCGGGCTCTCTGCTCAGCGGGGAGCCTGTTTCCTCCTCTCTCTCTCTCTGCCTGCCTCTCTACCTACTTGTGATCTCTGTCTGTCAAATAAATAAATAAAATATTAAAAAAAAAAAAAGAAACCAAGAGTATTTTGAGAGAGGATCAATTACCAACTTGTCAAATATCAGTAAGAAGACAAGCAAGATGAGGCCCAAGAATTGACTATAAAATTGGAAGGTCACTGGTGATCTAGATTAGAACTATTTCAGAAAATTGGTTTGTGAAAACTTAACTAAAGCAGATTGAAAGAGTTTGTGAGCATGCTGTCTTCCATGTGGGAAGTCCATGTAACCTGCAAACACACAAATGGCTCAGAGAACTGCCTTTTGTCTTTTTCTCCTACCTCTCATCAGGAGTCCATGCAGAATGGTAACATGATGGTCATTTTATGTGTAGACTTGGCTAAGCCACAATGTCCACGTATTTGGTCAAACATTGTTCCTGCATATTTCTGTGTTTGTTGGATGAGATTAACAATTAATTCAGTGGAGGTGTGCTTGGGTAGCTCAGTTGATTGTGCATCTGACTCCTGATTTTGGTTTGGGTCATGAGGTAGAGCCCTGCGTTCAGCTCTGCTTTTGGCTCCACACTCAGTGTGGAGTTGGCTTGAGATTTTCTCTCTCTCCCTCTGCCCCTGCCCCCCACTCACTTGCACACACAATTTCTCTCTCTCTGTCTTTCTCTCAAAATAAATAAATAAATAAAATCTTAAAAACAAAAACAGGGTGGGTGGCTCAGATAGTTAAACGTCTGCCTTTGGCTCAGGTCATGTTCTCAGGACCTGGGATCCAGCCCTGTATCGGGCTTCCTGCTTAGCCAGGAATCCACTTCTCCCTCTCTCTCTGCCCCTCCCCCATCTCATGCACACTTGCTCTCTCACTCTCTCTCAAATAAATAAATAAAATCTTTTAAAAACAACAACAATTCAGTGAACTATGAGTAAGCAGATTCTCCTCCATAATTTGGGTGGATCTCATCCAATCCTTTGAAGGCCCTAAAAGAATAAATGAAGACTGATACTCCCCCCTCCAGGCAAAAGAATTTTGCCAGCTGACAGCCTGGTACTTGAACTGTTACATTGACTCTTCCTTGGGTCTCTAGCCTGCCAATTTACCCAGCACATTTTGAACTTGCCAGCCTCCATAATCACATGGGCGAATTTCTTAAAATGAAGCTCTCTCTATATACACATCCTATTAGTTCTGTTTGGAAAAAGAACCCTGAGTAATACAGGCGGTGAGCAGCCAGTGATTATTTTTCAAATGAAAGGAGCAGGTACTGTCATTTTTGAGTTTGCACTATGTGCCAAACACTAGTTTTTCTAATTGCTGATAACTTGAAGACTTGTCTTACTATTAGAATGGCAGTAGCACATTCCTTAAAGAAAGTCGAGAAGAAAAGAAAAGAAAGAAAGAAAGAAAGAGCCAATACATTCCTATTGCCCAAAGCAGATGACCATCGGCAAATATTTTGCTGCTTTTTATATCTTTCATATTTATTTTCTAAAATTTTTACTTGATATAGTTTAAATATATTACCATGCTGATAGAGATTAATCTACAGCATTTTTGATGGCTTTATATATTCTACTGTGTGACTCTAATGTATACTTTTTAACCAGGCCCCTTTAATAGGACGTGTAAGTGGTTTCCAGTTTTTGCTGTTATAAGAGTATTTTAGAGTAAATGTCCTTTTGTGCATTATTTTGCAAACATCTTAATATTTCATGAAAAAAAATTCCTAGATGTAGAATTGCTGAGATAAAGGTTATAGCTTTTTTGTTTTGTTTTAAAGATTTTTTTTTTAAAGATTTTATTTATTTATTTATTTGACAGAGAGAGATCACAAGTAGGCAGAGAGGCAGGTAGAGAGAGAAGGAGGAGGAAGCAGGCTCCCTGCTGAGCAGAGATCCTGATGCGGGACTTGATCCCAGGACCCCGAGATCATGACCTGAGCCGAAGGCAGCGGCCCAACCCACTGAGCCACCCAGGCGCCCAAAGATTTTATTTTTTTATCAGAAAGAAAAAGAGTGGGCGCCTGGGTGGCTCAGTGGGTTAAGCCGCTGCCTTCGGCTCAGGTCATGATCTCAGGATCCTGGGATTGAGTCCCGCCTCGGGCTCTCTGCTCATCGGGGAGCCTGCTTCCTCCTCTCTCTCTCTCTGCCTGCCTCTCTGCCTGCTTGTGATCTCTGTCAAATAAATAAATAAAATCTTTATTAAAAAAAAAAAAAAGAAAGAAAGAGAAAGAGCGAGCACAAGCAGGGGGGGAGCACCAGGCTCTCCACTGAGCAAGAAGCCCAATATGGGACTCAATTCCAGGACCCTGGAATGGTGACCTGAGCCAAAGGCAGACACTAATTGACTGAGCCACCCAGATACCCTACTATATTTTTCAATAATTAAAATACAGCTTATATACATAAAAGTGTACAAATTATAAGTATATAGCTCAATAAACTTTTAAAATTGTGGTGAAATACACAAATATAAAATTTACTATCTCACCATTTTTAAGTGTGCAATTCTTAGACTTTAAGTACATTCACATGGTTTTTAAATCATCACCACCATCCAATTCAGGAATTCTTGTAATCTTGCAAAACTCAAGGCTATACCCAGTAAACAATAAGTCCTCATTGTTTGATGAATTTTTAAAACATGAAATCAGCTCCCAAATCAATAAATAAAATATTAGCAATGTCCCAGAAGCCCCCCCAGGTGTTTCCTTTTAGTAACTAAACCCATGCACAAGGGATTGATTTCTAGGTGGGTTCTATTTCTAACCATGCTGATTTGATAAAATAGTATCTTACTGTTAACTTAATTTCTTTGAATTATTTGAGGAGGCAGAACTCTTTAAAATGTGACTTGACCCTTTGTATTTCTTCTTTAGGAGTTGGTATCTTATTTAATCCTCACAAAAAGCTGCTGAGAGAAAATCAACAAAACCAAGAGTTAGTTCTGGCAAAAGATCAACAAAGTTCACAAACCTTTAGCTAGATGGACTAAGAGGGGGAAAAAAGAGAGAGAAGGCTCTAATAACTAAAATCTGGGACATAACAACCAATTCTACAGGAATAAAGAGGATCATAAAAAAGTAAACAATCATCTGCCAATAAATTGGATAACTTAGGCATGGACAAATTCCTAAAGACATAACCTACCAAGACTAAATAATGAATAGAAAATTTGATGGGAGGGAGGTGCCTGGGTTGCTCAGTCAGTTAAGCATCTGCCTTCAGCTCAGGTCATGATTCTAGGGTCCTGGGATGAAGCCCTGCAATGGTCTCCCTGCTCCACTGGGAGTCTGCGTCTCCCTCTGCCTCTCCTCCTTCCTCCTGCTCATGCTTTCTCTCTGTCTCACTCTGTCTGTCTCAAATAAACAATAAATAAAATCTTTTAAAAAAAAAAGAATGAAAAAAGAGAATCTGATGGGGCACCTGGCTGGCTCAATCAATGGAGTGTATGACTCTTGATCTTGCGTTTCTTGGTTCAAACCCACTTTGGGTGTGGTGATTACATAAAAATAAAATCTTTTAAAAAGAGAGAATGGGGCACCTGGGTGCCTCAGTGAGTTAAGCCTCTGCCTTTGGCTGAGGTCATGATCTCAAGGTCCTGGGATTGAGCCCTGCATCAGGATCCCTGCTCAGTAGGGAGTCTGCTTCTCCCTCTCTCTCTGTCTGCTTTTCTGCCTACTTGTGATCTCTCTCCCTCTCAAATAAATAAGTAAAATCTTTTTTAAAAAAGAGAGAGAGAATAAGAAAATATGAAAAATTTGAATTAGTAATTACAAAAATAGAAATGAAGAAAGAAGTCCAGGGCAGATGTCATCACTACAATCAACATTTACATTTATAGAATTAACATCAGTCCTGTTCAAACTCTTCCAAAAAATTGAAGTGGAATGAACACTTCCTAATTGATTCTATTAGGTCAGCATTACCCTGATATCTAAACCAAAGATACTATGATAAAAAAAAAAACTATAGACCAATATCTCTTATGAACACTGAAACAAGAATCCTCAATGAAATACAGGCAAACTGAATTCAATAGCATATACTAAAAGGATTATGAACATGACCAAATGGGATTTATCCCTGAAATGCAAAGATGGTTCAACATACGAAATCAATGAATGTAACACCACTTTAATAGAATGAAGAAAAAAAACCACACATGATAACCTCAATTGATACTGAAAAAGCATTTGACATAAAAAATATGCTTTCATGATAAAAATACTCAACAAACTAATAGAAGGACACTATCTCAAGATGATAAAGGCTACCTATGAAAACACACAAAAAACATCATATTCAAAGGTAAAAAACTAAAACATTTTCCTTGAAGATCAGAAACCTGGTAAGCATGCCCACTTTTACTACTATATGCAATGTAGTAATGGAAATCCTAGATAGAGCAATTAAGCAAGAAAAATGAATCAAAAGTGTTCACATTGGAAATGAAATTCTTTATTCACAGATGATATGATCATGTTTATAGAAAATCCCAAGGATTCTACAAAAAAGGGGTGGCTGTATAGTTTAGTCAGTTGGGCGGCTGCCTTCAGCTCAGGTCATGATCCCAAGTTCCTGGGATCTTTTTTTTTTTTTTTAAAGATTTTATTTCAAGCCCCATATTGGGCTCCCGCTCAGCGGAGAGCCTGCTTCTCCCTCTCTCTCTGCCTCCCTCTCCCTCTGCCTACTTGTGCACTCTCTATCACTTCGTCAAATAAATAAATAAAATCTTTTTTTAAAATTCCACAAAAAGGGCGCCTGGGTGGCTCAGTGGGTTAAGCTGCTGCCTTCGTCTCAGGTCATGGTCTCAGGGTCCTGGGATTGAATCCCACATCGGGCTCTCTGCTCAGCAGGGAGCCTGCTTCCCTCTCTCTCTCTTTGCCTGCCTCTCCGTCTACTTGTAATTTCTCTCTGTCAAATAAATAAATAAATAAAATCTTTTAAAAAAAAAATTCCACAAAAAAAAAATTGTTAGACTAAGGGAATTCAGCAAAGTAGCAGGATACAAAGTCAATACACAAAAATCAGTTGCATTTCTATATACTAACACTGAACAACATGAAAAGGAAATTACAAAAACAATTCCATTTACAATAGCATCAAAAAAAAATACAATACCTACAAATTAACCAAGGAAGTTAAAGACTTGTACAATGAAAACTACAAAACATTTCTGAAAGAAATTAAATAAGACATAAATAAATGGAAACATCCCACATTCATGGATTGAAAGACTTAATATTGTTAAGATGGCAATATTATCCAAAGTGATCTACAGATACAGTGCAATTTCTATCAAAATCTCAATGACTTTCTATATGTAACTAGAATAACCCAGCCTAAAATTTGTATAGACCCGCAGGGGACCCCAAATAGCCAAAATAGTCTTGAAAAAGAAAAACAACCCCGGAGGGCTCATACTCTCTCATTTTAAAACTTATTATAAAGCTACGGTAATTAAAATGCTGTGGTATTGGCATAAATCAGACACACAGAACAAAGGAAGCAATTGGAGAGCTCAGAAAGAAACCCTCGCATATATGGGCCAAGGGTGTGCCAAGACCATTCAATGGGAAAAGGACAGTTTTTTCAACAAATGGTGTTGAGAAAACTGGATATCCACATGCAAAGGAATGATGTTTACCCTTATCTTTTTTTTTTTTAAAGATTTTATTTATTTATTTGACAGAGAGAGATCACAAGTAGGCAGAGAGAGAGGAGGAAGCAGGCTCCCTGCTGAGCAGAGAGCCCGATGCGGGACTCGATCCCAGGACCCTGAGATCATGACCCGAGCCGAAGGCAGCGGCTTAACCCACTGAGCCACCCAGGCGCCCCTGTTTACCCTTATCTTATAACCACATACAAAAATTAACTCAAAATGGATCAAAGACCTAAACATGAGAGCTAAAACTATAAAACTCAGAACAAAACACAAGGGGAAAACTTCATGACAATAGATATGGAACCATTTTTTAGAATGACACCAAAAGGAAAACTAACAAAAGAAAAAAAAACTAAGTTGGAATTCATCCAAATTAAAACTTGTTTATCAAAGGATACATCAACAGAGTGAAAAGACAACCCACAGAATAGGATAAAATATTTGCAAATTATATATCTGATACATGATGGATATCCAGAATATATAAAGAACATTTATAACTCAACAACAACAAACCACCAATTAAAACATGAGCAAAGGACTTGAACAGAGAGTTTTCCAAAGAAGATATACAAATAGCCAATAAGCTTAAAAACAGATGCTTAGGGGCGCCTGGGTGGCTCAGTGGGTTAAAGCCTCTGCCTTCAGCTCAGGTCATGATCCCAGGGTCCTGGGATCGAGCCCCACATCGAGCTTTCTGCTCGGCAGGGAGCCTGCTTCCTTCTCTCTCTCTGCCTGTTTCTTTGCCTACTTGTGATCTCCATCTGTCAAATAAATAAATAAAATCTTAAAAAAAAAAAGATGCTTAGCATCACTTGTCATTGGAATATATAAATCAAAAACACAGTTAAGATACCACTTCACACACATGAGGGTGACTATTATAAAAAATAAACAGAGGGGGCACCTGGGTGGCTCAGTGGGTTAAGCCGCTGCCTTCAGAGCAGGTCATGATCCCGGGGTCCTGGGATCGAGCCCCGCATCGGGCTCTCTGCTCAGCTGGGAGCCTGCTTCCTTCTCTCTCTCTCTGCCTGCCTCTCTGCCTGCTTGTGATCTCTCTCTGCCAAATAAATAAATAAAATCTTAAAAAAAAATTAAAAAAATAAACAGAGAATGAATGTTGGTGAGGATGTAGAGAAACTGGAACCCATGTATGTTGTTGGTGAGAATGTAAATAAGGCAGCCACTGTGGGAAAAGGCACAACAATTACTTAAAAAAAAAAACAAAAAACTAGAATTACTGCATGATCCAGCATATCTACTTCTGGATATATGTCCAACAGAAGCGAAAGGAGGGGCTTTTTAAAAAGATTTTATTTATTTGACAGAGGGAGACACAGAGAGAGAAGGAACACAAGCAGGGGGAGTGGGAGAGGGAGAAGCTGGCTTCCCACTGAGCAGGAGCCTGATATGGGGCTCAATGAGGGGCTCAATCCCAGGACCCCAGGATCACGACCTGAACCAAGGCAGACGCTTAACCCAGGCATCCCGAAAGGAGGGGCTTAAACAGATATTTGTATACCTATGTTCATAACAACATTATTCATAATAGCCCAAAAGTAGAAGCAATCCAAGTGTCCACCAATGGATGAATGTATTTTTAAAATGTAGTACATCAATATAATGGAATATTATTCAGCCTTTAAAAGAAAGGAAATTTTGGGGCGCCTGGGTGGCTCAGTGGGTTAAAGCCTCTGCCTTCGGCTCAGGTCATAATCCCGGGGTCCTGGGATTGAGCCCCACATCGGGCTCTCTTCTCAGCGGAGAGCCTGCTTCCTCCTCTCTCTCTGCCTACTTGTGATCGCTGTCTGTCAAATAAATAAATAAAATCTTTAAAAAAAAAAAGGAAATTTTGACACACATCACAGCATGGATGAAACTTGAAGAACTATACTATGTGAAAAAGCCATTCACAAAAGGACAACTACTGTATGATTCCAGTTCAGTTCATACATACAGGAAATCAAGTGTAA
The DNA here is from genome assembly GCF_020171115.1 of Neogale vison. Classification (NCBI taxonomy): domain Eukaryota; kingdom Metazoa; phylum Chordata; class Mammalia; order Carnivora; family Mustelidae; genus Neogale; species Neogale vison. The sequence goes on along the minus strand of NC_058092.1, from coordinate 26,940,612 downwards.
ATGCCAGGGGCTAGGGTAGAAGGTAATGGATATTTAGTTTTTAATGGGTAATTTAGTTTTTAATGGGTACAATGGTTTGTTTGGGGAAGATAAAAAAGTTTTAGAGCTGGATGATGTTGATGGTTACGGAGCAATATGAATGTATTTAATGCTGTGGAAAGGTACACTTGAAAATCATTATAACTAGGGGCACCTGGCTGGCTTAGTTGGTGGAGCATATGGACTTTTGATCTTGGGGTTGTGAGTTCAAGCTCCATGCTGGGTGTAGAGACTTAAAAATAAAATCTTAAGGGGCGCCTGGGTGGCTCAGTCATTAAGCCTCTGCCTTTGGCTCAGGTCATGATCCCAGTGTCCTGGGATCAAGTCCCGCATTGGGCTCCCTGTTCAGTGGGAAGCCTGTTCTCCCTCTCCCATTCCACTTGTGTTCCCTCTCTTGCTGTGTCTCTCTCTGTCAGTAAAATAAATTTAAAAAAAAACTTTAAATAAATAAGATAAAATCTTTAAAAAATCATTAAAATGATACGTTTATGTTATGTATAGTTTTTTTTTTTTAAGATTTTATTTGTTTATTTGACAGACAGAGATCACAAGTAGACAGAGAGGCAGGCAGAGAGAGAGAGAGGAAAGCAGGCTCCCTGCTGAGCAGAGAGCCCGATGCGGGACTCGATCCCAGGACCCTGAGATCATGACCTGAGCCGAAGGCAGTGGCTTAACCCACTGAGCCACTCAGGCGCCCCAGTATAGTTTACCACAATAAGAAAAACCACTGAGGTAGGCAACCTTCTCATTTTATAGATGAAAAACATTAAGACCCATCAAGATCAAGTGACTTTGCACAGGCAGAAGTAAAAATGATTTTGGGAAGTAAAAACGCATGTAGGAAGTAAAAATTCAGGGCTTTTTACCTCTGGAACTAATAATACACTATATGTTAATTAATTGAATTAAAATAAAACTAAGTTTAAAAAATAAAATAAATCGAAGTTTTAAAAAATTAAAGCCTTTCTTAAGTCATTTGGAGAAAGACAACTATCATATGATCTCCCTGATATGAGGAAGTGAAGATGCAACATGGGGGGTTGGGGAAGTAGGAAAAGAATAAATGAAACAAGATGGGATTGGGAGGAAGACAAACCATAAGAGACTCTTAATCTCACAAAACAAACAGGGTTGCTGGGGGGAGGGGGATCCGGAGAGGGTGGTGGGGTTATGGACATTGGGGAGGATGTGTGCTATGGTAAGTGCTGTGAAGTGTGTAAACCTGGTGATTCACAGACCTGTACCCCTGGGCTAATACATTATATGTTTATAAATAAATTTATAAATAAATAAATAAATTGAGCCCATAAAAAAAATAAAGGGTTTTCAACACCAAAACTTATATTCTTTCCACTAAATCATTGTTTTATTTTTTAAAGTAAAGTTGAGCTATAGCGGATACATAGATCTCAAGTGTGCAATTTAATGAATTTTGATAAATTCATATGCATGTGTATATGAATACACACTACCCTGATCAAGATAAAGCACATTTCCAAAAGAGAGTGCCCTCTTGCTCCCTTCCACTCAATCCCTCTCCCCTTTAGACAACTGTTACCTTGATTTGTATCACACGGATCAGCTTTACCTATCTTCCAACTTCATATAAGTGGAAATATTCATATGTACTCTTTCATGTCTCACATTTTTGGCTCAACATAATGGTTCTGATGATCATCTACATTGTTGCTTATATCAGTTATTCATTCCTTTATTGCTGAGTAATAGTCAATTCTGTGAGTATGCCACAATTTGTTTATTCTATTATTGATAGACATTTTAGTTGTTTCTAGTTGTTGGTTCTTATGAATAAAGCTTCTATAAACACTTTTTTTTTTAAAGATTTATTTATTTGACAGAGAGAGAGAGAGGAAGAGATCATAAGTAGGCAGAGAGGCAGGCAGAGAGAGAGAGGAAGGGAGGCAGGCCCTGCTGAGCAGAGAGCCCAATGTGGGATTCGATCCCAGGACCCTGAGATCATGACCTGAGCCGAAGGCAGCGGCTTAACCCACTAAGCCACCCAGGCGCCCCTATAAACACTTTTTACAAGTCTTTGTGTGGACATATTTTCATTTCTCATCTCATATGACTTGGTTCAGTCAATGGAACAGTAACAAATGATGCAAGCAATTGAAAAGTTGCTTGTATGTTTTCTCTTCCTCTCTTTACCTTGTCACTACAATGAAAGTAAACACAGCTAGCTTGCAGGAAGATGAGAGACTATGTGAATTGGAGCCAAGTCATCTCATCCAAGGTCATTCTAGACCAGCTAACCCCCAGCAAACCCAACAGGTGTTTATAGATTCATAAACAAGTTCAAGTGAGATTAGCCTAACCCAGGCCCAAGTCAAAAGAACTGCCCAGGTGACCCATAGACTCATGAGAAATAAATAGCAGTTCCTTTAAGCCACGGAATTTCGGAACGGTTTGGTATATAGAATTATTGTGACAATAGCTAATTTATGTACATCTGTACCAGTTTTCTAGTGCTGCCTAACATATTACCAGAAATCTAATAGATTAAAATAACACAAATTTCTTATCCCATAGTTTCTGTGGGTCAGAAATCTGGGCATGGGTTATGTGGGTCCTCTGCTTGGGGCTTATCAGGCTGAAATCAAGATGTCAGCCAGGACTTCAATCTTATCTGAGGCTTGGGGTCCTCTTCCAAGCTCATTGGTTATTGGCTGAATTCAATTTCTTTTAGTCACAGAACTGGGCCCTTCAGTTCCTAGGACCCACCCATGATTTCCTGCCACATGGCTCTCTCTCAGATATGACAGTTTACTTCTTCAAGGCCAACAGGTGAGCATTTGATGTTTTGAATCTCTGCAACTTCTTCCATCTCTGATATCTAGGCTCCTTCATAAAACCCCCCAGCTGATTAGGTCAGGCCCACCCGGGGTTATCTCTCATATGAGAACCTTAAAATCAACTGATTAAAGCCAACACCTGGGACGCCTAAGTGGCTCAGTCAGTGAAACATCTGCTTTAGCTCAGCTCATGATCCTGGGACCCTGGGGTCCTGGAATTGAGTCCCGCATTGGGCTCCTTGCTCAGTGGGGAGCTTGCTTCTCCCTCTGCCTGCTGCTCCCCCTGCTTGTGCTCTCTGACAAATAAATAAAATCTTTAAAAAAAAATAAAGTCAACTCCTTACTTCTGTTGTATAAAATAACTTAATCACAGAATGAAATCCCATAACATTTACAGGTTCTACCCATAACTTAATGGTAAGGGATTTTATAGAGAGTGTACATCGGGGGATGGAAAACTTGGGACTCAACTTAGAAACCAAGATAATGTAAATAATTTTTGAAGGTAAGGAAATCTATTTATCAAGCAGTGAAAATAAATATTAAGCAATAAAATAAATTTGTATGTTATATAATGGTATAACTTCCATAATAATTTATAATTTATTATTTTTTAAGTTTATTTATTTGTTAAGAAACTCTACACCCAACATGGGGCTTGAACTCATAGCCCCCAAGACCAAGAGTCACACACACATCCAACTGAGCCAGCCAGGTGCCCCAATAATTTATAATTTATAACAGATTATTTATTTATTTATTTATTTATTTTTAAAGATTTTATTTATTTATTTGACAGACAGAGATCACAAGTAGGCAGAGAGGCAGGCAGAGAGAGAGAGGAGGAAGCAGGCTCCCTGCTGAGCAGAGAGCCCGATGCGGGACTCGATCCCAGGACCCTGAGATCATGACCTGAGCCGAAGGCAGCGGCTTAACCCACTGAGCCACCCAGGTGCCCCTATAACAGATTATTTATAATGTATAATAAGATATTACAATATACAATATATACCATTGATAAAGATATATTGTGTAAATATAAATAATATAATATGTTATAATTATAATCATGATGGTATGTATCATAATGTATAAATAATAATTATAGATTACATAATAATTACATAGCACAATTATGTAGTATGATATATAATTATAATATAAATGTATTTCTAACTATATGTATTAAAATTTATAAATGCATTTATAATCTATATTACATTATTTAATTATAGTTATGTATTTAGAAGTATATTATATATAATATTAAAATAATATCTCAGCATATTATTTTTATATTATATAACAATAATATTTGTTACTATGTATTGTATATTTGTTATATATTATATAATGTATTGTATATTTATTATATATTACATAATGTACAATTTGTTACTTATATAATATATTAATTACTATATTTATATATAAGATAACACTAATATATAAAATGTATTATAAATGATAAACATAATTATAAACGTATAATACATAGTTATATAGTATTATCATATGTATATATGTACAATTATGTATTATATATTTATGATTATATGTTTGTAATTATGTTATAAATTATATTTAATACATTAATGTTACCTTATGTATAAACATATTAATTATCTAGTATAATTATGCTGTATATATTTATGTTATGCACACATATTTATATATTATTTATATTATGCATATATGTATATGTATATGTACATATATGTATATGTATATGTAGTATAATATGATTATTGTTATAATTACATACAATAGAATTATATACCATAATATGATTATAAATATATACCATTATATGGCATATTACATTACATATCTTATGTGTTACAATATATATTAATATATACCATTATATATCATATATTGTATATATAATGTACACCATGTCATATACCATATGAACCTTCAAATAAACAACTCTTTGAAGGTTAATACCATTTGTCCATAAAATGTAATTCAATTAGTTTTGGGATGCGTGGGTGACTCAAGTCAGTTAAGCGTCTGCCTTTGGCTCAGTTCGTGATCCCAGGGTCCTAGGATTGAGGCCCACCTGGGGAGTCTGCTCCATGGGGAGTCTGCTTCTCCCTCTCCCTCTGCTGCTTACCCTGTCCTGCCCCTGACTTCCCCCTGCTCCTCCTCTCTCTCTCAAATAGACAAATAAAATATTTTTTTAAATGTAATTTAATTTGTTTTATTAAACTTATCAAAGGAAGACGAGAAGGTTCAATTGTGATACATGGTTAGTGGAGGAGGGGTGCAAGGAAGTTATTCTTTAGACGGTATATTCTTTTGTTGGTCTTCACCAATTTTTCAACCTTTTCAGACTCATAGTTACCTTTCACTTAAATTGCACTTGAAAATAAATTTATTACATAGAAAAATACTCCTAGAGTAAAATAAAGGGCTACATACAAAGTGCTTCGAAAATCGTAAAGAACTCAAAAAAAAAACAACACACTGATGGTTGCTGGAGGAGAGGTGGCCAGGGCAGATGGGTTAATTGGTGATAGGGATTAAGGAGGGCACTGGGTGGGCGCCTGGGTGGCTCAGTGGGTTAAGCCTCTGCCTTCAGCTCAGATTGTGATCTCAGGGTCCTGGGATCCAGCTCTGCATCTCTGCTCTGCAGGAAGCCTGCTTCCCCCTCCCTCTCTGCCTGCCTCTCTGCCTACTTGTCATGGCTCTTTCCGTCAAATAAATAAATAAAATCTTTTTTTTTTTTAAAGATTTTATTTATTTATTTGACAGAGAGAGATTACAAGTGGACAGAGAGGCAGGCAGAGAGAGAGAGAGGAGGAAGCAGGCTCCCTGCAGAGCAGAGAGCCCGATGCGGGACTCGATCCCAGGACCCTGAGATCATGACCTGAGCCGAAGGCAGCGGCTTAACCCACTGAGCCACCCAAGCGCCCCAATAAATAAAATCTTTAAAAAAAACTAAAAATAAAAAAGGCGGGCACTGGGTGCTGTAAGTGTTGAATTACTAAATTCTACTCCTGAAACTAATATTATACTATATGTTAATTAACTTGAATTTTAAATAAAAACTTGATAAAAGGAAAATGTAAATGACATATACACACAACTGACTGAAGGATTGTAGAAGATGTTCCATTTTTCTCACTTGGTATACATATGCAAAACAAAACAAAACATTTGTGTTCATCTAAGTCTGGAGCACAATTCAAAGTTTTTCTTATAATATTCTCTGACTAAATCTGTTGTATCAAGTAAATTGGTGTTTTTGCCTGAAACCATAGCATTGAAAAATTATAGCATAAAAATAGAGCATATTTTTAATATTTTTAAGTGAAAAGCTTGTCATACTGGAGAAAAAGTGAAACAATTTTTTTTTTTTTTAAGATTTCATTTATTTATTTGACAGAGAGAGAGAGAAATCACAAGTAGGCAGAGAGGCAGGCAGAGAGAGGGGGAAGCAGGCTCACTGCTGAGCAGAGAGCCAGATGTGGGGCTCGATCCCAGGACCTGAGCCGAAGACAGAGGCTTAACCCACTGAGCCACCCAGGCGCCCCAAGTGAAACAATTTTTATGGCAAAATCTCATTAACTGAATGATCATTACGTGAGGTAAATCCGTGCTCATTCCTTAACTCCAGATCTGAAGTACTTATTGTCAATTTGCCAACTAGTATGTCTCATGTCCGACCAATACGACAGTTGAACTGCCATATAGTAAACAACCATGTGTCTGCCAAGGGCTGTAAGTATATCATCTATTTTATTTATTTTTATTTATTTATTTATTTATTTTTTAAAGATTTTATTTATTTATTTGACAGAGAGAAATCACAAGTAGACGGAGAGGCAGGCAGAGAGAGAGAGAGGGAAGCAGGCTCCCTGCCGAGCAGAGAGCCCGATGTGGGACTCGATCCCAGGACCCTGAGATCATGACCTGAGCCGAAGGCAGCGGCTTAACCCACTGAGCCACCCAGGCGCCCATATCATCTATTTTAAATCTCATTACAAGTGACGCTCAAGTGGCTGAGTCGGTTAAGTGTCTGACTCTTGATTTTGCTTGGGTCTTGATCTAGGGGTGATCTTGGGGTCTTGGGATAGGATCCCAGGCAGGCTCTGCCCTGGGTGTGGAGCCTGTTTGGGATTCTCACTGCCCCTCTCCTGCGCCCCTTCCACTCCAACTCATGTGCACTTTCTCTCTCTCTCTCTCTCTTTCTCTCTCTCACTTCTCTCTCTGTCTCTAATAAATAAATAAATAAAAATAAATCTCATTATTAGATACGGAGGGAAAAACTGACCTTGGAAAGGTGAAGTAACTTGCTCAAGGTCATACAGCTAAGAATTAACCTTAGAGTTGGCATTTGAATCCAAGTTTGTTTAAGTCCAAAGCCTGTTCTTTTAGCTGCTGCTTCTGCCAGTCAAAGCCTGGTATCTGGCATATGGAAGGGAGTGGAAGGTGGAGGGGAGGTGGTGTTCTTGGAGTACAAGACTAGCTTTCTTTCAAGTGCAGCCTCTGTCACTTAATAGCCCTTCAGGCTTAAGCAAGATTCTTAACATCAATGAGGCTATTTTGTTACGATAAAATAGGGATAGTAATTCCTACCTCTTAGGGCTTTGTTTGTTTTTGTTTGAATTCAAGAGACTATGTTTGTGAAAATAAATTTAGCAGCACTTAGTAAATTATAGGTGCATCTCCCATAAATGACAGCAGCAGATAGACCTGACACTCACTCTTACCCCCCTCCCCACTATCACCCATAAACCTCTCCACATTTTGTGTTTCTTTACTAAATCATCTTTAATTCTTCTTTGTCTTTCCTTTTAGCTCCATCACCACCCACCCCTTCAAAATCAAATCAGTTATCAAGACCAATCAATTCTACTTTGGCAATAGTCATCAATCCATTTCACTGCCTCAACCATAGATAAGACCCTCACCAACTGTGGTTGGAACTATTTTATTTTTATTAATTACTTATGTAAAAAAATATGAGGGCGGTCTGGGTGGCTCAGTCAGTTAAGCACCTGCCTTTGACTCAGGTCATAATCCCAGGGTGTTGTGATCCTGTGGGGATCCTGCTTCTCCCTCTGCCTACTGCTCTCCCTCCTTGTGCTCTCTCTCTCTATCTCTGTCAAATTACTGAAAAATTATAATATAAAAATAGAGCATATTTTTTAAGTGAAAATCTTGTCATACTGGAGAAAATTTTGAGTAATAAAACATACTCCTGATGTGAATTTTTTTTTTTTTAAGGCAAAGACCCATCCCAGAGAATGTAAATTTTTTCAGGGTGCCTGGTAGCTCATTTGGTTAAGCAACTGCCTTTGGCTCAGGTCATGATCCCAGTGTCTTGGGATCAAGTCCCGTATCGGGCTCCCAGCTCCACAGGGAGTCTGCTTCGCCCTCTGACCTTCTCCCCTTTCATGCTCGCTCTCTCTCTTTCTCTATCAAATAAATAAATAAAATCTTAAAAAAAAGAAAAAGAAAAAAAAGACATAAAAGACATAAAAGGTCACGTAGCCAAAGGTAAATCTCCCTTCCATAATTGTCTTCTGGCCACCTAATTCTCCACCTCAGAGATAGCCACTGATACAAGTTTCTATTTTTTTCTCTATTTTAAAATTTCTTTTTTTTTTTCCCGTTCAAACTTCACTCCCATGCTTTTGTCATATTTTTTATTCGAGTATAGTTGACACACAGTGTCACACAGTGCTACGTTAGTTTCAGGTGTACAACAGAGTGATCCCAAAAGTTCATATAAGTTTCCTGTTTTAACTGTTCAGAGGCTACACATCCAACACACACACACACACACATTTTTCATAGATGACAGCCTACTAGGTACATTGTTCTCAACCTTCTTTTCATTAACAATATATTTTGGAGGGGCGCCTGAGTGGTTCAGTGGGTTGAAGCCTCTGCCTTCAGCTCAGGTCATGATCTCAGGGTCCTGGGATCGAGCCCTGCATCGGGCTCTCTGCTCAGCAGGGAGCCTGCTTCCTCCTCTCTCTCTGCCTGCCTCTCTGCCTACTTGTGATCTCTGTCTGTCAAATAAATAAATAAAATCTTAAAAAACAAAAAACAAAAAAACCCAATATATTTTGGAGATAATTCTGTACTAATACCCTTAAAGTGGATTCATTCTTTTCAATAACTTCATACTATGCCGTTGTATGCATAGCTTAATTTATTTAACCATCCTTCGGACATGTACAGTCTTTCCATTCTCTATACATGTAATTTTTTAAAAATGTGCATATATTTGTAGCACAAATCCCTAAAAGTGGAATATTGGGGTCAACATACACATATATTTTATTTTATTTTATTTATTTTTAAACCAAATTTCTTTCTTTCTTTTATCTTTTTTTTAAAGTAATCTCTACACCCAACATGGGGCTTAAACTCACTACCCCAAGATCAAGAGTTAGTTGCATGCTCTACCAGCCAGGTGCCCTATATATACATTTTTTTAAAAAATATTGATAGGTATTAATATTTTGTAAAAATCTGTTCATCCACCAGCTATGTATGAAAGTGACTGTTTCTATGTACCTTCACCTACTAAGCCTCTTACCAGACTTCTTGAGCATTGCCGATCAATTAGATGAAAAATGGTAGCTTACAGTTTTAAGTATTCAAGTTTCTATTGTGTTGAAAACTTTCATCTGTATTTTTGTTACTTCTTTGCATTAAGATTATAGAATGTTCATTAGAATTATTTTTTCTAATTAATTTATTTTATTTTAAATAACAGTATAGTTAACATATACACTACAACTATTTTATAGCTTCCTCACTGGTCACCTTGCCTCTGATTTTTCACCTTTTCAGGCTTTCCATACACTCTGTTCAAAATTACATTCTCCCCCTGGGGATAAAAATATATGTTTACAAAATTACATTCTTTTTTTTTTTTTTTTAAGGTTTTATCTATTTATTTGACAGAGAGCGATCACAAGTAGGCAAAGAGGCAGGCAGAGAGAGAGAGGAGGAAGCAGGCTCCACCCCAAGCAGAGAACCCGACGTTAGACTCGATCCCAGGACCCCAAGCCATGACCTGAGCGGAAGGCAGAGGCCTAACCCACTGAGCCACCCAGGCACCCCAAAATTACATTCTTAAAAATAGCTCTAGGTAGGGTGTCTGGTTATGGCTCATTCTATTAAGCCTCTGACTCTTGTTTTGGCTCAGGTCATGATCTCAATGTTGTGAGATCAAGCCCTGCATTGGGCTCCATACTGGGCATTGAGCCTGCTTAAGATTCTCTCTCCCTGGGGCACCTGGGTGGTTCAATCCATTAAGGGGCTGCCTTTGACTCAGGTCATGATCCGGGTTCCTAGGTATGAGCCCCCCTCAGGCTCCTTGCTCAGGGTGAGATCTGTTTCTCCTTCTGCCTGCTGTTCCTCCTATAGATGTGCTCTCTCTCCCTCTCTCTCTGTGTCAAATAAATAAATAAGCTTTTTTCTTCAAGATTTTATTTATTTATTTATTTATTTTTAAAAGATTTTATTTATTTATTTGACAGACAGAGATCACAAGTAGGCAGAGAGCCAGGCAGAGAGAGAGGGGAAGCAGGATACCTGCGGAGCTGAGAGCCTGATGCGGGGTTCGATCCCAGGATCCTGAGATCATGAGCTGAGCTGAAGGCAGAGGCTCAACCCACTGAGCCACCCATGCACCCCAAGATTTTATTTATTTATTAAAGAGAGACAGAGCAAGTGTGTGCACAAAGTGAGAAGGAAAAGCAGACTCCCCCTGAGTAGGGAGTCTAATGCAGGGCTCGATCCCAGGACTTTGGGAACATGACCTGGGCCAAAAGTGGACACTTAACAACTGGAGCCACCCAGGTGCCCTAATAAATAAAATCTTAAAAAAAAAAGAAAAGTTTCAGGGCACCTGGGTGGCTCAGTTGTTAAGAGTCTGCCTTTGGCTCAGGTCATAATCCTGGGGTCCTGGGATTGAGCCCTGCATCCAGCTCCCTGCTTGGTGGGAAGCCTGCTTCTCCCCCCCCCCCCCCCCGCTTATGTTCCCTCTCTCTCCGTGTCTCTCTCTGTCAAATAAATAAATAAACAAAATCATAAAAAAAAGTTTCTTTCTCCTCCCTCTGCCCTTCCTCTTCACCCCCCACACTGACACCCACATACTCTCTCTCTGTCTCTCAAAACAAAAGCAAAAACAAAAACAAAAACGGTCTCATTTTGTCTAAATCAGCAGTTCCCAAGCTCTTCCTATCAGGACCACTTTACACTCTTCAAAGCTATTGAACTTTTTTTTTTTTTTGGTCAACTACACTAAAAAGGTAATAAATGATAATTAATACATTATTGAGTTGTTGTCTATGTACATTTACCATATTTGAAAATAAAACTGAGGAAGTTTCAAAGTACTTGTTTACTTAAAATTATAGCAATAAACCCATTGCATGTTAATATAAATATGTTTTATGACAAATGACTGTATTTTCTAAAACAAAAATTCATGAGAAAAGTGGAGTGTTTAACATTTTGCCAACCTCTTTCATGTCTGGATTAATAGAAAACAGCTGGATTCTAATATTTTCTGTATTCAATCTACTGTGATATGCAGTTTTGTTTGAAGTCTATGAAGAAAATCTGTCTTCACACAGTTATTGGAAAAGGGAAAAGTATTTAAAAACCATTCTGGATGTGGATATTCTTCCTTGGTATAATATCAATAATCAACATATAGGAGTTTTTTAAAAGTTAGTTTCAGTGTGGGACCTAAAAGCATGTCAATAAATTCTGTATTCTGGGGGCACCTGGATGGCTCAGTGGGTTAAAGCCTCTGCCTTCGGCCTGGGTCGTGATCCCGGAGTCCTGGGATCAAGCCCCACTTCGGGCTCTCTGCTCCATGGGGAGCCTGCTTCCTCCTCTCTCTCTCTGTCTGCCTCTCTGCCTACTTGTGATCTCTGTCTGTCAAATAAATAAATAAATATCTTTAAAAAAATAAATTCCGTATTCTTTACATTAAAATCCATTGGTCTATCTTATATCTTGAATAGATGTTCTACTCATAATATTATTTATTTACTTTTTAAAAAGATTTATTTATGGGGCAATTGGGTGGTTCAGTAGGTTAAGCCTCTGCCTTCGGCTCAGGTCATGATCCCAGGGTCCTGGGATCGAGCCCTGCATTGGGCTCTCCACTCTGCGGGGAGCCTGCTTCCCTTCCTCTCTCTCTGCCTGCTTCTCTGCCTACTTGTGATCTCTGTCTGTCAAATAAATAAAATCTTTAAAAAAAAAAAAAGGTTTATTTATTTATTTAAGAGGGGAGAAGGGAGGAGGGTAAAGGGAGAGAGAACCTTAAGCAGACTCTGTGCTGAGTGTGGAGCCTTACATGGGGCTTGATCTCAGGACTCTGATATCATCACCTGAGTTGAAACCAAGAGTCAGACACTTAACCAACTGTGCAGCCAGGCTCCCCACTCATGAATTATTTAATTTTTTTAAAAAGATTTTGTTTATTTATTTGATAGACAGATTACATGTAGGCAGAGAGGCAGGCAGAGAGAGAGGAGGAAGCAGGCTCCCTGCCGAGCAGAGAGCCCAATGCGGGGCTCGATCCCAGGACCCTGAGATCATGACCCGAGCTGAAGGCAGTGGCTTAACCCACTGAGCCACCCAGGCACCCCTGAATTATTTAATTTTTTAAAAAAATTTTTCAGTAATCTCTATACCCAACATAGGCTTCAAACTCACAAGTCCAAGATCAAGGGGCATGCACCCAAGTGACTGAGCTAGCCAGGCACTCCTACACATGAATAATTTTAGAACACCATACTTTGGTCATTCGGAAAATACTGGTTCACTGCATTATGCTGATCTTCCAAATGCTTACACGTTTCATTACAAAATGTCAAAAATCTCATTTATTAACATCACCATCAATTTTACCATAAAAGCCTTCAAGTATTACAAAACTGTCAAGGTCCTGATGACAGATGCAAGTATTCCAAAATTCTAATTTCACACAAAAGCTTGAATTTTTTTATGAACAAATACTGTCAGTTGTTTTTCTTGAAGTAATAGCCTCATTCACCCATTTTTGAGTAAATATCTGCCAAGTCTACATAATCACCATTTGTTTGTCAATCATTTTAAAAAATTTTTTTATTTATTTATTTGTCAGAGAGAGAGAGAGATCAAGCAGGGGGAGCAGCAGGCAGGGCAGGCAGAGAGGTGAAGCAGGCTTCCCGCTGAACAAGAAGCCCGATGAGGGACTCCATCCCAGGACCCTGGGATCATGACCCGAGCTGAAGGCAGATGCTTAACCAACTGAGCCACCCAGGCATTCCTGTCAATCATTATTCAAGTAAAAATGGTGTTCCCTGAAAAAAGCAGCTATATCTGCTCCAAACTTACGTGACTCCTCAGGTGCTTTCCCCTGGAATCAACCTCATACTTTGATATCTGTTTGAAGTCTTTATACTTTTATCATATTTTGTGGCACAGAATATTAAAAAGATTTGTACTCAAGAGTTGAGATTCAGGAAAATTAAAATTAAATAATTTTTACTGCTTCATCAAGAACATTTGTTTTATTGGGGTGCCTGAGTGGCTCAGTCAGTTAAGCGTCTGCCTTCAGCTCAGGTTATGATCCCACGGCCCTGGAATCGAGCCCCATGTGGGGCTTCCTCCTTGGTGGGGAGTCTGCTCTGACCCACCTGACTCAGGGGCTCGCGCTCTCTCTCGCTCTCTCTCAAATGAATAAATAAAATCTTAAAAGAAAAAAGAAAAACAAGAACATTTGTTCTACTGTGATTGTGTGTCATTAAAGAATACATATTCAGTTTGGGGCTACTGTGCTATAGTGACAGAAGATCAACCCATCATTGATTTGTAGCATCCAAATATCAATACAGTTAAAAACACAAGTAACAGAATGTAAAATGTGCAACCACAATGAAAAATACAATGACAATTCATCAAAAAATTAATAGAATTACAGTATGATTGGGGTGCCTGGGTGGCTCAGTGGGTTATGCATCTGCCTTCAGCTCAGATCATGATCTTGGGATCCTGGGATCAAGTCCCACAACAGGCTCCATGCTCAGTGGGGAGTCTGCTTCTCCCTCTGCCTGCTGCTCCCCCTCATTCTGCTTTCTTTCTCTCTGACAAATAAATAAATAAAAATCTTTTTAAAAAATTACAATATGGTCTATCATACCACTTTAATATCTAAAAGAATCAAAAGCAGGATCTCAAAGAGATATTGGCACACCCCTGTTCATAGCATCATTGCACTATTCACAGTAGCTGAGAGGTAGAAGCAACCCAAATGTCCATGAGCAGATGAATGGATAAACAAAATGTGGTATATACATACAATGGAATGTTACTCAACATTAAAAAGAAAGGGAATTTCTATTTTAAAAAAAGGAAGGGAATTCTGACACATGTTGTGGTATGGATTAACGATGAAGAACTATGCTAAGTGAAACAGGCCAGTCACAAAAAGGCAAATACTATATTTTCCCATTGATATGCAATATCTAAATTAGTCCAATTCATAAAAATAGGAAGTCGAATGGTGGTTGTCAGGAGCTACTGGCAGGGAGAAATAGGAGAGTTGTTGTTTAATTGGTGTCAAGTTTTAGTTTTGCAAATGAAAAAGTTCTGGAAAAGGAGGATAATGGTGGTGGCACAATAACAGGAATGTACTTAACACTATCAGATTGTACACTTAAAGATGGTTAAGAAGGCTGGGACTCCTGATTGGCTAAGTTGTAAAGCACACAACTCTTGATCCAGGGGTCATGAATGTGAGCCTCATGTTGGGTGTAGAGATTGCTTAAGAAAAGAATTTTTTTTTTTTTTTTTAAGATTTTGTTTATTTACTTGACAGAGAGAGATCACAAGTAGGCAGAGAGGCCGGCAGAGAAAGAGAGGGGGGGTGGGAAGCAGGCTCCCTGCTGAGCAGAAAGCCTGACTCGGGACTCAATCCCAGGACCCTGAAACCAGGACCAGAGCTGAAGTCAGAGGCTTAATCCACTGAGCCACCCAGGTGCCCCAGAAAAGAAAATCTTAAAAAAATAAATAAAGAATTAGGAATAAATTAAAAAAAAAACAAACATATCTCAAGAACCAAAGAAATGCAAAATTCTATCAACCAATATATTCAATCAACTAGAATGGGAAAAGGAAAAGTTAGGAAATGTGTATATATGGGCACCTGGCTGGCTTGGTTGGAAGAGTGTGCCACTCTTGATCTCCGGCTTCGGAGTTCAAGCCTCATGATTAGGATAGAGATGGCTTAAAAATAAAATCTTTTAAAAAAAAAAAGCAGGGTGGTGTCTGGGTGACTCAGTTGATTAAGCATCTGCCTTCGGCTCAGATCCTGATCTCAGGGTCTGGAATTGGGATCCCTACTCTGGGGAATCTGCTTCTCCCTCTATCCCTTCTCCCATCTGTGCACACCATGTGTGCATCCTCTCTCTTTCTCTAATAAATAAAATCTTTTTAAAAGAATTTAAAAATCTAAAAAAAAAAAAAAAAGGAAATGTGTGTGTTTAACATGGGCTGTGTTTTCATTCTCCACTTGAAGTTAATGAGTGAGACAATAATTTTAAAGAGGGTTCAGTGTGTTTGTGGCCATTCATAATCTCAGTAAATATCTCCCTTTCTGGTCTGCATTGTGCAACTCTGGGGAATTTGAGAATTTAATATAGAGAAGTTGAAGAGAATCAAACTGTATTTTTACCCTTTGTGTGTTAAGAAGAATCCATGCACAATTGATATTTTATATACTTTTATATTATGAGAAATTGTTTCAAAAAGCCTACCAAAGTGCCCAGCACAATGAATAAAATTATCCCAAAACTTCAAATAACAAGCTATAAAAAGAAATTCTTGGAAGTTTCCAGAGGGTAAAAACAGATGACATTTTGAAATCAGAATGTAACTAGAAGTTAGAATACAATGGAGCAAGAACTTTCTAAATTCTGAGGGGCAAATCTAGTTTTCCTCACTTCCTCACACTTTTTTAAGTATTGAGTTGATTTTTCCAATCTATAAGGATTCAGTAGATTTACCCTACATGACCCCTTACTAGAGAAACTCCTGGAGGATATTCTCCAATAAAACAAGAGAATAAACTTAGCAGTAAGATGGAGAAGAGAGAAGACACAACACAGGAAAATCCAATGGTAATAGCTTGTGGCAGATCTAGAAATCTAACTCTTACTCCAGAATGGAACAACAGAAGGCTCTGGAACAGAGATGTCTAGGAAAAAAAATGAAATTGATAGACTATCTGATATGTATGACCAGTAGAAAAATAATATTGAGGGATGCCTGGGTGGTTCAGCTGGTTACGCATCTGCCTTCAGCTCAAGTCATGATCCTGGGTTCGACCCCCAGGTCAGACTCCCCGCTCAACAGAGAGCCTGCTTTTCCTTTTCCCTCTGCCTGCTGGGCTGCCTACTTGTGCTCTCTCTTTTTCTCTCTGTCAAATAAATAAATAAATAAAATCTTTAAAAAAAATCATAACAATATTGATAGGCGTAGGAGCACCTGGGTGGCTCAGTTGGTTAAGCAGCTAACTTTGGCTCAGTCATGATCTCAGGGTCCTGGGGTGGAGGCCCCACAGGGAGTCAGCTTCTCCCACTCCGTCTGCCCCTCTCCCTGCTCGTGTGTGTGTGCTCACTTTCTCTCAAATAAGCAAATAAAATCTTTAAAAAAAGGAAAGAAAAATAACATTGACAGGTATATAGCTGATCCCACAGAACACACAAGGACAGCTAGTTTTATGAATATCGAGAACTAAGCAAATAGGTAAGTGAGGGATTCGCTATAGGAAAAGCAACCATACAACAGAAGGACAGAAACTAAACTGCAATCAGGGGACGCCTGGGTGGCGCAGTTGGTTGGACGACTGCCTTCGGCTCAGGGCGTGATCCTGGAGTCCCGGGATCGAGTCCCACATCGGGCTCCCAGCTCCATGGGGAGTCTGCTTCGCTCTCCGACCTTCTCCTCGCTCATGCTCTCTCTCACTGTCTCTCTCTCTCGAATAAATAAATAAAATCTTTAAAAAAAAATATTAAAAAAAAAAATAAACTGCAATCAGCATTCCACGAGGCACAGAAATGAGTAATGCTTATAAAATCCTAACAATGCAAATACTGATTACTGATGGAACAAACAATTGTGATACTGGGAGAATGAAGACAGGAAGTGGGAGAGGTGAGTAAATCCTCAGTTAACTATAATAAGGAATCAATGAATAATGTCTCCATTGAAAAACTGAGGAATAGCAGTATGGGCCTATATGGTTGAGACATGTAGAAAGATACCAGAAAAAAATAGAGGCCACTCAGTCCACAATCTGACCAGTGGAACTAGTTTGTGGGTAGGACTGGTAGGAAAATTTCATGATAAGACTACTCTTTTTTTTTTTTTTTAAAGATTTTATTATTTATTTATTTGACAGAGAGAAATCACAAGTAGATGGAGAGGCAGGCAGAGAGAGAGAGGGAAGCATGCTCCCTGCTGAGCAGAGAGCCCGATGCGGGACTCGATCCCAGGACCCTGCGATCATGACCTGAGCCGAAGGCAGCGGCTTAATCCACTGAGCCACCCAGGCGCCCCAATGATAAGACTACTCTTAACTGAAATTTTAATTTTGTGTATGTATAAAATTTTAGATCAATTTTTTAAGTTCTAAATGATGCTGCAATAAACATATATATATGCTTCACACTCACTTCTAATTATTCCCAATTAATTCTGAGAGCTAGAATTCCAGGATCAGGCGATAGGGCATACATATATGTTCAAGGCTTTTGATACCGGATGCCAAGTAACTCTGAAGCCATGCCTGGCTGCTTTGTACTCACCAGAGGGCTAGTCTGGTCCACCATCTCCTCACTAGGTTGTCAGCAACTCCAAACCCAATTTAACTGGTTCTTTTTATTTGCTTCCTGGGTCTTTCCTTTGCCTCCAGATTTTTGAACTGGGAAGGTTCTTTAGTCAAAGAGAGGTTGGGACTGGAAATTCCATTCTGGCTCTACTAGTGCCTGACTCTGGTTTTCATTACATCTTTTCCTCTCTCTCAATGCAGTTTTAGCATCTGTAAAGGGAGGAGCTGGGACCAGAACTGTACTACTCAACCTTTTTACAATGAAAGCTCTTCCCTTGAACACCATGTTTTTATCCACTAAACAAACTGCATTTGCTAAGAAGGCATTGATTCTCTTTCCTGGTGTGTATAACTCAGGTGAAAATCAGTGAGGATTTCTGAGTAGCAGGAGAGAGATTCTTCTGGCAACCTAAGTGAATTAATAAATTCAAGTCCAAACAATTTTATTACCCTGCTTGCACAGCCTGGCTGAAGCAAATACCTAAACTATGTTGGAATGCTCACTGATCCCCTTTGCTGTTTTCAGATTCCCTAGGAAACATGAAGTGGGGTAACTCTCTCAGATTCAATAATCCATTTTCTCTACCTATACCTCCGGCATCAGAGTTTATGGTGGCCAAGATTAACTCCCCAGCTAAATCAGTTAAATTGACCTTGTGCATATTTGTTGGAGTTAGCCTACAGCAAAGGGCACTGCAGCAGATTAGCACTTTGCCTTATAAGGAAGAAGGAAAGAAGAAGGATTTATTGTGAGGTCGGTGAAGCTTAAATTTCAGGGCCCCTCACTTGCATGGGTCCCTGGGAGAACAGGGGGTTGCTGGGAGTTGTAGTCTGGGAGTTGAAGAGAGGAAGCAGCTTGCCATCAAGAAACATTTCTGGAAAACTGCTTAAAAATCTCAGAAAAGAGAGATGGGAATCTGAGTCTTCAATAATTTGTCTTTATTCCTTTTCTCATTCTAAATAAAGATTCACATTCATACAAAAATTGCACTCATCATATTGTATTCTTTTTGTTGGAGAGGGCCTCCGGAAGTGTAAAAGCTGGGGTCCTACAAAATCTGGATCTGCTGCTTACATGGAAATGAATTCCTCCCCAGTTAGATGGAAGCGAACAATCTGCTTTTTCCACTAGACACAGAGGAGTAATGGTTCTCTCGCCTTTCCTTCTTCGACCAGCTGAGCTGGACAGGCATGCTCCATTCCCGTGGCCCGAGAGCCCACAGGTAACCAGCGACTCCGGTGTTGTCCCAGATTGTTGGAGCCACCTCTTTGGAGACCCTGAAAGTCTGCACAAGTGATCAACCAGTCAAATAATTTATGTTTCTTCTTGACCATTGCTCTCAAGTCGCCTTCCCACTCCCCACCCCAGGTTTTTGTCCTCCCTTCTAATACATTTCAAAAGCAATGTGTTTGCTTTCTTATGCCTGGCCTATTTGAAGGCATGAAATAAATAATTGTTAAGTAAATAACTTAGAAGAATGAATCTTAACCTTTCTGGTTCCCAGCCTCTTAAGAGTGCTAACAAGGTCTGAAATTATGAAATTATGGACAGTCTTGGAAGGAAGATTACAGCTCTTCTTTTCTGTTTAGTCACTAAGCTAGTGATTTGCAAACTTAGTGCACTTTAGGGAATCTTATTTAAAATGGAGATTCCAGGGGTGCCTACTGGCTCAGTAGGTTGGGTGTCTGCCTTCGGATCAGGTCATGATCCTGGGTCCTGGGATTGAGCCCCACGCTGGGCTCCCTGCTCAGCGGGGAGCTTACTTCTCCCTCTCCCATTCTCCCTCCTTGTGTTCCCTTTCTAGCTGTTTCTCTCTCCGTGTCAAATAAATAAATAAAATCTTTTAAAGATTAAAAAAAAAAATCACAAAATAAATCCAATGCAGATTCCAGGGCTGTGTTTCTGGAGGGAATCAGTTGTTTGGGAAGGGATTCAGGAGACCACATTTCGATAAAGGGTCCCCAGTGATTCTATTGTAGGCCACTTCTTGGGAGACACTGCAAAAATGGGTCTGGGCTGGGTATAGAATTTACTTATTTCTTGCAACCACTCCCTATTTTGGTAATTCTGGTCCAAAATCTGTCCGGGACTAATTCCAGAGAAGATTGGTCCCCATGAGATTGAGGAATCCTTTATTTCTCTTCTTCAGGCAAATAGTCACAACTGCTATAATGGACACAGTGCAGATTTGGGAAATTGGAGAGATCTGGGTTCAAATGGTTGCATCTCTCTGAACCTCAATTTGTCTGTGAAACAGGATCAATAATGTCACTCATGATTAATGTGTGAACCAAATGCACCGATTTATGTGAATGTGTGGTACACAAGGCCTAGTCCATACTAGCAGTTAAGAAGTTTGTTTTTATCTCATCCTTTGCCTGAATGATATTAAGGATAAAGAGTTTCCTCGGAGAACTCTGAGATACTTGAAATTCTTCTATCCTTTAGACATTCACTTCTTAGGCTTCAGTCTTTGTTAGTCTCTGAGTCTTAGGCTTAGTCTCTGTTACAGTGTAAATGGCCCTTAAATCAGTAACTAGAGGGCTTACTGTTATTAATACCTTATTCAAAGGTAGTTCAGGAATTATTTTGAAAAATCAAAGGCAGGAAGAAGGCTTGGGAGTGCCATGAAGGGAAAGGAAGAAGAGGAAAGCTTAGGGGAAGGCAAAGAACGTAGCGAAAAACTAAAGTCACCTGAGAACAAAGTTTTTCAACATTATAGTCCTACAAGGCTATGCTGCAAACAGTGGTTTTCAGCTTATAGTCCTGGTTGCCATTTGAAGACATGTTCAGGTAGTACCAGACACAAGGGAATTTTACCTCACCTGTGCATAAAGGTACTGAAATTTTAAGTTTTTCTAAGAGTAGATCTTGGGAAAACATCTTGATAATCCTCTTGAAGTAGAAGGAGAAACCCTATGGTCATGACTGTAGCTGGGTAAACCACATCAAGTGAATGGAGGAGTTTGGTTTTGCCTCTGAGAGGGAGAGGAAAGGAGAATAGCATAGGGCAGAGAAATGCGGAAGTAGCATGAGATTGGGGGGCTATGTGGAGTGAAAGTAACTAAATGACATTAGAAGGGCGCCTGGGTGGCTCAGTGGGTTAAGCCTCTGCTTTCGGCCCTGGTCACGGTCCCAGAGTCCTGGGATAGATCCCTGCATCGAGCTCTCTGCTCAGCAAGGAGCCTGCTACCACCTCCTCCGCCCTGCCTGCCTCTCTGCCTACTTGTGATCTCTCTCTCACTGTCAAATAAATAAAATCTTAAAAAAAAAAAAAAAGACATTAGAAAAAGAAATGTCTTGTGTTCACATTGAAATTTTTGGTGGTAATGTGATAAAGGTAATGATTAATAGTCACTGAAGTGGGGGCGCCTGGGTGGCTCAGTGGGTTAAAGCCTCTGCCTTCCGCTTGGGTCATGATCCCATCATGATCCCAGGGTCCTGGAATTGAGCCCCACATCTAATTCCTTGCTCAGCGGGGAGCCATTCTCTCTCTGCCTGCCTCTCTGCCTACCTGTGATCTCTGTCAAATAAATAAATAAAATCTTTAAAAAAATAAAAAATAAAAGACTATCCTTCCCAGTCCCCTTTGCAGCTACATATGGCCCTGTGACTATATTCTGGTCAATGGAACAAATGCTAGGTATCTAGGTATAGTCATGGGACTATGTTCTGGCCAATGGAATATGAGCAGCTAGGTATGACCACGGCCAGTGGAATAGAAACAGCTAGGTATGGTCATGTGACTATGTTCTGTCCAATGAGAAACGAACAAAATGGATGAAATGTTCATCTTCCAGGTTTGTTTTTAAAAGAAAGAGCATATTGAACATGTCCCACTGGAAGTGGATATGATGGCAAACTCTAGAGCACCCACCCTAGTCCTGCAACCACAGATGCTTCCATTGTAGCCCTGGAAGATACTTGAGGAAAACAGAACCATGAGATAGAAGGAAACTGGGTCTTTTATCAACCTTGTTAAACATATTGCCCTAGTAGCTCTGTACTGCTTTGTCTGGATCTTTTTGAGAGAAAGAAATTAACTTCTATCATGTTTTAATATTTTTGTTTCTTTTTGTTATAGCAGCCAAATTTCATCCTAAACTAATAAATAAGAGAATGCATTACCTTTCTGCATAGTCAGAACTTTATTTTTTGTTGTTGCTCTTAGTCAGAATTTTTAAAAAGCACATTTATTTTTCCATTTTTTAAATATTTTTTATAAGATTTTATTTATTTATTTGACAGACAGAGATCACAAGTAGTCAGAGAAGCAGGCAGAGAGAGGAGGAAGCAGGCTCCCTGCTGAGCAGAGAGCTGATGGGTGGCTCATCCCAGGACCCTGGGATCATGACCTGAGCTGAAGGCAGAGGCTTTAACCCACTGTGCCACCCAGGCGCCCCTATTTTTTTTTTTTTTTCATTTTAAAAGTAACATACCAACAACTAATGTAAGTACCTTTGCTATGATATGATGAGAATGGTACTCTAATTTTATGGTCTTCCACCCAAAACTCTGTAACTCCAGTCCAGTCACCAGAAAGATATCAGACAAATCACTTGAAGGGGCATCCTACAAAATACTTGTCCAGTGCTCCCCCAAACTACCAAGGTCATCAAAATCAAGGAAAGTCTGAAAAACTTTCACAACTAAGAGGAGACTAAAGAGACATAATGACTAAATGTATGTGGTATTTTCGATGGGATCTTGGAACATAAAAAGGGCATTAGCCAAAAACTAAGGAAATCTGAATAAAGTACAGATTTTCATTCATAATAATGACTGATATTGATTCACTAATTGTGACAAAAGATGTTAATAATAGAGGAAATTGAATATGGGGAATAAAGAAACTCTGTCCTATGTTTCCAACTTTTCTATAATCTAAATCTATTCTAACATAAAAGGTTACCAAAAAAGTAAAAAGAAATAATCATTTCAGAAAACTTGGAATACAAATTGAAACTTGAAAAATCACTCCAAACGTCATAATTCGGCCTTTTGCTGCATCGTCAATGTGTTTTGTCTTTTTTTTTCTTTTAAGTAGGCTCCACTCTGGAGATCAAACCTGAGCTGAGATCAAGAGTCAAATGCCAGGGCGCCTGGGTTGCTCAGTGGGTTAAAGCCTCTACTTACAGCTCAGGTTGTGAACCTAGGGTCCTACCTAGGGTCCTAGGGTCCTAGGATCAAGCCCCCCATCAAGCTTTTTGCTCAGCAGGGAGCCTGCTTCCTTCTCTCTCTCTGCCTGCCTCTCTGCCTACTTGTGATCTCTGTCTGTCAAATAAATAAATAACACCTTTAAAAAAAAAAGTCAGATGCCCAACTGACTAAGCCACCAGCAGTGTTTTTAATGAAAACTACCATACTTATGTACAATTTTCTGTCTTATTTTACTTAATATTCATCATGAAGCATTGTTACATACACTTTCTAGCCCTTTGAGGACCTAAAAATAATGACACTTAATAAAATATACATATTATATTAATGACCAATTACATTAGTATTAATAATAATTTTTTATTATGTTATGATAGTCACTATATAGTACATCATTAGTTTTTGGTGTAAAATTTCATGATTCATTGTTCGCATATAACACCCTGTGTTCCATGCAATCCGTGTCTTCCTTAATACCCATCACCAGGCTAACCCATTCCTACACCCAATATTATTAATAATTAATAACATTAATAATATGGTAAATAAGATAATCGAGGGCGCCTGGGTGGCTCAGTGGGTTAAGCCGCTGCCTTCGGCTCAGGTCATGATCTCAGGATCCTGGGATCGAGCCCCACATCAGGCTCTCTGCTCAGCAGGGAGCCTGCTTTCTCCTCTCTCTCTGCCTGCCTCTCTGCCTGCTTGTGATCTCTCTCTGTCAAATAAATCAATAAAAATCTTAAAAAAAAAAGATAATCGATAAACAGTACATTATATACATATATAATAACATATAATAACACTGAATACACTTGGTTTCTACAAGGAACCCGAACCCCTTAGAGAAATACCAATTACAAGGCTGGGATAGAATGAACCTGCAAATATTTGTTATGCCACAAAGTAAGTAGTGTTCAAAGAAGGACGGAAGGGGCACCTGGGTGGCTCAGTGGGTTAAGCCTCTGCCTTCAGCTCAGGTCATGATCTCAGGGTCCTGAGATTGAGCCCCACATCAGGCTCTCTGCTGGGTGGGGAGCCTGCTTCCCCCTCTCTCTGCCTGCCTCTGCATACTTGTGATCTCTCTGGGTCAATTAAATTTTAAAAATCTTAAAAAATAAAAAAAGAAGGACTGACCATGTCAAAAGGATACATGTGCTATCTTGAAGAGGCTCCCATTGGTCAAACCTGGGACAATTTAAAAATTAGCACCCATGCGGCACATGGGTGGCTCTGCTGGTTAAGCATCTGCCTTCCACTCATGTCATGATCCCAAGGTCCTGGGATCAAGGCCCACAGCTGGCTCCTTACTCAGTAAGGGGCCTGCTTCTCCCTTTTCCTCTGCCTGCCACTTTGGTTGCTGGTGTTCCCTCTCTCTGTCAAATAAATAAATAAAATCTTTTAAAAAATTAAAAAATAAAAATTAACACCTACTGATTAGCCAATCACTATTGATTAGTCAATCATTTCATGAGAGTGATGAAAAATAACCCATTAAATAAAACAGGAAAGCAGTTTAACTGATTTATTCTTTCTATTTCTCCATACCCTTGCCAATTCTGTGTATTTACACAAATTTTTTGCCTTGTCCACTATGGTTATAGCTTAGGAATCACTACTTGCTAGTGAGGAATTTATTGACCGTTTGTATTTATTTCTTAAGTGAATTTTTGATTCGCAATCCTTGCTAGTATTTCAACTGGATTAGCTGTATTATTCTTATTGATTTTTAGAAGCTCATATATTATGACTATTAAGCCCTTGTCTACTATACATGTTGCAAAAATTTTCCTCCAGTCTTGTGCTTGTTTTTAAAATTTTGCTATCATTTCTTCCAGGAGCAACTTCAGGGTAATGGTTGAGAGCACGGACCCTGGAACTGGATTGCAGGAGTTCAAATCTGGATTCCACCACTGAGTACTTAATCTTAAATATTTAATCCTGTTGTGCCTCAGTTCCCTTATCTGTAAAAGGGAGACGATAATAAGGTTATTAGGATGCTTAAATTAGTTAAGATGTATAAAATGCTTAGATGAGAAATTGGCACATATAAAGGGACAAATAATTACTATTCTTCAGGCAGTATTTTCTTTTAATGTAGTTAGATCTATTTTTTTTTTCTTCATGGCTTCTTGATTTTCTCTGGTTTAGGACAGTTTTATGTACCCCAAGGATGTAAAAATAAATGTTTTATTTCTTTTTTTTAAAAGATTTTATTTATTTATATGAGACACACACACACACAGCAAGAGAGGGAACACAAGCAGGGGGAGTGGGAGAGGGTGAAGCAGGCTTTCTGCTGAGTAGGGAGCCTGGTGCAGGACTAGATTCTAGGACACTGGGATCATGACCTGAGCCAATGGCAGCTGCTTAACGGCTGAGCCACCCAGGCTCCCCAAATAAATGTTTTCTAATATCTCTTTCTAGCATTTTTATAGCTTGTTTGCTATCTTAAAATCTGTAACCATATGCCAGGAGTTGTGTTGGTGGTTGAGGATATAGGGATAAGGAAGGCTTGCCCTCCTGGAGCTTACATTGTGGTAGGATAACTGAAAAAGTGAACAAACTAGGACTCCTGGGTAGCTTAGTCAGTTAAGCCTCTAACCCTTGATTTCAGCTCAGGTCAAGATCTCAGGGTTGTGAGATTGAGCCCTGTGCCTGGCTCTGTTCTCAGCACAGTCTGCTTGAAATTCTCTCTCTCCTTCTGCTACTCCCCAGCCTTTCTCTCTCTCCCTCTCTAAAGAGAAAAAAGAAGAGGAGGAGAAGGGAGGGGAGGGGAGGGGAAGGGAAGAGAGGAGAGGAGAGGAGGTGCCTGGGTGGTTCAGGCGGTTAAATATTTGCCTTTGGCTCAGGTTCTGATCGCAGGGTGCTGGGATGGAGCCTGCACAGCGGGGAGCCTACTTCTCCTTCTGCCCCTCCCCCTGCTCCTGTTCTCTCTCTCTCTCTCTCTCAAATAAATAAAATCTTAAAAAATAAATCAATTAATAAAAAGATAACTTAGGTAAGTGCTGTAAAAGAAAGACATTATCAACTTGTCTACATATTTACAGCCTGTTTTCTCCTCCCAGGAAAGGTATCTCCTCTCCTCATTGTAATGTTTATCCTTAGCATTAGGAAAGCAAATAGAAGAGAAAAAAGAAAGAAGGCTTTTAAGTCTGTCCCAATGGCTTTTGGTGCAGCTGCATCCCTAGCTTCTGTCTTTTCTGGCTTATGTATTATCTCTGCTCTTGTTTTAGTGGAGGCACCTTTTAACCTTTTAAAAAAAATTTTAATTGAGATATAATTAACATATTATATTAAGTTTCAGGTGTACATCATAATTTGATTTCTGTATACATTGTGGAATGATCACCCACAGTTAAGTCTAGTAAATATCCATCCCCACACAGTTGTCATTTTTTTGACTTGCAATGGGAATTTGTAATCTTTTGATGGTGTCCTTGCCACCATCGCCCTGAACATTCCTCCAAGGAGCTTGCAGGCATTGGTGCAGAGCCAAGAAGGAATTACAAAGACTCCAGAAGGATGAGAACTGAATAAAGTCCTGGACTATAAAGGGACGTTGGTGACCTTTCAAAGCACAGGTGCAGTCCTGTGGTTGTGACAGGAGCTGAATTCCAGGCATTGAAACTTGTTCTTTGGTGTCTAGGATTATGGGCTCTGTTGACCCTTCTAACTCATTCAGTCCTGAGTCTCCTTTGGGGTGGGGGGGTGCGGGTGCGGGCACTGCTGTTCTTCCATTCAATTCTCCAATCTCATTTTCATGAGTTGAAATCCCTCCAGACCTAGAAATTGAGCTACTACAGTTTTACCAAAGCAGAAATTCTGACCAGAAGGGTTCATTCTCTTCTTTCAAAGATGGGAGTTACTTTATTCTTCTAAGAACGAGCATTCAGCTGGCCAAACAGAAGAAAGGTAAGAGGTTGGAGCAGGGTTTAAATGGGAACGGCTAGGAATGGTGGTTTGTCAGCATGTACCAGAGGAGTTAAGCTATTAAAGGCCTAGGATATAAATCTCAGTTGCTATCTACACAGAGGAGTTCAAATCTGCATTCTAGTAAAATAATAGTATGTATGTATTTTAAATAGTTTCTTTTTTTAAGTTTTTTTTTTTTTTTGTAATCTCTACACCCAACGTGGGGCTCAAACCCAAGACCCCAAGATCAAGAGTCACACATTCTACCAACTAAGCCAGCCAACCTCCTCGGTAGTATATATTTGTATAGCATGTTTCATGTGCTAAACGCTGTTCTGTGTGCTTTAAATAGTCACTTAATCCTCCTAATGCTACAAGTAAGTACTATTATTATCATCTCCATATTTCCAGGGAGGCCCAAAAAGGTTCGCAGACTTGGCAAAGTCATATAACTAGTAAGTGGCAGGCCCAGAATTCAAACCAAGACAGTCAGCCTGTACCTTTTATGTGCTTTTTATTTATTTTGTTTTTAAGATTTTATTTATTTATTTGACAGAGATTACAAGTAGGCAGAGAGGCAGGCAGAGAGAGAGAGAGGAGGAAGCAGGCTCCCCGCTGAGCAGAGAGCCCGATGCGATGTGGGACTCCATCCTAGGACCCTGAGATCATGACTGAGCCGAAGGCAGCAGCTTAACCCACTAAGCCACCCAGGCGCCCTTATGTGCTTTTTATTTATTTATTTATTTTTATTTTTATTTATTTATTTATTTGAGAGACAGATCACAAGTAGGCAGAGAGGCAGGCAGAGAGAGAGGAGGAAGCAGGCTCCCTGCTGAGCAGAGAGCCCGATGCGGGGCTCGATCCCAGGACCCTGAGATCATGACCTGAGTCGAAGGCAGAGGCTTTAACCCACCGAGCCACCCAGGCGCCCCCCTTATGTGCTTTTTAAAAGCTATACTTACTGGGGCGCCTCGGTGGATCAGTTGGTTAAGCGTCTGCATTTGGCTCAGGTCATGATCCCAGGGTCCTAGGATGGAGCCCCTCATCGCACTTTCCACTCAGTGGGAACCCTGCTTCTCCCCCACCTTGTGCTCTTTCTCACTGTCAAATAAATAAATAAATAAAATCTGTAAGAAATAATAATTTAAAAAAATAGTAGCTACATTTACTGCTCCCCAGGAATGAGTTTTTTTCTTCTATTTCCTGAAACATTCTTGATTTCATTGTTGCTGTTCTTTTATGTATTTTTAAATTTTATTTATTTATTTATTTATTTGAGTGAGAAAGAGAGAGAGCAACAGTGCAACCCAGGAAGAGAGAAGAGAAGCAGATCACTCACTGAGCAGGGAGCCCAACTTGGGACTCGATAGTAGGACCCAGAGATCATGACCTGAGCCAAAGGCAAATGCTTAATCTACTGAGCCACCCAGGCACTGTTTTTTTTATAAAACAGAAAGTAATTTAAGGTATCTAGAGGCACACAATTCCTTGAGAATTTTGAGAGCATGAGAAACATAGCGTAGGGCAATTTTCTTATGGAGCTGGAGAAAATATCCCAAGAGAAGAGGTTGGAGGTGTTGGATATTTTAGAAATACAGGTTTTGAGTTTTTTTCAAAATCGTGGGTTCAGGATTGCGAGGTTGAGGTAATTTTCTGCAAAATAAATAAATAAATAAAATAATATATATATTTTTTTAACTCAGGGAAGAAGTGGGGGCAGAAGAGGCCATGCTGCACTGAGTAGGCCCCAGCGGGAAGGCAATGTGAAAGAGAAAGGAGGCAGCCAGCGGTGGTGGAGCGGTGATGAAATGATACCTCAAAGGGGTTGTGGGCAGATGATGGGTTTCATTGAGTTTTGTGACAATGCTGTTCAGACTTTTAGGCCATTGGCTCCTAGCGGCATCTTTTGTGTGACTGCATCTTTTCCTTCCAAACGAGTGGGGCCAACTGTGGCAAACAGAAGGAGCAGGCTGTTTGACTTTGTGACGGGGATCACTAGGCTGCTTCAGAAGCATCAGATTCTCGCTCCCAGAAAGGCTCCGAAGAGGCAGCGGGCACGTGGTTTGTGGTCTAAATTCAGCCGGCAGCAAGGCAGTGGGGGAGGGATGGAAGGTGGGTAAACGCAGGACCTGCAGGAGGAGCTACTGCGCAACCTCAGAATCTGGTTTACCCGGCATTCGGGCATTCGTAGAGAACTCTCCCTCTATTCCTCTGGCTTGCCTCCCCCCCTCATCATCTCTTACCTCTGTCCAATCAGATTTGTGTTTGTTTAAAATCCAACCCCCTCTGGCCGACTCAGCCCCTGCTGTCAGCCATCCACCAGAGCTGATGAATCCTCAGTCCTATTTCCAGTTCTGGTCTGGTTGGGGTGGCTCACAGAGCAGCCCCAGAGGAGGAGGAGGGCGCACTCAACAGGGCCTGGCAGTGTCATTAGTGCCTGTGAAGAGGCTTGGGAAGAGATGATGCTGCCTGAGGTGGGGGTGTGGAGCTGCCACCCCTCCATGACTCCTGCCCCAGACTTTCCCTCCTGTGAGTAGTGTCTCTTGAATGAACCCCAAGGAGAAGGTGTTTTCTTCCATTATAGAAAAATGTCAAAGAAGATTAATTAACCACAGTGATAACACATTAGATCTTTTCCTTCAGCTGAGACACCCATTGCTTAGCCAAAGACATCAGAGTATTTTTTCATTTATCTTGGGTATTCTTACTCTATGAGAAAGTAAAGGAAACTCAGAGTCCAGGAGATTGGTATTTTATTTATGTATTTATGTATGTAGTTATTTATTTATTGTGTAAGTTCCCAGAGGGGGAGGGGAACTGATTTCCTGAGCACCTAAAACTGTCCAGGTTGGGGGTGGTACTCAGGCTTTCCTGCACTATCCTGTTAAATCCTTAAAGCAGTGTTAAGGGGGAGAGTTTTCTCATGCCTGTTTCGGGTGAGGAAACAGACTCTGAGTGAAGTAACCTACTAGAGACACGCGGCTTTAATGACAAGGTTGGGATTCAAGTTGGGTCTATAAAAATTCCAAAATGCATACTTCTTTCAATTTTTACTGCTTCATCAAGAACATTAGTGGGGGGGCGCCTGGGTGACTCAGTGGGTTAAAGCCTCTACCTTTGGCTCAGGTCATGACCCCAGGGTCCTGGGATCCAGCCCCGCATGGCATGGGCTCTCTGCTCAGCAGGGAACCTGCTTCCTCCTCTCTCTCTGCCTGCTTCTCTGCCTACTTGTGATCTCTGTCTGTCAAATAAATAAATAAAATCCTTAAAAAAAAAAAAAAAAGAACATTAGTTGGTTAAGCATCGTCTTCAGCTCAGGTCATGATCCCAGGGTCCTGGGATGGAGTCCTGTATGTTGCGGGGGTTCCTGCTCTGCGGGGACTCCCTGCTTGTGATCTCACTCTCTCTCAAATAAGTAAAATCTTTTATATATATATATATATATATATATATATATATATATATATGGCTTTAGTGAATAGTCTTTAAACATTCACTAAGCAACTAAGATATGAATTCACAGAGGAGGCTGCGGTGTCTGCCTTCAAGGAACTCCCAGCCACATGGAGGAAACATGTAAGTCAGCAGATAATAGAAATTAAATGTAGGGGGATAAGTATGATGACAAGCCAAGCACAGGGGGTTGAGGATCCCAAAAGAGGAAGTGGCAGGCCCTGCCTAAGGAAGTCGTCAACCAATGTTTACTGCATTCCAGGTCACGTGGAGCATGGGGGCACGGACGATTAATAGCCAACATTTCATGCTGGGCCGTGTACTAAATATGTATGATCTCATTTAATTCCTACAACCTTGATCCTGAGTTGAACTTCAAAAGATGGCAAAGGGATTTCAAGGCATGCTGCCTCCCATGTTGTTTGTGCTCCCCCAGCAACCGCAGCATGGTGCAGTGTTCGTGGAGTCTCTAGGCATGTTACTTGATGATCATGAGAGCCGTCAGTCGTAGCACTTAACCTGGAGCTAAGGCCCATTCTGGGAATGTCTGAGGAGAGGCAGAGGCAACAAAGGCTGTTTGCTGCTCTCACTACAGTCCCATGGACCAGGCGGGAAGGACTAGTGCCCCAATTGGTTTGTACTGTGGTGTCAGGAGGACAGGAAGTCTATCCCCTTTGTGGTCTGAGGGGTATTAAAATTCATTCTGGTTTGCCCCAGATACCCCCCGCTGCAGTACCTAGCATGCTTGCCAAAAACCAGTCTTGATGATCTTGCCGGTTTTTCCCTGCCCTTCTAGATAGTTCCCTTGGGAAATGTCACCCATGCTATGCTTCTGCTGTGTCCTTCTTTGCTCAAGCCTGTGAAGTTATCTTCAAACCTGATCCCATCCAACTAGAGTCACCACATGAGAGCCCCAAGTGGGTTCCCACAACTTGGACGTCATGATGATAATAATAACTAACTTTAACTGAGAACTTAATAGAAGCCAGACCCTGTGTTTAGTGGTTAGTATGACCCATTTCACTTAATCCTCAAGCCAATACCAGGAGGTATTATTAGCTTACCATTGTATGAATGAGGAAGCTGAAGTTCAGAGAGGTTCAGAAACTTGCGCAGGGACAAACAGCCTGAGATGGAGCTGGAATAGGAACCTGAACGTGTTTCATTCCATAGCCAACCCGTGCTATTTCCAATGTTGAGAATGAAACTCAGAGATGTCAACACATGATGGATGGGACATCTATAGCCAACCTTCAACATGATCTGTGACTCTTTAGCCAACTCAAGCCTATAAAGGGAGTTTAATTGATTGGTGCCAGCAGAGTATATTCAGATGGGTGAGGTGGTATTTAAAAATACCAGGATCTATTTTAGGGAAATAATTTAAGTTTTGCCCTTCTGTAATATATAATAAAAAAAAAACCCAGATGTTTACGTTTTTTCTTTTTATTTTTTTGTTACAGATTTTATTTATTTGTCAGAGATAGAGAGCAAGCTTGCATAGGTAGGGGGAGCAGCAGGCAGAGAAAGAAGCAGGCTCCCCACTGAGTAGGGAGTCGAATGCAATTGGTCAGGACCCTGGGATCATGACATGAGCTAAAGGCAGATGCTTAATGGACTGAGCCACCCAAGCATCCCAGTTTTTTTTTTCTTTTTTAAAAGATTTTATTTATTTGAGAGAGAGAGTGAGTGGGAGAAAGAGAACACAAGTTGGGGGAGAGGCAGAAAGAAAGGGAGAAGCAGAATCCCTACCGAGCAGGGAGCCTGATGCAGGCAGGGCTCCATCCCAGGACCCTGGGATCATGACCTGAGCCAAAGGCAGATGCTCAATTGATTGAGCCATTCAGGCACCTGTTTAATTAATTTTAAATTAATGATACAAGAAAAATATTTGTCCACTAATATGTTTATTATTTTTAAAGGTTTTATTTATTTATTTGAGAGAGAGAGCATGAGTAGGGAGAGCCGGGCGGTGGGGGGCAGAGGGAGACAGAGAGCAGGTGAGCAAGGAGCCTGACAAGGGGCTTGATCCCAGGATCCCGAGCTCATGACCTGAGTCAAAGGCAGATGCTTAAACAACTGAGCCACCCAGGCAACCCTTGCTGCAGGTATTTTTTAATACATTTTAAAAACTAAGTTCTACACTCAACGTGGGGCTTGAACTCACAACCCTGAGATCAAGAGTTGCATGCTCTTCTGACTGAGTCAGATAGACAACCCTAAAACAGATATTTTTACTGTGTGTATTTAACGTATGCTGAAATTTAGGGGCGCCTGGGTGGCTCAGTCATTAATTGCGTTCGGCTTGGGTAATGATCCTGGGGTCCTGGATGGAGCCCCAAATCAGGCTCCCTGCACAGCAGGAAGCTGCTTCTCCTCCCACTCCCCCTGCTTGTATTCCTTCTTTCGCTCTCTCTCTGTCAACTAAATAAATAAAATCTTAAAAAAAAATTGTGCTGAAATTTAAACAGACATATAAACATCTATCAAAAAGAAACATTCATAATGTGATGTTTGGGATTCCTACAGTTTACTTATTTCTTTATGAACTTGCCTCTTAAAGAGTTTCTTAAAAATCAGTTATTTATAATATGCTTTTAATTGGTGGATTTAAGGGGAAATACTTTGTTTCTATGAAATAAAGAGAAATCTTTCTGGTACTCCTCAAATAACATTTATAAGCATAGGTAGTCTTTATTCCCCCATAAATGTATAAGAAGCCCATTTTTGATAGAGTTATCACTATGGGCAGGATACCTTAGTGTTTAAAGGTATGGAGTTAGATTGTCTGTAGATAATTCTTGGTTCCACCACTTAAAAACTGCATGACTCTAGGTAAGTAATTTAATATCTCAGTACTCCAATTTCCTTATCTTTAAAAAAAAAAAAGCAGTGAAATAAGAAAAGAAGAATAATTATAGGGTTATGAAAATTAAATGAGTTAATGCATGCAAAGCCCATATGCATATAAAATCCACTTTGGAAAATCTGGAAATTATAGAAAAATAGAGAAAAAAAACCAGAAATTGCCCAACCTCAGTAACTCAATGGACAGCAGCTAATCTCAGTGGTGCTTTTGTACAAGTTACAAAAGTTGGCCCTGCCTCAGGATACTTAACTGTCAATAAGCCAGAAAGTTGTCTTAATAGGGGGCACCATTTTTTAATTATGTGGGGACATCAGGCATGAACCTAGATTGTCCCAAGCAAAACAGGACATTTTGTTACCTTGTCTGTGGATGACAATGTAGGATGTTTTCAATTTGAGGCCATTACTAATCATGTTGAAGTGAGCAAATTTGTACATAAAGTTTTTCCTGTATTTAGAATTTAGGCTAGATTCCAGTACCTAGCAGGCACACAGAGGGTATTTGTTGAATAAAAATGCATGAATGAAAGGGGGGGAGGGAAGCAGCTGGAGAGAGAGGGAGCCTGTAGGGAGAGAAGAGAGAAAGAATGAATTTGCTGAAGGATATACTAAATTATTTTCTGGAAATGCTAAATCAGTATTGGCTGTTTCAATTTGTGTTAACCTAGATTAAGAGTGGTATCTCAATTTAATTTGCATTTCTGTAATTACCAGTGAGGTCGAATATTTTCCATATGTTTGTTCATTTATTTTGGCTGTTTATTGGGATCTTGGCTTATAAGATTGTGTATATTCTTTATATATTGGAGGTATTAACCACTTAATTTTTCTTTGCAACTATTTTTTCAGTTTAATTTTTAGCCATCGTTATTTCTTGTTTTGTTTTTTTTTTCCAACATGGTGATTTCCAGGAAATTTATTGTTGTTTAGTTTTGTATTTATTTTATCACATTAAATCTCAGAAATTTCTGTTCCTGACAAAGAATTGATATTCACATTTATTTCTTTCTCATTCTTTCACAATCTGATTTAATAATATCTTTATCTCTTTAATCCACCTGGAATTAGTTTGATCATCTGTGTGTGTGTGTGTGTGTGTACACACAAGTTATTCTAATATCATTTGTTGAATTTTTATTTCATTTTTCATCCATTTTGGATGTCACCTTAGGGTAAGAATTCATATATATGGGATCTTCCTCTGTGCTATCTTCCTCCATTTGGTGATTCTTTAAATTATTTTTTTCACCTTTAAGATCAGTTCAAGTGGTCAATTTAGCAGCCAAGACTGATGGATGTCTTCAAGGTAATATGGTACTTATGTGCAGGGAGCCTGAAGGACATTTAGTTCATTGTGGGGGTGAGAGGTGATCAAGATCAGGTAGAACATCATAATCCCCTCAGATGAAGACTCATTCCTGCAAAAATAAATACATAGATAGAAAAATAATCAAGTAAATGCATGTATAGCCAACACAGCATGTCATCCCTAAACAAAGGAAAGTAAGAAGAGTAAGACACTGCGATTAATCCAATGTTCCTCTTATTAAGAGAGGCGATGTAACTACTCATGAGATCTGCTGGAAAATTAACCCAGTGTTTAAATCAACCTTCGTAAGTGTTCTTTGCTTGGAGACTCAGTAACAATAGAGTAATGGTGTGTGCAGCTAGCTGCTTTCCAAGGAGATGGAGGAAGTGGCACAGCCACTGAGACACCTAGTGGCGAGGATCTTTACTGCACCGTTAGAGTTCGCCAGTTGGGCTTGTCTAGGAAACATTTATTCCAGGGGAGTGTACGTTTGGGGGACTTAGGTGCCCTCTTTGCTCCTCCCCAACAACGTAATTTAAGGCCTCTGCTGCGTGCAATGAAGCTGCAGAAACAAGTGCCAAAAGAACTGGAAATTGAATAGCCTCTGCAAAGTTGGAGCCATGAAGCTAAATGAACCCAATTTAAGCTGACCAACATGGATTCTCAAGCCCTGGGATGCAGTTTAAGATGCAAATTTAGTCAGTACCATTAATATTCATTAGGGAGCAGCAGTGTGTTTCAGTGAGCATATTATCTCCATCCCCCACCCTTCCAGGCTCACAGAAAGTTGAACCAGAGGATAATTATACTTCTTATTTATTGTAATTATAGTTTTGAATTGTAGGCTCACCCACATTCGGACTATTACAAGGTGAAGATTGTTCCACGTGCCTTCCAGGATAATTTGCCACACATGTGAACTGCAGAGTTGTGCTTAGGATCTGAAATTAGTCACTGATGACTGGGGGCATTCTTCAATGGCTCAGAAAAGGACAGATTAATGGAGTCATTCATTCACTCATCTCTTCATTCATCCAAATCCATATAGAGTGTCCCAACACCATGCTCTGGGACTATGGCGGTGAACAGAGAATCTCAGTCTTGCTCGCTCATGATCTCACAGCCTAGAGGGTACGATTTAGAAAGTCTCCACGATCAGTGAGATGATGTTAGGAGAAAAAACAACAGGGTGACAATCAAGTGAAACAGCTTGGTCTCTGGGGTCACAAAAAGCCTTCAGAGAAGGAGAGGTACTAGTTGAGTCCTGAGCAGCGGATAGGAGCTAACAAAACGTGGAAAGAGAGTGGCCAGAGGGAGGCTATTTCAGGTGAGAGCATGATAAATTTAACTTAGAAGCAGTCATGTGACTTGAGCAAAGGATGCGAGAGGGAGAGACAAGGGAAGAAGAATGTGATGGCCAGAGAAATGGAGGGCAGCCTTTGGGGCTTTTTGTGCTTCTCCTAAGGGTGACTCAAAGACAATAAGGAGTGTTTCGTTTTGTTCTTTTAAAGATTTATTTATTTGGGGGTGGGGGCAGATGGAGAAGGAGAGACAGAATCTAAAGCAGACTCCCTGCTGAGCCTGGAGACCAGAGCCTGACTTGAGGCTTGATCCCATGACCCTGAGGTCATGACTTGAGCTGAAATCAAGAGTCAGGAGGCTTAACTGACTGAGCCATCCAGATGCCCCAGTAAGGACTTTTTTTTTCTTTTTTTCCCAATAGGGAGTTTTAAAGAGTAGTCTTTTTTTTTTTTTTTTTTAAAGATTTTATTTATTTATTTGAGAGAGAGAGACAGTGAGAGAGAGCACGAGCGAGGCGAGGAGAAGGTCAGAGAGCGAAGCAGACTCCCCATGGAGTTGGGAGCCTGATGCGGGACTCGATTCCGGGACTCCAGGATCACGCCCTGAGCCGAAGGCAGTCGTCCAACCAACTGCGCCACCCAGGCGTCCCAAGAGTAGTCTTGCTTTTTGTGTTTTTTAAAAGATTTTATTTATTTATTTGACAGACAGAGATCACAAGTAGGTAGAGAGGCAGGCAGAGAGAGAGAGAGGGAAGCAGTCTCCCTGCTGAGCAGAGAGCCCGATGCGGGACTCGACCCCAGGACCCTGAGATCATGGGCAGAGGCTTAACCCACTGAGCCACTTAGCCACCCCAGTCTTGCTTTTTTTTTAAAAGTTGATTTTGAGGGACGCCTGGGTGGCTCAGTGGGTTAAAGCTTCTGACTTCGGCTCAGGTCATGATCCCAGGGTCCTGGGATCGAGTCCCGCATCGGGCTCTCTGCTCGGCAGAGAGCCTAATTTCTCCTCTCTCTCTGCCTGCCTCTCTGCCTCCTTGTGATTTCTGTCTGTCAAATAATAAATAAAAATAAATCTTTAAAAAAAAAGTTGATTTTGATTGCTGCCTGGAAAATAGGAAGGAGGAGGGCACTTACAGCACCATTTAAGAAGCTTTGGTGAGGGGCGCCTGGGTGGCTCAGTGGGTTAGGCCGCTGCCTTCGGCTCGGGTCATGATCTCAGAGTCCTGGGCTCGAGCCCCACATCGGGCTCTCTACTCAGCGGGGAGCCTGCTTCCTCCTCTCTCTCTGCCTGCCCCTCTGCCTGCTTGTGATCTCTCTCTGTCAAATAAATAAATAAAATCTTTAAAAAAAAAAAAAAAGAAGCTTTGGTGAAAAATCATGTTACTGTATTTGCTGGGGTTACAGTGGTGTATTAATCCATAAAATGAGGAAAACAGTGCTCGCTTCGGCAGCACATATACTAAAATGAGGAAAACAATACCATCAATCTTATAGTTAAAATGGTAATTCAATATTAAATATTTACACAAGTGTCTAGCATATGGTAAATGAGCAATTAATTTTGGCTACTGTTATGATATTGGCTGTTATTTGAGGCAGCTGTTTCTTACTATATTAAAGAAATTTCCTTTTGGTACTTTTAACAATAGAGTGAGAGTGAATGAAGGTCAGGTTTTATTCTAGAAATGTATTCATTACCTGAATCTTTTACACTTAACATGTGTGAGTGTACTATTCATGTACTTTTTAAAAATTAATAATTAAGCTTAAAATTGAACCTAAGCATTAACATCTGGAATGAAAGAGGAGGAAGGATAGAGGCTTGATGCTTGAAAGGCTCAGAGCTTGAAATGTCAAGTTAGAGAGATTCAGATTCAAATCCCAGCTCATTTATAGCTGTGCAATGCTGGGAAAGTCACTAAACTTCGGAAAGCCCCAGTTTCTTCATCTGTAAAATGGAAATAATCATGGTATCTCGTTCATAGGATTGTTGTTAAGATGAATGGAGATAGTAGAGTGTCTGGTACAAAGCAAGTGGTCATTAACTGGCAGATAATCCCAATATGTAGAATGCATGAAATTACTACTTTTCCATGTCCGAATGTGGTTGGTATAATCTGAATTCACTCAATATAATATAATAAAAACTTTCTAGAAGTATCCTCCTGTTTCAATTTTTTTAGATGTGTAAAACTCAATGATTCTTGTATTTTATCAAATGCCATTTCAGCATACACCTGTGGCTTTTTAAAATTTTATTTATTTGACAGAGAGCCAAGCAGGGGGAGCAGCAGGCAGGCAGAGGGAGAAGCAGGCTCCCTACTTAGCAAGGAGCCAGATGTGGGGCTCTATCCCAGGACCCTGGGATCATGACCTGAGCTGAAGGCAGAGGCTTTAACCCACTGAGCCACCCATCCGTCCCAAGACATCCCACTATTCCTAAGGAAACCCTTACTTAGCTGGGGTGGATCATTCTTTTAGACTACTGTTGAATTCAAGAATAGACTTTCTTGAAAAATGTATGAAAGGGGCTCCTGGCTAGAGAATTTGGTAGAGCATGCAGCTCTTCATCTTGGGGTCATGAGCTCAAGCCCTACATTGGGTATAGAGTTTGCTTTAAAATAAATAAAATTTATTTTAT
Source organism: Neogale vison (assembly GCF_020171115.1). NCBI lineage: Eukaryota > Metazoa > Chordata > Mammalia > Carnivora > Mustelidae > Neogale > Neogale vison. Next base: position 26,902,255 of record NC_058092.1, on the reverse strand, counting down.
TTGGTTTATTTTATTTTATGGGTGGCTGAGCCTGTTAAGCATCTGCCTTTGATTCAGGTCATGATCCTGGAGTCCTGGGATTAGGCCTGCTTTGGGCTCTCTGCTCAGTAGGGAGCCTGCTTCTCCTACTCCCTCTGCCCCTCTCCCCACTCACGCTCTCTCTTCCTATCTCTCTCTCAAATAAATAAAGTCTTAGGTAAATAAATATTTACTGAATAAATCAATAAATATTTATTTATTGAGTAAAAAAATAAACACATAAAATAGGAGTGCCTAGATGGTTCATTTGGTGCGCCTGACCCTTGATCTCAGCTCAGGTCTTTATCTCAGGGTCGTGAGTTTAAGTCTAGCATTGGGCTCCACGCTGGGCATGGAGCATACTTAAGAATAAATAAAAATAAATAAATACAATAGAACTCAATTTTATTTTATTTATTTTTTACAAGGGTGGGGATGGGCAGAGAGAGAGAGAGAATTTTTTTTTTTTTTTTAAGATTTTATTTACTTATTTGACACAGACACAGGAAGAAAAGGGAACACAAGCACGGGGGAGTGGAAGAGGGAAAAGCAGGCTTTCCACTGAGCAGGGAGCCCGATACAGGGCTTGATCCCAGGAGTCTGGGATCATGACCTGAGCCAAAGGCACAGCTTAACGACTGAGCCACCTAGGTGCCCTGAGGGAGAGAAAGAAATCTTAAACAGGGTCCAAGCACAGCACAGAGGCCAACACAGGGCTCATTCTCACAACCCTGAGATCATGACCTGAGCCGAAATCAAGAGTTGATTGCTAAAAAAAAAAAAAAAAAAAAGTCAGATGCTTAACAGACTCAGTGACCCAGGAGCTGCCAAATAAGTTCAGATTCTTAAAAAAAAAAAATCGTTCCAAACTTCTTTGACTTTCAAGAATACACTAACAAGACTTTACTGAATTCCACTTGTCTTCAATACTCAAATGCCTTTAGAGATCCCTGATTTTTTCCCAACAATAGCTAGGATTTACTGAGGGCTGAGAAACCGCTGAAGACTCCGCATAATCCTCCTAAGTTCCCTAAGCAATAGGTACCACTTAGGGAGTGTGTTAGAAAAGTAAAGGATCAGGATGCCTGGATGGCTCAGTGGGTTAAGCCTCTGCCTTTGGCTTAGGTCCTGATCTCAGGGTCCTGGGATCCAGCCCTGCATCAGGCTCTCCCCTCTGCCGAGAGCCTGCTTCCCCCTCCCCGTCTGCCTGCCTCTCTGTCTACTTGTGATGTCTCTCTCTCTCTGTCAAATAAATTTTTTTTAAATGTTAAAGAAAAAGAAAGAAAGAAAAGTGAAGGATCTTGGACAAAGCCCTGGAGATGAACCAGAGCCTGTTTTTCAGTGCTATGATTTCATTCATTCGTTCATTCATTCAACACGTGTTTATGAAGCATCCCTGTACTGGTGTCTGTGTTAGCTACCAGTGGTACAGCCTTAAAGAACTCAGACTCAGAATCCCAGTCTAAGAGGGGCGCCTGGGTGGCTCAGTTCAGCATCTGTCTTTGGCTCAGGTCATGATCCCAGAATCCCTGGGATTGAGCCCAGATTGAGTCCTGTGGGGCTCTGTGCTCAGTGAGGAGTCTGCTTCTCTCTCTCCCCTGTCCCTCCCCCGGCTGGTGCTCTCTCTTGCTGTCTCTTTCTCAGAAAAACAAGAAAACACCTCAGGCTCCCAATCCCAGTCTTACAGAGATCAACAATAAACAAGTGAAGAAACACACAAAATAAACCCAACGTGTGAAGAGAGCTGTTCTGTACATGACATGATGTACAGCATGGTGTAACAGAGGCTTATTTTAGATGTGGTGGTTGGCAGGGAAGTTTTTTTGAGGTGACATTCAAGCTGAGATAGAAGAATGAAGAAGCTATAACTGTAGAAAGTTGGGGGCGGGGCGGGGGGTGGTGGTGGAGGGAGGAAAGCACTCCAAGGCTGAGTAAACAGCAAGTCCAAGTACCCTGAAGCAAAAAGCATCCAGACAAAGTAACCTGATAAATCCTAAGAACAAGTGGATGTTGTCAGGCAACTAGACAGATAAGACTTGGTTGGGGAGTCTGGCTGGGTCAGTCAGTAGAGCACGCAACTCCTGATCCCTGGGTTTTAAGTTCAATCCCCGTGTGGGGGGTAGAGTTTACGTAATGGAAAAAAAAAAAAAAAAGACTGGGAAAGCAGACAGGGGTCACATCAGATCAGAACTCGGTAAGTTAGTGTTTAAATTTTATTCTAGGAGCAATGGGAAGCCACTGTAGGGCCTTTAAATGAGAGAAGAAAATGACATCTGAATTATGTTTTTTTTTTTTTTTAAGATTTTATTTATTTATTTGACAGAGAGAGATCACAAGTAGGCAGAGAGAGAGTGGGAAGCAGGCTCCCGCTGAGCAGAGAGCCCGATGCGGGGCTCATCCCAGGACTCTGGGATCATGACCTGAGCCAAAGGCAGAGGCTTAAGCCACTGAGCCACCCAGGCGCCCCTGAATAATGGTTTTTTTAAAAAAAGATTTATTTATAGGGGCATCTGGGTGGCTCACATGGTTAAGGCCTCTGCCTTCAGCTCAGGTCATGATCCAAAGGTCCTGGGATAGAGCCCAACATGGGGCTTTCTGCTCAGCCGGGGTCCTGCTGCCTCCTCTCTCTCTGCCTGCCTGTCTGCCTACTTGTGATCTCTGTATGTCAAGTAAATAAATAAAATCTTTAAAAAAAAAGATTTATTTATATACATATCGCCTGGGTGGCTCCCTGCTCAGTGCAGAGTCTGCTTCTCCCTCTCCCTCTGCCCCTCCCCCCCATGCTTTCTCACAGGGGCACTTTCTCTCTCTCTCTTGAATAAATAAATAAATAAAATATTAAAAAAAAGATTTATTTATTCATGGGGGAGAGGGGCAGAGTGAGAGGGAAAGAGAGAAGTTTGAGCAGACTCCCCACTAAGCAGGGAGCCCATGAGGGGCTGATCCTGTGACCCTGAGATTATGATCAGAGTGGAAATCAAGAGTGGGAAACTCAACCAACTGAGCCATGCAGGCACCCCTGAATTATATTTCTTAAAAGATCACCCTTGGTGCCATATGGAAAATGGATTAGAGAGCACCCAGAAAGACAGCAAGATGACAAATTAAAATGTGGTTGCAGTAATTTAGCTGTGAGATGGAGGTAAAAAAAAGATTAGGTTATAGTGGTAGAGATGGAGAGAGATAAATAGATTCATATACTTAGTAGGTAGAACTGAGTTCTGGATTTTATGAAGAGGATGAATCCTTGTTTTTTTTTTTAATATTTTATTTATTTATTTGACAGAGAGAGATCACAAGTAGGCAGAGAGGCAGGCAGAGAGAGGGAGGAAGCAGACTCCCTGCTGAGCAGAGAGCCCGATGCGGGACTCGATCCCAGGACCCTGAGATCATGACCAGAGCCGAAGGCAGCGGCTTAACCCACTGAGCCACCCAGGTGTCCGAATCCTTGTTGTTTTTAACTAGGTGATGCTATTTAGTATGCTGGGGAAGATTGTGGGGAAGAACAGGTTAGGCCTTTTCTTTTTAAGATTTTACTTATTTATTTGACAGAGAGAGAGAGAGAGAGAGAGAGAGAAATCACAAATAGGCAAAGAGGCAGGCAGAGAGAGAGAGGGAGAAGCAGGCTCCCCACTGAGCAGAGAGCCCAATGCGGAGCTCAATCCCAGGACTCTGAGATCATGATCCAAGCCGAAGGCAGAGGCTTAACCCACTGAGCCACCCAGGCGCCCCACCAGGTTAGGCTGATAAAATCAAGAGGTCCAGTTTAGATATACTATATCTGATATGCCAGGGAGACCTCCAAGTGGAGAGGTCTAAGAAGTAGTTGAATATATGACATAGGAACTCAGAGGACAGACCTACCCTACTATGGAATTATACATTTAAAGATTATTAACATTTTGGTGGTATTTGGTCTTGAAGCGATTATCTACATAAGGAGAGAACAGTTAGTTGTTAAAGAGTGTCTAGAAATGAGCTCTGAAATATCTCAGCATTTAGAAGTGCTATAAGGGAGGAGTCAGCGACAGAGAGGGATCTCTGAAACAGGAGAAAAATCATCAGTGTGGTGTCACACACGCCCGTGATAAAAGTGTTTCATCAAAGACAGAGGGCCATCCATGTGGAAGGTTACTAACAGGTAAAAAGAGTTAATTATAGAGAAGTGTTTATTGAATTTTGCAACATGTGGATCACTATCATCCCTGGCAAGGCATCTTTTAAGAGGAGAAGGGTGGACAGATTAGGTTAGATTTAAGAGGAAATTGAGGCGAGGAAGTGGAGACCTCTAGTGTAGACAACTTGTTTTAGTTTTCTTGTAAAGAAGAATGAAACAGCGCCTGGTGGCTCAGTGGATTAAAGCCTCTGCCCTAGGCTCAGGTCATGATCCTAGGATCCTGGGATTGAGCCTTGCATCGTGCTCTCTGCTCAGTGGGAAGCCTGCTTCCTCCTCTCTCTCTGCCTGCCTCTCTGCCTACTTGTGATCTCTGTCAAATAAATAAATAAAATCTTTTTTAAAAAAAAAGAATGAAGACATGAGATGAAAGGATAAAAGTTTTGTTTATTTTGAAGATGGTTGTGTCTCAGTAGAAGTAACTGATGATACAGCGAGGAAAAATCCTTGAGAAGACATTTGGGGGGGTGGGTATCCACAGCACTAGAGGAGGGGTCTGCCCTTTGATAGGGGCGAAGACACATCTTTCGTGGTATCAGGAAGAAAGAGAGGATGGGTACAAATATAAGCAGGCTTGAGGCTTTCCATTTAGATGAGAGTGTTCCTCTCTGATGATTTGTATTTTCTCAAAGAAAATAGGAAAATTAGTTATGGTGAAGTGAGAGAAGAAGGTATAAGAGTTTGAAGAGAGAAAGCATGAAATACACTATCTCTGGAAGTGGGGAAGTGGGAAAGTGAATTTACTAGTGAGATTCAGTAAGATTGCCAGAAAAGTCTAATGCCCTTTTGAGGCTTGCAGTCAAGAATTTAAAGTGAAAGCCTCAGCTCTTTTAAAGAAAGTGAATTGTTAGGTCCACTTAGAATTGGGGTTTTACCAAGTGAGTACAATGGAGAAAGAGAAAAACAAGAATTGTATTTGTGAGCAATCATAACATCTAAGCCTGGTGACAGATGTTATGAATATAAGAATGTGAAAGTGAAAAAGCAATACATTTAATGATCTGAAGGTTTTGAGGAAGTCAAAAAAAATCAGAGTTACTATTGTTCAGAAAGTTGAGATGCTTAAAAGGAGATCTTAGAGATGGTATAGTTACTAGCAATAACAAACACCGGATAATTATGTGGAGGGTTAGGTGGATACTACAGGATGGAAGGGAAGATTGCTGGAGGTGAAGAATTAACAGAATATCCGGCAGTCATCCAAATAGATGTTGAATGATGAGCAGAAGTAGAGATGGAAAGGAAGACAAAGAGCCATGAGCTAGTATTAATAAAGGAAGGAATGATCCATCAAAAGGTCCATGGATGACAGTAACTTGGAAGGGTATTAAGGGACATGGCTGGGGTACTTCAAAGTTGGAGGGTTTTTTGTTGTTGTTCTTGTTGTTTTTGTTTTTGTTGTTAACCAATAGTGGGTTTTTTTGTTGTTTTTAGATTTTTATTTATTTACTTGACAGACAGGGATTACAAGCAGGCAGGGAGGCAGGCAGAGAGAGAGGAGAGAAGAGGAAGCGGGCTCCCCGCTGAGCAGAGAGCCCGATATGGGTTCTCGATCCCAGGAGCCTGGGATCATGACCTGAGCCGAAGGCAGAGGCTTTAACCCACTGAGCCACCCAGGTACCCCCAAACTTAGAGTTTGAAGTAAGAAGGATACTGTCCATTGTTTGATTCCATATAGATATTTTAACATTGTAATTTTAAAGTATCTTAATCTGTTCACAAAGTGTTGAGTGCTAGTGGATTATTTTATTTATTTGAGAGAGAGAGAGAGAAGAGAGAGAAAGCACAAGCAGGGGAAGGACAGAGGGAGAGAGTGAGGGAGAACACTCCCTGCCTAGCAGGGAGCCCAACGCGGGGCTCCATCCTGGGACCCTTGGGATCATGACCCGAGTCGAAGGCAGATGCCCCAGTACTAGCGGAATTAAAGAAAATGTTATATTCCTTCTGTGATTTGTGTATGTAAATTACTAGTCTATACACACGCATGTATGTACACAATTAAAACTTTTCTTTTTGAACAAAGAGTGCACTAATTTAAGCCTGTTCCGAAGTTTATATTGCTAAAACAAATCTGTACTCCAGTGAGGTTCCAAAATGAAATTAATAAGACTGTGTGTGAAATCGGTAAGATTTTATGTCTCTAATTTAATTGGCCCAGCACAAGGTAGAGTAGGTAGTAAGCACAAGTAATATATGCTTTTGAACCGGAGAACATCTGTTCTTTTCGGGCAAGAATACCGGCAGGCAGCTCTTGGGGGGTAATCAAGAAAAGAAAAGGGTCCTCTAACATCTCTCCCCAGGAGCTGATAGGGCCCTGGCTATCAGGGAAAATTGCTCTGGCGAACCCATTCAAATTTCTCACAGCAAATCACAGTGGCCTACAGCCAACTCCTTTTCCGTTCATTGGCCTACTGGAAACTTCAGCCCCTCCCCCTATACCTCCCTCCTCTCATCCGGAAGCCAATCGGAAAGATAAGCGCTCCGTAACTTAGTGTCATCAAGTACCGTACTTGCAATTGGCTATTGGAGCTACCGATCGAGAAGTAGGCGGGGCCATACCAGCTGGTCTATATAAGACGAGGACAAAGGCGGCGCGCCGCCTGTGTCATCCGCCATCTTGTGCGAAGCAAGGTGGCCTCCACGTTCCCTGAGCGTCTTCTCCGCTTCTGCCTCGACCGCCCCTTGATCACAGACATGTCTCGGGACCGGTTCCGGAGCCGTGGCGGTGGCGGTGGCGGCTTCCACCGGCGCGGAGGAGGCGGCGGCCGCGGCGGCCTCCACGACTTCCGCTCCCCGCCACCCGGCATGGGCCTCAATCAGAACCGCGGACCCATGGGGCCCGGCCCGGGCCAGGGTGGCCCCAAGCCCCCGATCCCGCCACCGCCTCCGCATCAGCAACAGCAGCAGCCACCGCCGCAACAGCCGCCACCACAGCAGCCGCCGCCGCTTCAGCCGCCACCGCATCAGCCGCCGCATCAGCAGCCGCCGCCGCCACAGGACTCGTCCAAGCCCGTCGTTCCTCAGGGACCCGGCCCGGCTCCCGGAGTGGGCAGCGCTCCGCCGGCCTCCGGCTCGGCACCGCCTGCCACTCCTCCGACCTCCGGGGCCCCTACGGGGCCGGGCCCCACCCCGACCCCGCCGCCCGCTGTCACCTCGGCGCCCCCTGGGGCGCCCCCGCCCGCGCCGCCGAGCAGCGGGGTCCCCACCACCCCGCCTCAGACCGGGGGCCCGCCGCCTCCACCCACAGGGGGCCCAGGCCCCGGGCCTAAGCAGGGCCCAGGTCCCGGAGGCCCGAAAGGCGGCAAAATGCCAGGCGGGCCGAAGCCCGGCGGTGGCCCGGGCCTAAGCACTCCTGGCGGCCACCCCAAGCCGCCGCACCGAGGCGGCGGGGAGCCCCGCGGAGGTCGGCAGCACCACCCGCCCTACCACCAGCAGCATCACCAGGGCCCCCCGCCTGGCGGGCCAGGCGGCCGCAGCGAGGAGAAGATCTCCGACTCAGAGGTGAGTGTCTCCCGGAGCTACGCGTCGGTTTCTCTAAGATGGCGGCGGCCCCCTCCTCTTTCCCTTCCCGGCCTCCATTTTGTCGGAGACCGGAAGGCGCGTGCGCGCGGGCGGCGGAGGGCGGGGCCGCTGCGGGAGCGAGGGGCGGAAGGCGTGGGTCCTCTTCCTGGCCCCAGGCTAGTCTTAGGGCTGGCTGAGGACCGAGGGTGGGTGGCCTGAGGAGGCAGCGATGAGAAGCTGTGCTCGGCCCTGTTAAAAACAGAGGATCTTGGGGACGGAGTAGAGCGTGAAATGCAGGGTTGGCCAGGTCGGGGGAGACCTTAAAAGCGCAGGCACAAAGGTACGGGTGATAGCAGGATTTTCATTGCATTTTTTTTTTTTTTTTCACTTAATAGTTGGTGGCCATTTTAACTTAATGTGTTAATGCTACGATTTAGGTTTGCCAGGAATACTTAATATATACAGCTGATGTTGATTGTGTAGAGTCGAGTTTGGAGAGGGCTGTAGGTCTATTTTCGAGTGTTTTGGATGGTTTGGGCTGTTTGATGATAGTTAATACGTTGGAAATCCCTCAGATACGGAATCTTGACTTTGACTATAAATGGAACAGAAAAGCAACGCGATTGGTAGTATTACCCACTCTGGGAAAGTGAACATTATTACCGGATTTTTCTACTTATTAAGGTCATTCATTGGTTTCTGAAAATTTCCTTCCTTTTTCATTAGGGATTTAAAGCCAACTTGTCTCTCTTGAGGAGGCCTGGAGAGAAAACTTACACTCAGCGTTGTCGGTTGTTTGTTGGGAATCTACCTGCTGATATCACAGAGGATGAATTCAAAAGACTTTTCGCTAAATATGGAGAACCAGGAGAAGTTTTTATCAATAAAGGCAAAGGATTTGGGTTTATTAAACTTGTGAGTTTTTTTTCTCTTTTTAATGTGGATTTAGAGGGATTTTCAGGGGTTTTCCCTTGTTTTTTGCTACTGCAAACTCTAGTGTTCAAGCCAACAGCAGTAAGTTGGTCTTTAAAATTTTCATCGTTATTTACAAAAAAAGGTGCACCTGTTGTATTATGAATAATTGTTGGTACTAAGAAAAGACAGGAGGGGCGCCTGGGTGGCTCAGTGGGTTAAGCCGCTGCCTTCGGCTCTGGTCATGATCTCAGGGTCCTGGGATCGAGTCCCACATCGGGCTCTCTGCTCAGCAGGGAGCCTGCTTCTCTTTCTCTGCCTGCCTCTCCATCTACTTGTGATTTCTCTCTGTCAAACAAATAAATAAAATCTTTTAAAAAAAAGGAAAAGACAGGAGTGGGTGGGTAAGACCTTTACCTACCCTGGGTGGTGTCAGGGAGAGCTGCCTGCGGATCTTGAGCTAAGCTGGAGAAAGGGAAGGGAGTTAAGCTTTTGACAGTTCTAGAGTGGATGTTAACTGATGTTGGAAGTTATATTAACATGAGTATGTCTGATACTTTCAGGAATCTAGGGCATTGGCTGAAATTGCCAAAGCTGAACTTGATGATACACCCATGAGAGGTAGACAGCTTCGGGTTCGTTTTGCCACACACGCTGCCGCTCTCTCCGTTCGAAATCTTTCACCTTACGTTTCCAATGAACTGTTGGAAGAAGCCTTTAGCCAATTTGGTCCTATTGAAAGGGCTGTTGTAATTGTGGATGATCGTGGGAGATCTACAGGGAAAGGCATTGTTGAATTTGCTTCTAAACCAGCAGCAAGAAAAGCCTTTGAAAGATGCAGTGAAGGTGTTTTCTTACTGACAACGTAAGTTCATATGCTTATACTAAATTTTATTTATTAACTTGGATGAGGAAGTTGGGATAAAACTGAAAGCAGTTAAGATGGAACCATTTCTGTTACTAGAACTCCTCGTCCAGTCATTGTGGAACCACTTGAACAATTAGATGATGAAGATGGCCTTCCTGAAAAACTTGCACAGAAGAATCCAATGTATCAAAAGTAAGATTGATTTAATCTGAGCAATTTTTAATTGCAGATGAGAACTTGTAGTAGTTTTTCAGTTTTGTTTAGAGAATGAGAAATTCTTTGAATGCATGTGCTTGATAGAAATATAAGGGTAAGGAAATTTAGAGGTTTTGAAGCAGAGATCGTCAAATGCTTAATGTTTGTTGCTGAGATAGGAACGTTTTATATGCAGTTTTGTTTGGTCTTTGAACAACTGCATGATGAATACCTATCTTTTTAAGGATTAAAAAAACAGTTCTTGAGGGATGCCTGGGTGGCTCAGTAGATTAAGCTGCTGCCTTTGGCTCAGGTCATGATCCCCGTGTTCTGAGATCAAGTCCCGCATGGGGCTCCCTGTCCAGCAGGGAGCCTGCTTCTCTCTCTGCCTGCCACTCTGCCTGCTTGTGCTGTCTCTCTGACAAATAAATCAATAAAATCTTTTGAAAAAAAATAGTCCTTGAATAGGAATTTGGTTAGAGGAAATAAAATTAGGAAATGAGGAAGGTGGGATTTATCTCCCAGGATTTATTGTCCTGGGATCTGTTATTTATTACTTTGTGAAGATTTGTTTATTAGCATGGCCAGGTACATGTGGCATGGCCGTGGGTGGGAGTTAGAAGGAGAGAATCTTAAGTAGACTTCTGAGGCAGGGCTCACTCTCATGGCCTGAGCCAAAATCAAGAGTCAGAATGAGCCAAGCAGCTGGCCCTGGAACATGCCATTTTTAATGTAGGCTATTTTACATGAACCAAGGGGGCTGTTGCCTTTTAGGATTTCTTACATGTGATAGGCCGGGGTGGGGGGGACATCTGTGTTTTTAGGGCAATCAGGTAGTATCTCTTATGTGTGTCACAAACTGGTTCATGTTTAAATACTGTCAGGGAGAGAGAAACGCCGCCTCGTTTTGCCCAGCATGGCACATTTGAGTATGAATATTCTCAGCGATGGAAATCCCTGGATGAAATGGAAAAACAGCAAAGGGAACAAGTTGAAAAAAACATGAAAGATGCAAAAGACAAATTGGAAAGTGAAATGGAAGATGCCTATCATGAGCATCAGGCAAATCTTCTGCGTCAAGGTAAAGACCCTTTTGTGTAAATTTCACTGATGGGATCAATTGGTTTTTGAAATTTTTTTATAGTCCCATTGACGTGAATTCAAAACAATTTTCTAATGTTCAGATCTGATGAGACGCCAGGAAGAATTAAGACGCATGGAAGAACTTCACAATCAAGAAATGCAGAAACGTAAAGAAATGCAACTAAGGTAAAATTTTGTTAAGCTAATAAGCCTTTGCTTCTGGATTAACATTTAGAGGAAAAGATGGACCTAAATTTTGCAGGCGAGTCTGATGGACTACAGAGAGGTTACATACTGGTCAGTGTTGGTTTAACACAAAGTTGGAGTAGAATGTAAGGTTTTGATTGATGACGTCTGTTTTCTTTGCCAGAATGCTTCTAAGTCTCTTCTACATTCCACGCTTTCATGTGTGTTTGCTGTAATCTAGACTTCGTAAAGCCCTGAGGCACATTACTAGCTTTCTTTAAATTGGCTTTTAAAAGATGCGTATGACACTTTAGTTTATATGCTTGATGAATATTTCCAGGCAAGAAGAAGAACGACGTAGAAGGGAAGAAGAGATGATGATTCGTCAGCGTGAAATGGAAGAACAAATGAGACGCCAAAGAGAGGAAAGTTATAGCCGGATGGGCTACATGGATCCAGTAAGTAAAATTCTTTTGAAATGTAATTGGAGTTGTCTGCAAAACTTGGAGGTACCTAAAATGAAACTTTGCTCAAATAAATGACATTTTACTTGATGGCTGTTCTTTATACAAGTGTGTTATGATTAATACACCTTTAAGTTTTATTTTCTTGGCTGGGCCTAAAGATTTCACTGGTTGGGAAGAAGCCTTACGGGTTTTCTGATAATTGAGTTCTCAACATTTGGTTTCAGAATACTGGTTTTAGTCTTAACTGATTTTTAAGTTTTGGAAATTTTTTAGGTATAGTACAGGTGTATGAAAGGGTTCATTTTTATTTCTTTTTCTTGCAGAGAGAAAGAGACATGAGAATGGGTGGTGGAGGAGCAATGAACATGGGAGGTAAGCAGGAGAATCAAATTAGCAGTACCATTAGAGAGCAGTGTCCTGGTTGAGTCGTAACCAGCATTTTTGTTTCCTAGATCCCTATGGTTCAGGAGGCCAGAAATTTCCACCTCTAGGTGGTGGAGGTGGCATAGGTTATGAAGCTAATCCTGGAGTCCCACCAGCAACCATGAGTGGTTCCATGATGGGAAGCGACATGGTAATGTATCCTGTATGACGTAATACGAAGGAAATTCTCATTTTTCACAACTTACGTGTGTGTGTTTTGTTTTTTGTTTTTTGGTTTTTTTTTCTTTTTTAAGTAGGTAACTGGACCTCTTTTTAGTTCCCTTATCACGTAAATCATAATATCAAGGAGTACTTTGGCAACATAGAAGAACTCAGTGTGTGGTGACCTAAACAGAAATGGTTGCCAGCAAGAAGTCAATGCTGTCAGTAGTATGTTGGAGTTCTCTTTGGCAATAAGTAGACATAGGTGCTTTCTATTATATTGCTTGTGTACTTTTGCACTCTAGCACATGGCAAATTCAAATTCTAAATGTTAGATGATGTACCTGATTATTCTACATCCAAGTGAGAGTAATCAAATGGCAAACTGTCATTCTTTAAGCTGATATTTGCCATAAGTATGAATCAGACTTGTAGTTTATAGTTTTAGGCATGTTCTAGTGATGTGTAGGACTTTGATCTATATTTGGTGTGGTTTCTACCCATGAAAAAGGAGTTGTTCACTGTTTTGACTCGTCGTTTCCCACTTGTTGGGCCTGTCAATAGGTGCACCTTCCAAAATAAACTGACATCTCTATTTTGCTACAGGATAGCAAAAATCATTGACAATTTTAAGCATACTAGTTGTGTGCATTTGATCTGAACCTTCTTGATGCTTTCATATTTTAACTGTACAGATAGCCTGTCAGGATGCTTTAGAACCACCAAGTGAGTTGGTCTGAGTGGCTGTGTTAGGGCTTTACAGATTGTAGGAAAATTGAATATTGGATTTAGAGGTGGGTTTAGAGGAGAGTGCATTTTCACAACTGAACTGAATCTGATTGGTTCACCTGCAAACTTTTGGCAAAGGAGGGAAGCTTCAGCACGAAGCTTATTAGATTCATTTTACATATAGGAGTATAAGGATTTAGTATGGGGCCTAGTCTATTTAAAATCTCCATAAAGTTTTTTGAGAATTAGAATCATAAATACCTGGTTGGGTTAAAACATAGTGTTACTAGCTTTCTTTAAATTAAGTTTTAAAAAATACTGTGGGTAACATTTTTGTTTATATGCTTTTCTGAAAGGTAGATTGTAGGTCTGTATCAGATTTGTAAAACAAATTTGACGTGATGTTCCCACAATTAAGGTTCTTTGTAGGTCCCTTGTAACAGATAGGGTTTTAAGGTGATGTAATAACATAATCGTGAAACCCAAAAATTTTCTTAGAGCTTTTGAGATACACAGCATAATGGGCTAAAACCCTGAAATTTTTAGGATTTTGAGAAATAGTTTAGAGGGTTGAGATTTAGTTTTTTAAGTAGTTCTGTAGTGTTTAGTAGGAAACCTATTGGAAATATGTATAGGAACAGTTAAACCCTGATGCTCCCTCCCCTGCATTTTTGGAGTGATGCTCTCAGTAATTTATTCTGAATGGAATTTGAAAGATAGTTGAGGCTTCTGTGCTTTGCATATCTATAGGGTTTTTCTGTTTGGGGAATATAGGTTTCTCAGATTAGAAGTACTTAAAACTAGGTGGAATCCTGAAATCCTGCTTTATTGCAGTTACTTGAGCTTGGTGTTTAGTTGTTGGAGAGAAAGCCAAAACGTGGAATCCTAGCTAACCAGTGGACTTTGAAAGACCTGAAGAAAAAGCTGGGCCGGTGTGGGGGTGGGCTGTATATTCAATGCAGCAACACAGACTACTGGGAACATAATTGTCTCTGGTTATGTAGTGATGGTTCTGAAGGTGGTATACCTGTGCGAATATGGCAATACTTTTTAATGAAGTTACTGTGCCGGTTAAGTGACTATATCTGTTAGTCTTTTATGCTTTTTCTTTTTGTAGTCTGGTAGCATTTTATTAAAACTTTGAACCTTTTAAGATTTCTGCAAGTTAGCAGATGTGTCTTAAGATCTTGAAAAGCACAAGGTTTCTTACGCAGCTCATGCCACTAACTGGTGAGTAGGTCTTTGTCACTTCATTGAGTGCATTGAATCTGTCTGGTTGGGCTTGTTAGGCTTACTTGGAAAATAAATTTCCTGTTCAGACCTTGAAAGTGAGAAGTTTGCAAGCTTTTCCAGTGGGTTAATCTGATGTGAAATTTCTTAAAACTCATTTTGGAATGGGTTTTCACATCTGCACTAATTCTTAAATTTTTTAGCACTACAGGGAAGACCTATTCTTTGAAACAGGTGTATGAGAATGGCTCAAGTGGGAACATACCACAAGGCATGTATTATCGTAAACTAATTTTCAAATTACCCTTTTTTCCTTTCTATGTTCCCGGTACCTGTGGATCGACTCATTGGTGATTGTATCGACGAACGTTGACTACGGAACCTTCTAAAATATTTACTTAACACACATGGACATCAACTACATATAATGAACTGTTAATTTACTGTTCCAATAGCGTACTGAGCGCTTTGGGCAGGGAGGTGCGGGACCTGTGGGTGGACAGGGTCCTAGAGGAATGGGGCCTGGAACTCCAGCAGGATATGGTAGAGGGAGAGAAGAGTATGAAGGCCCAAACAAAAAGCCCCGATTTTAGATGTGATACCTAGGTTTTCATTCCAGTTTGTTTTTGTCTTTTCTTGTTTAGATACCAATCTTTTAAATTCTTGCATTTTAGTAAGAAAGCTACCTTTTTATGGATGTTAGCAGTTTATTGACCTAATATTTGTAAATGGTCTGTTTGGGCAGGTAAAATTATGTAATGCAGTGTTTCAAACGGGAATTTTTTTTTCTTTTTATTTACTTTTTTTTTTTAACTGTATAATGTCCCTCAAGTTATGGCAGTGTACCTTGTGCCACTGAATTTCCAAAGTGTACCAATTTTTTTTTTACTGTGCTTCAAATAAATAGAAAAAATAGTTATAATATTGATCTTTAACTTTGCCATTCATGCTTCTATGCACATTAGGCTAGGTATTCCACTTTGAAAGCATGAGCGTGTCTAGGCCTTCAAATGGCACCTGCCGTTTCTGGGAAATGTATCTGTAGGCTAAGTATTGCTTTCTACAAACAAGTACCCCCTTGTTTTAAAAAGAAGAAATGCATATTGAAGTAGTTTCATGATTTGATTTGTTTGGCATTATAGGAAGCAAGCTGGTGCTAAGTATTTTTAAATGGTTATGTAAGCAAGCTGAACTGTAAATCTTCCTTCGGGAATGTGTATTAAGATGATGGAATGGGTGAAAGACTATTGGTAGGGAGAGAAAGTGGGTATGACTAAATGGATCTTTATGGCCCTATGATCTATCCTTTCCTTGAAAGTTTCTGAAGAAAAAGTGGAAAGATCATTCTGTTGCATTTCTCCATTCTTGTTTTTAAAAGAACAAGTCCCAAGCCCTACATACGGCTTGTATTGAACTTTCACATTTGAATTAAAGATTGTTAAACATGAAGCCTTTTCATGTATTACTTCAAGTGATTTATGAAGATGGGGTTTAGTCTGAAAAATGCAACTGGAAAGTAAGAAGCGTAGTAACCATAAAGTAGCTTTAGCTATGTATGCATTTGTACTCTGTAACTTTTTACATCTCCTTGTGCTACTGCTGGTGGGCAAAATCTGTAGGACTGTAACAATCTACTTGTTCTCTTGTCTAAGAACTAGTGGTGACTGTTAATGACAAATAGGGTTGCAGATAATAATTCTTACTGTAAAATATTTGTTAACATGTTTTTCCATAGTTTACTTTCGATGTAGCACTAATTCTGGAGAGAGTTGCTTATGCTACACAGTACAAATAGCCCTTCTTCCCACCATAAAGTTTTGGAGTGTTTCGATGGTGTTGTCAGTTGATTGTCAACTTCATTGAATCTCCTTCCATTAGGAAAGACATTTTGACTTTTATTAAAGTAGATCGTTACTGTTGTCTGTTAGTACAACGGGAACCTGTTTTCCCAGTGCATATATGTTAGCAGAGGAAGTTTCCTAAAAGTAGGTAAAGTAACGAACAGTTTGGCTTGTTCTTAGTTACGTTTCCATTCAAATTTGTACATAACAGAGCTCTCACTATGGAATGTGTCTTCCTCTTTTTCACCTCTGTTCTTGGTGCTAATTGGCAAAAGTAAAATTCTAAATCAAATCTTGGTTAAAATGCTGAAGTTTAGTATTGTGCCTGAGTACAAAGGGAAACCTATTGTTGAAACAGTTGAGCACTTTGTGCATAGGAAACTGGATAATACTAAAAACACTAGGGGAATATAATTATAGGCGTGTCACCCAGTTCTTCTTGTGTGACTGACAGGTACATGGTGTGCTAATTAAGGAAGAGAGTCTCCTTAGAAAATCATCATTTCTTCACCAAGACATTTGGAAATGGGTAGTAGTTCTACCTACCACTATTCTATCAATAAGGAAGTTTTGTCCTAAGTCATCAATTGGTGATATGTATGAGGTTATCTGTATGGAAACAAGGGTTGTGGATTTGAAAGGAATCCATTACAATCTGATTGAATTGTATGGTAGGGACTCCACTAATGATAACATAAGGGGTGTTCATGGGACACCCACAGAGGGTGAACTTGAATGTGTGTGGGCGGGGGCTGGTGGGGAAGTGGGAAAATCTGCCTATAAAATTAATGTTTCAGTTTATTTTTCAGATTACATGCCTTTCTTTATAAGGGATGCTGGCACAGACCCCTAAAATAAGCTTTTGTTAGTACTGTACCTTTGAAGAGTGGTGAAGGATGCTAATGGATAATCTCCTGAAAGTTGTGGCTTTGATAGCCTTACTGTGGGCTGTAGAATTGCTAAACGTCGTTTAGCAAATAATGTTGCTTAGTTCCAACGAAGTTTTGCCTTTCATCACTGAAACAGCAGTGTACCAAGGGTTGTAAGCTACTCAAATAGACTTTCAATAAGTCTTGGAATGCATATGATAGTTTTTAGACTAATGTGAATTGAAATCATCTTAAAAAGGAATTTCCTAAAAGCTGATAATGAAATGTGGGGTGGGAAAGGGAGTGTAGTACCTTTGAAGTATTTTAGTAATTTTTCTCATTTAAAGTAACCACCTGCCCCCATTTCCTCTCCTCTACTTTCTCTCATAATTTTGTGTTAAGAGGAATACTGATCGTTTTAAGCTTATTACTCCTAATCTTAAGAAATTGCATTCTCTAAGAGACCCCAGTGTTTTTAGTAGGTACCTTCTAAGATTAACCCAATGGCTCACATTTAGTGAAACCCTAATCCTCTTGGCTTAGAACACTAATTAAACTCCTAAGTAGAAGTACTATAAACCCCACCACTCTTTATAGATGTATTATACCACTAATATAAACAGATAATAATTTGGGAAATTGTAACGGTACGCCTGTGCAATTTTTTATAAGTGGCATATTATGGCAGACAAAAATTTAGATACTTGGCTTTTCTTGGGCGCCACTCTGTTGTGGCGGAATGTTTTCTGGTGTTCTTGGACTGCGATTATGCACTATTAAAGTAGTGGCCTGCTACATAACTGCGTTTAGCCAGCATTTCTGCAGTGCGTAACTGTGAGGAACGTAGTACCGCAAATGGCAATGGACATTAGGACCCGGATGTAGTATTCCTGCTTGCTCCAAGATTCTCATTGCCGACTGCATACAGGTAGGTAACAAGCAATATAATCTAACTTGGTGACTTGCTATGTACTTTTATTCAGTGGGCATTCTGACATCACACTTCTGACAATGAAATTGCAGTGCAGCACCTAACACTTGTATGGTAAAGCTAGTTTCTATCAAAACTGCGTGGGTTTGGGCTTAGAGCTGTAATTTGTCAGGCAGAATTCAGTGCTGTTGCAGTTCTCAGATAAAAAGTGCAAACTTGATTCTTTGGTATGTCTGATTCAGTTGCGTGGTTTCCTTTAGTTGCATTGTAACTGAAGAGAACCTGGAGCATATCAGTGGTGTGGGGGAGAGGGAATCAAACCATACTTGGGAAGTAGAGTGCTTTTAAGCATATTGACACTACTGTATAGCATGTGATACTGAGTCTCTGTTGTAGCAAACTGACCTCATAGGTCAGCAATATCGATTTCAGAATGCAATCTCGGTAATTTCTGTAGGTTGAGTGAATTAAGACAAAGTACAGTTTTTTTTTTGTAATGTGATTAAAATTTTTTTTTTTTAATGGGCTTCATGGGAATACCTTTGTTACTAATGTGGGCTTAGGTGGGAATCTAATGTGTATAGTTCAAGTTATGTGACTTATCTAAATATTTCTCTGCTCTAAACCTGGGGGAAAGTGGTGTGGCATGTTGATTTGCCTGCAGTTGAACACATGTTGGGAATCATTTCCCAATCCTAAGCCTTCGTCGTATTCTGTAGGATAACTGCACATGTTCAGAGTAGCTTTTCAAATTTGGTTCCCTTATTAGCTTTAGGGATGTGATGTTATATAATCCAAAATGTTCACCCAAGAAAAAGAAAAGTCTTCAAAAGCACCTTCTTTTGTTGCTTAGGACTTAAGCTTTGTAAGCTTTGCATCAACTGTTGTTCCAGACCTCAATTCAACTTAACTTTGGTCTCTGAGCTGGTTTTTAGATAGCATGCATGAGAAACAGCTATCATGTATAATGCTTTCTGCTCTGTAACTGGAAAGTTCGGTTTACTTTGCATAAATGCCGGTGAAAACTCTTCATGACTATGAGAATTTTCTTCCACTCTATCAAGAAAAATGGCTTGTTCTTTGGCAAGCAATTCACAAGGTGGGGACAAATTGGTACTTAATATGTAGTCTGTTCAAACAAATAACTTGACTCTCCTGTTAAAAAAGCAAATGGTGACTAGTTTAGTTCTATATTGATAGTACAATGCAGTGCAAACATAATGCTCAGTATTAGTGACGAGAGTGTCACTAAATTGACATACAACCCTGATGGGGTTTTCCTGTGGCATAATTCATTAAATCGGTGGCCAACACTTGCTGCCGTGATTTAGTGATTCGAGTGCTTAGAAATAAAAGCTCAGGTTTATTTCCTAATAGCCAGTAACAATTTTGAGAGAACATACTTGTTATAATCTATGGACTTGAGGAACATTACTGGGGAGGGCGGTTAATTTTGCTTCATTTCTGCTTATTTCAAGATGAATAGGTTTTTGCACTTTGAAGTGAGAAACCTGTGACTTAAGTCGATTCTTACTAGTTTCGATTTGTATGTAGCTATAATTTGTGAATCTTAGTGTAGAGGGTCTCACTCACTCAAAAAGCTGGGAATAAATGGGTTGCAGTAACAACACTATACCGAGGTGCTTGCATTGTATTTCATAGTCTTTTCTTGCTACAAACCAAAATTATTCTTTTTAATGAGAATGGTCTAAGGTTCAGAGGTGTGATGCCAGAATGCATTTTCGTACTGTTAGGCCCTTGGAACAGATACCGGTGCTTTCTGAAAGATGAAAGAAATGGAATGGGTGCTCTTCACACAGGTTGCAAAACCTACAAAGAATGCATAATAGTCTCATTTTTTTCCCCTAGAGAAGAGATGCGTGTGACTAGTTTGGACTTTTAACCTAAATGGGGGTTGCATGTCTCCTATTGTTAATCATTGTCAGCTGCAGTGACATGATCCACAGTCCTGCATTTACTGCCTTTCCCTTAATGATTTTGGACAGGTTTGAGAGAGCCAGGATGTTTGTTCTGGGCCTTTATTTGGTTTTGGCTTTAGCTGATAATGTTTCAGTGTTCTGTCAGCTAGTGCAGTTCTCAAATGGCTGCCTATTAGGGAAAGAATTCTGAGGATTTGACTGTTCCTAATCATCTGTCATTGCTGCTAGATAATGATTGGCAATTTTTAAGACTCAACTGTGGAAATCTCACAGTTGGTAAACCATCAACCATAAAAATGTTGCTTTTGAACACCAGTGCTGAAAAGATTTTATTTGGAGGGTGAGAAGGGGGCTGGATGCAGGATAGGATAATCTGGAGAATGGGGGAGAATGCAAACGATATAGTATCCCTTATGGATGGTACATGTGCAACAGGGAGCTTTTTTTTTAAATCCCCGTGGCAGTAACTGATAATCAGGGAGGAAGAAAAACCTGGAACTTGAATTAAGGCTGATCTTTCTGGTTTTTGTGCACCGTGGCCCTGCCAGGCATATAGTGAAGGTGAATGTTTTCTCCCTCAGAAAAACTCAGGTTCCTTGCTGTCCCGAATAAGGCCTAGCTTCCCTGCCCTAACTGAAAACTCAGTGAGGACTTGGAGGGAAAGAACGAGGCAAATACAGAGGATTGCAGGATAACAACTGCATTGTTGTGTACTGTGGATGGGGGAGGGCACTCTTGGAGGACTCCTGCTGCAGGTGGTCAGTCCACCTGAGACTGGAAGACATACTTGAATGGGGAGCAGGGTACGTGCTTTCATATGAAAAGAGAGCTGATGTTAAAACTCATTGGTAAGGTAAACGTTGTCACATACCTTCACATAAGGGATAGTATATTTTGGGTTGCAGTCAAACTTGATTGCTCAGACTGGTGAAAATAGCAGATAGGCTTTTGTATTTTAAATAAGATACAGTTTTTATTCTTTGAATTGAGCTGTCTACTTTATTACTTTACATAAAAATAATTTTAGATTTTTTCCCCCCATCAAGTTTCTTCCTGTTTTCTTTTTTTGTTTTGTTTTTTTTTCCTTTTTTCTTTTCTTTTTTTTTTTTCTTTTTTTGGTTTTTTTTTAAATGCTGTAACTTGCCCCTAATCTTTGTCTCTGGAATTTTACTCTCTAAATTTTAAAGTTAACTAGCATTTTCAAACCTTTATACCCTTGTCTTTTATATTAACTTTCTCTTATTATTCTTTAGGTAAGAATGATTGAGGTTGGCTGATACTGGAGTACTCACTCACTTCAAGTAAGTTTCCTTAGAAGTCCTAACCTGTAGAAGACTTTTGAGTGTGATATGTTAACAAAGGTTAAACAATGTGATTTAGCTATGTGGGGTGAGACGTGTTTGGGGTTTTTGTTTTGTTTTGTTTTTTAAGATCTTATTTATTTGACACGCAGCAAGAGAGGGAACACAAGTGGGGTTGGGGGCTAGTGGGAGCTCCCTACTCCCTGCTGAGTAGGGAGCCCAGTGTGGGGCTTGATCCCAGGACCCTGGGATCATGACCTGAGCAAAAGGCAGCCGCTTAACGGCTGAGTTACCCAGGCGCCCCAAATGTATTTGATTTTTTAAGATGTTTACTTCTGAGACAATACTCATGTGTTGTGTTTTTGTTTTTGTTTTAAAGATTTTATTTATTTATTTGTCAGAGACAGAGGGAGAGAAAGCGAGCACAGGCCGACAAAGAGGCAGGCAGAGGCAGAGGGAGAAGCAGACTCCCGCCGAGCAAGGAGCCCGATGTGGGACTGGATCCCAGGACCCTGGGATCATGACCTGAGCCGAAGGCAGCTGCTTAACCAACGCCACCCAGGCGTCCCTGTGTTCTGGTTTTTGAAAACAACATGCGGGGGCCATCTGGGTGGCTAAGTCAAGTATCTGCCCATGGTTCAGGTCATGATCCTGGGGTCCTGAGTTCAAGACCTGCATCAGGCTCTCTCTGCCTGCTTCTCTCTCTCTCTCTCTCTCTCTCTCTCTGCCTCACCCTGCTTATGTTCTCTTATGCACTTACGCTGTCTCTCAAGTAAATTTTTTAAAAAATTGGGTGTGTGAGCTTGAGAAAGTGGGGACTATTTTATTAAAGTGTCAGACGATAGACGAGTTGTCAGAAGGTACATGGATGAAGCTGTGTTGTATACCTAAAACTAATAGACTATTGTGTTTTATGTTTTATGTTTTAGTTTTAAGAAAAGATACAGGATTGGTTGGTTAAATGTCTGCCTTTGGCTTGGGTCGTGATTTCAGGGTCCTGGGATTGAGCCCCACATTGGGCTCCCTCCTCAGTAGGGAGCCTGCTTCTCTCTCTCCTGCCTGCTGCTCCCCCTGCTTGTGCATTCTCTGTGTCCGATAAATAAATAAATCCAAAAATAATAGAGATACAAGATTGTGTAAAGGGAAACCAGCTTGAATTAGTGGAAAATTGCCATATTTTTAGAACTCTAAATTCCACTCTTGACCCATTCAGAATCTCCCTTAAGATTATCTTTTAGTGGGGTGTTTGGGTGGCTCAGTGGATTAAAGCCTCTGCCTTCAGCTCGGTTCATGATCCCAGGGTCCTGGGATCAAGCCCTACATGGGGCTCTCTGCTCAGCGGGGAGCCTGCTCCACCCCCAACCTCCACCGCCACCCCACCCCCATCTCTGCCTGCCTCTCTGCCTACTTGTGATCTCTGTCTGTCAAAAGAAAGAAAATTCTCTTTTACTTAGAGATTAGTCCAGTCTTGGATAGGAGGAAAAATCCTGAGTGTGTGTGAGGAAATTTAGAAGACTGTAACTGTAGTGCAGACCAGGTCTTTTCTAAGCAATAACAAAGCAAAACAAAAGAAAAAAACCACTGATTGGGTGGGCCCCAAAATGGGCCTCTTGGTGATCTTGAGAAAAAGATGTACACACTATAGTTAATGAAAATGTAGTATGTTATACATGTTATTTTAATAAGATGATATTTTTAATGATAGGTGGATAAGCTATTAGTCTCAAGACGACATCACACAATGTGAACCAAGAAGGAAAGCCACAGCCTATATAAGACTGAGGAACTCTGTAGGTAAGTTGAATGTTTCTTATTCTGTAAACTCCTTTCAGAAGAACTCTTGGGTGTTACAGACCTAATTACTTGTGTGTGAATATTTAATTTTAATTTACTCTGTGTTAAAACTGTAGGGAGTAATGTTGTTTTTATACTACTAAAAATATTTACAGTCCTTTTAATAGCCGTCTTGAGGCTGTAGGCATTGTTGTTAGTTTGCCTCAACCCTCAGAAAAACAGGGACTGTAGGGACTCCTGGGTGGCTCAGTCGTTAACGCGACTGCCTCTGCCTCGGGTCATGATTCTAGGGTCCTGGGATCAAGCCCCATCTTGGGCTCCTGCCCAGTGGGAAGCCTGCTTCTCCATCTCCCACTCCCCCTGCTTCATTTCCCTCTTCTGCTGTGTTTCTGTCAAGTAAATAAAATCTTTTAAAGGGGGGGGTGTGCCTGGGTGGCTTAGTCGTGAAGCATCTGCCTTCAGCTCAGGTCAAGATCTCAGGGTCCTGGGATCAAGCCCCATGTCGGGCTCCCTGCTCAGTGGGAGGCCTACTTCTCTCTCTCCCACTACTGCTTGTGTTCCCACTCTCTCTTGTCTCTGTCAAATAAATAAAATCTTTAAAAAAAAGAAAAGGGACTTTAGTTTTCTGTAGGAGTTTGTTTGCGTCCATACATAGAACTGTGCAAAAGAGAAGGTTTGGAAAATTGGAAATTGCCTATTTTTTAACCAAATACTTATAAGATGGGGTCATCTAGAGCTGATGATGTCCTAGAAAGGTTGGCAGTTTTAAAGGGCAACTCAGTTCTGTTGTAGCTGGGAAAGCAGTCATAGACTGTATGTAAACAAAGGGACAGGGCTGCGTGCCAAGAGTTTACAAAAAAAAAATAGTAGGTAGACAGTAGCCTGGTGTCTCATCATCTAATACAAATGGATATAGTTCGATTATAGCTCAGTTAAAGGGCTGTCATAATCATTTAAGAGTAAGGTAGAAATAGTGTTAAGTTAATTGACTGGATTTTAAACCTAGGGGAGGTGCCAGGTAGTGGAGCATCTTAAGAGATCTCCCTTCTCAGGGGTTGCAACTAAAGTTCTAATAAATGGAATTAAAGGTGAATCAACTAGCTGGTGACAAAGGCTGGTGGTAAAATAATCTGCATCTTAATCCTTAACTATATAGTACTTAATGATCTGTAAGTACTGTTAATACTTAAGATTAACAATACTTAATGATCATTAAGTACTGTTAATACCCCATTTCTTGATTAATATTACTTTGATATTAAAAAGTTTACTTGGCTAGTGCTAAACGGTGAGTGTTTGACACCTCTGATTCTTAACATCTTTTGGAGTAATTGTTTCTTTTAATTGGCAGGATCAGGTGAACTCTGTCCAGAAAACCAATGAAGAACAGGGCAAAGAGGAATGAGCAGCCTAATTGTTAATAAAGACATTTTTAAATCAGATTGTGCTTTTTATTTGTTTTGCTTTTTGTGTTTAAGTAGGACTTTTTGTTTGTAATATTTTCTTTATATGTCATCACCTTGTTTTTAGGTAACATGGGCATGGAACATGGTGATTCAGGACTCGGGCTTTCTGGCCGAGCTGCTTCAACATTAATTACTGATCAGCCTGATGGCCCTTCCTTGGCTCTTGTCCTAACTTAACTGATAAAGCCATCAATATTTTATAATTGCCTTGATTCTTTATAGGTTTTATTCCTAAAATCAGCATGTAATGAAATACAGCAATTTTAACTACATGCCCCTCCTTGATTGGGCTTCAGTCATAATACCATTTTGTATCCTGCTTTTGTATTTCCCCAAAGAATTGTCATATGATGGTTATAGAGTATTGACATTACTTCACAAAGAAGCACAGACAGAATTAGAATTCCATCTTGCCAAATAATCATGTTTGGGTTACCCTGAGTAGCAATTTCTTGAAGTTAAAATGAATTGGAATTTCATATACAGTGGGAACTATGAGTAGATTCTTTGAATAGAAGTGGAAGGGAAGGATTGTTGGAATCGACTGTAAAATCGGCTCAACAAAGAAATTTGGAAGTAAAATCTTTTCTTCCTTCACTCTAGTTATTTTGTTGAAACTTGACAAGTTTAGTCAAAGGGTTGTTTGGCACCAGCTTAATTAAGCATTTATTCAGGAAAAGGTATGAAGCACATGTTTAAAAGGTAATTCTGTTGATTTGTCTCTGTGGGCCATGTTACCTAGAGTGCAGAACTTCAGAAAGCTCTTAACTTGTTAGCTTGCTGTAATTAAATAGAGGAAGCTCAGAATTTAGAACATCTTGCTCAGTGTTACTTGAAAAAGCACAAAGGAAGAGAGTTGAAAGCCAAAGCCGTCACTGTTCCCATGGGATTTGCTTTGAAAATCTGTGCAAGAGGAAGCCTAGCACGTAAAAACTACCAAGAGGTTGAGCATGAAAAAGACTGGGAAGAAATTCAAGGTTCCTATGGGGAAAAAATCCCATGTTCATGGATTTAAAGACTTGGCAGTTGGAGCTCCTTGGTGGCTCAGTTGGTTAAGGGTCTGCCTTCAGCTCGGGTCATAATCTCTGTGATGTGAGATACCAGGGTAGTCAAACTTAGGTGGCAGCTGCCTTCCCTCAGAGTAAGCTTCCCAAGAAACCCTGATGGAAGCTGCATGACGTGACCTCTCTGACCTAGGTTTGTCACTTGTACACTTGGTAGAAACAGTCCTAGTCCCAGTGAGATTAATGGGGAGGGGAAATAACCCCCATCCCTCAATGGAAGGAGTGTGAGAATTTGCAGGTACAGTTTTGGGGTTTTTGTTTTCTTAAGTATTTCTTTTAAAGATTTTATTTGATCTCAAGTAGGCAGAGCCTGATGTGGGGCTCAACCCCAGGACCCTGAGACCATGACTGGAGCCAAAGACCGGCTTAACCCACTGAGCCACCCGGGCACCCTTATTTTTTTAAAAGTGCAGATGTTTTGAGACCACTAGAGTCTTGATATTCATAGGCTATTCATTTTTTTTTTTCCATTTATCAGCAATACACTTGATTTAGCCAAAAGGACACACATTTATCTGCAAGACATTGTGTCTCTCTTGTGCCAGATACATACTTAAAATGGAGATAACAGAGATGAAAGGATGTTCTAGTGGGGAGGTCTACGTAGGTGTAAAGGGGGAGAAACCATATATATGTATGTTCCAGTTAACGTGTCAGAGCCTTCATGTAGGTCACGTAAGTTTAATTTTTTGTCACAACCGTCCACTAGTCCTAGACATAACGCTGAAGCATGGAAATGGAATGATCTATGTAAGTAGGCAGTTGGGGGGTATTTTACTTTTCTCAGCTCTCTGCCCACCACAGGGCTTTAACTCATGACCCCAAGATTAGGGTCTCATGCTCAGCTGACAACCAGCCAGATCCTCTGGGGGTATTGTTGTAGATGGGAGACTTAACAAGCAATGCACTCAGCAATAACATGTAAGAGGTAAAAAGGAAACAGGCTTAGATGGGAAAGTTGAAGTTGACATAGAACAGGTCTCAGCCAATCCATGAAATGGCCCTTCAGAGTTGTCCCAAAGTAATTGTAAGGGGCTGAGCTTTTTTGTCCCGCTGGATATTGACTCTCTAGTGGAATGCGGGGAAGGGTGGGCATAAACTCAGAAGAGACCTCTCAACGGAGGACAGTTATCAGAAAGGGATAGAGTTAGGAGCCTGTAGGAAAGTTGGGAGAGCAAGGGATTCAATTCTGAAAGGGGTGTTTGGTGGTATACCAGAATCCAAACCCTGTATGTTCACAGGAAACTCAGGGAAGACTAGTGCGCTTGCAATATGTATTTGGGGCTCATCAGCCTATACGTAACAGTTGAAGTCCTGCGCCCAAGTAAGATTGTCCAGAGAGCATATACAAAATGAAGAATCTGAGGATTCACCTCTGAGAACACTAGGACTCTGGAACTAAGAGTTTATGAAAGAGGGGTGCCTGGGTGGCTCAGTTCTTAAGTGTCTGCCTTCAGCTCAGGTCATGATCCTAGGGTCTTGGGATGGAGCCTGGCATCGGGCTCCCTGCTCAGCTGGGAAGCCGGCTTCTCTCCCACTCCCCTGTGTGTGTTCCCTCTCTCACTGTGTGTCTCTGTTAGATAGATGATAGTTCTGAAAGAGGGTTGCCTGGGTGGCTCAGGTTATGATCCCAGAGTCCTCAAATAAATAAAATCCTAAAAAACAAAAAAAAACCTCATGAAAGAGACTAAGGATAGGCAAGAAGTTACTCTGTAAAACAAAAGTTTGGCGTTTTGGAGGCAGAGGAAAGAGAGTCTAGAGTGCAAGTAGCTGGGTCACCGTTGGCAGGAGGATTTTCTATTTCTCTGAAACCAGAGGGAGGAGTAGGGAAGGCATCTGGTGTTACCCTGCTGTTTGCTGTGCTGTGAGTAAAAAGAACCTGTCTTGGGGGGTCTGCCTGGCTCAGTCGAGCATGCGACTTGATCTTGGGGTTTTGAGAGTTCAAGCCCTCTGTTGGGCATAGAGCTTACTTTATTTTTATTTTTTAATTTTTGGGGGAAGACTTTACTTGGAGAGTACAAGCATGCAGAGCAGCAGGGAGAGGGAGAAGCAGGCTCCTGCTGAGCAGAGAGCCTGAGTGGGGCTTGATCCCAGGTCCCTGAGTTCATGACCCGAGCCAAAGGCAGACACCTAACTGATTGAGCCACCACGGCACCACTAGAGCTTACTTTAAAAAAAATTTCATGAGTGTCTTATTCGGACCCATTGAGTTTCATTTTTAGCACATACGGAATTTTGGCAAGCTCCTGAGCTGGTTTGGTTAGTCATCTTTCTTGGAGTCTTGTCGTCCTCTGTAAGATTGCCATCCTCTGTAAGATTTGAGTTATCTCTCCTTTTTTAAAAGATTTTATTTATTCACTTGACCGAGTGAGAGGGCACAAGCAGGGGGGAAGTAACAGAGGGAGAAGCAGGCTCCCCACTGAGCAGGAAGCCCAACGAGGGGCTCAATCCCAGAACCCTGAGATCATGACCTGAGCTGAAGCCAGACGCTTAACTGACTGAGCCACCCAGGTGTCCCCAAAGTTCATTTCTTCAGACAGTATATTGAAGCTTGCTTTTTCAACCAATTTGATAATCTTTATTTTTCAATTGGAGTCTACTTTAGGCCATATATTTAATATAATTACCAATATGGTTAGACTTAAGTCTCCTATCTTACTATGTGTTTTCTATTTGTTCTGTTGTTTTCTTTTCTCTTTTCCTGCTATCCTTCGGCTACACTGAATATTTTTAGTATTCCATTTTATTCCTTCTATTGACTTAGTTATTCTTCTCGGTGTGTCTTAGTGGTTGCCCTAGAGCTTCGGTATGTGCCTTTAACTTAGCACTCCTTAACCATCAAATATATGCCTCTTCACGGAGAAGTTAGAACCTTAAGATAAATTTTCCCCATCCTTTGTGTTACTGTCATACTTTATTTCTACTTGTGTTATAACCCCTAGAAAAATATTATTTTTGCCTAAATACTCAAATATATTTTAAACAAATCTGAAAATTAGGGAAAATGACATATATATGTATATATGGCCTTTTCCCAAGAGCTAATTCTAGTGTTTGCTGGATGCCCCAGGTGTGTAACAAGGTTCTTCCGTTTTGGATAGACAGAATGCCAATGTTTCCCAGGTCTGTGGAAGCTCTAGGTTCGTCTTAGAGTTCCTTCGCTGTTCAATTTTAAATAGTTGTTCTTTGACCTGATGGAGTCTCATTCTGTATGTGTGCACAGTTTAGTGTTCTGCCAAGAATGCAGAAGAAGCTTTATACAGGGGCGCCTGGGTGGCTTGGTAGTTAAGCCAAGATCAGGTCATGATCCCAGGGTCCTGGGATTGAACGTCGGGCTCCCTGCTTGGTTGGAAGGCCAGCTTCTCTCTCTCCGACTCCCCTGCTTGTGTTCCCCTCTATCGTTGTGTCTTTCTCAAATAAATGAATAAAATATTTTTTTTAAAAAGCCTTACACAGATTTCTTTCTTTGGGTAGCTCCCTCCATTCTAGTAGTCTGTTCCACAGATTGCAGCTGCTTCAACCTCATCAAACACCCATCTCTTCTCAATGAAGCGAGACCATCAGCTCTGCTTGGGGCCTCCTTCCTAGGCAGTGAATTGAATAATGCCTCCAGGCAGATGGCTGTGACAAGCACTTACCTCATTTATTACTCTTTTCTCGTGGATCACAGTACTGCATAGTCTGTTTTCCAGTTTGTTTTGCACTGACTTATATCCCTCCCAAATTCATATTTTTTTTTTAAAGATTTTATTTATTTATTTGTCAGAGAGAGAGGGGGAGAGAGCGAGCACAGGCAGACAGAGAGGAAGGCAGAGGCAGAGGGAGAAGCAGGTCCCTGCCGAGCAAGGAGCCCGATGTGGGACTCGATCCCAGGACGCTGGGATCATGACCTGAGCCGAAGGCAGCTGCTTAACCAACTGAGCCACCCAGGCGTCCCCCAAATTCATATATTGAAGTCTCTTATCTTCCAGTACATATCAGAATGTGACTGTATTTGGAGACAGGGCCTTTAAACAGGTAATTAGGTCATAAGTTTGGGCTCTAAACCAGTAAGACTGGTGGCCTTATAAAAAGGGGAAGAGATACAAAGGTCATATGCAAAGGCCATGTGAGAACACAGTAAAACAATGCTATTGGCAAGCCAAAAAAGTAGACCTCAGAAGAAATCAAACCTTCTGACACCTTGGTCTTGGACTTCTGGCCTCCAGAATTATGAGAAGATTAATTTGTCGTATTTTAGCCATCCAATCTGGTATCTTATGAAGGCAGCCCTAGGAAACTAATGCATAATGTACAATCAGTAGTCATTTAATATACTTTGTGTAGTTCTCTGGTTGTTTACAGCAGAAGGACAGATCTGGTATTAGTTCTTTGAGCTGGAAGCTGAATCCAACAGATTTGTTTTACCAGAGGACAGAACAAGTTGGACAAAATATTCATACAAGTCTGTTTTACACTGGAAAACATGATGAATATTTTAAAAAACAGCTTTATTAAAATATAACTGATACATAACAAGCTCATATATTTAAAGTGTAAATTTGATAAGATTTGACATATGTATACACCATGAAATCATCACCACAGTCGAGTTAACGAAGGTATCCATCCCACCCCCAGAATCTTTCTTGAGCCCCTTAGCCATCTGATTACTGCCCTTTCCCCTATCAATCTGCAGGCAACCCCTGGTCCGCTTTTCTCCTTAGTTCACTTGCCCCACTCCTTTACTTCTTGCCAGGAGCGTCTCCCAAATGAACTACATATATCCAATCCCTTGTCTCAGGCTCTGCTTCTATGGAAACAAAACAAAAGAAAAAACTAAGAAACTCACCCATTCTGTCTCTAAGGAATGTGATTTGGATATGTAACAGATGTTCTTGTATCACTTGTCAGTATACCTGAATGTCTATAGAGTTCCTAGTATGTGAGACTCACTAATTCAGTGAACACGTAACAGCTTGATTGAAATATAATTAAGGCACGATGAAATGTACATTTATGAAGTGTATAACTTGGTGAGTTTTGGTAGTGTGTAATCATGCATGAAACCATAGCTGCATTGAAATAACAAACATATATATTACCTCCCAGAGTTCCTATTGCTTCTTTGTAATGCAGCCTTTTCTCCTCACTCAGGAAATCACTGGGATGCTTTCTGTCACTCTGTATTAGTTTGCCTTTTCTAAAATTTTATATAAATGAAGTAATACAGAGTTTACCTTTTTTTTGGTCCAGCTTCTTTCATTCAACAAAATTGAGATTCATTCATGCAGTTTTGAGTATCAATAGTTGGTTCCTTTTTACTTTTGAGTTATATTCCACTATATGGATATAATATAATTTGTTTATTCATTTACTTGATGGGTGTGATAGTTTTATGTCTCAGGTTGGGCTAAGAGATGCCTAGAGAGCTGGTAAAAAAACATTACTTTTTGGTGTGTCTGTGAAGATGTTTCCAGAATAGATTAGCATTTGAATTGGTGGATTGAGTAAAAAGATCACCCTCATCCAGTTGGGGATCAATCCAATCTGTTGGGGATCAATCCAATCTGTTGAGGACATGAACAGAAGCCTCTGTTCAGAGAAGGCAGAGGAAGGGTGAATTTGCCCTCTGCTTGAGTAGACATACACTCTTGCCCTTGGAGCTCCTCTTGGTTCTTCAAACTCAGATTGGGACATTCATCAGCTCCCCTAGGATTCAGGCCTTTTGGACATGGACTGAATCAGATCACCGGGTTTCCTGATTCCCCAGTTAGCAGATGGCAGATGGTAGGACTTCTCAGCTGCCATAAGTATATGAGTCAATTCCTATAATAAATCTCACGTATATTAAAATAAATATTCTTAAATTACTACATTGAATATTAATATATAAAATAATAAATTATATTATGTCTGTATCGCCTATTGGTTTTATTTCTTTGGAGAACTGTGACTAATTCAGTGGGCATTTGGATTGTTTCCAGTTTGGGGTATTATAATAAAGCTGCTATGAATATTTGTGTACAAGTCTTTGTATGGACAGAGGCTTTCATTTCCCTTAGGTAATAACTTAGGAGCAGAATAGCAGGTCATATGGTAGATATATGTTACCTTTTTTTTCTTTTTTTGAGAGATAGAGAAAGAGAGAGAGCATGAGAGGGGAGAGGTCATCAGGAGAAGCAGACTCCCTGCGGAGCAGGGAGCCCAATGCAGGACTCGATCTGGGACTCCGTGATCACGACCTGAGCTGAAGGCAGTTGCTTAACCAACTGAGCTACCCAGGCACCCCTATATGTTACATTTTTAAAGGAACTGTTAGACTGTTTTCCAAAGTGCCCATACCCTCTTTTAGTCTCACCGGCAGTGTATGAGAAGTCTAGTTGCTCCACATCCTTGCTGACATGAAAATTTTGCTAGTCTTTTTAGTGTTACGTGTTCTAGTAGATTGTATAGTAGTATAACTTTGAGGTCTTAATTTGCATTTTCCTAATAACTAATAATGTTGAATATCTTTTCATGTACTCATTTGACATCAATATCTCTTCTTTGGGGAAGTATCTGTATCTTTTGCAAAGTAAAAAAAAAAAATAGATTATCTTCTTATTATTAAAGTAAGAATTCTGGGGTGCCTGGGTGGCTGAGTCAGTTGGCGTCTGTCTTCAGCTGTCCCCTGTGGGGCTCCCTGCTCAGCGGGGAGCCTTCTGTTCCCTCTGCCTGCCGCTCCCCCTGCTTGTGCTCGCTCTCTTTCTCTGTAAATAAAATAAGTGAATAAAATCTTAAAAAAAATAAATTGTAAGAATTCTTCATATATTGTAGCTACAAGTTTTTGTTGGTTCTGTTTGGCAAATATCCTCCAATGTGTGGCATAGTTTTTCATTTTCTTAATAGTCTTTTTGAAGAGCAAAAGTTTTTAACTTTGATTACATGCAATTTATTATTTTTTCTTTTATAGTTTGTGCTTTTCATGTCTTATTTAAGAAATCTTTGCCGGGGCGCCTGGTGGCTCAGTCAGTTGAGTGTCTGATTCTTGATCTCAGCCCAGGTCTTGATCCTGGGGTCATGAGTTCAGGCCCTGCCCTCATGCTGGGCTCCATGCTGGGCGTGGAACCTACTTTAAAGACAACAATGGAATACTATGCAGCCATCAAAAATGAAATCTTGCCATTTGCAACGATGTGGCTGGAACTAGAGGGTATTATGCTGAGTGAAATAAATCAGAGAAAGATAATTTATCATATGATCTCCCTGATGTGAGGAATTTGAGAGGCAATGTGGGGGGCTTGGGGGGTAGGGAAGGAAAAAAATGAAACAAGATGGGATCGGGAGGGAGACAAACCATAAGAGACTCTTAATCTCACAAAACAAACTGAGGGTTGCTGGGGGGAGGGAGAGAGGGAGAGGGTGGTTGGGTTATGGACATTAGGGAGGGTGTGTGCTATGGTGAGTGCTGAGAATTGTGTAAGCCTGACCATTCACAGACCTGTACCCTTAGGGCTAATAATACATTATATGTTAATAAAAAATTAAATAAAAAATAAAAACAACGAGAGCAACAACAAAAGAAAAACAAAACAAAATTTCTCAAAACTTTTATTTTTATTATTATTTTTAATATTTTATTTATTTATCTGACAGATCACAAGTAGACAGAGAGGCAGGCAGAGAGAGGAGGAAGCAGGCTCCCCGTGGAGCAGAGAGCCCAATGCGGGGCTCGATTCCAGGACCCCAGGATCACGACCCGAGCCTAAGGCAGAGGCTTTAACCCACCGAGCCACCCAGGCGCCTCTCTCAAAACTTTTAAATTGTCTTCCTTTCCATCCAAGTTGTTCATTTTTTTTTTTAAGATTTTATTTATTCATTTGACAGAGATCACAAGTAGGCAGAGAGGCAGGCAGAGAGAGAGAGAGGAAGGGAAGCAGGCTCCCTACTGAGCAAAGAGCCTGATGTGGGGCTCGATCCCAGGACCCTGAGTCCATGACCTGAGCCAAAGGCAGAGGCTTAACCCACTGAGCCACCCAGGCGCCCCAACTTGTTCATCTTTTTGCAGCACATCTTCCGTCCATGAACTTGCAGGTTTTAAAATCTATTTATAGCACAGCTTTATATAAACGTAACGCTGTTGTAATCTTACATATTTGATCTGATTCTTTTGGGGGGAGAGCTCTTCCATCTTTAAAAAAAAAAACAACTTTTATTCTATTTTATTTTATTTTATAGCGAGAGGGCACATACACATGTGCATAGGGGGAAGGGCAGGGGAAGAGAGTCTTCAAGCAGACCCCCCCAAATGTGGAGGCTGACACAGGGTTCTATCCCAGGACCCCTGAGATCAAATCAAATCAAAACCAAGAGTCCCACGCTCAACCAGTTGAGCCACCCAGGTATCCTGTGAGGTCTTGCATCTTTCAGATTCCTGTCATATGTTGCTTCTGGTCCTTTATGTCCTATTGGGCTTCTTCCCCTTACCATCCTTCACATTCTCTCATTACTCAATTTGTTTCCTTCTCTATTGAGCCTAAATTTCCTCTGGATCCATGTAGGGCACCTTTACTTCCACAGGCTGCTTGCAGTTCTTCTCTTCTACCATTTTCTTCTTTTCCCCTGGACAAAGCTGTTCATCCTTTTGGAAAGTAGCCACTGTGGTCATTTCCTAACCCCCTTCTATCTTGTGGGTTTTCATCCTCACTTAATACCCTTCCTATTTCTTCTCCTTCTCTCCTCCCCCCCCCGCCTTTTTTTGTTTTTTGTTTTTTTCTTATCATGTCTTGTTTTACACAGCCATTACTGGAGCCTGGTTTCTTTATAAGATGCTTTAAGAAGTGGCTTACGGAACCACGAAATATCATCTCATCCATCTAGTTCCTTTTGGTTATGAGGAAACTGAGACCCAGAAAAGATATCAGGTGCCAACCAACAAGTTGCTATGTTTAGTGTTTGCACAGAGTACGTTTCTTCAGCTCATGTTCAGACAAGCTGGTTAGAGCAGAACACAATGAATTTAGAAGTTTTACTCTAACATAGTGATTCCCAAAGGTCACTGTGCCTCACAATGACCTGAGGAGCTTTTACAACTATGGCTTCATTAGCTTTTCCCAAGACTTAGTGAATCAGAGCCTCCAGGAGTAGGACAGATGGGACTCCATCTGAATAGCTTATGCCTTGCCAGGTTTGGGAACTGATCTTCTAGGGCAATAGAAGAAAGAGGTGAAAGGGGCACTGGGTGGCTTAGTCGGTTAAGCGCCTGCCTCGACTCAGGTCATGATCCCAGGGTCCTGGGATCGAGCCCCACATCAGGCCCCCTGCTCCGTGGAAGCCTGCTTTTCCCTTTCTCACTCCCCCTGCTTGCGTTCCCTCTCTCGCTGTGTGTCTTTCTGTCAAATAAATAAATAAAATCTTAGAAAAAAAAGGAGAGAAAAATTTTACTTGCCTCTGAAGTAAAATTCTCCTTGCTAAAAAATGAATTTGGGAAGCTCATGTGAAGACAGTGGCAACTCAGGTTGTGATAAAAAGTAGGCAACATTTGTTGAGTCCTTGTAATGTACTTAGCAAAATACTTTTCACACATCAATCCATTTAATCCTTATAAAAACATTATGAGTTAGGGTCCTATATTATCTGTGTTTTACAGATAAGGAAACAGAAATCTGAAAAGATGAAGTTAATCACCCTGGTTCATATAGTTGCCAAGCGGAGAAGGAGGATGACCCAGAGCAGGCCAGAGTTAACTGTTGGAGATTTTTCTAGAATTTTGTATCCTATATCTGGAAACCTTTTGAATTTGATCCATCCTTCTGAATATGTATTAATAGGATTAAGTTCTATTCCTTTTTTTTATTTTTAAGTAATCTCTACACCCAACTTCAGGCTCAGACTCAAACCCTCAGATCGAGAGTCACATATTCTACTGACTGAGCCAGCCAGACTCCCCAGGTTCTATTCCTGTGTCATTTATAGTGGTGCTTAAATTCCATAACTCATATTGAAGTTTATATTCCTTAAATATGTAGATTACATGTAAAATGTGGTCTAAAAGTATGTGTTTTTTTTTTAAGATTTTATTTATTTATTTTAGAGAGAGAAAGTGAGAGACAGAGCAGGAGCAGAGGGAGGAATATAGGGAGAAGCAGCCTCCCCGCTGAGCAGGGAGCCTGATGCAGGGCTCCATCCCAGGACCCGGGATCATGACGGGAGCCAAAGGCAGATGCTTAACGACTGAACCATCCAGGCGCCCCAGCCACTCTTGATATTGAGGCATGAGTTCAAGCCTCATGTTGGGTGTAGAGATTACTTGAATAAAAGTAAAAAAGAAAAGAAAACAGAAAAAGAGCTGCCTTGATTTAACATGCTGAAGGTGAAGAACACCTGCCAAGTGTTTGCTTCTGCCAAGAGGTTGTTCTCTCTGTGGAGAGCTTCTTGTTTCCTACCAAAGGAACTTCTATTGGCTAATAGAGGTTTGCCTCAAGGGTCACCATTTTTTTTTTTTTTAAGATTTTATTTATTTATTTATTTAGACAGAGAGATCACAAGTAGGCAGAGAGGCAGGGAGAGAGAAGGGAGGAAACAGGCTCTCTGCTGAGCAGAGAGGCTGATGTGGGGCTCGATCCCAGGACCCTGAGATCATGACCTGAGCCAAAGGCAGAGGCTTTAACCCACTGAGCCACTCAGATACCCCAAGGGGTCACCACTTTTTAATACCTTCTCCAAATGCTTATTTGTTACACCTCACCCCTTGTCTAGCAAGTGTATCAAGTGATTGCTCCTTACAATCCCCATAATGCTTTAAACATAGTTCTTATATAGCATATCAAATTTGTTTTGTGGGGGCATCTTGGTGGCTCAACCCATTAAGCGTCTGCCTTTGGCTCAGGTCATGATCCCAGGGTCTTGGGATCGAGTCCCGTATCAGTCTCCCTGCTCAGCGGGGAGCCTGCTTCCCCCTCTACCTGCCGATCCCTCTGATTGTGTTGTTTCTCTCTCTGACAAAAAAATTTTTTTAAAGATTTTATTTATTTATTTGACAGACAGAGATCACAAGTAGGCAGAGAGGCAGGCAGAGAGAGAGGAGGAAGCAGGCTCCCTGCTGAGCAGAGAGGCCGATGTGGGGGTCGATCCCAAGACCCTGAGATCATGACCTGAGCCAAAAGCAAATGCTTAACCGACTGAGCCACCCAGGAGCCCCAAATAAATAAAATCTTTTAAAAAGTTTGTTTTGTGAATCTGTGTGTCTAAATGTTTTGAGGTGACCAGATTATACTCGTCTTGCTACCCATAGCCTAGTACAGTGGCAGGTATTTGTAAGCCCTAAAAATATATATATGTTTAAATGAAATGCAGAGACAATCAGAGAGAACACAAAACTGGAAAGCAGATCAATTGAAATAATAGTGTGGAGCCATTTGTGTAGGGATGGAATGTCCTCTGTTTGTTACTTAGTTCTGAAGAAGGTACTTTCTGCATATGGTGACAAGGTTTTGTGTAGTACCACCTGTTTAAGATGGACAATCTCTGGCACTATTTTTTAAAAAGATCTGTTTATTTTTAGAGAGAGAGAGAGAGAGAGCACGAGTAGGGGGGTGGACAGCGGGAGAGAATCCTCCAGCAGACTCCGAGCTGAATGTGGAGCCCAGTGCGGGGCTCAATCCTATGACCCATGAGATCATGACTTGAGCCAAAACAAAGAGTCCGACACTTAATCGATTGAGCCACCCGGTGCCCTTAACACACTTTTAAAGAATTCATTCCAAATATAAAGATTAAAAAGACCTCCCCTTATGCCCAAGATGGAGCAACAGGAACCAGATTTACCCGACTGCCTAAAATAAAACAAAACAAAAACAAAAACAAAAAAATAAATGAAAACTCAGGCAGCATATCAGAAGTAATGGTTTTCAAAGCCCTGGAAGTCAGGCAATGAAGGACAAGAGTTGCTGAGGAATGAGAAACAAAGGAGGAGAAGCTCCTAGTTGTCCCAGCACAATGCCTTGGAAGAGTTTCCAGCCTCTGGTGCAGGAAGAGGAACCAAGCAGAGGTCAGCGAGCTGAGAGTTACGGGAGATGCAGCTGAGCATCCCAGATGGCTAGAAAAAGAAAGACAGCCTTACCCAGAGAGACAACCCCGACACTCGATAAAACGAACTAAAGCAGATAGTCTTTTAGTGTGATGTCTTAGGTCTGCCTGACTAGGAGTTAGGCTGTGTTTACTGTTTTATGCAGCTGTGGTATTAGAGGCTGAAATTCCCTTGGTGTCCTTGTTTTCTTTCCCTTGCTGTCTTGGGTATTCCTAGAGACTCCTTAAGTAGGGTCTGGGCTTGCAGTCCTTTCAGCTGTAATCCTCTGCTATTATACAGGAACACTACTGAGGTGGTGGTGAGGTATGGGGGCAGAGGAGGCATTCTGTAGTCCTATGATTAGGTCTCAGTCAGTGAGCCTGGGTTGGGTATTTTCCTTCCCCTAAGTCTGTTAAGCCTTGGCAAAACCCTAGTGAATTAGGTTCTGGCAAAATGGTTTCCCTTGAGGGCAGGCCTTGTTAGTGAGAACAGAAAGATCTGGAAGAATTTCAGAATGGTTACTTTCCCCCTCCTCCTGCTGGAAGCACAAGAAGGGTTTTTCTCTAGTCTTCTCTTTGAGAACCAGTGGGATCCCAGAGGTAAAACTCACAAAAGCATGGAAACTCCCCATAAGAGCAGGAGGGTGGGCCCCTGGAGTTTTGAACTCTCAAGCTTGTCCACAGTCTGAAGTGTTCTACGGGTGCTGGCTTCAGCGGCAGGCCGCTCCTCCCAGGCTTCTGCTCTGTGACTTTGTCTGTCTCCTGTCACTCTCTCCCAATACGGGGGCAGCAGTTTGCCCTCTGACTTCAACTTTCTGATGGATCTAAGAAGAGCTGTTGACTGTCAGTACATTGAGCTTTTTCTTGCTGTGGGGACATGAGTATCGCTTTCTAAACTCTTTGTGCGTTAGCCTAGAAACTCTGGATGTTTGTAGAGGTCTCCCTCAAATATTCAGCAGAGTACTAATCAGCTCATGTGTGTGAAGAATCTTCCTGAGGTCAAGATACAACCATTAGGGGGTGCCTGGGTGGCTCAGTGGGTTAAGCCTCTGCCTTCGGCTCAGGTCATAATCTCAGGGTCCTGGGACTGAGCCCTGCATCTGCTCCCTGCTCAGCAGAGAGGCTGCTTCCCCCTCCCTCTCTGCCTGCCTCTCTGCCTACTTGTGATCTCTCTGTCAAATAAATAAATAAAATTTTTAAAAATTTTACAGCCATTAGGATGGGTTAGAGAACAGTGCCTCGCACTCATATAGGGTTGAAAATTGTGCCAGGTCCCACCAGCCGGACTAGAAAATCTCATAATTCTCACTGGAGAGAACACTCAGGAAGGTCTTGCTTCAGTCTGATTAGCCCTAGACTGAGCACCGCTTCAGACCACCAAGGCTATTATGAAAACAAGGACAAAAAGGCTCAAACTATCTACAAGTAACTTAACTGAATCAGAACAAAGATCAAGGTGGTTTATGAAAGTATGAGAATATCTGGTGCCCAACAAAGTAGATTCACAATTTCTGCCATTCAATTGATGATTAGTAGGTATGCAAAGGAGGAAAATATGACCCAGTTTGAAAAAAAAAACTTCAATGAAAATGCACACACACATAGGGCTCACATAGATTATAATTTTAGATCCTAAAAGCAACTTATCCTGGTAGATTCTGTTTTCTTTCTTTGACCAAAAAGAAGTTGGGAGGCCTGGGTGGCTCAGTTGGTTAAGCAGCTGCCTTCAGCTCAGGTCGTGATCCCAGCGTCCTGGGATCAAGTCCCATATAGGGCTCATTGCTCGGCAGGGAGCCTGCTTTTCCATCTGCCTCTACCTGCCTCTCTGTCTGCCTGTGCTTGCTCGCTCTCTCTCCCTTTCTCTCTGACAAATAAATAAATAAAATCTTAAAAAAATAAATAAATAAAAATAAAGACGTTTTCCGGGACTTGCCTGAGGCCGCCATGCTAATAGGTGCCAGAGTTACGATCCAAACCCTGTCCAGCGGGCCCAAGAGCTGGTGCATGGGGCTGCTCCCTACCGTCGCTGCCCTCGGGTCCATTCTGCAGGAGAGTGGGCACAAGAAGGCATACTATTCTCTTGTTTGACTTTAGCTGGGAGTGTCTGTGTCTACACATGTCCACATGCCCTCAAAGGACTGTGAAAAAGCTGAAAAGTATTGATTTCAATACTGAAAGTATTGATTTTTTTCACTCTTTTAAATTTTTTATTTTTATTTTTTATTAACATATAATGTATTATTACCCCCAGGGGTACAAGTCTGTGAATCGTCAGGCTTACACACTTCACAGCACTCACCATAGCACATACCCTCCTCAATGTCCATAACCCAACCACCCTCTCCCTAACCACCCCCAACCCTCAACCCTCAGTTTGTTTTGTGAGATTAAGAGTCTCTTATGGTTTGTCTCCCTCCCAATCCCATTGAAGTGTTGATTTTTGAATTATAAATAAATTTTAAGGAGTAGGTAAATTGGCAAATATGGTCTCTGTGAATAGTCTTTAAAGTATCTTTATGCCATCCTCATTTTAAAAATATTTTATTCATTTATTTGAGAGGGAACACGCATGAGTGGGGGTGAGGGGCAGAGAGGGGAGGGAGAGGAGAAGAAAACTCCCAGCTGAGCTGGAAGCCTGACTCCATCCCAGGCCCCTGAGATCATGACCTGAGCTGAAGGCAGACACTTAACTGACTGAGCCACCCAGGTGCCCATATGCCAGAGTCATTTTTGAAGGGTATTTTTTACTGAATATAAAATTCTAGGTTGTCAGTTATTATTTTTTTTTAAGATTTATTTATTTACTTTTAGAGATAGGGGAGGGATAGGAGAGAATTTTTCAAGCATACTCCATGATGAGCGAGGAGCCCAGTGCTGGGGCTCAGTTGGATGGTGATAGAGCTTCATCCCAGGACCCTGAGATCATGACCTCAGCCAAAAATCAAGAGTCTCCGGCTTAACTGACTGAGCCACTCAGGTGCCTCAGAAAGTTTGATTTCTTGAATCTCTGAATTAATGTATTTCTTCATTAGAAAAATTCTCAGGAGGCACCTGAGGGGCTCAGTCAGTTAAACATCTGACTTCAGCTCAGGTCATGATCTCAGGGTCTTGGGATTGAGCCCCATGTCAGGTCCTCAGCAAGGAGTCTGCTTCACTCTCTGTCTCTGCCCCTCTGCACCCCCTCCCACATGTGCTCTCTCTCTCTCTCAAATAAATAAAATCTTTACAAAAATTAAATGTATTTATATATACTATATTTTTCTTATATTGTTAATTTAAATATACAAATATACAAATAAATATACAAATATTTTTTTCTTTCTTTTTTTTTTAAGATTTTATTTATTTATTTGACAGACAGAGATCACAAGTAGGAAGAGAGGCAGGCAGAGAGAGAGGGGGAAGCAGGCTCCCTGCTGAGCAGAGAGCCCGATGCGGGGCTCGATCCCAGGACCCTGGGATCATGACCTGAGCCGAAGGCAGAGGCTTAACCTACTGAGCCACCCAGGCGCCCCTACAAATATTTTTCTTTTTTTTTCTTGTAAGATTTTATTTATTTATTTGACAGAGAGAGATCACAAGTAGGCAGAGAGGCAGGCAGAGAGAGAGGAGGAAGCAGGCTCCCTGCTGAGCAGAGAGCCCGATGCGGGACTCGATCCCAGGACCCCAAGATCACCACCTGAGCCGAAGGCAGTGGCTTAACCCACTGAGCCACCCAGGCGCCCACAAATATTTTTCTAATATCGTTAATTTAAAGTGAATTAAACAGTTCTCAGTTAAGCTGTCAGTTAAGCATCTGCCTTTGGCTCAGGTCATGATTCCAGGGTCCTGGGATAGAGCCCCTCACTGGGCTCAGTGGGGAGCCTGCTCACCGCCCCCCCCCACCTGCCTCTCTGCCTGCTTGTGATCTCTGTCAAATAAATAAATAAAATCTTAAAAAAAAAATCCTTGGGGTGTCTGGGTGGCTCAGTGGGTTACAGCCTCTGCCCTCAGCTCGGGTCATGATCCCAGAGTCCTGGGATCAAGCCCCGCATCAGGCTGTCTGCTCAGTGGGGAGTCTGCTTCCTCCTCTCTCTATGCCAGCTTCTCTGCCTACTTGTGATCTCTGTCAAATAAATAAAATAAATCTTAAAAAAATTCTCTATGACTATGATGACTAATTTATTGTCCATCCTGGACAATAGTGTCCATCCTGGGACACTTACTAATAACACTTAAGTTATTAGTAATAACTGTAAGTACTAACCTCAGGACAATGGGCATAAACTGGACTGCCCAAGCCACCATGCTATATGATTACTTTACGTCTTTTATTTTTCTTATATTTATAGAACATTCTTTTAGGAGTGTCTGGCTGGCTTATCAGTAGAGTATGCAACTCTGCATCTTGGGGTTGTGAGTTTGTGCCCCACCTTAGCAGTAGAGATGACTTTAAAAAAATGCTCTTTTAAAATTGAGATATAGGGCGCCTGGGTGGCTCAGTGGGTTAAGCCGCTGCCTTCGGCTCAGGTCATGATCTCAGGGTCCTGGGATCGAGTCCCACATCGGGCTCTCTGCTCTGCAGGGAGCCTGCTTCCTCCTCTCCCTCTCTCTGCCTCCCTCTCTGTCTGCTTGTGATCTCTGTCTGTCAAATAAATAAAAATAAAATCTTTAAAAAAAAATAAAATTGAGATATAATTTACATACCACCAAACTTAGTGTTTTTTAGTATATTCACAAGGCTGTACAACCATCACTACTATCCCATTCTGGAACATTTTTTTCATCATCCCAAAGGAAACTCTACATTGTCATTCCCCATTCCTTCCTGTTCCCAGCCCCTGGCAATCACTAATCCACTCTGTCTTTTTGGGTTTCCTTATTCTGGACATTTCATATAAATGGAATCATATGATATGTGACCTTTTG
Organism: Neogale vison; assembly: GCF_020171115.1. Classification (NCBI taxonomy): domain Eukaryota; kingdom Metazoa; phylum Chordata; class Mammalia; order Carnivora; family Mustelidae; genus Neogale; species Neogale vison. The sequence goes on along the minus strand of NC_058092.1, from coordinate 26,860,166 downwards.
TGTCTGTCTTTTTTCACTTAGCATGTTTTCAAGATTCATCCATGTTCTAGCATGTATCAGTATTTCATTTCCTTCTTTCTATGTCTGAATAATATCCCATAGTATGGATGTACCAGTTTTATCTGTTTATCAGCTGATTTGGGTTGTTTTCCACTTTTTAGCAATTATGAATAGTGATGCTATGAACATTCATGTACAAGTTTCTGTGAGAACTATGCGTTTTCAGTTCTTTTGGATCTATACCTAGAAGTGTGATTCATCATGGTAACTTTTTAACATTTTGAAGAACTCACAAACTTTTGCACAGTGGCTATACCATTTTATATTTCCACCAGCAATGTATGAGTGTTCTAATTTCTCACGTTTATATTTTTAATTTTTTGACTATGGCCCATCTAGTGGGTCTAAAGTAATTCATTGTGATTTTAAGAAACAGTTCCTTGGGGTGCCTGGGTGGCTCAGTTGGTTAAGCATCTGCTTTTGACTCAGGTCATGATTCCAGATTCCTGGGATCAAGCCCCACATCCCCTGCTCAGTGGAGAGCCTGCTTCTCCCTCTCCTTCCTGCATGTGCTCTCTGTCAATATCTCGTTCTTTCTCTCTCTCTCAAATAAATAAAACCTTTGGAAAAAAAAAACCATGTAGTTTCTTAATGACTAATGACATTGAGCCTCTTATGGTGATCAAATATTTGTGCATCTTCTTTGAAAACATGTTTATTCAAGTCCTTCATTCATTTTAAAATTTTAAAATTTATTTTTAATTTGATTTTTTTAGAAGTTTTTATCTATTTATTTGACAGAGGCACAGCGAGAGAGGGAACATGAGCAGGGGAAGTGGGAGAGGGAGAAGCAGGCTTCCCGCTGAGCAAGGTGTCCCATGTGGGGCTCGATCCCAGGACCCTGGGATCATGACCTGAGCCAAAGGCAGATGCCTAATGACTAACCCACCCTCATTTTTTAAAAAAAGATTATATTGGGACACCTGGGTGGCTCAGTTGGTTAAGCAGCTGCCTTCGGCTCAGGTCATGATCCCAGCGTCCTGGGATCGAGTCCCACATTGGGCTCCTTGCTCGGCGGGGAGCCTGCTTCTCCCTCTGTCTCTGCCTGCCTCTCTGTCTGCCTGTGCTTGCTCTCTCTCCCTCTCTCTCTGACAAATAAATAAATAAAATCTTTAAAAAAAAAAAAGATTATATTTAGTTATTTGAGAGAGAACGAGAGACACAAGTAGGGGAAAGGAGAAGGGTCAGAAGGAGAGGAACAAGAAGACTCCCGTCAAGCAGGGAACCTGATGTGGGGTTCCATCCCAGGACCCCGAGATCATGACCTGAGCCAAAGTCAGATGCTTAGCCAACTGTCCCACCCAGGAACCCCTCAAGTCCATTGCTCATTTTAAAACTGGACTGTCTCTTTGTTGTTGAGTTGTAAGGATTTTTATTTATTTTGGTTATCTTGACACCCAACATGTGGCTAGAACTCATGACCCCAAGATCAAGAGTCCCATGCTCTTCCAACTGAGCCAGCCAGATGCTTCAAGAATTATTTACGTATTCTGGATAATATACCTTTATTGGATACGATTTGCAAATATTTTCTTCCATTCTGTGGTTGTCTTTCTCTTGAATTTTAATCTTTATTTTTCTGTGCTTTCTTCAGCATGGTTTCTTCTGACCTACTTTTCAGTGCACTAATTTTCTCTAGGGTTTATCTAAACTGCTGTTACTCATTTATCCCATTCCTAATTTTACTTACAGTGTTTTTCTAGAGGGCAGAGGAAGGGGGAAAGGGAGAAAATCTCAAGCAGACTCCCTACTTAGTGCTGAACCTGACTTGGGTCTTGATCTCTTGACCCTGAGATCATGACATGAGCGGAAACCAAGATCGGTCACTCAACTGACTGAGCCACCCAGGCACCCCTCCCCCATTTCTGTTGTTTGTATCTGCTTTCTATTTTTTTCTTTTAAGACATTTTTATTTGACAGACAGAGATCACAAGTAGGCAGAGAGGCAGGCAGAGAGAGAGAGAGAGGCAGAAGCAGGCTCCCGAAGTCAGAGGCTTTAACCCACTGAGCCACCCAGGCACCCTTGTACCTGCTTTCTTTCCTGCTGTCCTGCATCCCCATGTGTCTGTTTATGCTTGTATGTTGATAATTGTATTTGTAAAGTTATTTGTAAAAATAACTTTTGTACTAGAAACGCTTTCCAAGGATTTTTGTTTGCATTTGCTAGTTACCTAGGGTACTAAAGTTGGGCTTTGGGATGTTAATTCCCTTTAATCTAACTTCAGTCTTGACTTGGTGCTTGGCTTCCGGATATTCAAGGTCTGAATATCCTTGGATATCCTGATATCCAAGGTCTTACCTGCAGTACTCTCTTACTCGTAGGCTGTATCCCTTTGCCAGTCCAGCTATAAGATTAGGGGTTTTATTATTTTCTCTTGGTAGGCTCTGGACTCCAAATTTTGTCTTCTTCGGCTTGGAAAGGTGTCAAAAAATTACTCTTAGCTCTTTTTGATTAGCATTTGTACACCGGAGCATGACCGATAGCAAATGTTAAGTTCAAACTCTTCACATTTTTGCCTTGAGTTCAGTCTTGGCCTGGTCTTTCCTCAGCAATTTGATTCTTTCAGGAAGATTAAAAATATATATTATATTTGGTCTTTTTAGTTGTTTTCAGCTGGAGTAATGATCCAAATTTCCAAATTCACAAATAACAGAAGCTGAAGTCAGCGACATATGTTTAATTTAAAAAAAAATTTTTTTAAAGATTTTTTCTTTATTTATCTGACAGAGATCACAAGTAGGCAGAGAGGCAGGCAGAGAGAGAGGAGGAAGCAAGCTCCCTGCAGAGCAGAGAGCCCGATGAGGGGCTCGATCCCAGGACCCTGGGATCATGACCTGAGCCGAAGGCAGAGGCTTAACCCACTGAGCCACCCAGGCGCCCTTTAAAAAAATTTTTTTAAAAAGATTTTATTTGAGAGAGAGTGCGTGTGCACAAGGGGGGAGTGGTAGGCAGAGGGAGAGGGACAAGCAGACTCCCCGTTGAGCAGGGAGCCAGATGCGGGGCTCGATCCCAGGACCCTCATCGGGATCTGAGCCAAAGTCAGATACTTAACCAACTGTTTCACCCAGGTGCCCCTAAAAATGTATACTTTAAAAAAATAATTTCCGGGGCGCCTGGATGGCTCAGTGGGTTAAGCCTCTGCCTTCGGCTCAGGTCATGGTCTCAGGGTCCTGGGATCAAGCCCCGCATCGAGCTCTCTGCTCAGCAGTGAGCCTGCTTCCCCCTCTCTCTGCCTGTCTCTCTGCCTACTTGTGATTTCTTTCTCTCTCTGTCAAATAAATAAATAAAATCTTAAAAAAAAATAATTTCCTTGTCATTGAGTTATAGATCAATTGCATTGTGATCAAAGAATATTGTCTAGATGATACCAATTATTTGAAATTTGTTGAAACTTGATTTATGTCCTGGTGGTCAATTTTTGTAAATTTTTGTGTGCTTGAGAATATGTGTGCTTGAGAATATGTGTGCTCTAATTTTGGGGTGGAGGTTGGATTTCTATCTATTGAATCAAACCTCCTGTTGGCATTCTTGAAATCGTCTGTAACTTTCTTTTTTGTCTGTTAATTTTTCTTTAAAGATTTTATTTACTTATTTGATAGAAGGAAGCAGTGTGAGAAAGAGAGAGATCTTGTGGTCATGAGTGGGGGGAAGGGCAGAGGGAGAGGGAGAGGGAGAAGCAGACTCCTCACTGAGCAGGGAGTCCAATGTGGGTCTCAATCCCAGGACCGCAGATTAATGACCCGAGCCAAAGGCAGACGCTTAACTACTGAGCCACCCCAGTGCCCCTATTCTTTGTATCTATAATTGAGATACGTGTGTTTAATTCTCTAAATATAATGGTGGATTTGTTCATTTCTTCCAGCAAATATGTTTTTGCTTCAAATATTGTAAAGCTATGTTGTTTGGAAGGTGTAAGTTTAGAATTGTTCTTTCTAGATGGAGTAACTGGGAGGTGGATATTAAGGAGAGCACATGACATAATGAGCACTGCATATTACAGAAGTCTGATGAATCACTGACCTCTACTGCTGAAACCAATAATACATTATATGTTAATTAATCAAATTTAAATTTAAAAATTGTTCTTTCTGATACACTGAATTTATGATCTTTTTTAAAAAGATTGATTTATTTATTTTAGAGAGAGAGTGAGCTTACAGGGAGGGGCGGAGGGAGAGGCAGAAACTTCAGCAGACTCCTTGCTGTTCTTGGATCCTGATGTGGGGCTTGGTTTCTCAACCTGGAGATCATGACCTGAATGGAAAATAAGAGTCAGAGGCTTAACCAACTGGACCTCCCAGGGGCCCCTGAATTTATGATCATCTTTTCTGTGTTTTTTTTTTTCTTTTTTGTCATAAAACTTATTTTTAGGATATTAATGTAGTATGGCATCTCTTATTTTTTTTAAGATTATTTATTTATTTTAGAGAGTGCAAGTGCGAGGGTGGGGGTGGACGAGGGGCAGAAGGAGAGGGAGAGAGAAAATCCCAAGAAGACTCCATGCTAAGCATGGAGTCCAATGCGGGGCTTGATCCTAGGACCCTGAGATCATGGCCTGGGCCGAAATCAAAAGTTGGATGCTCAACCAGGTTTCCCACTATGGCAACTTTTAGATTGTGTTTGCTAACTGTATCCTTTTCACCTTTCTAAGTTCAACTTGTTTGGATCTTTGTTTTAGTTATGTCTTTTCTGAATATAACTCAGAATATAATAAATTCAGGGTGCCTGGGTGGCTCAGTGGGTTAAAGCCTCTGCCTTCGGCTCAGGTCATGATCACAGCGTCCTGGGATCGAGCCCCGCATTGGGCTCTCTGCTCTGTGGGGAGCCTGCTTCATCCTCTCTCTCTGCCTGCCTTTCTGCCTACTTGTGATCTCTGTCTGTCAAATAAATAAAATCTTTAAAATATATATATATATAAAATAAATTGGTTTTTTTATATCCACTATGACAATTTCTCCCCTTTTTAAAAATTTAAACTCAAGTTAGTTAACATATAATGTGTTATTAATTTCGGGGTAGAATTTAGTGATTCATCAGTTGCATATAACACCCAGTGCTCATTACATCAAATTACCCCCTTATGTCCATCACCCAATTACCTTATCTCCCCTTCCTCCTCCCCTCTAGCAACCCTGTTTGTTCTCTGTAGTTAAGAGTTTCTTTTTTTTTTTTTTTTAAAGATTTTATTTATTTATCAGAGAGAGAGAGGGGGGGAGAGTGAACACAGGCAGACAGAGAGGCAGGCAGAGGCAGAGGGAGAAGCAGGCTCCCCGCTGAGCAAGGAGCCCGATGTGGGACTCGATCCCAAGACGCCGGGATCATGACCTGAGCCGAAGGCAGCTGCTTAACCAACTGAGCCACCCAGGTGTCCCTGTAGTTAAGAGTTTCTTATGGTTCGTCTCCATCTCCTTTTTTATCTTATTTTATTTTTCCTTCCCTTCCCCTATGTTCATCAGTTTTGTTTCTTTAATTCCACATAAGAATGAAATCATATGGGATTTTTCTTTCCCCAACTGACTTACTTCCATAAGCATAATACACTCTAGTTCCAGAAACATTGTTACAAATGGCAAGATTTCATTCCTTGTGATGGCTGCATAATAGTCCATTGTATACACACACACACACACACACACACACACACTACATTTTATTTATCCATTCATCTGTTGATGGACATCTGAGCTCTTTCCATCATTTGGCTATTGTGAACATTGCTGCTATAAACATTGAGGTGCATATGCCCCTTGGAATCATTATGTTTGTATCCTTTGGAGAAATACCTAGTAGCGCAATTGCTGGGTCATAGGGCAGTTCTATTTTTAACTTTTTGAGTAACCTCCATACTGTTTTCCAGAGTGGCTGCACCAGTTTGCATTCCAACCAACAGTGCAAGAGGGTTCCCCTTTCTCCACATCTTCAACAAAATCAGTTGTTTCCTAAGTTGTTGGTTTTAGCCATTCTTACCAGATCCACTGTGACAATCTCTTTTAATGGACAAGTTGAATTCATTTAGAATTATTATAATTATTGATATATTCAGATGTTTATGCCAGTTTACTTCTCACATAAATTTAACTTAACCTCCCTTTTTTTTGCCTTATTTTTCTTTTGCAATGATTTTTAAATTTTTTGTTAAGATTTTATTTATTTATTTGACAGATGGAGATCACAAGTAGGCAGAGAAGCAGGTGGAGAGAGAGGATGAAGCAGGCTCCCTCCTGAGCAGAGAGTCCGATGCAGGTGTTGATCCCAGGACCCTGGGATCATGACCTGAGCTGAAGGCAGAGGCTTTAACCTACTGAGCCACCCAGGCGCCCCGCAATGACTTTTTTTTTAATTCCACATTTTTCTTCTGCTGGTTTTTAAGTTATACATTCTTATTATTTTAGTAGTTTCCCCTGATAGATTAATATGCATACTTAGAATATAAAGTTAGTCAGTATTTTAACCTAGTCCCGCAATTAAACCATGGACCTAGGACACTTTTGTAATCTGATTGCCCCTTTCAATAACATAGTATTGCTGCCTAGTCTTACATTTTTTGACTACAGGAATTAGAAATTATTAATAATAGCATTTGTTTAGGGGTGTCTGGGAGGTTCAGTGGGTTGAGCCTCTGCCCTCGTCTGGGGTCATGATCTCAGGGTCCTGGAATCATGCTGTGCACTGGGCTCTTTGCTCAGCGGGGAGCCTGCTTCTCCTTCCACCTCTGCCTGCATCTCTGCCTACTTGTGATTTCTCTTTCTGTCAAATAAATAAATATAATCTTTAAAAAAATAAATAGTATTTGTTTAAATATACTTGCATATTAACCAATTTCTTTGTTTACCATTATTACTTGCACCTGAGAATTTTTTGAAATTATTTTTTCCTTTTTCCTGAGGTATGTTCCTTAGTAATTTCTGGTTTTCTTTAAATTTTTTTTAATTTATTATTATTATTATTTTTTTTTTCTTTAATTTTATTTGAGACAGAGAGTGAGAGCATGAGCAGGATGGTGGGGGGAGGGCAGAGGGAGAAGGAGAAGCAGACTCCCCACTGAGCAGAGAGCCTGATTCTGTGTTTTTGTTTTTGTTTTAAGATTTTATTCATTTATTTGACAGAGAAAGAGATCACAAGTAGGCAGGCAGAGAAAGAGGGGGAAGCAGGCTGTCGGCTGAGCAGAGAGCCCAATGCGGGGCTCAATCCCAGGACTCTGAGATCATGACCTGAGCCGAAGGCAGATGCTTAACTGACTAAGCCATCCAGGTGCCCCTTAGTAACTTCTTTAGTGAAGACCTCTCAGTGATGAACTCTTTGACTGTTCTAAAAAAATGTTTGTCTTTGCATTATTAAAAAAATAGATTCTCTGGCTACAGAAATTTGGGTTGATAATAATTTTCTCTTGGTGCTTAAAAATAGTATTCCATTTATCCTCTGTCCATTGTTGTCATTGAGAAATCTGCTATCAATGTTTCATTCCTTTGTACCTGAACTTTTTCATTCTGGTCTTTTTCTTTTCTTTTCTTTTCTTTTTTTTTTAAATTCTGTATGACACTATAGCTCAGATGTAGGTTTCTGTTTTTTCTTTTTTCTTTTTAGAGAGAGAGAGTGAGAGTGAGGGGGGTAGGGGCAGACGGAGAGGGAGAGAATCTCAACCAGGCTCTACACTTAGCACAGAGTCCTACGTGGGGCTTGACCCTACAACCCTGAGATCATGACCTGAGCCAAAATCAAGAGTCAGATGCTTAACCAACTGAGCCACCCATGTGCTCCAGATATAGGTGTATTTTTAGCATACTTCTTTATATATATATATATTTCTTAATTTATAGTTTTTTTTGTTTGTTTTTTTGTTTTTAAAGATTTTATTTATTTATTTGACAGAGAGAAATCACAAGTAGATGGAGAGGCAGGCAGAGAGAGAGAGGGAAGCAGGCTTCCTGCTGAGCAGAGAGCCCGATGCGGGACTCGATCCCAGGACCCTGAGATCATGACCTGAGCTGAAGGCAGCGGCTTAACCCACTGAGCCACCCAGGCGCCCTCTTAATTTATAGTTTTAACAGTTTTAATAGTTTATAGTTTTAACAGTTCCAGTAAATTATCAGCCATTATCTCTTCTATCATATTGGCTCTTCTTCATTCTCTGATTTTTTCCCCTTTTGAGACTTTGGTTAGATTATGTTAGACATTTTCATTCTATACTTCATTTCTCATTTTTTTAAAATCATTATGAGACATCTCCTCGTGTCTATTATATTTTGTTGCCTTTGCTTTTGGTGTAAAATCCAAAAAAAAAAAGAATTGCCAAGACCAATAATGTCAAGGAGCTTACCACCTATGTTTTCTTCAAGGAGTTTTATCACTTCAGGTTTTACTTTCTAGTCTTAAATCCATTTTGAATTGACTTTTGTGTATGTAAAGTATGTGTATATTATAGGATCTAAGTGTTTTGTAGTGGGAGGTCCCAATTTTTACTTACCTATTTAGGTCTTAGGAATCATTTGGCATTGTGTTGTTTCTGTAGCTAACTTAGATCTTAATCATTAGCCTGCCAAACTGTTCTTTCCTCAGAGACACAGATACCATAAAATATTTTTCTGACATCCTTGTCAACTGTTGTAGCTTGCTGAATCAAAGCGGCTGAATTTAATAGAAGTTCAATGTTCTTTCCTTCAAGAATTAACTCATCTGGGCGCCTGGGTGGCTCAGTGGGTTAAGCCGCTGCCTTCGGCTCAGGTCATGATCTCAGGGTCCTGGGATCGAGTCCCGCATCGGGCTCTCTGCTCAGCAGGGAGCCTGCTTCCTCCTCTCTCTCTCTGCCTGCCTCTCTGCCTACTTGTGATCTCTGTCAAATAAATAAATAAAAACATCTTTAAAAAAAAAAAAGAATTAACTCATCTTTCTGGGTTTGAGATAGTGGACGAGGAACACCTGGCCTCATTTGAAACCTGAGGATGAATTTTTCACCCATAAAATCTCAGATTTCTATTTTCTTTTTTTTAAAGATCTTATTTATTTATTTGACAGACAAAGATCACAAGTAGGCAGAGAGGCAGGCAGAGAGAAAGAGGAGGAAGCAGGCTCCCCACGAGCAGGGAGCCCGACATGGGGCTCGATCCCAGGATCCTGAGATCATGACCTGAGCCGAAGGCAGAGGCTTTAACCCACTGAGCCACCCAGGCGCCCCAAAATCTCAGATTTCAACAAAAGACTGGTTCTCCTGAATAATAAGCTTGATAGGGAAATAGGCATAAACAATCTGATTTTGTAATGGAAGCTCAGTGTGATCCCCTAGGATCATGTTCTCTTAATGAAAATCATGGGAATAGTGGCCAGTTCCTGTTTCCTCAGAATTTGTCAGAGTCTCTTCCTTTTCTTTCCGAGGAGATTGAGTTCTCCATTGATGTGCTTGAAGTCCCTCTGCAGGGTTCTTCTGGGGCCCTGCACCATAACTGTGTGTTCTTTCAGAGTAATGTTGACACTTTCTTGAATGTTGACAGTCTGAAGAGTCTTCAGTCTTGTAATAGATGTGGGAAAGAATTATAAAGTCTATCTTGTAAGGCAGTTTTAATCAACCCTTTCTAGCATTTATATAACTCTTTCTCTAATCTGAGAAATTAAAAACATTTTTTATAAAAATCTGTACATAATTTCAACCTTACAAAAAGTTGGAATAAGAATAATACAAAGAAGGGGCACCTGGGTGGCTCAGTGGATTAAGGCCTCTGCCTTTGGCTCAGGTCATGATCCCAGGGTCCTGGGATTGAGCCTCATGTCGGGCTCTCCGCTCAGCAGGAAGCCTGCTTCCCTTCCTCTCTCTCTCTGCCTGCCTCTCTGCCTACTTGTGATCTCTGTCTGTCAAATAAATAAATAAAATCTTAAAAAAAAGAATAATACAAAGCATCATTTAATGAGTGTCACCTACTGATAACATTTTACTCCATTTACTTGATCATGAGTGCTCTCTTTCTGGGCATACAGGTATATATTACACATATAATACTAATTTTTAGAAAATAACTGATTGACTGTGCTATTTTGGAAAATTATTTACCCCCCTAACCCCTTTCTGGAAATTATTTTTTATGAAGATTTTATTTATTTATTTGACAGAGAGAGACCACAAGTAGGCAGAGAGGTAGGCAGAGAGAGAGGGGGAAGCAGGCTCCCTGCTGAGCAGAGAGCCTGATGCGGGGCTCGATCCCAGGACTCCGGGATCACAACCTGAGCTGAAGGCAAAAGCTCAACCCACTGAGCCACCCAGGCGCCCTGGAATTCATTTTTATTTTTATTTTTTTAGATTTTATTTATTTATTTGTCAGAGAGAGAGAGCACAAGCAGGCAAAGTGGCAGGGAGAGGCAGAGAGAGAAGCAGGCTCCCCACTGAGCAAGGAGCCCAATGCAGGACTCAATCCCAGAATTTTGGGATTATGACCTGAGCCGAAGGCATTGGCTTAACCAACTGAGCCACCCAGGCATCCCTGGAATTCATTTTATAGAGTCCCTTATAACCACCATTCTACTTTCGGTCTCTATGATTATGACTACTCTGATGACCTCACATACATAGAATCACACAGTATTTGTTTTGCAGTGACTGGCTTATTTCACTTAGCACAATGTCTTCAAGTTTCATCTATGTTGTAGCATGTGTCAGAATTTCCTCCCTCTAAGGCTAATAATATTTCATTTTATATATATATACCACATTTTGCTTATCTCCTCATCTATTGATGGACACTTTTGTTCCTTCCATGTTTTAGCTATAAACATGAGTGTAAAGGCATCTCTTCAAGACCCAGCTTTTAGTTCTTTTGTGTGTATACAGAGAAAGCAGGCCCTTAACCAACTGAACCATCTAGGTGTCCCAAATCAGCTGAGTCTTAATTGTGGCCTAACACACAGTCTGTCTTGGAAAACATGTACTTGAGCAAAATGTTTATTTTATTGTTGGGTAAAGTGTTCTGTATATGCCTATTAAATATAGTTATGACTTACTGTGTTGTTCAAATCCTCTACTTCTTCTCTTCTGTATGGTTGTTCTATCCATTATGGAGAGTGGGATATTGAAATTCCCATCTGTTATTGTAGAACCATTTCTCCCCTTAATTTTGTCAATTTTTGCTTCATAAATATTTTTATGTTGTCATTATGTGCAAAATCTTTACAGTTATATCTACTTGCTGTATTTGACATTTCCATTAATATATGTGCTTGTCTCTTGTAACTTTTTTAATTAAAAATTTTTGTTTGGGGCGCCTGGGTGGCTCAGTGGGTTAAGTCGCTGCCTTCGGCTCAGGTCATGATCTCAGGGTCCTGGGCTCAAGTCCCACATCGGGTTCTCTGCTCAGCGAGGAGCCTGTTTCCCTCTCTCTCTCTGCCTGCCTCTCTGCCTACTTGTGATCTCTCTCTGTCAAATAAATAAATAAAATCTTTAAAAAAATTTTTTTTGTTTGTTTGTTTACTTATTTATTTATTTATTCATTTTTTTAAAGTAAACTCTACACCTAATGTTGGGCTTGAACTATGACCCCGTAGATCAAGTCATATGCTCCACTGATTGAACTAGCCAGGTGCCCCTCTTGTAAACTTTTTCATTTAAACTCTATTCTGTCTGATATTGTATAGCCACCACTGTTCTGTTTTTGTTATTTGCATAGGATATATTTTTCCATTTTTCCACTTTCAACCTGTGTCTTTGAATCTAAAATAAGGTTTTTTTAGACAGCATATTGTTGCATATTTTTAAAAAGCCATTCTGCCAGAGCACCTGGGTGGCTCAGTCAATTAAGCATTCAACTCTTGATTTTGGCTCAGGTCATGGTCTCAGAGTTATGAGATTGAACCCCACATTGGGCTCTGTGCTCAGTGTGGTCTTATCTGTCTCTATCGGCTCCTCCCCTGCTCTCTCTCTCTCTCTCAAATAAATAAATAAACAAAATAATAAAGGAAAAGAAATGCCATTCTGGGGCACCTGGGTTCTGCAGTTGGTTAAGCATCTAACTCTTGGTTTCAGCTCAGGTTGTGATCTCAGGGGTGTGAGATTGAGCTCCATGTTGCTCCATGTTCAGAACAGAATCTACTTGGGATTCTCCCTTCCTCTCCCCCTCACACTCCTGCCTGTGCTCTCTCTCTCTCTCAAAAATAAATAAATAATCAGATAAATCTTTTAAAAAAAAAGTATTAAAAAGAAAAAGGCATCCTGCCAATCTCTGTCTTTTTGTGGGAGATTTTAAACCATTTATATTTAATCTAAAAAACCACTTCTAGCTTGCTCACTTCCCTTCCCATCTTCCTAGAAAATTTGGTCTTTGTAAACAGGGAGTAGAATCAAGAGTCAAGGGCGCCTGGGTGGCTCAGTGGGTTAAGCCGCTGCCTTCGGCTCAGGTCATGATCTCAGGGTCCTGGGATCGAGTCCCGCATCGGGCTCTCTGCTCAGCAGGAAGCCTGCTTCCTTCTCTCTCTCTGCCTGCCTCTCCATCTACTTGTGATTTCTCTCTGTCAAATAAATAAATAAAATCTTTAAAAAAAAAAAGAATCAAGAGTCAACATCATTTCCTAGAAATAATGTAAGAATGGATGAGATCATGTAAATAAAAAAAAACTTACTTTTTCTTTTTCTCCTTTTTAATGTTCCTAGTAGATGGTAAGCACTCAACAAAATGGTACTTAGGGGATGCCTGGGTGGCTCAGTCCGATAAGCTGCTGAATCTTGAATTCAGTTCAGGTCATGATCTTGGGGTTATGAGATCAAGGCCACATTGGGCTCCATGCTTACTGGGGAGTCTGCTTGAGATTCTCTCTTTCCCTCTCCTGCCCCTCCCCAAACATGGCATTCTTACATGATCTCTCTCTGAAACAAGTAATCAAATCTTAAATAAATAAATAAATAAATAAAACAGTACTTAATACTGATAATTGTAAATTAGAATTGCAAATGTTCTAATTCCTCTGCCCCATTTTTGATTAATGGGACTCATTTGGCAAAAATCAAAATCATCTCAAATCCAACTCTCCATCTAATTCATACATACTGACTGCTGTCTTTAGATTCTGTTTATTAATCTCTAGGGATCCTTCTCTGCTGCCCAGCAGCCACACACTTTTTATTTAATCTATTAAAATCTATTTCATGTCATATCCTCTTTCTTCAAATGTCTAATGCTTTCTCTTTCATCTTCATTTTCAGCAGATAACCTTGCTTCCTATTTCACTGAGAAAACAGAGGCACTAGGAAAATAAGTTCCACAAGCTTCTAAAGTCATATCTCCTGACCTACCTACATCTGTACCTGTATATTTCTTTCCTTCTATTACAACAGATGAAATATCCATATTTCTAGCAAAGGCCAGCTCCTCCATTTGTGAACTAGATCCCCTCTCCTCTCAAAGACATGACTCCAGAATCTTTTCTACACATTATCTAACACTTTCAAAGTCAGTATATATTTGACCTATTTGCTTAGTTATGGTTTATCAGCTCTCACTAGAATGCAAGCTCCATGTGAGGTCAGATTTTATTCTGTTCAAGGATATACTCCCAATAGCTATCTGGCACATATTAGGTATACTCAGTAAATATTTTTGTGCTTCTATTTGATAATATTGTGTAGTATTTTAAAGGTTTATACTTCCAGAATAGAATGAAAAAGAAAGAAAATGCATACCAGGTAGAAATGAATAAATTGTCCTTATTTGCAGATGACAAGGTCTGTGTAGAAAACCTCAGAGATTTTTACCAAGAAAACTTCCTAGAACAAAGTAAGTTTGGCCGATTTGCAAGATATAAAATAAATACACAAAACACAATAGTATTTCTTTATATGAACAATGAAAATGTGGAAACCAAAATGAAAAAAGTACCATCTACAATTTCTCAAACATAAAATGGATTCTTCTCTCTCTCCCTCTCCCTTCCTCCCTTTGTTCCTCTCCTCTTTCTTTCTCTTTCATTTTCTTTCCTTCCTTCCCCCACCCCTCGCCTAATTGCTCTAAGACTCCTAGTACAATTTTGAGTAGGAGTGATGAAAGTGGGCATTCTTACCTTGTTTCTGAATTTAAGGGGAAAGCTCTTAAGGTTTCCATTGAGTGTAATGTTAGCTCTGTGTGTGTGTGTGTGTGTGGTTTTTTGTTTTTTGTTTTAATAAATGCTTTCTGTCATGTTAAGGAAGTTCCCTTCTATTTCTAGTTTGCTGAATGTTTGTGTCTAACCAATTGTTTTTGACAAAAATGTAAAATAAGTTCAGTGGAGGAAGGATAGCCTTTCAAAAAATGATGCTGAAGCAATTGGATATCCATAGGGGGAAAAAAAAGAATTCTGACCTAAATACAAATGTTAATTCAAAATATTTCACAAGCTTAAATGTAAAATGTAAAAGTATAAAACCTTTATAAACAAAAACCTAGGGGGCACCAAGTGGCTCAGTTGGTTAAGTGGCTGTCTTTGGCTCATGACCCAGGGTCCTGGATTGAGCCCCACATTGGGCTCCATGCTCAGTGGGGAGCTTGCTTCTCCCTTCTCCCTCTGCTTGTGCTCACTTGCTCTCTCTCTCTCTCTCTCTGTGTCAAATGAATAAATAAAACATCTTTTTAAAAAATAGGAGAGGGGCACCTGGGTGGCTCAGTGGGTTAAGCCTCTGCCTTCAGCTCAGGTCATGATCCCAGGGTCCTGAGATGGAGCCCCACATTGGGCTCTCCGCTCAGCAGGGAGCCTGCTTCCTCCTCTCTGTCTGCCTGCTTGTAATCTCTCTCTGTCAAATAAAGAAATAAAATCTTAAAAAAAAAAAATAGGAGGGACGCCTGGGTGGCGCAGTTGGTTGGACGACTGCCTTCGGCTCAGGGCGTGATCCTGGAGTCCCGGGATCGAGTCCCACATCAGGCTCCCAGCTCCATGGGGAGTCTGCTTCGCTCTCTGACCTTCTCCTCGCTCATGCTCTCTCTCACACTCTCTCTGTCTCAAATAAATAAATAAAATCTTTAAAAAAAAAAATAAAATAAAAAATAGGAGAGGGGCACCTGGGTGGCTCAGTGGGTTAAGCCGCTGCCTTTGGCTCAGGTCATGATCTCAGGGTCCTGGGATCGAGTCCCACATCGGGCTCTCTGCTCAGCAGGGAGCCTGCTTCCTCCTCTCTCTCTGCCTGCCTCTCTGCCTACTTGTGATCTCTCTCTGTCAAATAAATAAATAAAATCTTTAAAAAAAAATAGGAGAAAATCTCTGAGATCTACAGTCTGGTAAAGAGAACTTAGTTGTGACACCAAAAGCACAATCCATAAATGGAAAAATTAAGGACTAATATTTACATATATAAAGATTTCTCAAAGCTCAACAATAAAAACAATCAAATTTGAAAACAGGCAAAAGAATGAAGAGATGGGACACCTGGGTGGCTCAGTGGGTTAAGCCTCTGCCTTTGGCTCAGGTAAAGATCCCAGGGTTCTGTGATTGAGCCCCGCATCAGGCTCCTTGCTCAGCAGGAAGCCTCCTTCTCCCTCTCCCACTCACTCTGCTTGTGTTCCCTCTCTGGCTGTGTCTTTCTCTGTCAAATAAATAAACTCTAAAAAAAAAAAAAAAAGAATGAAGAGATGTTTCATCTTGGAAAATACACAGATGACAAATAGCCACATGCAAATGTTTTCAACATCATTACCCTCAGGGATATGCAAATTAAAATGAGATAGAACTACACATCTGTAAGAATGGCTAAAAACAAAGTTGTGACAACGCCAAATGCTGCTGAGGATGCAGAGAAACTGGATTATTTATACATTGCTGGTGGGACTATGAAATGGTATAGTTACTTTGGAAAAGTTTGGCAGTTTCTCTCTATCTTTCTTTCTAAAAATATTTATTTGACCGAGAGAGAGAGCATGAGAGAGATCACAAGTAGAGGGAGGGGTAGAGGGAGAAACAAACTCCCTGCTGAGCAGGAATCCTGATGGTGGGACTCTGTCCCAGAACCTGAGATCATGACCTGAGCTGAAATGCTTAACTGACTGAGCCATCCAGGTGCCCCAAGCTTAGCAGTTTTTTATAAAACTAATTGTGTAATTACCATACAACACAGCAGCTGTATTCTTGGGCATTTAGACTAGAACAATGAAAACTTATTCCCTGCCTCCAGGTTCTGAGAAGATGGCAAAGGTCTTAGAGCTTTGTGACATCTTCCCAAGATGTCACTTGGGAAGAAATGCGAGATAAAATGAGAAAATGGAGAGAAGAAAACTCATGAAACAGTGAGCAAATTGTGGAAGTTTAGAAGAATTAATTAATGAATATGGATGTAAGCTTGGAGATGATATTCGGGTCATATATGAGCAAGTGATGATTGCAGCCCTAGACTATAGTTGAGATGACTTGGCATTGTTTTGTCTTCAGGAGTTGAGAAGACAGTTCCCTGGAAGTCATGGAGTCAAGAGACTAACTGGCATAAGATCTGAAGCCATGGAAAGATATGATGATGCTATACAACCACATGGTAAAATTTTACAAGAAGATCCAACTAACACTGCTGCAAGAACACCTGATTGTCATTTGAAAAGCCCAGGGGAAAAGTGTTGAGGCCATTTGGGAACTGAATGAGTATCTGGAACAAATTGCTGGGGGCCAAGAAGCCTGGCATGAACTTGCAGAACTTTATATCAATGAACATGACTATGCTAAGGCAACCTTTTGTTTAGAGGAGCTAATGATGGCTAATCCACACTATCACTTACATTGTCAGCAGTATGCTGAAGTTAAATATACCCGAGGTGGACTTGAAAACCTCAAACTTTCAAGAAAGTATTTTGCAGAGGCACTGAAACTGAGCAACAGAAATATGAGAGCTTTGTTTGGGCTTTTCATGTCAGCAAGTCATATTGCTTCTATAGGTGCAAGTGCAAAAACAAGTGCAAAAGCAAGTGCAAAAACAAAAATGGACAACATGAAATACGCTAGTTGGGCAGCTGGTCAAATAAACAGAGCTTATCAGTTTGCAGGTCAAAGAAAGAAGGAAATCAAATACTCTGTTAAGGCAGTCAAAGACATGTTGGAAACACTGCAGATCACCCAGTCTTAAGGTTTCAAGCTCTTTCACATTACATTTCCCAACTGCACAGTTAAATTTATTGGCCTGTGAATTATTTACTAAATGCCTAGTGCTACTTATAGACTAATTTTTTGTTAAGAGGGCAGTTGTAAAGAATGTTTATATAAACCTAAAAATGCCTTTTATTGCTAAGCAGGAAGATGGATAAAGTCCATGGAAGAGAGATTTAACAAGATTCATATTGATTGTACATCATTCTCTTTATATAACTTCTTTCAAACCGCAACCTGATACAGAAATCCCATAAAAAATCATGTGATTAAACTTGCAAAAAAAAAATGAAAACTTGGGGCGCCTGGGTGGCTCAGTGGGTTAAGCCGCTGCCTTCGGCTCAGGTCATGATCCCAGAGTTCTGGGATCGAGTCCCGCATCGGGCTCTCTGCTCGGCAGGGAGCCTGCTTCCTCCTCTCTCTCTCTGCCTGCCTCTCTGCCTACTTGTGATCTCTCTCTCTGTCAAATGGAAAAATAAAATCTTTAAAAAAAAAAAAAAAGAAAAGAAAACTTATGCTCACACAAAAACATGTATACAGATGTCCTCAGTGGTTTTATTTCTAGTAATCCAAAA
This sequence comes from Neogale vison, assembly GCF_020171115.1. Taxonomy (NCBI): domain Eukaryota; kingdom Metazoa; phylum Chordata; class Mammalia; order Carnivora; family Mustelidae; genus Neogale; species Neogale vison. The sequence continues at coordinate 26,842,469 of NC_058092.1, read as the reverse complement.
CAGGAAAAAATCCTAATGTCCTTCAATGCATGGATTGTTAAACTGTGGTACATTAATAATGCTACTCGGGTAAATAGGAACAAACTGTTGATACACAAAGCAACTTGGACAGATTTTAAGTATATTATGCCAAATGAAAAAAGTCAACCCAAAAGGCTACATACTGTATGATTACAATCATTCTTGAAATGCCAAAATCATGGAGATGGTAAATAGATTATTAGTTGTTAATGGTTAGGAAGAGTAGAAGGGGAGTGGAAGGTGGATGTATTTATAAAAGAATGTCATAGAAGATTGTTGTATTGATGGAACTGTTTTGTATCTTGATTATAGTGGTGACTACAAGAGTCTATACATGATAATACTGCATACACACAAGTGCGTGTAAAACTGATACACCTAGATAAAAGATTGTATCAGTGTTCGATTTGTGATACTGTATCATAGTTATGCAAGATGTTACCATAGGGGAAAATTGGGTGAATGATATGTGTGATCTCTATTATTTCCTACAACTTGATATGAATCTACAATTACCTAAATATAGTCTAATTTAAAAATATTACATAAGGTTGATAGTTGGCAGGTTTCTGATATTTTTGGGAACAGTGCTCCTAATATTCTAATTATTGGCTGGGTCTAAGTATATATTAATACTAATATTACTTATATTTTGATAAGAAATAGCTTTTTATTCTAATTTTACCTATGTTTTAAAATCAAGTACAAGGGGCACCTGGGTGGCTCAGTCGGTTAAATGTCTGACTCTTGACCTCAGCTCAGGTCTTGATCTCAGGGTTTTGAGTTCAAGCCCACATTGGGCTTCATGTTGGTGTGAAGCCTACTTAAAAAAATAAAATTAAATAAATAATGAAATTAAAATAAAATAAAATCAGGTACAAATGTTAAATTTATTGATATTACTTTCTTAACTTGATATATTTTATAGTTTTTTAATATTGAAACACCTTTACATTCCTGGCATAAACACCCATGGGTAATAGTTCATCATTTAAAATATTTTTAATTATAGAAAACTTCACATACAAAAGTGAGAAACAATACAATGAGTCCCTATGTACATACCACCTAGATTCAACAACTATGAAATCATGGCCAATTTTGTTTCATCTCAGCCCTCATATACTTCTCCTCCTCTACCAAAGTATTTTGAAGTCCCAGATTTCATAGAATTTCATCTAGTAAGAGGCAGTGACTTTTTAAAACACACATAGCACAATATCACTATTATACCCTCATAATTAACAATTCTTTAATATCATCAAATATCCAGTGTTCACATTTGTTTAAAGTGGGATTCAAACAAGTTTCACATACCACAATCTGTTGACAGGACTCCAACTTTTTTTTTTTTTTTTAAGATTTTATTTATTTATTTATTTGACAGAGTGAGATCACAAGTAGACAGGCAGGCAGAGAGAGAGAGGAAAGCAGGCTCCCTGCCAAGCAGAGAGCCCGATGTGGGACTCTATCCCAGGACCCTGAGATCATGACCCGTGCCAAAGGCAGCGGCTTAACGCACTGAGCCACCCAGGTGCCCCCTCCAACTTCTCTTTTAAGCTACAGAATCTTTTGTCGTATTTTACTTTTTCCTTATAAGTTTTTGTTAAACTGTTGTTTATTCTGTATAGTTTTCCAGGATTTGGGTTTTGCTGGTTACATCCTAATGATGTTTAATATGTTTCTCTGACCCGTGTCTTTCAGGAAATGAGCAGTTAGATCTAGGTTTTTTAAAAAAAATTTTTAAAAGAAGTTTCTTTTTTTTTTTTTTTAAGATTTTATTTATTTATTTGACAGAGAGAGACAGTGAGAGAGGAAGCACAAGCAGGGGGAATGGAGAGGGAGAAGCAGGCCTCCCGCCAAGCAGAGAGCCCAGTGCAGGGCTGGATCCCAGGACCCAGGGATCATGACCTGAGGCCAAGGGTGGATGCTTAACAACTTAGTTACCCAGGTGCCCCTTAACTTTTTTTTTTTTTTTTTAACGGCAAAAGATTCATTTGATCTTAAGAGAAACCAGAGTATTAGATCTAGGGTCTTGATGAAATTAAAGATTGAATTATTTTGACAAGATTACTTCATGGATGGTTCTATATCGACCAGGAGACTGAAACCACGAGTTATTTGAATTATAGAGCTAAGAAGGCACAGTGAGAGCACTAAGGTGCTATAGAAGCAGCAATTCCAGAGCTTCTACCACCTCTAGCACTAGGAGTGGGTGGGGGGGCGGACAGGAAGAGGAGAGGTTGGAATTCTTAATCCTTAAAAGCCTGGAAGAATCCTGTGGAATTAAAATTCAGACCTCTGAGGGGATGCACTGCTCAGCTGGTGCTATGCTTCCCATCGGGAAGTATAGAACGCCTGGCTTCCTGTAGTGACAGTAGCAGCCATAGATGATCACTGCCTAGATCTATTAATTCAAGAGTGGGATTCTAATTTTATTATTTCTTCTTCTTTTTTTTTTTTTTTAAAGATTTCATTTATTTATTTGACAGAAATCACAAGTAGGCGGAGAGGCAGGCAGAGAGAGAGAGAGCAGGAAGCAGGCTCCCCGCTGAGCAGAGAGCCTGATGCGGGGCTCGATCCCAGAACTCTGGGATCACGACCTGAGCCTAAGGCAGAGGCTTTAACCCGCTGAGCCACCCAGGCGCCCCCTATTATTTCTTCTTGATACTTGATAAAACTGTCACCCTTCATGTTAATGCCCCTCCAATCAATCTAGTTATCTGAACCACATTCTCTAGTAGATGACTCAGGTCCAGGGATCATGGAAACAAGGTTCCAGGAATTTGCATATTGATAGTTTGCCTGTGGTTTTTATACTTGAAAGTCCATTTTGTGGGGCACCTATGTGGCTCAGTCAGTTAAATGTCTGTCTTTGGCTCATGATCCCAGCTTCCTGGGATCAAGGACTCCCTGCTTAGCAGGGAGCCTGCTTCTCCCTCTGCCTGCCACTCCCCATGCTTGTGCTCTCTCTCAAATAAATAAATAAATAATAGATCTAAAAAAACAGGGTGACTGGGTGGCTCAGTTGGTTAAGTGACTGCCTTTGACTCAGGTCATGGTCCTGGAGTACCAGATCAAGTCCCACATCTGGCTCCCTGCTCAGTGGGGAGTCTGCTTCTTCCTCAGACTCTCCCTCCTCTTGTGCTCTCTCTCATTCTCTCTCTCACAAATAAATAAATAAAATCTTAAAAATCTAAAAAAGAAAAAAATAAATAAAAAGTCAATTTCTTTGGATATAAAATCCTGAGTAAGTTTATGTTACTTCTTTGTATTCTGGTATAGAACGTCATTATGAAAAACTACAAAAATCATCAGATTTACCTTCCCTTAGAAGTGTCTTGGCTGGGGCACCTGGGTGACTCAGTGGGTTAAGCCGCTGCCTTCGGCTCAGGTCATGATCTCAGGGTCCTGGGATCGAGCCCCACATCGGGCTCTCTGCTCAGCAGGGAGCCTGCTTCCCCCTCTCTCTCTGCCTGCCTCTCTGCCTACTTGTGATCTCTGTCTGTCAAATAAATAAATAAAATCTTTAAAAAAAAAAAAACAAAAAACAAGTGTCTTGGCTTTTTGGCCTGGATTCTCAAAGGAATTTTTTTCTTTAAACAATAGAAGTATTTCTGGCCATGACTATTCTGGGTCACATGCCTAGGCGCACACTTTATCTCTTCAATACATAGTCTTTCTCTGTTTTAAAGATTTGAGAGAGAGCTAGTGAGCATGTGAGTGGGAGGAGGGATTGGGGGTGGGGGAGGGGGGGCGTGCACGCGCTAGAGAATCTCAAGCTGACTCGCCACTTAGCACAAAGCCCAACTTGGGACTTGATTCCATGATCCTGAACTGAAACCAAGAGTCTGACGCTCAACCGACTGAGTCACCCCTGGGCTCCAATATATAAAGTCTTTCTAATTTTAGGGAAGCTCCCTTGAATTACAGCATATTGGTCAGGGTCCCGTAAAGTTAGAGAAGCCATGTTGGTTATTTGAGCAGAGGGAATATGAAAACAAATTAACTAAGTACAGAGTTAAGTAGGTTACTGAAAGAATAAAAACACCAAAATGTCGTAGAAGTAGCGGCTTAAATTCTCAGGAATGAGAGAACAAAATAAAGGAAATAGGAGTTCATGGAACTTAGACCTCTGAGGAAGGATGCTGGTGCTGGTTTGATCTTGGGCCTAAGACCCAGATCACAGAAGAGGGGCTGCTGGTGTCCCACAGCGGGGGGCATGATGAAAGTGGCTCTGTAAGTGTTGTGAGAATTGCAGCTGGAATGAGTTCCTGCTAGGGACAGAGGTGATGCTTCCAGAATGAAGTAACATTTCTGAAATGACGGTCACAACCACAAGCAGACAGAAAGCCCAGGAAGCAGACAGGATGGAACAAATCCTTTCTCCTTCATGCTTGCAGCTGTCCTCTACTGTCCCCTATTGGTACCGGCTAACAAAGACCCAGCCAAAACTGTGGTTTGGATGTCTATGAGCGGAGAAATAATCTAAATGACTGGCATTTGGTTTTAAGTATTTGTTCTTTTCTGTTGCTTTGGATTACTGTATAGTTTCTAAATATTCTTTTCCATTGCCTCAATTTCTTCTCTGAAGATTCCTTTTATATGGGTATCAAGTCTTCTATATTTTGTAACACTTTTTCTTGAATCCTTTTAAAATCTCTTGTTATGATGGAAAACATATTCTTCCTTTCTATACTCCTCTTCTTAGGAATATATTAGTTGTGTCTTATTTATTTTGAATCCCTTCTAGTTTAGTTTTTTCTTTTTTTTTTTTTTTAAGATTTTATTTATTTATTTGACAGACAGAGATCACAAGTAGGCAGAGAAGCAGACAGAGAGAGAGAGAGAGGAGGAAGCAGGCTCCCCACTGAGCAGAGAGCCCGATGAGGGGCTCGATCCCAGAACCCTGGGATCATGACCTGAGCCGAAGGCAGAGGCTTTAACCCACTGAGCCACCCAGGTGATCATCATTTTTTTCTTTAAAAAAGTAGGCTCCAGGGCGCCTGGGTGGCTCAGTGGGTTAAGCCGCTGCCTTTGGCTCGGGTCATGATCTCGGGGTCCTGGGATCGAGTCCCGCATCGGGCTCTCTGCTCAGCGGGGAGCCTGCTTCCTCCTCTCTCTCTCTGCCTGCCTCTCTGCCTACTTGTGATCTCTCTCTGTCAAATAAATAAATAAAATTAAAAAAAAAAAAAAGTAGGCTCCATGCCCAGTGTGGAGCCCAGCACAGGGCCTGAAATCACAGCCCTGAGATTGAGACCTGAGCCAAAATCAAATTGGATACTTAATCATCAGAGCCACCCAGGCACCCGAGTTTTTTTTTAAGATTTTATTTATTAATTTCACAGACAGAGATCACAAGTCAGGCAGAGATCATAAGTAGGGAGAGAGGCAGGCAGAGAGAGAGGGGGAAGCAGGCCAACTGCTGAGCAGAGAGCCCAGTTTGGGGCTTGATCCCAGGACCCTGGGATCATGAACTAAGCCAAAGACAGAGGCTTTAACCCACTGAGCCACCCAGGCACTCTCCGAGTTTTCAGTTTTAAAGTGATTTTTTTCCCTTTAATTTCTAATACTTCCCTGAATTGTCACTGACCTTTTAAAATATTTCATCCACTAATCTGAACCTTTCTAATTCATTTCTAGCTTTCATAGTTTTCTTAAATTCTTATAACTTGGTTTAAAACACTTAATTTTTGTGTTTTTTAAAGATAGCTCTGTTCTCTATTTTTGTTTTAAATTCTACAATTCTGTTGTTCACATCTATGTGAAATACATTTTCCTATCATTTTAGGAGGTAGAAAGGATTAACTTTTCTGGCCTCAAGTCTCATGAAATCCTATTATTTTCACAAAATGACCTCATTTTGAGATTTTGCTTCTTCTGAGTCTCTCCTGCATTTGTCTTGTACATTATCTTTCTTTTGTCCCTACTATCCCTGTCCTGATCAATTTTGTGTCCATAGCCAGCAGTTTCTCCTTAATTGAGCTGTTTGGGAATAAAGCTTTTATTTGCTAGCTTCACGAATTTATAAGGAACAACAACAAAAACAAAAAATAGTTAATAAGGACCTAGACTACTCCAACATCTTCAGAACTTAGCACAGTCCCCTCTAATTCACCAGCTAACTGACATCTGTAGGGACCTTCTTTTTGGGCTGTTGTTCTCTAATTAGCCTGTCCTGCTTTCTCGTGGAAACCTGTTGATTTAGGGGATCTTTTTTTTTTTTTTTAAAGATTTTATTTATTTATTTGACAGAGAGAGATCACAAGTAGGCAGAGAGGCAGGCAGAGAGAGAGAGGAGGAAGCAGGCTCCCCACTGAGCAGAGAGCCCGATGTGGGGCTCAATCCCAGGACGCCGAGATCATGACCTGAGCCGAAGGCAGAGGCTTTAACCCACTGAGCTACTCAGGCGCCGCGATTTAGGGGATCTCTTAATTCTCAAAGGTATCTGTTGTCCCACTGCTTTCTCTCTGTCCCACTACTTTCTCAACAGACAGCCAGTACCATTCAGGTCTTAGAGTTTGTCATTACCTAAACTTCTTTTGGGACCATGGGGATTCATTGTCATCGAGATTTGTTGTAGATGTTGTGTATGATTTATGCCTCAATGGATTTGGGGAGATCAAAACTGCACTGCTATCTCTGTGATCTTCTATTTTCTTTCTTTTTTTTTTTTTTTTTAAAGATTTTACTTCTTTGAAAGAGAGATCACAAGTAGGCAAAGAGGCAGGCTGAGAGAGGGGGAAGTAGGCTCCCTGCTGAGCAGAGAGCCAGATGCAGGGCTTGATCCCAGGACCCCGAGACCATGACCTGAGCCAAAAGCAGAGGCTTAAGTCACCGAGCCACCCAGGGGAGCCCCAATGTGATCTTCTATTCTTTAATGTACTTCTGGTAGTTAATCTTTTATTTGGGAAGATTTCTATTTTTTTTTTTAGAAGATTTTATTTAATTGGCAGAGAGAGAAAGAGAGGGAACACAAGCAGGGGGAGAGGAAGAGGGGGATGGAGAAGCAGGCCTTCTGCTGAGCAGGGAGGCCGATATGGTGCTAGATTCCAGAACCGCGGGATCATGACCTGAGCTGAAGGCAGATGCTTAATGACTGACCCACCCAGGTGCTATTTGGGAGTATTTCTGATAATAGTTTGTGTAAGTTAGTAGAGCATGGTGACTGAGAGCATGGGGTTTGGAGTCATACAGCCTGGATACAAATCCTGCATTCACCATTTACTGTGCGATCCATAACCTTTGTGTCTTTGCTTCCTGTGTAAAAGAACAGGTTGTTGAGAGATCTAAATTAAACAGTGTATGTAAAGCACTGAACAAAATACTGTATTACACAGTAGGTGTTCAACCAAGATAGCTGTTTCAATTACTATAGTTTTCTTTTTCAGGCCCAGGACTTATGTTTCTGACTTTATAGGGGAAAAAAAAGTAAAAGCAAAACTTAAATATTTAAAAGAAAAAAACCCCAACCTCTTGACATTAATTCCTGGTTCCATGACAATATAGAAACCACAACTGCAAACAGCTAGAAAATAATGAAAATGAGAAAAACACATGGTAGACAAAAGGTGACTTCAGAGGAGAGTTCATAGTACCAAGCACTTTCATTACAAAATAGAAAAGAATGAAAATACACGCAAGAAGCATTCAATACTAGTGGTTAACTAACTGCCTTCTATTTTCTTTTTTAAAAAAAGGTAAAGTAGAAACCAATGAATTAAAAAAAAAAAAGAGTAAAATGATAGTACCAAATGTTGGTAAGGATGTATGGAACAGACACACTCAGATAATGGTGAGAAGGAAAAAAAAACTTACAACAGAGGTTTAATTAAAGTGGAAGATGAACATAGCCTTTAAGCATCAAGTCTACTTCTAGTTAAGTACCATAGAGCAGACTTTCCCAATCGGTATGTCAGGGATAGGTGGTTGGGGAAGGCCTTTACTGGCCACAGCTTCCAAAGTCTCATATTTTATCCTAGTGGAGCCTATATTCTTTTCTGTATTATCATCTATCTACATAAAGAACTGGTAGGCAATCTCTTCTAGGCAGGCAATCTTTCTTGGATCACCACATTACAAAGTGGAGTTTCACTGGAGCTAGGGCCATATTTTACTCTTTGCTGGGTCTCCCCCAGCTAGAAGTGTCTGGTATACAGTACTTGCTCAAAAATGTTTGTTGAATGTGCAAGTGCATACCACATATAAAAATGTTCATTGGAGTATTATAAAAGTACAAAATCAAAGAGTATATGTCCATTTAAATAGAGAAAGGATGAACATCTATATTCATATAATGGGGTATTATTCAGCAGCTAAAATAAATGAAATCCAAGTATAAATTTCAAAGACAACATTGAATGAAAAAAGCAAATTTCTGAAAGGTATGTACAATGCAACCTAGGGTTTTATATAAAGCTTATAAATACAAAACAAGGCTATCTTTTAAGTACAAAATTAAACATGCATGAGCCATCAAAAGAAATGAAATCTTGCCATTTGCAATGACATGGATGGAACTAGAGGATATCATGCTGAGTGAAATGAGTCAATCAGAGAAAGACAATTATCATATGGTCTCCCTGATATGAGGAATTTGAAAGGCAACGTGGGGGGTTTGGGGGATAGGAAAGGAAAAAATGAAACAAGATGGGATTGGGAGGGAGACAAACCATAAGAGACTCTTAATCTCACAAAACAAACAGGGTTGTGGGGGTGGTGGTGGTGGTTGGGTTGTGGACATTGGGAAGGGTATGTGCTATGGTGAGTGTTGTGAAGTGTGTAAGCCTGACCATTCACAGACCTGTACCCCTGGGGCTAATAATACATTGTATGTTAATAAAAAAAAAACTAATAAAAAAAATTAAGCATGGAAAGAATTGAGAAGAAACAGAAAGGGGAAGTGGCAGAGAAATATTCCTAAAACAAGATTCCAGGCCCAGATACATCTTAAATTCTTAAAGTCTCTGAGGGACAGATTTCCCTTTATCACCTGAACCTTTCTAAAGTATAATGGTAGAAAAAGAGTCTTTTTTGGGGGGGGGGGTTATTTAGTCATATATTCACAAAGTAGATTAAGAAATCATACTGTGGGGGCGCCTGAGTGGCTCAGTGGGTTAAAGCCTCTGCCCTCGGCTCGGATCATGATCCCAGGGTCCTGGGATCGAGCCCCGTGTCGGGCTCTCTGCTCAGCGGGGAGCCTGCTTCCCCCTCTCTCTCTGCCTGCCTCTCTGCCTACTTGTGATCTCTGTCTGTCAAATAAATACATAAAATCTTAAAAAAAAAAAATCATACTGTGGGGTGCCTGGGTTATAGCCTCTGCCTTCGGCTCAGGTTGTGATCCCGGGGTACTGGGATCAAGCCCCACGTCAGGCTCTCTGCTCGTCAGGGAGCCTGCTTCCCCATCTCTCTCTCTGTCTGCCTCTCTGCCTACTTGTGATCCCTGTCAAATAAATAAAAATTAAAAAAAAACTTAAAAAAAAATTCATATTGCATCATCTATTTGTGTCAACCAAAACCAGTCGTGTTTAAACATGACTGTTCACAGGAAAAGGAAATATAAATAGCTCAAGTAGATACCCAACCTTATCCCTTTTTAAAAAGATTTTATTTATTCATTTGTCAGAGAGAGGGAGAGCACAAGCAGGGGGAGCTGCAGGCAGAGGGAAAAAGGCTCCCTGTTGAGCAAGGAGGCTGATGCGGAACTCAATTCCAGGACACTGGCATCATGACCTGAGGTGAAGGCAGACTGAGCCACCCAGGCACCCCTACCCAACCTTACTCTTTTTTTTAAGATTTTATTTATTTGACAGAGAGAGATCACAAGTAGAGAAAGAGAGGGGGAAGCAGGCTCCCTGCTGAGCAGAGAGTCCGATGCGGGGCTCAATCCCTGGACCCTGAGACCATGACCCGAACCCAAGGCAGAGGCTTAACCCACTGAGCTACCCAGGCGCCCCCCCCCACCTTATTCTTAAGTGAAAACACAAAATTTCACTGGGATTTTTAACCAGACTGGCAAAGATCAAAATGTTTCAGAACACTGCTTATAAAGATTCAAGGAAATAGGCAATCCCACACATGGGTGGTAGAACTATAAATGGGCATACTTCTTATAGAAAGCAATTTGCCAGCATCTATCAAGAATAGAAATGCATAAATCTTCTGACCTAGTAATTCTAATTAAGAATTTTATCTTACAGTAACTCACTCATGTGTAATTACATACAAGGTTATTATTATTTTTTAAGAAAGATTTTATTAATTTGACAGAGGGCACAAGCAGGGAGAGTGGCAGGCAGAGGGAAAAAGAGAAGCAGGCTACCCCCACCCCCCACCACTGAGCAGGAAGCCCAATGTGGGGCTTGATCCCAGGACCCTGAGTTCATGACCTGAGCCAAAGGCAGATGGTTAACTGACTGAGCCACCAGGCTCCCCTGTACAAGGTTATTAAATGCAGCATTATTTATAATAGCAAAATACTGGAAAGAATTAAAGTGTTTATTGTTAGGGACTGCTCAAATATATTATGGTACGTTCATACAATGAAATTTTATGCAGTTGTAAAAAAATCAAGAAACTCTTTATGCATGGGTATAGGACAATCTCAAAAATATGTTCAGTGGACAAGTTGAAGAACAGTGTGGACTGCAGAGTACTATTCGTGAAAAATATCTCCAGGAGGATATTTGAGGAACAAACACTACAGGGAGGGGGAATGGGTACTGAAAAGGAGAAGGAGACTTTTCTCTTTTCAGTCTGTTTCTTGAATTTTGAATCAAGTGAATGTTACATGTTCTGATGAAAAAAAATCTTTTTCTCAGGAGATAAAATTTTGAAATAAAACAAACATTCCAGCAGAAATAACAAAATTCTTTTAGGTAAATTTGAACTAGCAAGTGTTAGTTTCTTTCATCTGATGGATAAACTTTTCCACAATGCCATTGAGTCTTTCAGGTTCCATCAGTTTATTTACCAATTCCTGCTCAATAGCTATTATGGCTAGACCGCTAAGCTTCTCTTGTCCCATGGTATGACATAAATATGTTTTAAGACGGGGCAGTGTAGAAAATGAATTTTCAGCATTTGAAGTAACTGGCCAAGACAAAGCAGTATATAGTAACTTTGATATGCAGGGAATATTATTGTGAAGACCATGCTGGATAAACAAACAGCCAAGATTGATGAAGTTGATATGATCATAATCTATGACAAAATTAAGCTTTGCATACTGCCGATAAAATCTAAGTTCTGGGATGATGTCTGCATCAAGTTTATAGAATTCTTGGACATGTTTAGCTGTTGTTTCATTTAATGGTTCATTCCATTTAAATAACAGTTCTGAAATTTGCTTCATTTTGCAATAATCAAACTCTGAAAAACATAGCTTTAAATTATTTAATATAGTATCCAATCCTTGGTAATAAATATTAATTTTATATTGTTCTTCTGTTGAAGTAGGAAAAAACATACTATCTGAATTGCCAAGATCTACTGTTTTCTGAATTTTTCTTCTTTTCTGAAAAGAAGGTCTTTCAACTTCAAAACCTTTACTGGTTATTTTTTGACATATTTCCTCTGCCCCATCCCAGATAGTTTTGAAATAGGCATCATTTCTTTCAGATGATAAACATTCCAAAATTGCTTCTATTTTTGAAGACAATGAAAAAATATCTATAGTTTCACTTTGAAGCTCTTTGGAAAGAATTCCTGTAACACTTAACACTCGATAAAGAAATTTCAAACAAAAGATAAATTCAAATTTGGAAACCAGTATTAACAAATCACTCAATTCATCAGCTAAACTTGTGTTTGAAGAATGGCTTGATATAACTTCCAATGTTTCAATAATCTCTGGAAGGCCCTCAATCACAGACAGTAATATATGATCATGGACTGTCCAACATGATTGTGATGTATGTTTCTTGCATGTTTTGTTTTGACTTAGCTTAAAAATGTTTTGAAACTTTGCAGACATTTCCCCAGACATATGAATAGTGTTGAACAAAGAGTTGAGAGTATTTAGAGCACTTCGGAGTTCTTTCACTTCTTTACAAAACGTAATTACTGTTAAATCCAAAAAATGCGCATAACAATGTACGTACAAAGCTCTTGGCTCTTCTTTCTTGAATTCTGCTGCAATTTTATTAAATTGTCCCCTCAAATTAGTGGTACTATCATAGGCCTGGCCACGTATCTTATTTAAATCAACTCCAATTTGCTGCAGGTAAGTTTTGATAGTCCCATGTAAGTCAGTCCCAGTCATCTCTTCAATATCTATGAAACCCAAGAATCTTTCTTTAATTAAGACAGCCTTTGACATTTTTTGTGGGTATCTTACACAAATCGAAAGCTGTTTTTTAGTGGCACTATCAGTTGTCTCATCACATATTATTGAAAAAGCTGAGGAGGCATTGATTTCATTCACAATATCTTGAAGCATTTCAGTCTTTATTATTTCAATAATATCATTTTGAATTTGTGTACTATTATAGAAGTCAACTTGTAAATTTGTAAGTCGAAATACTTCTTCTCCTTTATCTTTTGCTCTGATTTCTAGCAGTTCTAAAAAATTGCCTTTATTCACAGATGAAATCGATTGATCATTTCCTCTTAATGGTAAACACTGCTTCCCAAGAAATAAAATATTTTCAATTATAAGCTTTAGGTACTTTTTATTTCCTTCAATCTGTTTTGAATGAATAGATAAATTATCATTGACAGCTTCATCAAAAAATTGGTACTCCCTCCAATACTGCAATGACTTCAAATGCATCTCACTTTTTTCATGCTTTCTGAATTTTTCTAGAGTCTTTTTCCAATTAGAAATTCCTTGCGCTGTAAAGGGTTCTCCTCCACAATTAAAATTTTTTTGGCAGAACAACTGGCATGAGTAACAGAATGTCACATCCTTTTTAATATTGTTTTTCAAATGTTGGAAATTTGAACACCAAGATTTTTTAATGTTTTGTGACTTATCTTTAATTTTTTGTACTCTGGATGTAAATTTTGGGTGACACAGTCCTTCACTTATTTTCATAGATTTCATATTGTATGAAGCATCTTGGTCTGACACTTGATATTTTTGTACTTCTACACTGGAGTCAACCGTAGGCTGACCAGGTATTGATGAAGATGGTGAAAGGCTTGGCTGTTCAACACTACTAGTAGCAACACCACTACTTGATTCACTGGGTAAACTCTTAGAAATTTTAGGGAGAAAAAGAGAAAAGCATTTGTTTGAACAGTTTTCAAATGATTAAAAATATCATACGTATCTATTCTAACAACACAATAAAATGAATGGGTGAGTTAAAGTATGAGCTCCACTAGGGGGAAACATTAACAATTATTTATAATATAAAGTTGCAATCTAGATTTAGCATTAAAGGTTCAAAGAATCTTTTGGTATGTAATTGTAATAAAAATAATTTTTATTGCTCATGTGACCTAGAATATAGAAAAGGGTAATAAAGAACCCAGAGGAAAAACTGTGACTAATAATACTTCTGTTTAAATATTCTTATTAATAATTTGAAGTCAAACCGACATTTGGGAAATTGAATGTGAATACCAAAAGATGTTTCTTGCTCAACTTTTTTGAGCTCTCGGATAAAAACAGGAATGAATATGCTCGTATATATATATACGGACACACACACACATACATATATGCACAAAATATGCTTAAAAAAGAAAAGACAGTGTCAAAAATATTAAGGACAAAACTTACATCTACAATGACATTTGCTGTTACTGAAGATACTGTATCTGCTAAAATAAAAGAGTATCATCAATTCAAGATCTTACATGCTATAAAATATATGCTATAAAATAGCATCATAAACTACAATTGCTTATTTCATATCAGACAACAAAACAACCTTAGAATATAGATAGATTCATCAAGGATGGGAAAAAAATGTGTATGTCAAGTATCTTTCCTATCAATTTTACCTTGTAAGACATCAGAGTTCATGATGGGTAGGGAAACACGAGCATCTGCCAATGACACTATATTGCTTATAACTGGAGTTGTATCTTTCTTTGGAGAAAAGGTATCCGTTGAGGCATCATGTACCATGGAAACATTTACTGAAAAAAATAAAAAGATTTCTCAAAAAACAAGCAGAATCAATCAATCAGAAAGCATTGTTTAAAACAGATGTTTCGACAAACAATGCAAAAATCTAATAGCCTGGGGCACCTGGGTGGCTCAGTGGGTTAAGTGTCTGCCTTCAGCTCGAGTCATGATCCTGCGGTTCTGGGACTGACCCCACATCTGGCTCCCTACTTGGTGGGGAGCCTGCTTCTCCCTCTCCCTCTGCTGCTCCTCCTATTTGTACACACCCTCTTTCTTGTGGTATATATACACAAAGGAATACTATGCAGCCATCAAAAGAAACGAAATCTTGCCATTTGCGACAACATGGATGGAACTAGAGCGTATCATGCTTAGCGAAATAAGTCAAGTGGAGAAAGACAACTATCATATGATCTCCCTGATATGAGGAAGTGGTGATGCAACATGGGGGCTTAAGTGGGTAGGAGAAGAATCCATGAAACAAGATGGGATAGGGAGGGAGACAAACCATAAGTGACTCTTAATCTCACGAAACAAACTGTGGGTTGCTGGGGGGAGGGGGGTTAGGAGAAGGGGGGGTAGGGTTATGGACATTGGGGAGGGTATGTACTTTTGGGTAAATTGGAAGGGGAGGTGAACCATGAGAGACTATGGACTCTGAAAAACAATCTGAGGGGTTTGAAGTGGCGGGGGGGGTGGGAGGTTGGGGTACCAGGTGGTGGGTATTACAGAGGGCACGGCTTGCATGGAGCACTGGGTGTGGTGAAAAAATAATGAATACTGTTTTTCTGAAAATAAATAAATTGGAAAAAAAATCTTAAAAACAGAATAAAACAAAACAAAAAAACCCAAAATCTTAAAATCTAATAGCTTTAGGTATTGCTGGATATTGGAGTACGGCTTAAGGATGGCCAGGTTCTTTAGGATAACACATTAATAACCTTAGACTGGTAACTTATATTTTCCATTTTTTAACCTATTTTACCTTTGCATACAAGTTCTCAGAAATTATCCACAAAGAAAGAGATTCCTTTAGAATTTCCCAATGGGGGGAAAAAAAAGAATTTCCCAATGGGTATCATTTTTCATCATTTAAAAAAAAAATGTTATTTTTTTGGGTTTGGGTCTCAAACTCATAACCCCAAGACTGAGAGTTGCTCACTCTACAACTGAGCCAGCCAGGAGCCCTAATGGGTATCATTTCTAACTCCTTCAAGATGCATAACCCTCAACAAGAATGGAGCTAGACTGGTGTCTAAGCTAGTATTGCAAAGATTTCTATAATGAGCCAGTTTACATGATGTACGAGCCCATGGCTTCATTTACTTTAAGTAAATAGGACCAGTGGTCCTATATGAGGCTCTTTGATGGAATATAAAGTTGGCCTTGGGTTACTTGTGCTTTTCTATTAGTGAACTTCCAAGTATTTTCAACTAGTTCTATTTCCTGTAAAAATGTGGCTAGTAACCTTGTTTTTACAAACCAGGGCTAAGTACAAAATTCTGTATTTTAACACAAAAATCTTTACAAATAAATATTAAATCTTTGGTTGTGAAGTAGGCTTCCTTTTATATAAACTACTGGAGGGGCGCCTGGGTGGCTCCATCGTTAAGCATCTGCCTTTGGCTCAGGTCATGATCCCAGGGTCCTGGGATCAGGTTCTCTGCTTGGTAGGAAGCCTGCTTCTCTCTCTCCCACTCTCCCTGCGGTGTTCCCTTCTCTTGCTGTGTCTGTCATATAAATAAATCTTAAAATAAATAAAATAAATCTTAAAAACAAAACACTACTGGAAAACTTTTTAAAAAATATAGGCTCCTTGCCCAATGTGGGGTTTGAACTCATGACCCTGAGATTAAGAGTTACATGCTCATGCCAGCCAGGCACGCCTGGAAAACATTTTTTTGCAATGAATTTTGCATTGTTTTGACTCTTAAGTCAGTTTAATTTCAAGATGAATCAAGGTTACAAAGGAAAGCAGTAATATTCTTCAACATTTTCTAAACCTCTGATAACTGCTAAATAAGTATTACCTGTAGATGATTCCATCTTAGTTTTACTGTAAGCAGAGAAACAATTAATAGAACAAAAAAGGTCTGTCTTCCCCAAGTCACTGGTGGTCTCAATCATTTCATCTGAGGGCTTCAATGATTTGCAAGGAACAGATTTAAGTGTTTTTGTTGGTTTCTGTTTAGAGATTAAAGTAATATTCATATTCCTGGTATATGACATATATTAGTAACAAACAAAAATATACTCATCATTACTGCTCTTAGTTATAACATGACAAGTGATGATAATAAAGCCACATTTTTATACTTTCTTAAAAACCAGAAAAAAATAATGAGCACTGGGTATTATAGGCAACTGATGAATCACTAAACTCCACCCTTAAACTAATAATACCCTAATATGTTAACTAACTTGAATTAAAAAGAAGAGAAAAAAAAGGCACTACAGATCAAGTGACAAAAATGAAAGAAACAGAGTCAATAAATCACTATTTGTGTTATTTATCAGATTTTAGTAGCCGCAGTAATATATATGCAAGCAATGAAGAAAGAGGTCACAGAATATGTTCATCATTCCAGGCAATCAAAGCCAATTGGATAAATAAACTAAAGTCTTAAAATCATATCTCGTTCCTCAATTCCATTTTGAATATTAACTCAGGAAAGCCTCCATTGGTACTGAGAAGGAGCCAGAAAACAGCTGTGGGAATCGCTGTTTTTCTAGGCTAACCTCATGGTAAAAATTACAAGCATATTGTAAGAAAGTAGCATAGAAGCAGTAAAATACATAGAATATACTGCATTCAGGGGGCACCTGGGTGGCTCAGTGGGTTAAAGCTTCTACCTTGGGCTCAGGTCATGATCCTGCAGTGCTGGGATCAAGCCCCACATCGGACTCTCTGCTCAGTGGGGAGCCTGCTTCCTCCTCTCTCTCTCTGCCTAACCTCTGCCTACTTGTGATCTCTGTCAAATAAGTAAATAAAATCTTTAAAAAAAAAATTCTTTCAGTTTAAAAAAAAAAAGAATATAGTGCATTCAGGAAACAGTAAGTGTTCAAAGGTAAATGATAAATGATATAAACTGTGAGACATACCATCTATTGTTTCTACTGAAAACAGGAACCATCATTCCTGGACTTAAGGCAATGGTGAACAAGAACTGCTTTTGGGGGCATAAGTACAAGGACAAATGAAAATATCTTATGCAGGGGCTACTGGGTAGCTCAGTCTGTTAAGTGTCTGCCTTCAGCTCAGGTCATGATCCCAAGATCCTAGGATTGAGTCCCACATCAGGGTCCCTGCTTAGCAGGGAGTTGGCTTCTCCCTCTGTCGTGCTCCCATTTTCTCAAATAAATAAATACTCAAAAAAAAAATACAGATTTTCTTCTGTGAAAAACAGGGTATTGGCAAAGAAACAATGAAACAAAAAACAGAGCATAACTCTGAAAATTCTTTTATACTTTACTAGTATGACTTTTTATATTTTGAGAAGCCCTGGGGGGTCTGGCGGGCTCAGCCGGTTAAGCATCTGCCTTCGGCTCAAGTCATGATCCCAGAGTCGTGGGATCGAGTCCCACATGAGGCTCCCTGCTCAGCGGACAGTCTGCTTCTCCCTCTCCCTCTGCCCTTTCCCCTCCACTCATGCTGTCTCTCACTTTCTCCAATAAATAAAATCTTAAAAAAAAAAAAAAGGATGTGGCTTACAAATGACCTATTTGAGTTGTTCAGACTTGATGAGAATCCTATCTCTAACTGCATGATTTTAAGGAAGAATTTATGGAGTAGAAATGGGTCTCAAAGCATCATCTGAACAAGTAAGACAACTTCAACCCTACCTCATGAAAGGGCTCAGACCATTAACTGCATTAATCTCATTTATTTTATTTTAAAGATTTTATTTATTTTTCAGAGAGAGCACAAAGCAGGGGAAGTGGCAGGTAGAAAGGGAGAAGCAGACTCCCTTCTGAGCAGGGAGTCTGATGTGGGCCTCGATTCCGGGTTTCTGGGATCATGACCTGAGCTGAAGGCAGATGCTCAACTGACTGAGCCACCCAGGTATCCCTGCATTAATCTCATTTAGTCCACCAAAGCAGGACCCAGCTTCTCTGCTCTCAGAACCTCCCACCCCAGGCTGTCCTACCAGAAATAGGGAATTATTTCTCATTTAGAAAAGCATGTGACATTCTGGGTTCATTTTAACCTTGCTTAGATATAAGAAAACATAGAATTAAAAACACTTTGTGGTTGAATCTTACTGATCAGTAGGCCATTATTTCTACTACATATATACATTTTTAGATTTATTTATTTATTTGACAGAGACACACACACACACACACACATAGTGAGAGAGGGAGCACAAGCAGGGTGAGCGGGAGAGGGAGAAGCAGGCCTCCTGCAGAGCAGGAAGCCCGATGCGGGGCTCGATCCCAGGACTCTGGGATCATGACCTGAGCTGAAGGCAGATGCTTAAGGACTGAGCCACACAGGCGCCCCCCTGCTATCTTTATTTGCAGTTTATAAACAACCTTTTATGTGTTTGGCTTTTCTTGAAGGCCAGATCATCCTGAGATTCTTGAGGAAAATCTCCATATAGCATTTATCATGAATCGTTATGTAAGAGAAACTGTCAGAGTCTTTTATTTAATCTTCTTCACTATCCTATCAACTGAAACTATTCCCAATGGTACTAAAATCTGATCCCCACATTTTCATTAAGTGGGACCATCCACAAGTGAACTAATGAAGAGACTCACTCTTGGATGTTTCATTTGAGTCCCATGTAGTCAAATTCAAATGGAGTGGTTCTTTTTTTTTTTTTTTTAAGATTTTTATTTATTTGACAGAGAGACAGAGAGGAAACACAAGCAGGGTGAGTGGGAGAGGGAGAAGCAGGCCTCCCGCTGAGCAGGAGGCTAGATCCCAGAGCCCTGGGATCATGAGCTGAGCTGAGCTGAAGGTCATCTAACGACTGAGCCACTCAGGTGCCCCAAATGGAGTGGTTCTTACTTCATGCAACATATATTCCTATCTGCTTATATGCTAGAATACTCGGAACGATTTTTTCCCACTATTTTATTTACTTATTTGAGAGAGTGAGTCTGCGACTGGAGTTGGGTGGGCAAGGGAGAGGGACAAGCAACTCTGCACTGAGCAGAGTGGGATACATGTGGGGCTTGATCTCATGACATGAGCTGAAATCAAGAGTCAGATGTTGAACTGACTGAGCCACCCAGGCACTCCACTCTTTGAACTATTAGAGTAATGGGACTGTCCTTTCATCTGAAGCATATGAAATGGGCTAGAAACAGTTTAACAGGAAGCCCCGCAGTTCTCAAGACAGACCATGATGAGGTTGTTGGAGTGAAACTGAAAACAGGCATTACTACAAAGACAGTGTTTCACATACTGGAATTTTACTTCATATTGAATCTAGGATTTAAAAACATTCAGTAAAAACTCTAATATTTAAGCAAAATAATCAGAATCCCTAAAAGTTTAAAAAAAATGTAACTTACAACAGTAGTCTTCTGACACATGCTGCACTTGGTTAAAACGCTATTAGTGCATATTGTAACAAATGCTTTTCTTTTTTCTTCATATGATGAAAGACAAGATTGGCTGCAAAAATTCTTGCTAGAGGTATTATCTTCTAGCTGGACACTGATCACATCCTTTAAATTTAAGATGTCTCTAAAAAGAAAAACAAGAGTACCATTAAACACTTTTATAAGTTAAAGCACTCCCTCAAGTAATCCTCTCCCATTTCATCCACCTTTAGACTGTGCAACAGCACTGACATCAGCCTTGAAATAAGAAAACCTGAATTTGGCATTTAGTTCCAGGACTTACATTACATAATGATGGGTGAGTCATGTATACTCCTAAAGGTTGATTCCCTCATCTATAAAGTAGGGGTTATAAAACATAACTGATAGCAGTTTTGAGGATTACCTAGTTTATATTAGTTAGTGCTAGTGATAACAGAATGATGATGAGAAATCACATATTCATACCTGACCAACTCTGTAATCTGCAAGACAGAGGATATCATAATATGGTCTGAAAAACTCCAGGGATCCTCCAGATACTTTTAGAGGGGTCCGCCAAAACAAAATTATTTTGTTAAAATATTTGTCCAAAAAAAAGCCTTTCTCCTTATGTTAACTTTTTTTTTTTTTAAGATTTTATTTATTTATTTGTCAGAGAGAGAGGGAGAGAGAGCGAGCACAGGCAGACAGAATGGCAGGCAGAGGCAGAGAGAGAAACAGGCTCCCTGCTGAGCAAGGAGCCTGATGTGGGACTCCATCCCAGGACACTGGGATCATGACCTAAGCCGGAAGGCAGCTGCTTAACCAACTGAGCCACCTTGGCATCCCATCCTTAAGTTAACATCTGAACTGATAGTGCAAAATCAACCCCGGGTTGCTGCAATTCCACTCCTAGATATGTACCCCAAAGAACTGAAGATAAGTACTCAAAAAAGTGTAAATACACTATTTCAAATAGCTAACACATAGGGGCCCTGGCTGGCTCAGTTGGTAAAGCACATAACTCTTGATCTCAGGGTTTTGAGTTCAAGACCCACACTAAGCCTGGAGCTTACTTAAAAAAGAAAAAGAAAAACAGCTAAAAGATAGAAAACAGCCCAAATTTTCACCAATGAATGAACGGATAAACAAACTGTGCCATATCCATACAATGGAATATTACTTAGCTACAAAAAAAGGAATGAAGTGCTGCTCTATATGTTATAATACGTATAAACCTCAGACAAACCTTGAAAACATTATGCTAAAAGATGGACACAAAAGGTTGTATGCTGTAGGATTCCATTAATATGAAATATCCAGAATAGATAAATCCATAAATAGAATGCAGATTGGTGGTTACCAGGGGCTAGAGAGAAAGGAGACCTCTGGGGAGAAATTGCCTACTGGATACACTGGAGTAACAGAAATGTTCTGAACTAGACACGGTCAGTGTACTACTACTGATGTGGCTTTTTGTTATGTGAATTTCACCTCAATACATTGGAAGAAAAAAAAAATGATGCTGGGTCAAACGCCAGAGCCTTAGCACAAATTAAGGCAGTTGAACCAAAATGTCCTAATATGTGTTACTCAATGCCACACATTTGCTGTAAAAATCAATTACTTTATTAAACTTCATCCTTGACAACCTTTTTTTAGTATTCTGTGTGATATGGGATACAAGCATTAAGTACTTCTCTTGCACACTAAAGTATGATGGTTGTCTCAATGTAAATCTCACATGGGAATGTTAAGAGTTACAACCTGAGGTAGCTACTTTTTTTCACGGAATACATTTTTACTTGAAAGAACAAACTATTATCCAGAGTGGGTAGCTGGCAAATATTTTCTCAAAAATTTAAGTAACATTGCCAATGATAAAAGTTGAGCTTTTGTTGAAAACCAGAATTTAGGAGTATTTGCCATCTCCAACTTGATTGCTTCCCAATAGTTAAGCTTTCCTGGTAAGATTAGTGGTGATTTTCTGGTGTGTGTTTATTTTAACAAATGTGATTTTTAAAATATTGTATAAAAGAAATATGCCAACAGGGGCGCCTGGGTGGCTCAGTTGGTTGAGTGTCTGCCTTCAGCTCAGGTCATGATCCCAGGGTTCTGGGATCAAGCCCTGTGTCAGGCTCTCTGCTCAGCGAGGAGCCTGCTTCTTCCTCTGCTCATGTTCATGCACTCCCTCTCTCTTGTTCTCTCTCTTCTCTAATAAAATCGTAAAAAAAAAAAAAAAAAGAAAAAGAAAAAAGAAATATGCGAACATTTGGAAGATCTACATAACTCAGTGAACCAGTATTTTCCAAATTATGATAGCATGTAACAAAAATCATTCATTCATGGGTTAAAAAAAAACCATTCAAAATAGAAAAGACTGATGTATTTTAACCTAACAGTACAAAAAAACTCATGGTTTCAATTTTCACGGTGTAACTAACCTTTAAGTACTACCTGTTTTCTGGTGGAGTATCAAAGAGCACCCGCAAAATCTAAATAGCTATTGAAAAACACTCTTCCCTTTTCCAAATACATATTTGTAGTACCAGATTTTTTTCACACGTCAGCCAAAACAACATTTTCCAATAAACTGAACACAGAGGCAGATGTGAAAACCCAGTCAGACACTGAAGTGCTTTGCAAAATTGGTAAAATAATGCTTAATGTATATGGCTATTTTTCATTAAAAGTATTTGTTAATAAGCACGGAGTTACTATTTTTTTTTAAAAGATTTTATTTATTTGACAGAAATCACAAGTAGGCAGAGAGAGAGGAGGAAGCAGGCTTCTTGCTGAGCAGAGAGCCCGATGTGGGGCTAGATCCCAGGACCCTGAGATCATGACCTGAGCCGAAGGCAGAGGCTTTAACCCACTAAGCCACCCAGGCATCCCAGAGTTATTATTTTTTTTTTTCAAAGATTTTATTTATTTATTTATTTATTTATTTTTTAAAAGATTTTGACAGAGAGAGATCACAAGTAGACAGAGAGGCAGGCAGAGAGAGAGGGAAGCAGGCTCCCTGCTGAGCAGAGAGCCCGACGCGGGACTCGATTCCAGGACCCCGAGATCATGACCTGAGCTGAAGGCAGTGGCTTAACCCACTGAGCCAACCCAGGCGCCCCTTGAGTTATTATTTTTAAATGAGTTAATAATTAGCTTAAAAATTTCTCAGTTTTAATTTCTAACATAGTATATATTGGTAGTTAGAACCTACTACATCAACTAAAGCTCACTGGCTCTTTAAAAATTTTTGAGTGTAAAGGGGTCCAGAGACTAGAAATGTTTGAGAACTGCCATATCTGGCTACTTAGAACCCTCAGAACATCAATCTTTCAGGATAACAGTTTTCTAGATGAAATATTCCTAAAATCAACACTATTTTAACATTTCAATACTTATAATTTTCAGTGTATTATGATTTTCCTCCTTCTTAAATAGACGATACCAAAGATAACAGGTTCATTTCATTATCATGAATCAATTATTTACTGGTTTAAAATATAGGTCTAAATGCATAGGTCTAAATTGTGCTATCCTTGTACTTCATTTGACAACAATTTTTCTAGGATTCACTGTGTACCAGCTAGTGTTTAGGCACGGGGAATATAAAGAGGAGTATGATCTGGTTCCTAATCTCAAGAGGTTCATAGTCTAGGGGTGCCTGGGTGGCTCAGTCAGTTAGGTGTCTGCCTTTGGCTCAGGTCATGATCCTGGGGTCCTGGGATTAAGCCCTGCATCCAGCTCCCTGCTTGGCAGAGAGCCTGCTTCTCCCTCTCCCTCCGCCCTTCCCCCTGCTCCTTCTCCCTCTCAAATAAACAAAGAAAATCTTAAAAGAAAAAAAAAAAAGGTTCATAGTCTAACTGGGACAGTATCAATTCTTTCCTTAAAAACATTAATTTTATGGGGGCGCCTGGGTGGCTCAGTGGGTTAAGCCTCTGCCGTTGGCTCGGGTCATGGTCTCAGGGTCCTGGGATCGAGCCCCGCATCGGGCTCTCTGCTCAGTGGGGAGCCTGCTTCCTCTTCTCTGCCTACCTGTGATCTCTGTCTGTCACATAAATAAATAAAATCTTTAAAAAAACAAACAAACATTAATTTTATGATTAATGCTGTGGGAATTATGAACACTACTAAAACACAAGTCATGGAACAATGACTCGGGAGTGGGTGATGGAGTTAGTGAGAGGAGAGGAAAAATGGTGCGGCAACAGACAAGAGGTAAAGATGTTTCAGGAAGAGCTTTAAAACAGAAAAAAATTAGCAGATGGAAAGGGAGACAGAAGAAATTGCATCGGCAGAAGCATGGAAGTCTGAAAATACTTACTGATATTTACTGCTACCAGTATACTAGATTCCTGGTTTCTAGTCTATGGAGTCATTACAAATAAAAAATTAAAAAATCAATTTTCTTAATAGTGCCTAAAATTAGCTTAAACCAACTCTAAGCACAGGACTGAACTTTCCTACATGTAAGTGTTATACAGTCTTAGTGCACCAGGATATTCTGAGCTCTGTTGATAGCTATCAGAATCTCTGGTTGGTTTCAACTAGGATACTAAAGTGCAGAAATGACACTTCTTAAATACAATGCTCTCAAAAGAGGTCTTATCTTTCCAACATGATTTAAAATGCCATTTCAAAGATAACTTTTATTTGGTTAATGAAACAGAATAAATACTGCATTAACTGAAAACAGATTTTAAATCATTGCTATGAAAGAAACTTCAATGCTGATAATTAGCTAAAATCCTGAGAACTATGGCAGCACCTGGGTGGCTCAGTTGCTGGGCGTCTGCCTTCAGCTTGGGTCAATATCCTAGGATCCTGGGATCAAGCCCCGAATTGGGCTCCCTCCTCGGTGGGAGGCCTGCTTCTCTCTCTCCTACTCCCCCTGCTTGTGTTCCCTCTCTTGTTGTGTCTCTGTCAAATAAGTAAATAAAATCTTTAAAAAAAAAAAAAAAATCTTGGGGCACCTGGGTGGCGCAGTTGGTTAAGCAGCTGCCTTCAGCTCAGGTCATGATCCCAGCATCCTGGGATCAAGTCCCACATCGGGCTCCTTGCCTGGCAGGGAGCCTGCTTCTCCCTCTGCCTACCTCTCTGTCTGCCTGTGCTCACTCTCGCTCCTCTCTGACAAATAAATAAATAAAATCTTTAAAAAAAAAAAAAAAAAAAATCTTGGGGCACCTAGGTGGCTCAGTGGGTTAAGCCTCTGCCTTCGGCTCAGGTCATGATCCCAAGGTCCTGGGATCGGGCCCCGCATCGGGCTCTCCACTCAGCGAAGAGCCTGCTTCCCCACTCTCTTTCTGCCTACTTGTGATCTCTATCTGTCAAATAAATAAATAAAAACCTTAAAATAAAAAAATCTTGAGGGGCGCCTGGGTGGCTCAGTGGGTTAAAGCCTCTGCCTTCGGCTCAGGTCATGATCCCAGGGTCCTGGGATCGAGCCCCGCATCGGGCTCTCTGCTTGGCGGGGAGCCTGCTTCCTCCTCTCTCTCTCTCTGCCTGCTTGTGATCTCTGTCTGTCAAATAAATAAAATCTTTAAAAAAAAAAAATCTTTAAAAAAAAAAAATCTTGAGAACTATGTATTAATACAAGATGCTAATAAATATGGGAGAAAAAAATTTTCTAAAAAAGCAGCACAGGTTACTTTGAACAATGATGACCTCTCCCAGCCCAAGCATTACTACCAACTTTCTACCGACCTATACGGTACTATTTTGTATCCAAAAAATTTGTATTCCAAAGAAGTAAAACCTTTTTCATTATTTTTGCTCATATTGGATTTCTCCATCTTGGAAAATGACTTACACACTATATCTTTCCTGTTTCAGCCTTTTCAATCTGTCTGGGAGATCTGCTGAAGATGGATAATGGGTAAACTCCAAACACAGTAACATGATACCTTAACTTCTCAGGACCTCAGTTTCCTGAAAACCAAAAGAAAATGTTTGGACTGGATGATCTCTAAGGTCCCTTCCAGTTTTATGATTCTGCAGAGAAAGAAAGCAGACTGAAGAGAGTGCCTTATAGCCCTTAGCAAAAAGGAAAAAAGACATAGTATTGAAGGGTTGAAAAAACACAAGAGAAAGGTTGTTTCAGGGAGTAAGACTCAAAGCAACGGATAATACCCAACGCAGCAGCCAAACAAAGAGCTGAAGCAACCAATAAAAAGGATTTGTGAGTTTGTTAAGAGAATAACAGTGATAATTAACATTTATTGAGGTCTTATTATATGCCAGTATTGTTCTGATCACTTGAATCTATTATTTAATGCTCATAATTCTTAGGTGCATTTAATAAAACAAATGGGAATACTAAGAAGTTCTCAATGTTTGACTTTAGCATATAGATGTATCATCTGGGAACAAATGCAATCTGATTTGGTAGGCCTGGGTAAGGCCCGAGATTCTCTATTTTTATTTAATAAGCTCCCAAATGATACTGATACAGCTCCTATTAGTTGCACAATGTAAACGTAAATGGAGGAAGCAAGATTTAAATTATAGCAATCTGATTCCAAAATAAGACATATGAAAGGAATTTATTATATTTACAAACAAAACCAGTGGCTTATGTGTTTTTTGTTGTGAAACAAAAATATTTAAAATTCAGCATTAGCATTTAATGAGTACTTAACAAACCAGAATTATACTACAATAGGAGTCTCAAAGCACACTGATCCTTTATACATCTCAGGGTAGAGTTTGAAGTTTTTGTGTGTGTGTGTTTTTAAAGATTTTATTCATTTGAGAGCCAGAGAGCAGGAATGGGGTGGTGGAAGCAGAGGGAGAAGGTCAAGCAGGCTCCCTGTGGAGCAGGCAGCCTGATGCAGGGCTCGATCCCAGGATCCCTAGATCATTACCTGAGTCGAAGGCAGATGCTTAACAACTGAGCCACCCAGGCACCCTTCAAAGTCTTGGAGATTTTTCACTAATTCATTATAAAGTTACTACTACTTCCTATATAATAATATATATATATCCCTGTCAAATAAATAAATAAGTAAAATAAATAAATACACACACACACACACACACATAGTTAGCAATACAAACCCCAACAGTAGCTCACTGATATCTTGAAAAAATTACATCCATCCCTGTTTACCTATGACTATTCAATTTTGCAAAAGAATCAAATAACTTCATTTACCATTACGTGAAACATTATTTTATAATGTTATACCCTGGCTACTTTATACCTTGGAAGATCCAAATTATTCTATGATTAATGTGATAGTGGTTTGCACCCTATACTGTTAAATGATAAAATAAAATGAGTATATAATAATCCCATTTATAGAGAATTTCAAATGAAAAGAGTAGGAAAGTCAGTTTCAGTAGTCACATTATATTTAAAGCTGAAGAGAAACAGAACTCCTTATGTTTTAATTTCCGTAAATCTCTCAACAAAAAAAGTATGTCTGAAGAATCTAACAGAGGAACTGAAAGCAGAAGCAGCTTCCTTTCACTAACCCAAGGTGATACTTCTTCAGAAAAAATGAAAACAGCAGCGTCTGGGTAGCTCAGATGATTAAGCATCTGCCTTTGGTTCAGGTCATGATCCCAAGATCCTGGGATCAAGCCCCACATCCGGCTCCCTGCTCGGCGGGGAGCCTGCTTCTCCTTCTCCCTCTGCTGTTCCCCCTGCTTGTGCTCTCTCGCTCTGTCAAATAACTAAAATCTTAAAAGAAAAAAAAAAAGTTAAGAAAAGAAAAAATGAAAATGTAGATAGTTACAACCAAGACTCTGATCAAAATCTATGTAGGGAAGTAAAAGGGACATAATTTAGAATTATATACTTTGAGCAGTTTGAACAAGTTCTCCTGGGAAGAGCTGGTGAATTGGCAGATGAAATGTATTCAGTGATGCACAGCGTGGAGCAGAAAAGCTGAGTAGACCCTTTCCTCTGATAAGCAGTTTGCCCCTTCTGAAGAATTTTTTTACAACCACAACAGGAAACCTGAATAGCTGTGGTTGAAACTGAAGGAAGCATTTTATTCATGCCAGATGATGTCAGGGAAAGCTGAATGCCTGCAGTCAACTGTGGAGCTATAAACACAAAACAGGAAGGAAAAAAATTAGTATTTATGTAAAATTAAGTATGCATTCTCTTATTTTTCTTTTAGAGGTTACTTCTGGACTTGAAACCTCTAAGAAACAATGCACTATTCAAAGACATTCTAAAAAAGCAGAATAAACTGGCTATTACATTGGTTAGAATAAATATAATTAATTTAAGTAATTCTATTACCACTGTCTGAAAATGTAGTGTTTATTTTCAGTTCATTCTCCTGAGTTTTAGGCTGCTGGGCTTGACAATACTCCTTGAAAAAAAAAAAAAAAGAAAATAATGACTTCAATGTGCATAAAACAACTAGTTATTCTATAGAAAATAATAATAAATTATGTTTAAAGTTTGTGCAGTGAATTGTGTAACTGAACTGAACCATAGGTGAGCACTCCCCTTTTGGTGACCTTTGGCTGACACATTATATATATTATATTCTATCATATCTAGATGTGACTTCAGTAATTTTTGTTCACATAGTCTTTCTGTAAGCTACCACAAATAGAGGAGACACTCTCAATAGAGACACCTATTTTACCTCCTTAGTTCTATTCAGTAACAGCTAACAGTCTTCATAAAGACCTTAAACACAAAAGTTGTTGGAGAGGGCTGAATGAGTCTTAGAGAGGACTTTTCAGAGCAGTAGGCACTCTAAACATGATCTATGTGTTTCAATGTTCATAGATTTGAAGAAGCAACCAATACTTCCTAGATGGACAACATTCCCCAGTGTCACCAACTCAATGGGAGTCATATCCTTACTTAATACTGATTTACTTTAGGCTATTTCTAAACAGAATACCAGAAATAAATTAAAAGTTGAATTTACTTTTTGTTTCCTTAGAAATTTCAGCTAGTTCATATATAAACATTTTAAGGAAATGTGGCATTACATACAGAACATTAACAGCTTGAGTCAGTCTATCATTTACAGGTTCTTTAGCATATAGTACATCTAAAGAAGTTTATGAATAAACATGGAACTGATTTGGGCAAAATAATTACAAAGAAAAAAATTCCAAGAATTCATAATGTACTAAGTAGAGTCAGGACCATAATAACATTTAATTAGTTATTCATATTGTTTCAAGTTAAGAAAAATGAAAACAAAATATGTTAACTTTGGCTAGGCCCATAATATCCTAAGCAATCCTTTTATTAATCCAAAACCCAATTCTAAAACATCCATTTTTTGCTCAGATCATATTCTTCCATATAGTTGTGATGGCACTTCACGCCATATACCCTGCATTATTTGACCAGCTGCTTAGGGGAAGATAAAGATTGTGGGTTTTCAACCAGTAAACCAGCATCTGCATAACAGAAATGCATACTTAAATGCTGCTCTACAAAAAAGAAAATAAAGTAGGATAGTTACCTGAGCATTTTCAGGTTCCGTCTTAATTTCATCTAGCTGTCCCAGTTGTGGTGTCCCTGCTTTGTCACATTTACCATCTATCGGTGATTCTTTCATCTTGGTGTTTGATGTAAAGGAATCCTCCTGTTCCAAACTAATGAATTTCTTCTTGGGGAATAGTATCTAGGTTCCTAAAATATGAATTGATGGGAGAGTCTGATTTTAAAATTAGTCCCTTTAAATATGGTAACTTCTGAAAGCAGAAAGGGTCTTTAGACAGCTTGGACTCAAGGTTCCTTCACAGTGCAACACTGGCTTTTTTCCCTTCATCCATTACTCCCCAACATAGCTTTGTTATATAATTCTTTGGTAGACCTATCTATAAGCTTTCTTCTGGGACTAAGTTTTCTCCACCTCTATTCTCCCAGGCCTGCCTAGAGCATAAGCTCACCAAACACACAAGTTTACTTTTAACTTAAATAGTCTTAGAAAACATAAGTCTTCTATCCAAGGTTAATCCAAATACCTGTGCTCACTACCTCTCCTCTGCCACTGCCCTCTTACAGAGCTGATTACTATTTATATGCTTTTCAATTCCTCTTTCCCTCCTTATTGGTTCTTCACATATAAACACTCAAATACATTCAAGGATCCAACTTTTATTCTAAGCTACTGCCTTCTCTCTGGCCACTCCCTTCCCTCACCCTTGAACCTCTGTTTCCTTGAATCCTATGATTCCAAGGCCTATTTCTCCTCCTATCTCTTTGCCAGTCTTCTTCTCAAACATTTATTTCACCTGCTTCTAAAATACTTGTGTTCTGAGGTGCCTGGGTGGCTTAGTTAGTTCTTAGTTAAGCATCTTCCTTCGGTTCAGGTCATGATCCTGGGGTCCTGGGATAGAGCTCTGACTCGGGCTCTCTGTTCTACTTCTCCTCCACCGCCAGCTTGCGCTCTCTCTCAAATAAATAAGTCTTAAAAAAAATAAAAATATTTGTGTTCCTCCAAAGCACAATTCCACAGGACTCTTTCTCACTTGTTCCTTGGGCATAACCTTGGATTCAACCATCCTTTATAGGCTGATTTCCCCCTATATTTCTGAGCTCCAGCCCATATACCTAATTGCCTACTAAATATCTCCACTCGGATGCTCCACAGGTCCCCCAAATTCAAGAGACTTAAAACTATATTCTTATAAAATCCCAAAGCCTGCTTTACACGTTTCCTTTCTTGGTAAAATCAACTATCCTATATACCCAATCTCCCAAACCAAAAAACTAGGGGTAATCCTAAGTTCCTCTTCCCTTAAAGTTCCCACATCTAATCACCAAAGTGGGTCAATCTAAACCTTCTAAATATGTTTTGAATCTATTTTCATTTACACCTTATGCCTGCTCCTCCTCCCCCATTAATGGATTCCTTTTTGGTAACTAGATAAGATAGTTAAAATCCAAAAATCAAAATAAAGAAGACTGCTGCACATTCAGGCTTAAAAAATAATTCCATTTTATAGCTTTTAGGAACTAAAAGTGACTTTTTTTTTTTTTAAAGATTTTTATTTATTTGAGAGAGAGCCTGTGTGCACACAAGCAGGTGGGAGGAACAGAGGTAGAGGGAGAAGTAGCCCTCCTGCTGAGCTGAGCTGGGCTTGATCCCAGGACCCTGAGACCTAAGTCAAAGGCAGACGCTTAACCATCTGAGCCACCCAGGTGTCTCCTTCACCAGCCTTTTGATTGCTCAGCCCCAATGCCCCTATTTCCAGGGCAAACTGGTTCTATCTTTTCTCTCATCTTTGGTCCCTTCCCCACTTTTCTGGTAGCTTTTACTAAAAGTCCCTATTCTAGAGCAGAAAACTGAATGAGTAAGGCCTGTGAAGTGCAATAAAAGCTCTATGGCCTCTGCCCAGCCCATGTGAACATTACACACACCCAGCAAAGCAAAACTCACAGGAAATTAACTACTAGACTGTCATTCACCTGAAAGAAAATACGCAAGTCTAAAAATCAATAAAACAAAGCATCTATGAGCTTTTGCATCTTGGAGTCCCTTCAAATATGTCAGTTATCACACCAATAGGCAAATAATGGAAAACACCTTGAAAGTGTAATTAATTAATCTAAAATAGGTTTCTGAAGCAGGGAAAACAGTAAATAACATTTCTTTAGCTATCAGAAAAAACAAAAAGAGCAAAAAAATATATGAAATACAAATTCAGTACTTCTTTTTCCAACAAGATGCACATTAGAGTAAAATAAGCCTTAGAAACCTCTTTTTTAAAATTTTAAAAAAAATTTTTTTATTTTTGGGGCGCCTGGGTGGCTCAGTGGGTTAAAGCCTCTGCCTTTAGCTCGGGTCATGATCCCAAGGTCCTGGGATCGAGCCCCACGTCGGGCTCTCTGCTCGGCAGGGAGCCTGCTTCCCCCATTCTCTGTCTCTGCCTGCCTCTCTGCCTACTTGTGGCCTCTGTCTGTCAAATAAATTAAAAAAAAAATTTTTTTTTTATTTTTAAAGATTTTATTTATTTGACAGAGATCACAAGTAGGCAGAGAGGCAGGCAGAGAGAGAGAGGGAGGAGGAAGCAGGCTCCCCGCTGAGCAGAGAGCCGATGTGGGACTCAGTCCCAGGACCCTGAAACCATGACCTGAGCTGAAGGCAGAGGCTTAACCCACTGAGCCACCGAGATCCCCCATTTTTTTTTTTAAAGATTTTATTTATTTATTTGACAGAGAGAGATCACAAGTAGGCATAGAGGCAGGCAGAGAGAGAGAGAGGAGGAAGCAGGCTCCCTGCTGAGCAGAGAGCCCGATGCGGGACTCGATCCCAGGATCCTGAGATCATGATCTGAGCTGAAGGCAGCGGCTTAACCCACTGAGCCACCCAGGCGCCCCCCCCCCCTTTTTAAAAGATTTTATTTTAGGTGTGCCTGGTTGGCTCAGTTGGAGAAGCACAAGTTGGGCCTGAACTCATGACCCTAAGATCAAGAGTCGAATGCTCCTCCAACTGAGCCAGATAGGTGCTCTGAAACCTTCTTTAATATAGTCTATCACTAGTCTTACCTGGGGATAAACCATGTATGTCGCAGAGTAGTAATAGTCCTAGGATAAATGTGGCACATGTTCCTGCTAGTTAATACCACTTGGTAATAACCAATTAAAACATTTTAATTTAAACCAAAGAGGATTATATCATGAAGCAGAAAACCAAATTCACATTTTTAAAAAAGATTTATTTATTTGACAGAGAGAGAGAGCACAAGCAGGGCAGAGGGAGAGGGAGAAGCAGGCTCTCTGCTCAGTTGGTTAAGTGTCTGTCTCAGGCTCAGGTCATGATCTCAGGGTCCTCGAATTGAGTCCCACATTGTTCAGCGGGGAGCCTGCTTTTCCTCTGCCTGCTGTGGCTACTGCTTAAGCTCTCAATGTCTCTCTCTCTCTGACAAATAAAGTCTTAAAAAAAAAAAAAAAAGACTAATAAGTCTAGGGGTGCCTTGTTGGCTCAGTCCAATCACCAGAGCACAAAATACCTGATCTCAGGGGTCATAAGTTCAAGCCCTATATTGGGTGTACAGATAACTTAAAAAGAAAACAACAGAGAAGAGATGATAAATCCAGGCACAACAGATAAATTAACAGGCTTTACCCCTGAACACACCTGACAGGACAGAGTAGAGGAAAAAGGCCAAACAGAAAACAGCAGCACACTGAGCTAAGGAAATGGGAGTTCTGGTGGCCAAAGCATGAAGGACAGGAACAAAGGTTCCACAAAGCAGAACCAAGGAGAAACAAGCCTCCTAATTTGCATACAAATATCCTCCTCCTCCACTTACTAGCTGACTTCCAAATGTACATTTACAGAGTGTGATACTAAAAAATCTATCAGAAAACAGCAGGTTGAGCCTAAAGAACTGATTTTAGTAGCTTTGCAGAGCTAGTAACAAAGTTGAAATTTAAGTCCAGCAAAGGTAGAGGGGATATGGTAAAGATCTGGATTTGCAGTTGAGACTCTAGGGGACCAATCCCTAGAAGAAAGGGCAAACCAAAATAAATCAGCCCTAAAAAGGGGTAACACTAACCCTCAAAAGGATCAATATAATCTGTTGCGGGGGGGAATATATATATATATATATATATATATATATATATATATAGTTGGTTAGAACTATCTGACCGTCTACAGAAAAACAGCTCTCTCTGGAGGAAGTGCACCTAGAGTCTTTAAATTTTTTCATCCATAATACAATAAAAATTTATGGGTACATCTCAACAAAAAACCCCAAATAAGACTGACTGGAAACCAATGAAAAGAAAAGAGAGAAAAGAAAAAAGATAAAAGAACAGACCTATAGGAAACGCATATTGGTATTATCAGGCTAGGACATTTGAGAAAATAGAGAAACAGATGGAGAAGTTTAGGAGAGTCCTGGAATAATTAAAAAAAAAAAAAGTCATGGAAATTTGAGAATTGTAAAATAAAATTCAGAAATTATGAATAAATACATTTTATATCAATAGTATAAAGTAGTTCAGATTGATACATAAAAGGATAAAAATATTTATAAGGTAAGTAATATGCGGAACAAGGCTAAAAGGTGTAACACAGATTTAATAGTCTCAGAATAAGAGAAAACAGACAATCCAACAGAAGCAATATTTGAAGAACTGTTGGCTAGACAACTTCCTCAAAATGAAGAAAAATATCAAACCACCTAAATTCAAGAAGTTCTATGCGTAACAAATAAGGTAAATATAAAAGGGAAACACAACTACCCACGTCATAGTCACACTCATGAAAACTAAAGTTAAAAAAAAAAAATCTTAAAAGCAGCTGAAGAAAAAAGACTTTACAGGAGAACTAAAATTAGAAAAAAGACTGTTCTCGTCTCAAAAACAATGAAGGCCAGAAGTCAATGGAGTATCTTTAAGGAGCTGGAGGGAGGGGTGTGGACCCCTACTTAAAATTCTCTAGTCAGTAAAAATATCCTTCAGATATAAAGGTGAAGGGGTGCCTGGGTGTCTCAGTCTGTTAAGGGTCTGCCTCCGGCTCAGGTCATGATCCAGGGTCCTGCGATGAGCCCCACATCTGGCTCCCTGCCCTGCGGAGAGTCTGCTTCTCCTTCTCCCTCTGCCTGCCACTCTGCCTACTTGTGCTCTCTCTCTGTCAAATAAATAAATAAAATCTCAAAAAAAAAAAAAAAAAGTGAAATCAGGAGATTTTCAGATAAATGAAAATGAGAATTTATCACAAACAAACCTACACTGTAGAAATGCTAAAGAATATTCTTTAAGTTAAAGTGAAATACTCAATGGGAATCTGGTATAAAAACTGGAAAGGGAGAAGTAAACAAACTGCTTTTATTTGTAGAGAGCATGATGGTGTACATAGAAAATCCTAAGGAATATCTTCTCCCCACCCAGTAAAATAATCGAGTAAGTGAACTTAGAAAGATCACAGGATAATACAACATCAACATTTAATAACTTCATCTCACCACTTCACCATTGTTCTAGAGGTTCTAGTCAGGTTAATAATGCAAGAAAAGAAAAGAAATCTTGAAAAGGAAGAAATAAAACTGTCATTATTTATAGATGACATGTTGTAAACATTTAAAATCCAAAAGGATCTCCAAGTAATTACTACAATTATTAAGTGAATTTAGGAAGGTCAATATTTTTAAAGATTTTATTTATTTGACAGAGAGAGATCACAAGTAGGCAGAGAGGCAGGCAGAGAGGGGGGGGGGAAGCAGGCTCCCCGCCAAGCAGAGAACCCAATGCAGGGCTTGATCCCAGGACCCTGGGATCATGACCTGAGCCGAAGGCAGAGGCTTTAACCAACTGAGCCACCCAGGCACCTTTATTTTTATTTTTTAAGAAGATTTTATTTCTGGGGCGTCTGGGTGGCTCAGTGGGTTAAGCCACTGCTTTCAGCTCCGGTCATGGTCTCAAGCCCCTCATGGGGCTCTCTGCTCAGCAGGCAGCCTGCTTCCCCCTCTCACTCTGCCTGCCTCTCTGCCTACCTGTGATCTCTCTCTGTGTCAAATAAATAAAATCTAAAAAAAAATTTTTTTAAAAAGGAAGATTTTATTTCTTCATTTGTCAGAGAGAGAGAGATTGGGCAAATGAGTGCACAAGCAGGGAGAGCAGCAGACACTGAAGCAAGCTCCCCACCGAGAAGGGAGTGGGATGTGGGACTTGATCCCAGGACCCTGGGATCATGACCCAAGCCCTGCCATAGGCAGAGGCACTTAGCCAGCTGAACTACACAGGTGTCCCCCAAAATAAAAAACTTTATAACAACGATTTCTAAAGCATCACAAAACATCAAATATATGAAGACATCTCATGAAATATGTCCAGATCTCTACACTAAAAACAAAACAGTGCTGACAGAAATCAAGGAAGATATAAATAACACAGCATGCTCTTTGACTTAATACTGTTAAATGAGTTTTCCCCAAAATTGAGCTACAGATCAAAATCTCAGTTTTTGCGGAATTTGCAAAGTGATTCTAATGTATATGGAACGTATACAAAACCTAGAATAGCTAAAACAACCTCAAAAAAGAAAGTTGGAGAACTTTCTATAAAGCTACAGTAATTAGTATAGTGTGGTAATGGTTACAAGAAAAATAAAGGGACCAATGTGTCTGTCCACAAGCTGATATACTCTTTTTACTTCTTTGCATTACAGCCACTTCCTCATTACACTTTGCAAAAATACGTTTTATACCACTTGTGTTCTGCAAGCTCTCTTACTGGTTTGACAGAAAGATTGGAGGCACAAGGCTAAGTGCTTTTCAAACCAAATTAAAACCTCCATGCTTAATTCTATAGGCAGTGGGGAGCCACTACTTATGAAGCGCCTACATACTACAATTAGAGGGTTAATTAGGATGTCCCAACACTCTGTAATACTCTGCTAGCACAGGATCATTGTAACAATATAAACATATGCAAGGCAAAAAGCAGAAATGAGGGAAGAGAAAATGGTCACAGTCTTCTAGAAGATAGAATTTGAGCTAGGTTTTAAAGGGCCTACAAAGCAATGATGAAAGGATATTCCAGATTGGAGAGAGAGCATGCTTACCCTTGTAAATCAGTAGCTTTTGCGGTTCAGCAAACGTGTTTTTAAAATTTACTTTAAAAACAATAAAATCATGAGATAAACAGTTAACTGTGTCATATACCAAATGTTAATTATTCTGGAGATGGCCAAAGCATTAATTTGTGCTATAGTAACACTGTCTTTCAGAAAACAGCTTTTCCTGCCACCCAGGTGAATGCAGTTCAATTCTCTATACCCGTGTCACTGATGAGGAAGGTTACAGCTTTTCACCTATCCTTTTTGGATTCCGACCTGCATATGTTCACTCACCCGGAGGCAAATTCTCTATTTTGGCAAGGGCATCTACTCCCTTAACGCTGTTGCCTCAGCCCGAGTTACATGACAAACTACTGAGTCTTGACACTGCCAGGGCTAAATGTAATACAGTTCTTGTTATAAATGTTAAAGGCTTCTCGTCTTGTGTATTTGCCATGAAGAACACTAGTTACTGTCAGGTGTTCTCAGTGGATCAGCTCTTACTGAAACCGCACCTGAGGAAGCTGGAAGGTACCGTTTGCAAACACTAGTCCATGCAAACCAAGATACTATCAATCCTGGGCACTAAAGCAATATACTGAAATAATGCGATAAACTAATCCCAATTCAAGTCAACCCCAATTTCAAGTCCGAATTTATCGAGTCAAACTTTTGTACTATTTAATCTTTTAGCTGAGATTCCGTGTACACATCTAACTGGAAAAGGACCTCCATGATTTTTTTAAAAAGTTGTTTGTGAAAACATTACTGCTTAATGAAGGAGAACTACACGTATGACCAGGTGAATGTTTTAAGAAGAGGCCGCGGATAAAGATCAAAGGCTTGAACTCCCAGTAACGGCGCAGGGGCAGCAGGCGGCAAGAAACGCTGGAAACGCGGGGCAGGATCCCCCGACTCTGCGCACACGGTTAAAGGAGACGGCAACCACGCAATCCTGGGGCCTGACCCCGAGCTCCCGACCCTCACATGGCAGAATCCGCCCTCAGGGACCCATCTTTAGGACCCCGGCCCGACTAGACGCTTCATCCTCCCTCCGGGAGGCGAAACTTTCTGCCCCTTTCCGGTAAGGCACAGGAATGAATACCGACACTACGGCCGCTTAAGGGGGCTTACTAATTTCTCTCAGAGACGCTGGCCACACGAGGATTCTCAAAGGAACTTCGACGCCAAACGGTCACGCAGGCCCCGCCCCTTTCCCGCCGTGCTCTGCGGCCGAGCATGCGCATTGCAGTGCAGCGCCACTGGCCGGGGCCGGGGGGGGGGGTAGCAGGAGGAGACACCCGTGTTCCATTAGCTATAGAGG
Organism: Neogale vison; assembly: GCF_020171115.1. Lineage (NCBI taxonomy): Eukaryota > Metazoa > Chordata > Mammalia > Carnivora > Mustelidae > Neogale > Neogale vison. Next base: position 26,805,004 of record NC_058092.1, on the reverse strand, counting down.
GCGGGGGCGAGCTCGTGGTGCTGCCCAGCGTCTGATCTTTGAAGTCATCTTGGTTGGCCCCAAATTTGGACCCTTGAAGGCTAGGCAACGTCGGGATGGACTCAGAGTTCAGGCGGGGTCGTTGGATTTACTGGATTCGATGGGTCTATTGGCAATTTATGTAAATCCCAATTTCTTCATCCCCCCCTTTCTTTTTTTTTTTTTTTTAAAGATTTTATTTATTTGACAGAGTGAGAACAGGACAGCAAGAGGGAACACAAGCAGGGGGAGTGGGAGAAGGGGAAGCAGCTTTCTTGTTGAACAGAGCCCAATGCAGGGCTCCATCCCAGCACCCGGGGATCATGACCCGAGCTGAAGGCGGACGCTTAAAGACTGGGCCACCCAGGCGCCCCAATTTCTTCATCCTTGAAACAGGATTTATTAGAGTGCCTTTGCCATAGGCATGTGAAGATTGGAAAGGCAATGCTGGTAAAGTTCCAGGTACACAGTAAATTCCCAGTAAAAGGAATTATCTGCAGTGATTTTTTTTTTTTAAGATTTTTTAAATTTATTTTTCAGAGAGAGAGGGAGAGCGAGCGAGCACAGGCAGACAGAGAGGCAGGCAGAGGCAGAGGGAGAAGCAGGCTCCCTGCCGAGCAAGGAGCCCGATGTGGGACTCGATCCCAGGACGCTGGGATCATGACCTGAGCCGAAGGCAGCTGCTTAACCAACTGAGCCACCCAGGCATATTGAGGGAGTTCAGGCCTTTTCTATTTTGGGGCACTCTTTTATATTAAAAAAAATCCCAAAAGAGTGTGCAAAAATCATGGTTTATTTTAAATGCTACTTAGCACTTTCAACACCTAAAAAAGTATAGGATCAAATAATTGTGCTATCCCTTAAATCATAATAGGATTATAGAAGATATATAGAGTTGAATGATGAATTTATTGCAATCTTGTCTTTGACCATACTTTCTTGAGATATTATCAAAAGTCTGTGCCCAGACCAAAAGGCCCTCCTGACCCCTGCTTCTGTGGTCCCCAAATGTCCTCTGCAGTTAACCTCAAATTCAGACCCTTTGGTGATTCTGAATACTACATTGGTAACTGAACTTAATTTCTTCAATGGTTATTCTTACCTTCCTAATATACATATATTATATATATGGTATATATATATATATACTAAGTTTGTTTTATTTATTATTATTTGTATCATTTTATTTATTCTCTGTTCCCGTTGTTCCCTTTCCCTGCCTTCTTTTGGCTAATTTGAACATTTTCTAGTATTCCATTTTAACTATTGTGTTTATGACCATATATCTTTGTATAATTTTTTTAGTAGTTGCTCTAGTGATTGCAATAAACATAACTTACTTTTCATAGTCCACTTAGAATCAGTATTTTACTAGTTCAAGTGGAATGTAGAAATATTATCCCCAAGTAAATCCCTTCATGCCCTCTCTACCCTTTTGTTATAGTTGTTTTATGTATTAGAGTCATAAACCCCATCAGGCAGTGTTAGTAACTTTTACTGTCAATAGTAAATGTTTTTAAAAGAACTCAAGAGAATAAAGTGTTATATTTACTCAGATATTTACCATTTCTGTTCTCCTTTCATTCTTGATGTTCCCTTTTTCCTTCATGTATCATTTCTCTTCTATCTGAAGAACTTCCTTTAGCAATTCTTTTAGAGCAAGACTGTTGCCAAGAAATTCTTTTGGTTTTCCTTCTCTAATAATGTCTGTATTTTACCTCCACTCCTGAAGAATATTTTCACTGGATATAGAAGTGTATTTCTTGATAGGGTAGAAGAAAAAAATCCCAGTGAGGTGCTGAGTGACCATCACTGACCTAATCACAATACCTGGAAGATGGAGCACTCTGATTTCAGTCTAGGTCATATAATAACAATTTTGACGCCTTCCCTCCCTGATCAATCCATTTATGATGTCTAACTCTTGGAACTTCCAAATTATATAAGCCAGTAGATTCTCTATCTCTTTTTTAGTTTTATTTATTTATTTTAGAGAGGGGGCAGTGAATGTGAGTTGGGGAGAAGATGGGAAGAGGGAAAGTGAGAGAGAGAGAATCCTCAAGCAGACTCCCCTCTGAGTGTAGATCCCAGGACCCTGAGATCATGACTTGAGCCGAAATCAAATCAGCCACTTAACTGACTGAGACACCCAGGTACCCCAACCAACTGTCTTTGTACTTAACCTACTTTGATTTGGTTTTCTGTCACTTGCAGCCAAAGTCTTGTCCAGTAAATGTATCCATGAGCAACTGCTGACAACAAATGTGTCTTATTTTCTAAGTTAACATGAGTTTATCTAAGCAAGATAAAGCAGTTGAGTCTTTAAGATGTGTAGACACTTGTTTCTAATAAATGAATGACTTGTACAAATAGAAGGTATCTTTGAGAGATAAACCCCAGCCTTTGTGTAACAACTTCAGGAGAACTGGAACACTGAGTGCACATCCCTGCTTCTGATAATAAGACCAAGAAAAAAAATGATTAAAAAGATTGAATTTTCATCCCAGGTGAGGACCAGCACTGACTGTGCAAACTGCTTATTCATGGGGCAGTTACCTAATTTCTGAGACATTAATTTGTATTGTTGTATTCATTTGTATTGTTGTATCCCTTGCATCTATTTTTTTTAAAGATGTTTTATTTTTTTTTTATTTTTTAAGATTTTTATTTATTTGACAGAGAGAGATCACAAGTAGGCAGAGAGGCAGGCAGAGAGAGAGGAGGAAGCAGGCTCCCTGCTGAGCAGAGAGCCCAATACGGGGCTCGATCCCAGGACCCTGAGATCATGACCTGAGCCGAAGGCAGAGGCTTTAACCCACCGAGCCACCCAGGCGCCCCTCCCTTGCATCTTTTTCAGAGGGATTTTGGTAGGACCTAAAGCAGAAGCTATTAGAAGTCAAGAGCTGTCTCACGTTTTGTAAAAATCCAACCTGATTGAGAAGATTATGAAAATATCCAGGGAGCAAGAGTGTGTGTGTGTGTGTGTGTGTGTGTATGGGTCGGGGGTTAAGGAGACAGGGAAGTGCCTTAGAGAAAACCAAGGAAGAAAAGATTTCAGAAGGAGGTGCCTGGGTGGCTCAGACAGTTAAGCATCTGCCTTTGGCTCAAGTCAGGATTGTAGGGTCCTGAGACTGAGTCTCACATCCAGCTCCCTGCTTTGCAGAGAGCCTGCTTTTCCCTCTGCCCCTGCTTCTCCCTTTCCCTGCTTCTCCCTCTCCCTCTGCCTACTGCTCCCCCTGCTTCTGCTTTCTCTCTGTCAAATAAATAAAATATTTTAAAAAATGAAAAAAAAAAGATTTCAGAAGGCTAGGAAGGGGGCAGAGGTCTATAGCTGTGTGATTTGAGGGAATCTGCACCATGTTCTTTGACAGCACCGTGGGGAGAGTGATGGACCATGAGCATAAGGAGTTTTATCCTCAATGAAGATGCTCATGCCCTAAGCCATGGGTCCTGTTGAGAACATGCAGACTGAGGCAATGGCCATCTCTGTGGTAACCAATCTGGACTATTGAGCCAATCGCTGCAGTGCCTCCCTGATGCTTTAATGGTGGATAAGACCCACCTTGGGACATATACATACCTCTGGTGGAATTCTTCTTGGGAATGCCAATAATGACATTAAGTTTTCTGCCAGTGTAAACATTGTGAGACTTCAGATTTGGATTTAAGTTCATTATGAGAAAATAAATGTTATTTTCTCCATATCTGTATGTGCCCTAAAATTCATCCCTGTTACTTCTGGAGGAAGCATCAGACCCCAACTTAGTTCCTTGACTTATCACTTTTGAGTAAGTATCTGAAGAGAGGCCCAACAGCAGTCAAGCCATAGTCCTAAAATTCCCCAGAAGCTCACCCATAGTCAATGGCATTCATACCCTTAGGAAAACAGCTAAATATTAATAATATCCTGCTTTGGGTGCAAGGGTAGGAGTTCAGAAAGAATGAGAATTAATCCCACAACTTTGTACTCTGAATGTCCCGCAAAAGGCTTCTTATGTATTCCCCACCAATCATAACCTGTATCTCTTTTATAGTGGATAAAAAGTCCCATAAATTTATTGAAAAAAATCAAGAGTCAAAGAATGATCCAAAATAATAGTATGATATTTCACCAGATAGTAAGTACACAGCTAATTGCCAATAACAATCTGCAGTAGAGAGAATAAGAGTGAGTCATAAGTTTGTCTCCTTGATTAGTCCTTTTCCCTCCTCAAGGTTCTTTAAGCTAAAGAAAAATTTCGTTCTTATTTTTAAAGAAAGATTTATTTATTTGTCAGAGAGAGGGAGAGAGGAAGAGAGAGAGAGCATACACGGGCAGGGGAGTGTCAGGCAGAGGGAGAGGGAGAAGCAGGCTCCCCACTGAGCAAGGAGCCTAATGGGAGTCCTGATCCTAGAACCCTGGGATCATGACTTGAGCCAAAGGCAGATGCTTAACCAACTAAGCCACCCAGACATCCCTAAGCTAAAGAAAAATTTTAAAAAGCACCCAAATTATGTGTAACATCCTGTATCAGGACACTTTTTTTCTGGTTATCAAACACAAATTAAAATGAAACTTTCTGTGTAGGTCTTTCTCTGCATCTCTGTCTGACATATACTTTCTTTTTGTTTCTGGAACTGTAGGTCTTTGTCTCTCACAACTCATCTCCTTGTACTTAACACAATACTGGGCAGGGAGTCACCTGATAAATGTCTGTTTAATGAATGGATATGTGCATGTATCCTTTCTGCTTCAGAATATCTTTGTTTCTATTTCTCATTTTCACATCCTGGTGGATGGTGGTTTTATTCCAAGAGACAGGGAACACAGGAACACAGGGAGGGTGAGCAACTGAAGGAGTGTGGCACTGGGACAAATAATGGGTTCAATTTTATTTTTTAAAAAGATTTTATTTATTTGAGAGAAGAGTGTGTGACAGAGCGCAAGCACGAGGCAGGGGGCAGAGGCAGAAGAAGCAGCAAACTCTCCACCTCCCCACTGAGTAGGGAGCCCAATATGGAGCTCAATCCCAAGAACCTGGGATCATGACCCGAGCTGAAGGCAGATGCTTAACCAACTGAGCACACCTGGGTTCAATTTTAGATATGCTGAGTCAGAGATGCTGTGGAATACCCAAAGGGAAATATTTAATAGGCAATTGGCTAACAGTTCAGAAGAAATATCTGGGAAGGAGTTGTGGTTTTTTTTAATTAATTAATTTGACAGACAGATCACAAGTAGGCAGAGAGGAAGGTAGAGAGAGAGAGGAAGGGAAGCAGGCTCCCTGCTGAGCAGAGAACCCGATGTAGGGCTTGATCCCAGGACTCAGGATCATGACCTGAGGCGAAGGCAGGGGCTTTAACTCACTGAGCCACCCAGGTGCCCCAGAAGTTGTGGTTTTTCACACAGAGTTGATGATTATAGCCATAGAAGTGGGTGGTGAGAGTACACTCACTGTGGGTAGAATGAGGTGAAAAGAAGGCCAAAGAGGGAAACCTTGAGGAACATTGATAATTAATCAATTAGCATAGATCTGGGAACATAAGAAAGGGACTAAAAAGAAATGGCTAAGGCTATAGAAGGAAAACTTGGAGAATATGGTACCACAAAGCCAAGTGTTGGGGTTTAAGAGAGGATGAGGTCACGGAACCTGTGTGGCTGAGTCAGTTAAGGGTCTTTGGTTTCGGCTCAGGTCATGATCTCCGGGTCATGATCTCATGGTTGTGAGATTGAGCCCTTTGTCAGGCCCCGTGCTTAGGATGCAGTCTCCTTGAAATACTCTGTCTTTACCCCTCCCCGCTGCTTATGCATGTGTGTACCCTCTTAGGCTTTTTCTCAAATAAATAAATAAATAAATAAAAATCTTTTTAAAAAGAGGCAATGAGGTCAATAGTAGCAATGTCATTGATTGATGAAATAAGGACTGATAAATAGCCATAGGATTTAGCAACAAAGTCGTTAGTGAATTCACCAAGAGTGATTCCTGTAGAAGGCAGAAGCCAGACAGCAGTGGATTGAGGAGAGGGTGTGATAGGAAGAAATGAAAACAGGGAGTGTGGTCAGCTCTTCTAAGAGACATGTGGCTGTGACAAAGAGACTCTCCTTTGTAATTAGAGGAAAGAAAGAATGGTAGGTTTAATTGCAGAAAACACTGTGTTTGGTGCCAAGAACCGAGGAAGTTCTTATTTAACTGCTTGTATTTTCTCTATGAAAATAACAGGTCAGGTCATCTGCTGTGAGTGAAGTGACAGGGTCAAAGATTTGAAGAGAAAGGAGAAACTCTGAATAGCCATTGTGAAGAATGGAAGAGAGAACTGACAAAAGAGGCATGGGAGGATTCCTAGACAATATCATTAGTCCAGAAGGCTGAGGAACTTGAATTTATATTTGTGCCAGCTTGGTAGGCTCTATGACTTTTTTCTAAAAAAATATTTTATTTACTTATTTGAGAGAGAATGAGAGAGAGCATGAGAGGGGGCAGGGTCAGAGGGAGAGGCAGACTCCCCACTGAGCAGGGAGCCCAATGTGGGACTCGATCCCGGGACCCCAGGATCATGACCTGAGCCGAAGGCAGTTGCTTAACCAACTGAGCCACTCAGGTGGCCGGCTCTGTGACTTTTATTAACAATAATAAGGAGCCCAGGTGTGGACATGGAGAAGTTGGAACAACACAGGGTTCATAGGAGAGAGCTGAGGACATTGGTAAGTGACTAGTAGAAAATATAAAGGGAAGAGAAGATAGCGGAGGTGAATAAATAGAACGAAAGTACACCAGTCAAAGAACCAGAGATCTCTATAAAATAGAAGTGGAGCTTGAAAGGGAGAAATTGAGTGAGAAAACAGAAAAGATAGAAGAGTAGTCAGAAAGTGGGATATCTGGATATATTATCTCTGAGGTGGAGCAATTTTAGGCAAGCCAAGTGTTCAAGATGTGTCATTGGAATGGGGAAGTTCAAGTAGAAAGGGGAAAAGTTCATTGAAATTGAGAAGCTAAATAAACTGAGAGACCAAGGTGTTAGAAGTGTCCATGGGAAAGGTGAATTCATGGCAGAAGAGGAAAACAGTGAGCCAGCAGCTAAATTCTTCGATCAATGATAAAGAGTGACTAGGAGATGAGTAGGCATCAGTAATAAGAAAGGGTACTCAAATAAAGCCTGGTGAAATAAGCTTTAAAGGAACATGAATTTTTAATTAAGTGCAGCAAAGGGGAGCATAGGGGATACAGACCCAACTTTAAATCCTAAGGCAGATAGTATAGGAGACTGAGCATCCTTCACTTGAGAGTGGCAAGTGAAGTAGTTATCATTAGAAATAGACAGAGTCAGGGGCACCTGGGTGGCTCAGTGGGTTGAAGCCTCTGCCTTTGGCTCAGGTTATGATCTCAGGGTCCTGGGATCGAGCCCCGCATCAGGCTCTCAGCTCAGCAGGGAGCCGGCTTCCTCCTCTCTCTCTCTCTCTCTGCCTGCTTCTCTGCCTACTTGTGATCTCTGTCTGTCAAGTAAATAAATAAAATCTTAAAAAAAAGAAATAGACACAGCCAGGAGACCACAGTAGAGCACATTGACATGAAAAAAAAAATTGAATCCACACAATATTTGGGTCCAAATGCTACCGCTATCACAACTTTGGCAGAAGCCAGGGAATCTGCGTAACTAATCTTGGAACCCTCTAATTTGTTTGTAATTAGCATTTCCCTGGCAATATGATCTCTTGATACCTACAATAAAGTGAAGAGACCATCTCTCCTCACATTTGTGTTACACTCTATTGGAGGAGTCCCCAAATAGGATTAATATCTGTCAGAAGTTCTAGTAAATACTGCTATTTCAAGTTTTGATTTTTGCTTTCTTGCGTGTTCTGAAGACCTCATTCTTCCCCCGTCTCTCCCTTTCTCTAGACATGACAGCATTGGAGCCGAAGCTGAATCAAATCCAAGTGGCAGATGCTGTACTCTGTTCAGCTGCCTCTCCTCTGTTCCTGATGCTTCATTACTGTACCAGGCTTGTCCTGATGGCTTATTCTTTCCTTTCACCTCAGTTCTCTCCCAGAAGTCCCTTGGCAAACAGACTTCTTGGCTGTCCTATCAATTAGGTAAGCCTGGAGAATATGTCTAGATCCTAGCCACGGAGACATTTTAGGCTTAATCTGGTTTCCACACCTTGTGAAAAAGCTTTGGAATTAGAACTGGTGTGAGGTTTCCATGATACTCGGTTACAAACATCTAGGCAATTACATAGTATTCTACTATGCCTGGTAAGTAACAGATGCACAGGTTGGATTAACTTTTCTTTGTTTTTTTTTTGCTCCCAGAGCATCCCTTCTGTAATATACACCATCCTGTAGACTAATTATCTGGTTGTGTGTCCTTCTCAGAAAGTGTATGTGACACAATTTCCAAAATTCTTTCAACCAACCCCTTGCTCTAGTCTCCCATTTATTACTTTCCCTTCTTCCTAAAACGTAATAGTTAAAACACATTCTCTACTTTGTGCCTTATGACTCAGTATTTTTCACGTCTAAGGGGCTTTTTTGCCTGGAGGATACTCACAGCTATTTGTTGTTTAATGTCCAATTTACAAAATCATAATTCTTTTTTTAAAAAAGATACTTATTTGAAAGAGGGGGGAGGGAAGGGCAGAGGCAGAGGGAGAATTTGATATCAAGCAGACTCCCCGCTGAGTGCAGAGCCCAACATGGAGCTCCATCCCAGGACCCTGATATCATGACCTGAGCCAAAACAAAAGTCAGATGCTTTAACCAACTGAGCCACCAGGCACCCCAAAATCATATTTTTAAATAAATGAAGTGTTGAAATAAATTTTTCTTGATTATTTAACATGTAATTCACTTTGATTAACTTAATTCCCTTAAATAATTTTTAATTAAAATAATAATAAAAGATTTTTATTTATTTATTTGACAGAGAGAAATCACAAGTAGATGGAGAGGCAGGCAGAGAGAGAGAGAGAGGGAAGCAGGCTCCCTGCTGAGCAGAGAGCCTGACTCAGGACTCGATCCCAGGACCCTGAGATCATGACCTGAGCCGAAGGCAGCGGCTTAACCCACTGAGCCACCCAGGTGCCCCAATTCCCTTAAATAATTTAAGCTGGCATTACAAATTTAATATGGCTGATACTTTTGAATATCTTATATGCCTTAAACATCAGCAAAGTATGCACAAATTAAAAATTTACAAAATCAGCTACGTTTGTATCTAAACCTATTCAGTGCCAGGGGTTGAATATTACTGCATTATCTTTGTACTGCTTTTATACATCTTAAGATTATATCTATATTTACTTTGGTATCTTCTTAAGGTTTAGTAGTAGCACTTTGATTATTTTCTAGGATTTCAGAAATCTTATCAAATCTAGTAGGAAAAGAAATACAACTTTAGATCAGTTGAAGTTCTAGAATCTGTGATATCAACTAATTCTCTCTTGGTTAGTATACAAAACCTAGTTTTGTTGGAGTTCCTGGGTGGCTCAGTGGATTAAAGCCTCTGCCTTCGCCTCGGGTCCTGGTCTCAGGGTCCTGGGATCGAGCCCTGCATCTGGCACTCTGTGCAGCAGGGAGACTGCTTCCTCCTCTCTCTACCTGACTCTCTGCCTACTTGTGATCTCTGTTTGTCAGATAAATAAATAAAATCTTTAAAAAAAAAAAACAACAAACCTAGTTTTGTTGTCCAAGGGAATTTAGACCATTTGTTAACCCTTTTGTAATAGTAAAAGCTTTTTTTTTTTTTAAGAGAGATATCACAAGCAGGCAGAGAGGGAGGCAGAGAGAGAGGGGAAGCAGGCTCCCTGCCGAGCAGAGAATCCAATGCGGGGCTCAATCCCAGGACCCTGGGATCATGACCTGAACTGAAGGCACAGGCTTAACCCACTAAGCCACCCAGGTGCCCCTGTAATAATAAAAGTTTTCAAGTACTACAGGATTTGTAATTCTCTGTCTTCTTTATGGTTTTTAATTTTTGAAACTTAGTGTCTATCTTGGAAATGATGTAAGCTCTAAGTTTTGCATGATGAATAGCCCCTAATCAATCATCTTGCCATTATATAACGTCAATCTGCTTAAAAACTTATGTATTTCTTACTAGTATTTTGTTATAATTAGTAGGGTCATTTAGTTGTTTTATCTCCTGAGAGATGGAAGATTGATTTACCATTCTCATTCTCAGAATATCTGTTCAACTCTATTTTTACCTGCTTATTGTAAATCTGGTGCTGAATAATTGACAGACTCCCCTTCTATCTCGCTGTGATAATTCTCCAAAATTACTAGTGTTGATGGCTCCTTACTCCTACCTTTTGGTTCCTTTTTATTCACTTGCTCATATATGAAACATAAATACAGGCAAACTATATGTGGATATATTTATTTATTTTTGAAAGATTTTATTTATTTGCCAGAGAGACAGAGAAAGGGAGAGAGAGAGATAGAGAGAGAAAGAGAGCACAAGTAGGGGGAGTTGGCAGGCAGAGGGAGAAGCAGGCTCCCCAGTGAGCAGGGAGCCCGATGTGGGACTTGAACCCAGGACCCTGGATCATGACGTGAGCCAAAGACAGATGCTTTACCAACTGAACCACCCAGACGTCCCTATATGTGGCTATATTTAAATCAACACACCCTACACCCTTTACAGAAGAAAAAAAATAAATGTGCATCCATACCTGTACACTTAAAGAAACACATATAACTCATTATTAAACATAAACTGTATTCATCCTTCTATTGTATTAAATATTTTTTGTTTATTTAAAGCTATATTTTTTTGTTTACTTCTCTCATTTGAGTCTTAGTATGAATGCATAGGCTTTGTCGATTTGACTTATTCCAATTCACTCTATGACATTTTAAAATTAAATTATTACAACTTCACCAGTGGGTACATCTCTAGGCTTTGTCCTTTTAGCTCTGCCCCTGACATCCTCAAAACATCCCTTCTTTCTTGTCATAACAGAATGTGCTAAAGTCATACTAATTTTTTTCTCCTGTCCCATACAATCAGCTACTCTGCAATGAATTCCAGATAATTTTGGTGGATAAAACCACTAAAAATAAAATTTAGATGTTAGGAATATACATGAGAGTAAATGTGGAGCCAAAATATTAGAACTGCTATTAGACCTCTTTTAGTAGTGACAAACTTAGAAAAGAAATTTAAGGTCATGACCTTGCAGTGCTATTTTTCATTTGAACATGTTATGTTACTGAATCATACTTTTTTTTTAGACTATATGGTTCCATTGAGCACTAATGTTGTCCCATGCATTGACATTTATTTTCTTGTTCTATGAATTATTTTGCTCTCAATAGAAATCTTTGAACATCTATATATTTGTTTAGTTCTTGCATCTGAATTATAAATTTTTAAAGCTGGAAAAGCCTTTAGAGACCTTATTGTGTAATCCATGCTGATTACAGATATACCAGACATTTGTCAGTTTTGGCTGTCTAGCACCCAACCCTCCCCTGTTCAAAAGCATCCTGATCTCCCTTTTAGGGTAATTCTCCACTGTGAGGACAATTTCTCTGTTTGTTTCCCCTCACAGTAGAAATAGAGAGGGATAGATTCTTCCCATATTTTCTTCTTGATATGGCCAGTAACAAAGCATGTAACCAAAACTTGGCCAATCAGAGATCATTCTTAGAACTTTGAATCCTGACAGAGATTGTCAAATGTTCGTCAAACCCCATTTTCTTATCCTCCTGGGCATACAGGTATACTATATTTTCCTTGAAGTTAGGTGCAGCTATGTGATTCGAATTCTGGACAATGGAACATAGATAGAAACAATGCTCAACATGTAGACCTGACCTATATAAACATCCCAAATGTGATCTTTGCCCTCTCTTTCCCCAACCATTGGCTGAATGGAGAAGACTCCACAGAGATAGAAGAGAACAGGAACACAAAATGGAAGAATTATGGGTCCCTGAGACAATACCTGGAGGAGAGCAAAATCCTCTAGACTTGGAGCACCCATGTTGGACTACTGTGTGAAACAGAAATAAACTTTCACAGTGTAGAACCTCTATAATTTGGGAGGTTGTCTTAGTATTTAACTTACCCAGACTTGAAGACAGAATGTTTAGCATAAAGTTTACTTTAGCAATATCTGTGACATGGATCAAGCTATTCTTGCTGACAGATCTTGGGAGGTCCTTCATGTTGTCTATTGTCTATAACTTTTCTTAGAGCTTCTCACCATTTTGTAAGCCAACCCATCTTCCCTTTTTAGCTTAAAACAACCAGAGCTTGGGTGTCTGGTTGGCTTAGTCATTAGAGCATGTGATTCTTGATCTTGGGGTCATAAATCAAGCCCCACGTTAGGTGTGGAGCCACCTCAAAAGAAGAGGAGGAAGAAAGAAGGAAAAGGAGGAAAAGGAGGAAGAGGAGGAGGGGAAGGGAGGAGGGAGAGGGAGGAGGAGGAGGGGAAGGAACAGAAAGGGAGGAAGGGGAGGGGGGAGGAGAAGAAGAAGAAGAGGAGTACACTTAGCTTTTTTTTTTAAGATTTTATTTATTTATTTGACAAAGATCACAAGTAGATGGAGAGGCAGGCAGAGAGAGAGAGAGAGAGAGAGAGAGAGAGAGAAGCAGGCTCCCTGCTGAGCAGAGAGCCCGATGCGGGACTCGATCCCAGGATCCTGAGATCATGACCTGAGCTGAAGGCAGCGGCTTAACCCACTGAGCCACCCAGGCGCCCAGGAGTACACTTACCTTGACGAGTACTGAGTAATATATGGAACTGTTGAATCACTATATTGTACACCTGAAAATAACATAGCACCGTATATTAACTATATTGGAATTAAAATAAAAACAAACAAGCAAACAAACAAACAATCAGATCCAGTTTCTGTTGCTTATAATCAAGAATGTAGACTCCTTCATTAGGTAAAAAACTGAGGTATTAAGTGGTAAGTGACTTGCCCTAGGGCACAACTCCTAAGTGGCAGACCTAGGATCACTAACTTGACTTTGTATCTCCTGATTCAGTTTTCTTTCCATTGTACTAATGGGAGTTTGAAGGGGTCCAATAATTAGAATTCCTCTTCCCCACTAACTTTTTTTTTTTTTAAAGATTTATTTATTTATTTATTTGACAGAGAGAAATCACAAGTAGACAGAGAGGCAGGCAGAGAGAGAGAGGGAGGCAGGCTCCCTGCTGAGCAGAGAGCCCGATGCGGGACTCGATCCCAGGACCCTGAGATCATGACCTGAGCCGAAGGCAGCAGCTTAACCCACTGAGCCACCCAGGCGCCCCCCACTAACTTTTAAACCAATTGAGAAATGAGATTCAGGAAATGGCAAATAAAGGTGTATAGCACCTTCATTAATGGAAAAGGCTAGCTTGGAAGATACAGACTCCTCACATGGCAGGCCTGCCCCTGTGAGACTTAAGGCAGGAAAGAGCCAAGGAAACTAGTTCCCTGTTGACAACCAGCTTCCATGTAGAAAGAATAGCAGAAGAGACGGACTGCACAAAATTTCTCCTTCCAGACTCTTCATTTAGAGAAGTCACTGTCTCAGCAGGGGAAGAATGAGAGGGTGAGCAGAAGTCAGTATTTTAATGTTAATGACTGATGCCTTACATTAAAAAAAAATGGGACATAGGATATATATCTTAATAATCAGATATTCTGGCTGCTAGAAAAATTTTATTTCTGATAATACATTATTGATAAAACATTGAAACAAAGTCCTCTAATATTCTACCCATTGCAGGTAAGTGTTAACTGTTTGATGTGTATCCTCTCTTATGACCATGCTAAAACTGAGATTTTGTGGTATCAATATATTAATCTGTGTGAAGCATCCTGTGTCATGCCTGGTACAGAAGGAAGTCATTTGCTTCCTTCCTTTCTTCTTCCTTAGTGCACCAGAGCCTTCTCTAGTCTGAGAATCCATGACAAGTGTTGAGCTGGGCTATGCAACCAGAGTACAAGGAGTAACCATAGAGTCCATAGTCTCCAGGGTGCTAACACACTTACACCTGCCAGAACTGCCAAAAGCTATAGTCAGGAGTCCTAAGCGCATAGCAGGGGCCCTTGGAGCAAGAGCTGGTCAGCCAGGCCAGGCCCACGGTCTTTCTTATTCTCTGATCTAGGGGTCTAGACCTTCGCCAGGGCCAGGCATAGGGCTGCCTCTTGGGTTAGCACGCCATCCTGTAAAGCTCTCTTTCTGAGCTAGGGGCCTGTCTCCTCCTTCTGAGCCTCTCCCAGAGGGGAATCAGACACAGGGCTGGGCCCCACCGGGCAGTTAGAGGACTGCTGCATTCACATGGTGGCCCCTCCCACCCTTAGCACCTCCTGGAACTGCGTGAGGCTGACTCGGGCCTCAGGGATGTCTAAGCCAGTTTTCTCCTCTCTGGGTTTCTGGGGTTAGCAGGAGATGAGAGTGGGGAGCTAGGGATGCAGCTGGAGTGAGAAGGTAGAAAAGACAGTACTGACTGCAGGCTTCCTAGGCCTGACTCTGCCTTCGACTCAGCTCAGGTGTCTTCCCTCCTGCAGGGAGTCTCTCCTGAAAGCCACCTCTCTTCCTCCCCCACCTAGTTACTCATGCCTTCTAATTCTTGTTGATAGTCTTTCCATGTCTGCTGCCCCTCTAGCACATGAACTTGAAAAGCTAAGATTTAGGGGCACCTGGATGGCTCAGTGGGTTGGGCCTCTGCCTTCAGCTCAGGTCATGATCTCAGGGTCCTGGAATCGAGTCCCACATCAGGCTCTCTGCTCTGCAGGGAGCCTGCTTCCTCCTCCTCTCTCTCTCTCTTTCTGCTTGCCTCTCTGTCCACTTGTGATCTCTCTCTGTCAAATAAATAAAATCTTCAAAAAAAAACAAGAATGAGAAAGTTAAAAAAAAAAAAAGCTAAGGTTTAACTCATTCATCTCTATGTCTCTAGTGCTTAGTACCAGTTCTGGCTCAATAATCCCTGGTAACTTTAGGCACCGTGATTGAGAAAAGGAAGGGAGGTACCCCACAGCTGAATTATATAAGTGGGGGTGAGGACAGAAGGAGAAGGGACTCCCTTCCTAGGGTTCAGCCAGGATTTATGATCACAACCTTTCTGGAGGCAGAGTTGTCCACTGTCAAAGGAGCTGTTAGGGAGGAGTTAACTCTGTCTTTAAAGGTGTGCAGAGACTGAAGACTTCCCCTGCAGTGCTGTAACTGGGATTCAAGAACAGTGCAAGCCTCAGGCTATATTACCACTAAAGGGCTTTCCACCTCTGAAATATGAGATTGTGGGAGGATGCAGGGCTGGTACCAGAGAGCGACAGCGCTCAGAAACCTGCCTGTATATCTAGACTTGGTCAAGGTCATCCGGTGGCCACTTGGAATAATGGCATGGCCTAATCAACCCCCAACTCCTATCGCTTTCTTGTACATGCACACCCTTATGTACAGTAATTTAAATCACATAAAACTTACATACACTCCTGCCTGTATATGAACATTACTATAAATGTTTGTCTTCATATATTTTTCACAGATAAGCATGCTAAAACCTAACCTCATCACTAAATAAACACTCACTGGCCCAAATTTTTACACACTTCCTCTACTGCCCGCAGGCCCAGCGAAGCTATGGGCTTCCTCTTCTTGGCCGGGCAATTCTGAGAAGGGGAGAGTCGCAGAAAGCTTGGCCTGCCTATGGTGGATAGAATTAATCACAAAAGAAGAAAAGACTGAGGCGCCTGGGTGGTTCAGGTGGTTAAGCGTCCACTTTTGGCTCAGGTCCTGATCTCAGGGCTCTGGGATCAAGTCCCGAGTCGGGCTCCCTGCTTCCCCTCTTCTCCCTTGTGCTCTCTCTCACTGTTTCTCTCAAAACAATAAAATCTCTAAATTTAAAAAAAAAGACTGAAATTCACTAGAAAGTTAGCAATCTACATTATACTTTGCACAGTCTTTCCAGGAATGTCATTAGTTGGCCCTAACAGTCTTGGCCATCTGTAACATTCTTGGTTTTTAGTTTTTGTCATAGTATTGCAGATGAGAAGGCCAAAGCTAGTCTGATTCTCTTTCCTTTGTAAGCAAATGTTCATTTTCATGTTTCCGTTAGGATTTTCTGCATTTACTACTCATCTACCTGCTCTGTGCTCTTGAGCTAGAGAGCTGCCTATCACTTCCCAGCAACTCTGGCTTTGACTTGGCAGCACCTCATGACCAAATATGTCACTTTTACTGTGGGATTATAATTAGATGGAACACAACACTATTCTCTCCGCACCACACCCTCCACTCACCTCATTGCTGTTACACATGGTTGTGTGGACAAGTGCCTCTATTAGTATGGACTCAGAGTTTTATGTGGCATTTTTGAGGGCAGCAATGTAAGACCTACGTGTGCTTCCTCCATACTCCCAGGAAGATGGACCTGCGACTGGTTTCAGTGATGGAGGAACAAGGTGGGAGAATCCCCTGTTCATAAATGGTGATGTAGAAGCACAACCGCTAATGACCTAGAGCATGTGCCTTGAATGGTGATATGGATGATGAACTTGAGCTTGTTTTTTATTTTATTTTTTAAAGATTTTATTTATTTATTTGAGTGAGAGTGCATAAGTGAGGGGGGTAAGGGCAGAGGGAGAACAGGCTCCCTGATGAGGAGGGAACCTGATGTGGGGCTCAATCATAGGACCCTGGGCTCATGACCTGAGCCAATGGCAGAGCTTTACTGACTGAGCCACCCAGGTTCCCCTAAACTTTAGTTTATTTGAGGTAGAGTTTTGGGGTTTCTTTGTTATAAAAATAGTCTTCAACACACAGGGGTTTAAAAAATACATCATCGGGGCGCCTGGGTGGCTCAGTGGGTTAAGCCTCTGCCTTCGACTCAGGTCATGATCCCAGAGTCCCAGATCGAGCCCCGCATCGGGCTCTCTGCTCTTCAGGGAGCCTGCTTCCTCCTCTCTCTCTGCCTGCCTCTCTGCCTACTTGTGATCTCTGTCAGATAAATAAAGAAAAAATCTTTAAAAAAATACATAATCTATAACGTTATCTGAGGAAAATAATTAAAATACTCTAATTAGTTTTCAAGGTAGAAGAAAGGGAGAGGAAAAGAAAGAATGATCATAAATCTGTACTGTAAACATGTCATAATATTGCAACTGGGAATTTGAAATAGAAGGATACAATGAGGATTCTTGAAACAAAACACAGGAGAACCCAGAGGGAACTCCTAATAACATCAAACCAAAAGATGTAAACTATTTTAGTGTGTCAGTTTTCTATTGTATTGTAGCAAAAGCATTGTGGCTTAAAGCAACAATTTGTTATTTCTCATGATTCTGTGATTGGTTGAGCCCAGCTGGGGAGTTCTTCTGCTCCAAATTATGTTGACTTTTTTCAGCTAGGAATTTGGCTGGCATACTTAAGATAACTTCACCCACATCCCTGGGACCTTGGCAGGGAAGCCCAGGGACGTCTCTCCTTCTCTCTACATGGTCTTTCTAATATGATGGCCACAACTGTTTACATGATGGTGGTTCCAAGACAGCAAAGGCAGAAGCTGCCAGTTCTCTTAGAGCCTATGCCATGATGTCACACTGTTACTCCCCTGCAATTTGTTGGTCAAAGTAGTTGATAGGGCAGCCCAGATTCAAGTGGCTGGGAAACTGACTCCACTTCTTGCTAGTAGAAACCTCATACACATACAGAGATAGGAGGAATTGTTGGTGGCCATCTTTGGAAACCATCTCTTACAGTTTGCCTTCTGGACATAACAACTGATGTCCTTTCCCAATCAAAATAAACTCACTTTCTCAACCGAAAGTCTCAAGTCATTATGGCATTGGATCAAAGTCCAGGATCTCACCATCTAAATCAGGCCTATGAAGAAGAAACTATTCCTCTAAGATAGTTCATTTACTGCCTTTGCTCAGGTGCAACTTTTTCGATCCAAAGGCCTGTTAACTAAAAAAAAAAAAGTTATCTGTTCCCCTTGCTCTCTGCTCCCCACACACCAAAAACACCTGATGATAGAGAGACATTGTGACTCCAATGAATGCTTCTGTTCAGGAAGAAGAACAGAAAGCATATAACAGTCATTGATCCAAAGTTAATTCACTACCTGGGCACCTCTTGTCAGATTCTCCTACTCCAAGGACAAGGACATTCTTTGGGACATTCTTTGATTGTTTTGTTCCCTGGGAATGGCCTCATAATCAATTTTCTCCAGAGGATTTTGGTTCTTCCCTCTGGGCTCATGGCTTTCTTCTCTGAGAAACCTTTATTTTCCATAAGAAATGGTCCATATTTGCAGCTGAGTAGCTTTCTCAGCTTCTATAGCTATCTTTTTCATTTCAAACTGTCCATAATCCCTAAAGTTTAAGGTTTTGGTTTTGCCCAAATGCTTTCCTTAAAAACTTTGTGGATCTTAATGGGGATTCACTCTGTGCCCCCAAACCACCTCCATTCTTCTTTCTGAGACAGAACACTCTTTACTCTGAGTATGTTAGATTGCTATGGGACAATGCCCTTGTGTTTCTTAGAAGTCCTTCTGTCTAGATGAAAAGCTCTATGAGGTACTGTTTAACTCCTTTCAAGGTCTTACAGCTGCACTCTTGAGTTGATCTTGACCTTGAGGCCGCATTTTACCTGTAATGTCCTATATGTGATTTTTTCCCCGAGATTTGTTTATTTCGATGATATTTTGCTAGCTGGAGAGACTGTCTTGGACCCTTTATATTTTGTCTAATTTCTGCTTGAAAAAAAAAGTTCCTTCTTTAACTTGTTTATCTTTTGCAAAGCTTTATCATAGATGACTAAAATAAATCAACACTTTTTTTTAGGATTATTTATTTATTTATTCGACACAGAGAGATCACGAGTAGGCAGAGAGCTAGGCAGAGAGAGAGAGGGGAAGCAGGCTCCCCGCCAAGCAGAGAGCCTGACTTGGGGCTCGATCCCAGAACCCCGATATCATGACCCGAGCCGAAGGCAGAGTCCCAACCCACTGAGCCACCCAGGTGCCCCTAAATCAACACTTTTATATATTCTTTTTTTTTTTTTAAAGATTTTATTTATTTATTTGACAGACAGAGATCACAAGTAGGCAGAGAGGCAGGCAGAGAGAGAGGAGGAAGCAGGCTCCCTGCTGAGCAGAGAGCCCCATGTGGGGCTCAATCCCAGGATCCTGGAATCATGACCTGAGCTGAAGGCAGAGGCTTTAACCCACTGGGCCACCCAGGCGCCCCAAAACTTTTATATATTCTGCCCAGAAATCTCCTAAGCCAGATCTACAAGTTCACAATTTATATTTTCTATCTTCCATGTTGTTACAGGTGGCAGTGCTGCAAAAGATTTTGCTGCTGCCTTGCACTGGTTAGACTTCCTTCAGCCTTCAGTAACAATTTCCTCACTGCTGTTCTGGCCTCCACTAACAGACTCCTTGTCCTTTTAGACTCTGCTGGCTGCCTGGTCCCAAAGTCAATGTCACATGTTTTAGATTTCAGTTATGGCAGTACTCCATTTCTAGATATTGGTCCTGTAACAGTTATCTACTGCTAAATAACAAAGCACCCCAAACTTACTAGCTTATGATAAGAACTGTTTATTCATTCATGACTCTATAATTTGGGCTTAGCTGGATAATTCTTCTGCTTATCTTGCCTGGGCTCACTCACAAGGCTGCAGTCATCTATCAACCTGGAGGATCTAAAATGGTTCCACTTATATGTATGGGGCTTTGGTGCTGGCTATAGGGGTACTCTCTGCACATGATTTTTTTCATCATTCAGTAGTTTAACCCATCTAATCTTGACACGGTGGTGAGAGTGTTCCAAGAAAGTCAAAGCAGAAGCTGCAAAGCCTATTGAGTCTATGTTGGGGAATTTACAGGATATCCCTTCTGCCACATTCTATCAGTCAAAATAAGTCACAAAGCCAACCAAGAAACAAGGGATAAGGAAGCAAACTCCTTCTCTTGATGAAAGAAGTTGCAAAGAGTTTTCCATATTTAATCCAAAAATTCTAAAGCAAATTTAATATTTATGAGTTTGTATTGAAAACAACATAGCAGGAAGAAGATACAGATGCCCAATATCACCATTTCCATTAAGGCAAGAAAATGGGATAAAAATTTATATGCTTAGAAAGGAAGAGATAAATTTGTCATTATTCTCTATATAGTTGAAAACTTAGAAAATTTTTACAAATATGGATAAACTGTTAGAATTAATAAATGAATTTAGCAAGGGTGCTGGCTTCAAAACCAACATAGAAAAGTCTATTGTATTTCTAAATTTATACTGGAAATAAACAATTAGAAAATGAAATTTTACCCTTTAAAATACCATAAAAGGGGTAACTGGATGACTCAGTTGGTTGGACGTCTGACCCTTGGTTTCAGCTCAGGTCTCATGGGTGTGGGATCAAGCCCTACACTGGGCTCCACACTCAGCAGGGAGTCTGCCTGGAGATTCTCTCCTTCTGCCCCTCCCCCCACTCTCTCTTCATATAAATGGGTAAATCTTTTAAAAAACCCATAAATTATCAAAGATCTAGAGTAGATCTAAAAAAGATGTGCAATCTCTATACTTAAAAACTATAAAACATTATCAAGAAAAATTACAGAAATAAATGGAGAGATATACTATTTTCATGGATTGGAAGGTTCAACCATATTAGTTTCCTAGGCCTGCTATAAGAAAGTGCTACAAACAGAAATTTATTGTCTTACAGTTCTGGAGACTTGAAGTCTAAAATCAAGGTATCAGCGGAGCCACCTTCTCTCTGAAATTGGATGGGAGAGTCCTTCCTAGCTTCTGGTATTTACCATTAATCCTTGGCATTCCTTGGCTTGCAGCTGCAGTACTTCAATTTCTGCCTCAATTGTCACCTGGTGTCCTTTCCATAAGTGTCTGACTCTGTCTCCTTTCTTTATAAGGACATGCGTTATTAAGGGTCAACCCTACTCCAATATGACCTCATCTTAACTAATTATGTTTCCTGAGGTCACCAATTCTCCAAGACAGGTCTATAGCATCAGTGCAATAAATACTAAACAAAATTCTGGCTCAGTCTAAAATATATGAGGAAAATTTGGTCACATTTGGCAAGCAGAACCTAAAATTTATATAGGGGTATCTGGCTAGCTCAGTCAGTGAAGCAGATGACTCCTGATCTCAGGGTTCTGAGCTCGAACCCCACACTGGGTGTAGAGATTATTTAAAAATAAAATCTTAAAAAAATAAAATTTATTGGGGCACCTGGGTGGCTCAGTGGGTTAAGTCTCTGCCTTCAGCTCAGGTCATGATCTCCAATCCTGGGATGGAGCCCGAATCGGGCTCTCTGCTCAGCAGGGAGCCTGCTTCCCCTCTCTCTCTCTGCCTGGCTCTTTGCCTACTTGTGATCTCTGTAAAATAAATAAATACAATCTTTTTTTTAAAATTTTATTTATTTATTTGTCAGAGAGAGAGGGATAGAGAGTGAGCACAGGCAGTCAGAATGGCAGGCAGAGGCAGAGGGAGAAGCAGGCTCCCCGCTGAGCAAGGAGCCCGATGTGGGACTCGATCCCAGCACGCTGGGATCATGACCTGAGCCGAAGGCAGCTGCTTAACCAACTGAGCCACCCAGGCGTCCCATAAATACAATCTTTTAAAAAAATAAAATTTATATGAATATGCAAAGGACCAAGAAGATCCAAGACAATCTTGAAGAACATAATGGGAAGGACGAGTTATTTCTACCAGATACCAAGATTTACTATAATGCTTACAGAAATTAAGACAGTGTGATATTACCACAAAGAGAGATAAAATAGATTATACAGTCCTGAAGTAAATCCACACATTTATAGACAACTTATTTATGCATAGGTGACAATATGGAACAATAGGGGAAAGGACAAACTTTCGAAAATAATACTTAATCAATTTAACATTCACATGTGAAAAATGAAACCTGACTACCTCACACCATACACAAATCCCCACTTCGAGTGGATTGCAGAAATGAGAAATACAAAGTAATTACAATCCCAGAAATTAATTAAGATCTTTGGTAGGAAAGCATTTCTTAACAGGACACAAGAAACACTAAGCATAAAGTTCTTTTATGTTTGTTAAAGACACCCAAAATAAAGTGGAAATGCTGGCCACTGAGTGGGAGAAGATATTTACAATACATATATTCAACTAAGGACTCATACCTAGAATATATGTCCATAATAAAATGGCAGACAACACATACAAAGATGGGTAAGAGACTTGAACAGGCACTTCATAAAAGCATATCCAGGTATCCAAACATAAAAACGGGCTCAATCTCATCAGAAATTTGGGAAATGCAAATTAAAAACCACAATGAGGGGGTACCTGGCTGGCTTAGTTTGTGTAAAGAGAGACTCTTGATCTCTGGGTGGTGAGTTTGGGCCCCATTTTGGTTGTATAGATTACTTTAAAATAAAATCTTAGGGGCACCTGGGTGGCTCAGTTGGTTGGGCAACTGCCTTCAGCACAGGGCCTTGATCCTGGAGTCCCGGGATTGAGTCCCACATCCGGCTG